>NC_135151.1:10325219-10950219 GCF_050948215.1 Halictus rubicundus
GGACGCCGCCCCGTGAGAGTAGTCAGACTTAACCCTCGTAACCCGTGTGTCGTTAGGGTTCTTTTTTTTTATTCATGTTCAAGTCTGGAACGAATGTGCTTTTTCCCAGTTTTAAAGCACGCCCGGTTTTGTTTGCCGAAAAACCTGTTTCTCCGAGACGATACAGCTGACGGAATTTGTGTTTTAGCGATTTCTCTAGATTTTATACAGCGTGTCCCACGAACTCGGTCCAGTTGAATATCTTGATTATTTCAAACAATACGAGAAAATGTTACTTACAGAAGTTGTAGTATAAATGATATTCTTGCAAGTGGAATGTACCTTTGTTTTTTTAAATGGAATGTCCAATTTTTCATGCTCGATTTCGATAGATAGATAGAAAGTAATAGAATGAAATCAGTCAAATATCTCAGCAACGGTAAGTTTTAGGACAAATACACTTTAGTACTTTTATAGTCAGAATACGGCAATCTATCGACATCGTTCACGTAATGGTTACCGCAGATTAGAACCATCCAGGGTGATCGATAGGATTTTTATGTGAAATAAAAATTGTTTGTATCGATTGCAAGAACTGTTTACAAAATAAATCGCGGATGTTCCAGTCTACCTTGAAAGTTCCCAAAAATTATGGGAAGGAGTATCAAATTGTTAAGCAAACGTGTCCAGCAATAAACAACCAAGAAGACTCCCTTTGTAAGCCGCATTCAGCACTCAGTTCCAAAGAATTCGAAAAGAAAATATTAATAGACAGAGGGAACTGCGAATGATTACCGCCGAATTTTTCTCGATATTTTTTAGACATTCGCGAGCTATAGCCGCGCAGAGGCTCCGCAGTCGAGGCTAGAGCGGCGAGCGCTACGAATCGAGCGACTGGAAAAAATTTGTAGCGTTATAATGGCCGGAAACTTATCCAATACTGGTTCAGATTATCATTGATGTCTGTGCGGAGAATGGTACGGCCGGAGATACGAGAAACGTCTCAATGTAGAATCGATATCGCTATCTGGCACGGCGATAGAGGCGAACAGCGGTTATTTCTTTCATTACGACGATCACGCTCGAAGTATTCCGGGACAATGGCGGCGGGTAAATGTACTGTGCCGGGGAAGCTCATGAAATAACTCGGTGTCCCGTCGGCACCGGGGATGAGCACTCAATGAGGACCATAAAATTCGCGAAAAACTCGCCGGAGCATTCGCTAAAGTAAATGGTTCCTAAAGGGACCGGGGATGGGACTCCGAGATATCCTCCCGGAGGTAAACACAGGAAACGGGGAGGTTCGGGATGTTCCATATTCGCTAGGAAGGGCGCAACGAGATGCACCGCTAGGAAATGTTTATGATAGCCCGTGGGACTTCTCGCTGCCATGCCGCGACGTCTCCGCGTTGGCAGCACGTCAAATTGCGCGCGAAAAACTGTCCGAGAAATATTGCTCGATTCCCACGTAAATTCTCGGGCGAGGTCCTGCACATATCTGGAGTGCACGCAACGCGATTGAACACGAAGTCCTCGCGAGGAATTCGCTGCGAACGAGATGATCGGTACAAAATTTATTCAGACATTTCGTTCATCCCTTATCGATTTTGTTAGTGTAAGCAGATGGTGTACATCCATATCCGATGGGACCTTTTTCACTGGGCTGGAAATAAAGTTATCTGATTCTACTTGTCTTGTTGGTGGCCATATCAATTTTATTTTTCCGATCACAGACGTAATTTTATTTGTCTGATCGTACTCTCTATTCTACTTGTCTGGATATACAGCGAATCGCGTACGGACACTTTTAAATGGACTTTGACTTGCAGTTTTTTGAGATGTAACAACAATTAGTTTACTGCATAATGTGAAAGAACAAGTTTATAAAAGTCGCAATTTTTATGTGAAAATTTAAATAGTATTGAAAATTTTAAAAATACGATTTGAATCTAAGAAATCTTGAATCTTGGAAAGGCCTCCACAGAAGATTCTGAGCTGCATGAAAGTTGCCAGAAACTCTACAATGGTTCTGAGTGCAATCAAAAATTTTCCGGGTAATCTCGAAGATCTCTGTCCGTCTTCTTAATCGAAAAATTGCAATATCCTTACCAATACTTCGAACTGCCTGAGAATCTCCTCAGAGAAAGGTTTAAAGACCTCGAAAGTTTTAACTTTCTTAATATTTTCTTGTACACACCGAACAGGAATTCTCTAATTAAAACTTTCCCGAGCAAAAAATGGCATTAGTTTGTGAGTTAATTCTGAGCAACCAGGTTGCAAAACCTCGGGACAGAAAAGTCCGCCGTTCATTCTCGAGTCGCACGGGGTTTCTCGGCCGCAAAGACCGCGCGGCACCGGATCAGACCAATTAATTAGGAGGCCGAGGATTTCGCGCCAGTTCCCCTATACGATACGGTCCCCGCGTCGAACGATAAAACGGGATCGCGGTAATTAATTAAGAGAGCTGCAGCCACCGGTCGCGTTGCAGAATTTATTATCGCAGCCGGGCAACGTTGGCTCCGGCGACAAAAAAAGAACGCCTCCGCTCTCCCACCTCGCGAAGGAGAGATTTTTTTTTCCCCCGATTAGTCGACCACAATTTTATTCCCCTTCGCTGGCCGGCCGCCAGGATTTCGAAAAGCCTCTCGGTCTCGGCCGCCAGGGAAAATACCCGAGTCGAACGGCCGGATTTAGTGCGCCGGCTGTCCGAACTTTATCGGAACGTTCCACTGACCCACATCCACTCCTTTCCTTCCTCTTTCGGAGATAACTTCCGTCGTGCCGGGGCAAAAAGTTCGCCGTCCGATTGATCGCTTCTTGCGAACCAACCCTTTGCTTTTCTTGCTTGCACGTCGACAATGCTGGGTCTAGAAATGCGTGTATACTGTACCAACAATACTTTATACTACAACAAGTCTCACTGGGAAGTTCGGAAACTCCACAATTCGGAAAACTTTAAAAGTTCGTACAAATGCATAGTACTTGTCTGCGCATAGGCTGTTCTATGCTCCACTTATTCAACGAACCGTGAAAAAACATTTCACATACGTGGAATATTGTTTAATTTCAGAACTTAACCACCTATCGTTCCTATTTGCGTGATAGTATAATGTTAACAACCGTGTGCCAATTTGACCGAAGGTTTACTTATTTGGCTATCTTCTACTATATTTGCCTGATCATAGCCCTATTATACTTGCCTGCTGATAAACGAGCTATTCTAATTGTCTGATCACTATTGACCTGTCCAACTTGGTTGACCATGAGCGATCTATTCTGTTTGTCTGATTATAAACGATTGATTCTACTTATCACATCATAAACGATCTGTTCTACTTGTTTCATCGTAAGCCTCTCCTACATGTTTGACCAAATATACTAATCCTGATTTTATAATCCTGATCACAAGTTTACGAAACGTCAATCGCTCTCTCTCTCTCTCTCTCTCCCTCTCGGAATCATCGTTCTCCTCTGGCTGGCTAATAAATCGTAGCGCCAATATGGGCGAACAGACGACTCATTCTCCGTATCCGTTGAAAATTTTAATCCGGAAAACGGAGAGGCGGTCACGTCGTTGCCGTAAAGCTGACCTAAACTCTTGTATCCTTAACAACGAGCGCTTTATGTCTTATTTCCCGGCGCGGTTCTGAAACTGCCGAGAATAATGCACGAGCGTGCCTTCGCAAATCTGGAAACCAATTCCAGGTGTGCAACGGGGGCCCTGGGCGCAGCCAGTTCCGGCGTGAAGTGGCAAAAATGTGGCTCCCGAGGGTCCACTGTGCGTTCTCCCTTTAAGGCCGGCCTTCTCCCTTCTCCCGTCTCGTCCCGCGCGACGGCTGGCTGGCTTAGGCGAAAAAGTAGTGCTCGAATAAATCCGTGGGATTATCCAGGACGAGGAGTGTCCTGGTTCTGGCCCTGTTTCCCGTTTCTTCCTCCGCGTCCGGTCTCGTGCTCCGCGCGGCAGTAAAGGGACCACCGGCCAGTGGAAATGGCCCGCGCTGGTCAGACAGTAAAGGAACGCTCCGCGGCTAGCCGATCCCGTGCCAGTGGCAGGCGCTGCGCGCTCCTGGCAACCGCAATCATTTCAAATCCCTTTACACCTGTCCGGCTTTCTTACTTTATTTTTCTATCCGACGCTCCTCGCGTTTTTCGTTGCCTCCACCGCCCGTTCCTTGCATTGTTTCGGGGGATTAACCTGACGCCCCCGCTCGCAACTGTTCCCGGTAAGAACCGTCGTTTCTTCCATTCGCAATGCTCGTGACGGCATTAACTGCTCTTATCGGCGGTAATTGGCTTGGAAAAAATGCTGTCCGGTTCTTCGTGGTCGCCTTTCTCTCTGTTCTGCTTCCTTGGATGTTCTTATACGACGGACAGTCGCGTGACAGGGATGGAGGAATAGCGTGGATGCACCATTTGTGGCCACTTTAACGGTTCCCGTATCGTTCACCGATATACTGCGTGGTCAGTAACTTGTGGTACAACCGGAAAGGGTTTTATGCTAAAAAATATGTAAAAAAGATGGGATTAAGTTTTTCCATACGAGGCCTTGTTTTCGAGAAAACAAATGTGAATTTTCGTGAATCATCCTCTTTTCGAATGCACCACCAGTTACTGACCACCCTGTATAATTAAGGAGGAAATAGGTCCACAATATTGAAGAACATAGCAGTCTTAAATATTCAGATAATCAAAACATTAAGGTACACAATGTTTGGAACGTAATAATTCAAAAACTTATTGCATTATCGCGCAAGATCCTTTTACACAATTTGTGACCGCGAAAGTACCATTTCTGGCGAGCCATCTTTCCATTTGCGGCCGCCTATGAAATTGGTAATACAAACACTAATTTCAGCTTCTACAAATGTTTATTTAAACGTTACAATTAACCCTTGTCTGGACTATTGGGGTTGATGCAGCCCCACGAATAATTAATTAACGTGTACCTTCCAATAATACAACTATTTGTGGATTTAGATGAAGTTTGACTATCTCGCTTCGTTTACCAATTCGATGGGGACGAGTATAAGATACAATTAATTGAAACATTGCATTATTAAATACATTTTGAAAGTCCATTTATGGGTTAAAGTGATCAGTTGGGAATAATACATTCATCGAGCACTGTGCATCACGGTTATCGAGATTTACTGAAGTTCTAAGGGAAAGTAGCTCCGCCGTTGGACTTATTTCTCAAACACCTCTGAATTAGCGATACTTGAGAGAGAAATTACACCTGGTACTATCGTTGTCCTATTTTCTCGGTATAAAGCAGTCCGAGGATGTCCCGAAGCAAGACGGAAACTGCAAAATCAGCGTGAGACCGGGCGCCACGGGGAGCCGACTCGTTGATTTATCTGTTTACCGAGCCGCAGCTCGTTCCTTAGCTCTCCCGAGAAGAATTTCGCGGATGAGCTACGATCGTCTCGCGACCGAAATTTCTCCGGGGATCGAGGGCAACTTTTTGAGGGTGCGCGAACTCGTGGGGACCCCTGTGCCTGATCCTGCTGAAACCTGTAGACAAATTCGATGGCTTACGGAAAAATTGTGGGACCGACGACAAATTTCTAAGACGTGCGACAAAATGCTTGAGCCTGTTCCAACATCTACAGCCTACGGAGAAAATGTAGAGCACATAAAAATACGGAGCACGTATAAAAACATTGTACGAATCGTAAAAGAATTATGAAATCTCTGAAGAGTCCATAAGACTCCAAGAAAAAATTATGAGATCCACAAAAAGATTTCCGGACCTGTAGAAAAAATTATAAAGTCTACAAGGACATTGTGGTGCCTAGAAGAAAATTCTGAGGCTTACAAAGGGGTTATAGGATACGTAAAACAATTATAAAATCTACGGAGACACTGTAAGACCCCAGGAAAAAATTGTGAGACCTACAAAAAGATTTCCGGACCTGTAGAAAAAATTATAAAGTCTACAAGGACATTGTGGTGCCTAGAAGAAAATTGTGAGATTTACAAAGGGACAATTATGAAATCTATGAAGACACTGTAAGACCCCAAGAAAAAATTGTGAGATCTACAAAAAGATTTCCGGACCTCTAGAAAAAATTATAAAGTCTACAAGGACATTGTGGTGCCCAGAAAAAAATGGTGAGGCTTACAAAAGAATTATGTGACCCGAGAAAAATTTCAGAAAAAATTGTCTGACTCGCGACAGCAAGATTGAGCCCCAAGAGAAAGCTGCCTGGGGCAATATAATACATCATGCTGAAAATGAGGAAGACGGGCGTCAAATAGAAAACTGTCCGGGGCCAACGAGCGCCAAGACGTTTTGCTTGACAGATCACGCCGTGGTCGTTTGGTCCCTTGAAAAGCAAGATTTATCGGCCGCTGGGTTCACGGTCGTAACCCAGTTAAAGACGCTTGTCTTCCATGAGCGGATTCTCTCTTGCGCCGCGTTTCGCACAGCCTCGCTGAATATCTGTAATGGATCGTATCCGGAACTTCCATTAAGTACTCTAGCATTCCCCCGCCGCTCGGCGAAACAAAACTACGGGTTCGGAGCGGAGAGGTACGTTCGAAACTTCGCTCTCTCCGCTCCCTAACTGGTACAACTTCTGAATCCCTTATTCTTTCCCTGATAAGGCAAGTTCCTTCGCGGGGTAGTAAGCCGCTGATATTCTGCCGCTGCGATTAGACGGCAGCGACCGTTGAATAGCCCGCGACAAAATTTTACTGACGGAGTTCTTCCAACGTCGACAAACCTACTCTTTCGTAAACGTGCGCGAAAATCTTCAAACTCCTGTTCTAACTGTTCAGTTTCTTCTCACTGGCAGCTCCAAAAATGGGCAGAGGAAACATCAAACGATAAAAACATTAAAAAATTCTAAAAATGCTGATACATTATTTCCAATCTATTAAAATGATTCCGACAGAAAACACTTCTTTATTGAACTCCCATATGTCGTAAATGAGATAGAACATTTTTATATAGAAGTCCGCAGTCTAATAATTAGACTGCGGACCTTCTTGCATGGATTGCAAAACACAGGAATTAAATATAAAATATTTTTCACTAATAATTTTAATATAGTGGAAATAATATATTAGTACTCTTGAAGTCTTTTGATCGGTTCACTGTTTTAATTTGCACCTACTCAAGTTTGGCATAAAATCCGGAGTCAACTGATAATCGTTAACAGGAAATCTGAAATCTTAAAAAATTCTCTGCGAGTGTTTACACTCTTCCTAGGGATCTGATTTCGAGGGCAATAGAATCTTGAAAGCTTTATGTTCGCATGAAGAAAATCGAAAGGCGACAAATGGGAGAACCGCTAGCTTAAGCCCTCGTCTCGCTCGGGACTACATTGACTTATACGTGTCCGTGTTCCGGACGGAATGCAAAATGAGATGAGTAATCCCCGAGCGAAAGGAGCCGGTGGAACAGTTCCGTGCTACCAGGAAACAGGGTGTATCGGCGGCAAACTGCACTCAACGGGCCGCGGACAATTTAATTAATCGATGACAACTTAACGAGCCGGCAACTGCGTCTAGAAAGCGTTTCCGGCACGGTCCTCGATTGACGAGCCGCGTCGATAACGCCGCTCCAGATCACTTAAAGAATGGAATTACCAATCGGAGACAATCCCTGATTACTTATTTAATAACGAGTGTTAACGGCGTCGAGTGCGAATTGCTTCATGGGATTCGTACTCGATCGAATTATCGATTTACTACGAAGTAATTGCTTCCTCTTTTAATTTCAACTTTTGTTGAACTTGTTTCGATTCAATTGGTCAAAGATTAATCCTGGAATGACACCCTGGGGTTGCTATAAAGACTCCATGAAATTTTAATCTTGTCTAGAGATACAGATTTATTTGGCACGGATTTCCGAATAATTTAAAATATTCTATTTTCTTTCCTAAAATAAAAAATCACGCTTATTCTAAAATAAGAAAAAAATTTTTGGGAAATACTCCAGTTCTAAGGTTGAGGTGATTATTACTTGGCATAGGTGAATCTGACAATTTGTAGGAAGTACAGTGATTTCTCTATATATGTCGCCAAGGCCTGGATGATAAACGTCGTGGAATTATTCCCACTGCCGCGGGATATACCCCGGGAAGGGCTAGGAGGAGTGTAAACATAACACGGCTCGGGTATGTATCCTGGACGATACACGAAAACTCGTGTTGTTGACATATATCGAGAATGCACTGTACTTGTTAAAAATATTAAATTTGAATCACACGTTTCTTCATATTTCGATTAAACATTCTTCATATCCTTTGTCGACATAACTCGAACAAGAAACTGCAGTGCCTTCGCGTGAACAAATAGATGAAAAAGTATGTAAAAAATTTTTTATCAACTCCATGGAAGATGATAAACAAGATTTTTGTTGCCTGTTCTCTCACTCCCCTTAAAGTAATAGAAACGTCTGTGTGGCTGAGAATTATTCATTATTTCTTTAAGAGGGATGCGAGATAATTGGCCGACTAAATTTTCCGAATTATCACATAACAACATTCTCGCTTTCCGTTAATTATGGACACAGTTTCACGCTACTGATTTCTGAACCAGGTTAACGACTCAACACGATTCACCGTAGCATCCTCGTTCCACGGAAGTGTCTTCGGCTCACGCTGTCCGGGAATATAATCACCGTAACGCTAGCCTCAAAGCTTGGATTTGGTTACCGCTCACCGAGATCCGCCATTGACCACGAAAAACCGAGCAGCCTGTCGGGAAACGCCTCCAACAGGTACAGTTGCAGCTGGATTCACCTTGCCGGTGAAATTCTCAGACGCCCGGAATTCGCGAACCCCCTTGTCTGCTTGGAGAACCCCGCAACATTATCTCCGGCACTTGCTAGATTTATCGCCGAAGAGAAATATTTTTTCCCTCCAGGAAACATGAATAATAGACTGCTGGTTTTTGTGGAAAATAAAAATTGTCCGCGTTAATTCCAAGGTACAGGAGCTACATAGACATTTATTTCTTTCCATAACGAGTTGGAGCTAATCCAACAGTGTGTTTAAGTTCTTTAAATGTTTTTACTGTTCTGTCTTTGATCCACTCATTTTTGTCATAAATGCATAAAATATGCAGTACGCTTAATATCCTTTTATTTTCTTTAATATTTTTCTAATTTTCTCTAATTTTCTCTAATTTTCTCTAATTTGACAGAATTTGTCTGACTAAAGCCTGTCCTCTTCTACTGGATCTCCTGTTCTAATAGGTACAGATTCAAGCTTACACAAATGGTGTCGACTATGCTCTAGCTCAGCCATAACTTGTTAGTATAATTGGTTACATGACTTGGAAATGTTGAAATATACAGGGTGTTAAAAAATCATTCAATATTTATATGGTATATAGAACACACTGTGCTGAGTAAAAAAGCCTTAATAAACATAGGTCGAAAGGTCAACCTTTTCTGAGGTATAAACATTTTTGTTATGGCATTGCATAATGCATATGAACCATTAAAAATTAAAAATTTAATAATCTTGATATTAGGAGCGTTGCGTCATTTAAATTAATTAGAAATAAGCACGCAAGTAAAATACTATATAATTGAAATACTATTGTTTCCAGAATATGAACGAAATTAATTTTAACTTTCTGGCTCACAGATTTGTGTTCTTGGACTCCGTAGTTATCACATTTTTGAAAAGAGACGCTCTAAAGGTGCGAATCTCCTCGGACACGAGCCATTCCATTTTCCTACTTTCTTCTCTCTCACATTGTCCCATTCTAGAGACAGGGTTTTTCATTCTAAAGTACAGTTCTTATTTCAACTCTATTCAAATACGAGAACCCGGTGCACACACCGTACACAAGATTCTTAAATTCATTATATTCAGGGTTAGGTCTGAAAGCAACGTCGTTAAAACGCTCTGAATCTCGCTCTTAAGCGGCATAATTGCTCTCATAAGATACTATATACGTTCGCTCGTAAATATTTTTCATTTATTCTTACATCTTCGTCTTCAATGGTAACTCCACGCTGCTGTCAAATTATCACTATTGTTACCAATGAATTATAATTCTTGTTAAATACGGGGCTACGATGAAACTCGACACTTGTGAAGAAAACATTAAGATGAAAATGAATGCGAATAAGTGTCATTTTATAATATACAAATTGAGCCAATCTAACATTGAATTAGGAAAATGTTCAATCATACCCAAGCGATGAGGCAACATTTTTAGCAACTCTTTCAGTCATCTTCAGTATCTGAACTATTGAAGAATGCTGCCATGTTTTGTTATGTTGTGTCAATTTCCTTACAATTTTTACGTAATGCTAAAGAACATAGTATTCTATGTACAATAATTTCTCGATATATGTCATCAAGGCCTGGACGTCGAGGAGTGTAAACATAATGTTATGTCTCCTGGACGATACATGACGCTGGCAAGACCCGTGTTGTTGACATATATCGAGCATTCGTTGTATTTGATAAGAGAATAAAAGTATTTACCGTTTTAGTAACACGTATTTTTTTTATAAACATTGTTAACTCTCTCACCATATTTGTCTGATGTACGTACAATACCACTGTCCATTTCTTAATGAATACCCAAATAACATTCTACCATCATATTTACAATTTGAATATTCTTCCCTATGGGTGGGTCTTTTTTAGAAATGTACGAGGGTTAATAAATCTAAAATGAAAACACAGGATTACGGAATTATTGTCGTTATTGCTGTTGTTGGTAAATTGATGCATCTTCAAAGTGGCGACGGGCCATTCGCGAAAATAAGGGCAGGCATCGCCGGAAATCGGGATTGCAGAATTTTTTGCAGGCACGGGCGAGAAGTTCCTCGGTTTAATCGAGTCTTCGGTTGCCGGCGCGGCGTTTCTATTAAAATTAGCGTACCTACATCCCGGAATATTAAAAAGCTCCAGATAATCCACAAGATTCCGCCACGGGAGGATGCGGGGGTGGCAAGGGGAACGTTTCCATTAGCAGTCGGACAGAGGCAACCCGCAAAACTGCGTCTCCACCCCCACCCTTCTCGTTCTGCTGGCGCGTCTCCAGAATTTTTAGGGATCCTCCGCATCGGGGACAGCTTCAACCTACTCCGACGCTACCCTAGAACCTTCTCCGCCCGTTTTACGGATAATTACGGCCGAGTATATTATCTAGTAAGAACACCACCGATTGCCGTCCACCGAAACTCCCCGGCCAACCGAGATTTCTTTTATTATTTCTCCTGCCGCTGGCATAGGAGTATTTTTACAACGCGTGTCTCTCTCTCTCTCTCTAATTATTTCTCTGGCTAGACAAAAACCCCGGTGTATCTGTTACAAAAATTTTATTTCAAAAAAGACAAAAAGAAAACACCGTCAAAATACGATCGCAATAAATTAGGTATTAGGAATATTTGACAAAGATTTCTCGTGGGATTTGATTACACATGAAGGTAGATTGAAATCACCGAAACATCTGTCTATTATGTTTTTAATGAGATGGAAAATGCTCCTGTCACAATTTCAGACGAAGAATACTAACAAAAATAGTGAAATCCTATAGCCCATTATATCCTCTAACCAATGAAAAGATATATTTCAGTATACTTGAATTGTGACCTTCAAATGACTTCCAACACCTTCCATTTGAATGAGGTGCGAAATGCTCATGGCACAATTGGAATGGTTTCAAAAGAAGAATCCTAACAAAAATAGTGAAGTCTTCCATTTATTATATCTTGTAACGAATGCAAAAGTATATTCCACGATACCTAAGTAATGTACTTAGGTACAGTACTTTCAAATAACCTGAAACGTAAAAAATGTGATAAAATAGAAAATTACCAAATTGTTGAACGTGATGGACTTACAGTTCGGCAGTTTGTCATTAAAGCCAAAGATATCAGTCGTCTAGCATAGCAACAGCAGTCTTCCAAAAATGATTCAACCCCTTCGAAGTCCTCGAAGAGAACATTTCCAAAGTTCAACATCCAGCATTAAAATTTAATTCGCAGGCAGATTTTTAAACTGTACTTCGCGTTGGGAGGTGAACTTTTTGCCGGGAATCTGCGGAGCCGGCGATAAGATAACATCCAAAAAGAATTCAATTTTGGAGTTTTGCGTGGCTGCGGGTCCAGGGATCCGCGGGCTGGGATTGAATCAGGTTGGATCCTCGGTCGGAAAGTTTCTCACTGATCTTCGGTCGTTTACGTCTCCGTTGGAAGAAGATATTTGGATCTCGGCCGCAGAACGATAGCGAGATAGCCGCGGAGGCGGGCAGGGGTCGAGAGAATTTCAATCTCGACGAGTCGATAACCGGAAGCCGCCATCCCGGCGGAAGTTCCAGGTCCGAGGAGGCATCGAGAGACCACCGTCGCTGGAAACAATGGCCGCGAACCCACGAAAGTTCTCGCACGCCGCCTTTGACAACTTGGACAGTTAATACCGCGCACGGTTGGGCCCCGAGTGTTAGCAGCCTCCTCCCCCTTTCTACGCCTCCACGTTTCTCGCCGCCCGGTTGGCACCACCTGTCACTTTCGCGATAATTATCACCGAATTCCCGAAAGCGTTGTGTAAATTACAAGAAACGGTTTTCAGTTTTCAGTTTTTTAGAAACAGTTTTCTTCTGTTAGTAACTTTCGCGTGTTCAGAACGATGTAGAAACAATTTTAAATTCTCTTCATTTTTGTCGTAAACGCATAAAACTCGAAGTCTACGGGTAAGTTCTGACAGGCTAATTCTCAAGTTCCTTTCCGGCCACTTTTCTTCGTGTTCCGGTGCGCAGAGGGGGTGAGAAGGGGGTGGAACAAGGTCTCGGATGGGGTTGGAGGGCGTCGGCGCGACCATGAGCGCGTTAAGCGAACTATTTTCGTAAGTTTAATTGCGGCTGAAGATGACGAGGAGAATAGAGCAGTCGGGCGCTCGCGAAACTGCCGCGACGATTATCACGAACGAAACCCGTCTTACCCCGGGGATTTTTCGCGGAGCACACCGACGAGACTCGAATTTGTCTGGTTAATGGAGACCCGGTTGCTCATTAACACACTCCGGTGCGCTCGCGAGCGAGATAATGAACGCGATCTACTGTTCTGCGACTACCGGATAGGGCGCCGCTATTGAAAGGGGAACGAACTGTCCTCCAAGGATGATTAGGTGATTTTCTCGACTTATTTCGTGTCTCCGAGTCTCGTGGCTTCGCTTGCAGTGATTTCCAGGCGAGATTCCTTTTCTTTCGTAAAGTTCGTCGAACTGTGCATTGTATAATTTTATTTGGCGCTTTAACACGTTAATTGCGGAGCTAATTTTGTCCCGCTTTCCTCTGCAATGTGCACGTAAATTTCAATGCAAAAATACGCAAGAAATAAGCGAAACGCTTGCTTACCTCATTTCTGTTCCAATCGAATTTATTAAGACAGCGAACATATTTTTTAATAATGTATAAATTATATAGTACATTTTATGTTGCAAATTCGATACCTTTGGTCCCCAGGGACTGACATAGTAACGCGTTAAACGCTTTTTATTCGAGGATGTCGCCTAAAAGTCTTCTGGGTTTGTTTGAGAATGTTCGAAGGCGATTTTCATTTTATTTGACGAGATCTGTCAAATTCTGAAGGTGAATTTAATTCTAAAATATTTATTATTTGACAGAACTATGTAAAAGGAGCAGCGGACAATTCAGTAATCTTTCAGCAATCCACGCCGGAAGAAAAATGGTCCCGTAAACGTCGTTCATTTGTTTCTCCAATGTCTCCATTTATGGTGGAAATTTATTACCTGGATCGATGTGGATGAATATCACTTTTTGTTTAAGGAAGCGGCAAAACTAACGGGCACAGCAATTCAGGTCAGTGATAAATGACACCGACACGAGGATTATCGTGTAGCAATCATGGGACTCTTCATGCGAATCAGTCCCGAGTTTGAATTTACGTTCATTTACCGAAACCCCCCTCCCTCCCCGTCCCGTGAGCTGTTTGTTAAATGATTTTCAATAGCTGTTAGAGAATGTTTATTCGAAAGCGTACAATTGCCGACTGGGATGTTTGCGGAGACACGTTGGGGACGGGACGTGGCGGGGCGCTATCGACAAAACTAGCAAATTAGAACGGTAACGAGAATTTATGGGTATAATTAAATGACGCGTGAAGCCGCGAATGAATTCCGCGTAACAGATACCGAAGTTCGGAAATATCGCTGTGTCATATCTGCGGTGAACGATAAGCACCGTTGTTCTTGTCAATCTTCTACGCGATTAATAGCGAGACCGCGAAAATAAATCTGCAATCACAAACGTGTTTCACAACTCTTTTTTTCCATATTGATTTCCAGTTGACATTTCATACATTTATTCACAGCCTAACATTCAATATTTCAGACTTGTAGAAACGAAATAGTATCTCAAACTCACAATTTCTTCCAATCGCTCTATTTAATTTTACTCTGCAATTCCCTATATTGTATAGAATATTGAATCGTTATTATTAAAGTGCAGACATCCGTGCAAATATTTGTGTCATTACTAGACTTCGGATTTTATGCATTTATGACAAGAACGAGTAGGCTCAATTTAAAACAGTGAGAAGATTCAAAGAATTCAAGAATGTCGATGTATTATTATTAAAATATTACTATTATTAATCAGGAAAATAAATGTTTACTTAGCTCCTGTATCTTGTAATGGATGCATAAAAATTTGATTTTCCATAAAGATCCGCAGTCGAATCATTACGCAACAAAAAATTTCACAATGACTTGTTCTTTCGAAACATTCGTAACACTTTTCAGCTTTTGTAATTGCGACATTGTTTACGACCAATAAAAACTGACACGCTCACTGGCATCGTTCTCCATTACCATCAATCTCCGCGCGACTATCAATACAGCCACCACAACCAGATACGCGTACTCGCCAATGCCTAGCAATTAGCGCCGACTAATCGCGGTGAATAAATAAATAACAATAATGGTCGGAAATAAATCAGGACAATTCGCTTGCTCGTTGCAGATCGCTGGGATCGATCACGTGAAAATAAACACGGCGTGTCGGGTCGTCGCGTCGCGCCGACTGAAAAGAAAGAAGAATCGGCTTCGATTAATTTTCCGCCTCGCCGATCGTCGCGCTCTTCACCGTGGCCCACGAAGCGAATCGAAAAGCTGATAATTGAATACATGTGTAATTAAAACGCGTCGTCGACGACGGCCGCCAGTTTTTTTTTTTCTCCCGTGGACAGTCACGAGTCCCGTTTCACCGTTCGTTGGGCCGGGCCGCGTCATTATCGTCATCGTTATCGTTATTATCGCTCGGCCGCTGTTTCGCCGCGGTGTTTCCAGCGCGGAACGGGCCACAGCAATTACAAGTACACGCCAGAGCAACGTGCTCCTTCGTCCTAATTCCGTTGGAATTCAATATTTCGAAACGCTCCGGGCTGCGAAGGATATTCCTCCGGCGAAAAACAGGATCGAGATTGTTGCTGTCGACAATTGAAAGTTCAGAACTCGCGACCTACGGTGTGACACGATCCTCGGTATAGTGCACCAGGTTTTTCTGCTTGACAATGTTTTTAACCTCTTAAGTACGGCGCGTTCGTCCGCAACTCTGTCTTCCAGGGACGGCGCACAGTGGGCAATTTGGACGAAATCGGATTCAAAATCAAAGAACTTTCGATAGAAATGAGGTAGAGCGATGAAACTTTTTTTAAATTAAATCTGAAACTTTGTAGAATATGGGAAAAATAGGGAGATCATGGTACGAACGTTTTGTAACCTTGAGAAAATTCGTTAAACTTGCACAATTTCAAGAAAATTATGGTTTTTCCAATACCACGCGCGGAAAAATTTTTTTTTTAACATGCTATACATCATTTCCCATAGATTTTTTCACGCTGATTTCAAATCTGGTCTCAAAATTTGTCTACGACCTTAGGATTTTGCAAAAAATAGATTTTTGTGACAAAAATTAATGAAGTCATTTTTTCGTTGAAATGATTGGATGGTAATAGTCTCCCTATTGTTCCCATATTCTACAAACTTTCAGCTTTAATTTAAAAAAAATTTCATCGCTCTACCTCATTCCTATCGAAAGTTCCTTGTTTTTGAATCCGATTTTGTCCAAATTGCCCACTGTGCGGCGTGCCTGGCCACGGATGGCACAAAAGCCACCATAGTGGTTCGTACCGTTCAAACTGATGCTTCCCACGGAAATCGCTATAGTGGCGTACAGTACTTAACCCTTTGACCTACAACCACGACTGAGACTCGTGGTAAGAAATTTGGCCAAAAACAATAAGCACGAGCCTGACCCGTGGTACCACGTTCGGACCCAACGTAAACAACACGAGTCAGGCTCGTGGCTCGCAATGTATGTACATACCGCGTACATGGTGAGTATACTAAACACGTAAATGGCTCGACGCGTGACCGACCTTCTTGTTTATTGTGGCCCGAGCAATCGGGAGTTAGCGGGTAGGACAAGAGGTTAAGAGGTTAATTGACGCGATTGTTTCGCCGTGATTTCCACTGTACTTTTAATTCATCTGGAGCGAGAGGATTGAACGTCGTGTTTGAAATAGGATGTGTAATTCACATGTTTTCGTCGATGATTTATTAAACCCTTTATTTAACATGTTACATATGCAGAATATACAGGGTGGGTTACCTAAACCAGGCCACCTGATTACTCGATTGCTGTTGGTGATAGATAAAAATGTGTCAGAGGAAACTTGCGTGGTTTCGAGGGTGGCATAACTCCATGTTAATAGTTTTTTTTTTTTTGGTAGAGGACACACGAATGTCAACTTTGTTTTTTAAATTAGAATGATATACTTTTCTATGTACAGCGCCGGACAAAATGATAGGACGATTGATTTATTTGTATATTTCATATAACATAATAAGATATGTATACATTTTATTCACCCTACATATCGAATATTTCCTACAAAGTATGCATATACAACGTTTGTATCTTGTACAGGAAAGAAATTAGTGAAAATAATATAGACATGTATGGATTTTAGTCAGACAAAATGATAGAACATTATCAAAAAAATACGATTATTTGAACAGAAATATTTTTTTCAATTTCAAATTGATATTTAGTGAAACCATCTTTTCGCTGTACAACATCTAACAAGCGATTAGGAATTGATTTAGACAATCTTTTAATACGTTTTTGTTTTAAAAAACTCCAATTTGTAACAATACTTTGTTTTATTTCATTTTCGTGCGTTTTATTCCATTATTATGTTATATGAAATATACAAATACATCGATCGTCCTATCATTTTGTCCGGCACTGTACTATCTAATAAGGTGTTTCATGACGCGTACACCTGTGACTCAAGGTCATTTAAGATCGTTGAAGGTCAACTGCGACGGAAAGTATTCTACTTTGCGGAACTGATCTAACAGTTCGGTGATTTGCTTACCTAATGATACACTGCTCTAACTCAACTGCTCAAAATGACGACCTTGACCGAAGAGGGTTAGACGCGGTTCCAATCAAGGCAGCCATTGCGGTCGTTGAATATCTAAATTACGGAGAAGGTGGAACTCGGCGTCGTCACCGGAAGCATGAAGGAAGCGGCAGGAATGTCATTAGCACGGATACAGAAATTACGAATTCTACACTCGCGAGACACGGGTTCCTCGTACCGTGAAATTGATACGCGGCGAATGAAAGAAATCGCGGCCGGTGTCGGCGAAAAGATTCCTCCGAAACACGGGTATAATGGCACGTAACGATGGAAGATGGAGGCTGGCCGTCCATTAAAATTAAACTGCCATTACGGGAACGCATCCGCGTAATCCCTCCGAGACACACGTTGCCGGTATTTCGATGTTACGCGACGATCCGACCAGGAGTATAATGGTGAAATGGAGCCGGCCCACCGACACAATACAGCTGCGTGCACGATTTCGACAGAAATCCGATTGCGTATCCTCCCACGCAACGCGCACACACTACGTCGAATAAATAGCTCAGCTGTCCGGCCGAATTTGCACGGCTGCGTCTTCTTCGTTCTCGGCGCGGAGTCGTCTTTTAATTAAGTCTTCAATTTCCGGGAAGAGAAATCATTGTCTTACCAATTTCTTATGTCTAGGCAGCTTTCTTATTTTCTAGATTTTCGAGCTACAGTAGTACTCTGTTAAATACGGTGATTCCTCTGTATATGTCGCCAAGTCCTGGATGATAAACGTCGCAGAATTGTCCCCACTACCGCGAGGTGTACTTTGTGAGGGGGCGCGAACGCGTCGAGGTGTGTAAACATAATAGGCCTAATTGGGCCATAACTGGGCTGTTGATATACAGGGTGGTTGGTAACTGGTGGTACAAGCGGAAAGGGGGTGATTCTACGCGAAAAAAGAAGTCGAAAATATAGAATAAAAATTTTTCGTTTGAGGCTTTGTTTTCTAGATTGAATTTAAAAATAGTCGTGGAGATAGTGTTTGCCATTTCTCTTATTTTTATTTGATGTACTTTCTGGACGAAGGTGTATTTCATTTCCACGGGAACCCTTCTGAAAATACTAGCATAAACAGCGGAGATTTTCCATTCAAGCATTTCATCCTGTCACGCATAAATTACGAGCATCTTTGTTCCCGTCGACATGCTGTGTAGCCCTGATCATGCCCCACGGCTCCGTGATTGGAAGTCGATATTCCGCCGATATTATCGATTATCACCCTGTCTTCGGCAAGATTAATGGTAATTAGTGCGCGTCTCGTTTGCTCCATTGTCGATTCTTCTCAGTATACTTTGAACTTCTTTCAACCGCATGCCAATAGCTGTTAATAGATACGCGTACCGGAGCCTGTCATTCGACATTTTTCCCCCACCTCTTTGATTCTCGAGAACTGTTGATCGATAATCGATCGAACTTCAGCAGGAAATTATTAACGTGAAATAGGTACTCAATTGATATAAAGATCCAATAAAATTAAATCTCTATAACGGGGCGAGCGAAATCAGAAACAAATGGGAACGGCAAGAAAACTCTGCACGATTATTGTTAACAGGTTGCAAAATGGTATAACATTGTTCGTATATTCTTTTAATATTTTTCTCTCACTCAATCCACCTTTCCAAGCTCACGCTGCGAGATGAAACATTTCTATATGTTACTAATAATTTTAAGAATAGCCATGATTAATGATTGTTCGCGATTTCCATGGGCATCGTTCGCTGTAACAAGGTTCCCGGTTTAATTGCACGAAATTTGCGCGGTCCATGTCAACAAGGATCTCTGCGGCGAATTGTACAATCACATGAAACACTCGTTAATTCGCGGTGTCGAAACACATGTCATGTTCACGTGGGAACTTGCCGTTTTTTATTAATTACAATCGCGCTCGACTGCCTTCAAATGGGCGACGCGCGACGGCCACTGTTTATCCCCCGTATATACGGTGAAATTTACGTCGGCGACGCGATCCAATATTAATTAAAATTTTAAAACGGTAATTGTGATGCGCGACCCGCAGGCCAAACAATGCCGGCGCCGAACGAGCGACCGATGAAATACGAAATGGTCGGGGACTCCATGAACCGTTTCCCTAATCCCATCGGCCTCCATATTTTCCGTCCTCCTCGTCGTTCTCCCTTCGTTTCAATTTTGTCCTTGTCGGCCCTGGCATCGTCAAACGATTATTTAATTGCTGTAAGTACTCCGAAATGGAGCTGCAATAATCAGATGACGCGACAATTCCATTTCGTTCTTTCACCTCGCGTAATTGGTAGCATGTTTTCATCATTACTTTAAAAACGTTGGATTATAAAATGGACCGAGTCCGAATTCGGAATTGTTATCTGTAATATTTATCGTTTTCAATCGAACTGTAATCTGTACGTTTGGAAACGGAACATAATTTGTCTGTGCAAAGAATATTCTCTTTTATCAAGTAAACGCACCAATTTTCAAATTGTTAAAAAATGAATAAGTTAATGTTAATGTTAACTATTTCTAGATTTCACTCTTCCAATTAGAGACGAAAAGGCAGAAAGTTTAAGGTAATATCAGGGGAAATTTATTTGATTTGATGTACAAAATGTTTATATAATCAAGACTTTTAACCCTCAGCACTCGAATGGCGACTGTAACGCGTCACTAAAGATTGCTGTATCATTATTCAAACTATTTTTCAAATAAATTTGCGATGAAAGAAAATTTGCGATGTTTATGGAGATGTATTGAAGGTCAACAAGTGTCAACGTTGGTTCAGGAGGTTTACTGCTATTGATTATGATCTGACACCCTAAAATCTCTAGTGGAAACTGATCGAAAATTAAGTATACAAGAATTATCGAGAAGCCTCGGGTCCACATGGTTAACTATACAAAGGCACCTAAACGAAATGGGAAAGGCATATAGGCAAGGAATATGGGTTCCGCATCAATTATCTGAGACCAACAAGAATATTCGTCGATCAATTTGCACTTCATCGCCATCCAGATTTCGTGGAGATCCATTTCTTAGCAGAATCGTTACCGGAGATGAAAAATGGATTCTTTATGATAACATAAAGCGTTCCAAGTAATGGCATTCTGCAAATCAAACCACAATATCAACCACTAAGCCTAGCTTATCACTTAGAAAGGTGTTACTGTGCATTTGGTGGGACTGTCGTGACATAATTCACTTTGAGTTGTTGAAACCTGGAGAAACAGTTACTGCTGAGTTGTACTGTCAGCAATCACAACGGCTGTATTCAGAACTATTGAAAAAGAGGGCATCTTTAGTCCACAGAAAAGGTGTAATACTGCAAACTGACAATGCCCGGCACCATACAGCGAAACTTACTCAGGGAAAATCGAAGAATTCCCCCGTACTCACCGGATATTGCTCCCTCTGACTATCATCTTTTCAGATCTCTGGAGCATTATTTAAGAAATAAAACATTCACTTCTGTAGAAGATGTAAGGGGGCACCTTGAGTCATATTTTGCTCCACGAACCCTGGATTTTTACAAGAGGGGGATTGAAAATTCGAAGGAAAGATGGCGAACTGTCCTTGATAACGATGGAGATTATATAATAAATTAAGAAATAAAAACTTGAATTTACTACAAAGTTTGTTTTAGATTTCAAAATAATTGATTATTATGGGACAGAGGTTGTAATATTTTATAGATTGTGGACACTACGGTGTCTTATTTCTTCCGGTAAGCTGGCGATCGTAGCCAGCGATCAAATATTTCTGATCGTCACCGTGACGCGTTCGCCAGCCGGGCGGAACGCTTCAATCAGCCTTACTGTCTCGTCGATAAAGCGCGGGCCAATATCCTGTCGGAAGAAAGGGAAGACCTCGGTTGAAAAGACACGCGGCGGCGGGGTCGCGGGTGTAACGTAAGACGGGGTGGGCCTGTACAGGAGCTTGTAATCAAGTTAAGCCCACCCCAATTCGTTACGAGGCGGCAGCCTGCTCGGAATTTCAAACGTGCTCCGGTACGCTGCGCGACGGTAATCCTTATCAATCAAATTTGCTCGGCGAACAGGGTCGGCGCCGGTGGGATTTCGTCGGAAAAACGTGTTGCTCCGCTGGGAATGGGTCGTGGCTTAGCGGGGAAACTTCCGGCAAGCTGAAAGCTTTATAAGCTCTCGATACGCTCGCAGCGGTGAGCGCGCCCGCGAAACCCTGCGAAAACTTCGAGTCCCGGCGATCTTGCGAAATTCGCCCCGGTTACAACTTTCTTTCCAGCCATCTTTCAATCAGCGGATAAGATGTTCTCACTAACAGGCTTCCTGTGCGCCGACAATAAAAAAATGTCTCGAGAAAATTAAGTATTCGATGGAAAATTTTGCCTCGGCTAAGTGGGTCTTCTGGTCTGGAACTTTGAAAAAAAAATCGATTTTCCCATCTTCCTCGTCCTCGTCTGCCCTCGTGCCAATTCGACATACTTACGAAACCTTGTGACTTTTATTTCTTTAACCTGAAATATGCAGGGTGAGTTATTATTGTTTTTAAAATGGGAACAGCTTTTGTTAAACACCCACGATGATAGTTCCTTTGTTAGGAATTCAGTGACTATAATTACTCAAGGTGATTCAAGGTCACAGCCAGAAGAAACGTATACAGGGTGTCTCACCTAACTCGATCATCTAAAATATCTCGCTTGTTTTTTACGGTTGAAGAAAATTTCAAAGGAAAACATTAGTTAGTTCAGAGGGGCAAATGTTTACACCCCAAAGAGGTCCAGTTCCATATATCGGAAAGTTACCCTAAACAAAATTTTGCAAAATCACTTGTTTTCACTGGCGTTGCACGAGAAGCTCCCCTTAAGGTAAAACGACAGCGGACGTAACTGGAACGTATTGCAGGGGCGCAGCCTTGCGTCGACATTCAAGTTGCATGTACATCGGTTCTCCTGTCGCGGTGGCGGGACGAGAACGTGAAAAAAGGGTAGCGCGGGCTGCTCGCGATCGAATTTAATACGCTTCGTTTTTCGATTCGGGCCGGGAACGAGCCGACACTCGGCCGCGATCAATTTGGGAAACAGATTTTTCCGTATCCAGTGGCGCTGCGGCCGCGGTTTGTACAACGAAACGAAAACAAGAGGCCGGGAATATTTTCCGGCGGCCAGAGAGACGCCGTGTAACAGTATTTTCCGGTGGAACAACGGGGCCGCGAACGTACCCGCGTATGTTTTCGGATATTCGATTCGTGTGATGTCCTACACGCGGCGGCGGCGGCGGCGGCGGCGTCGGACTAGCCAGAGGGATCGGGTCATTGATTTCCTATAAAATTACCATAAGTCTCGTGTCAACGGCAACGAGCTTGTTTGGTCAGCTGTCTGGATCGAGCTCCTTTGGAATTATTGTCCACTGTATTAACCAGCCCTTTCCTACGTGTCCCTTTGCCGCTCTAATGGACTCGCTCGGACTCGTCTAACTAAATAAATTTCCACGGGAAAACATGGCGCATGTGGTTAGCAAGATACGAGAACTCGATCAGTGGAGATCAAAGGTTAATTTTGCAGTCCTTGTACTTCCAAAGTAAGCCCTGGTGCGTGGAAAATGGTTGCGCGTTGTACATTGATTATTTTCACTTGTTTACACATTTCACATACCTCACCGATCTCGAACTAAATTTTTTTCAATTCATATTTTATCTTTAAACTTGATTATCGAGTTCCAAATCAAGTGCTGAAATGCGAATTATTGGACTGTCGAAGAAACTGTCGCCAATCTTGCTAGTACAATTTTTGAATATTCTTGTAGCCCATAAGTATAAAAAAAAAAAAAACAATAAATATAGAGGCGTTAATCGAAGGAATGTGAATTATTAGAGACTGACGAGGTTATTGCCCTGACCACAAACATTTATTTTTCAGAGAATTCGTGATCCTAAAACTCGAATGAAATCAAACATCCAAACCACAAATTCGTGAGAAAATTGAAATCAGAATAAAAAAGTATGATATCAAATAATGTTGGAGTGCAGCTCTTTTCAAGGTATTACTAGCCTGGAGCGAATGGTACACGTATCAGCATTGAAAGGTTAGGCAAAGATCGTGATCGGGCTGTGCGATCGTCCTTGATGCCGTTTCATTGGATCGAAGGCGAGCTGCCACGATTTTCATCGAATTTCCGCGGCGCTTACCAGCCATCCAATCCGCTTTTAATTGGGTTATTAGGCTCCCATTAAACCGGACACGCGTGGCCACCGGCGCCGATCACCTCTACGTATGAACGTTCGCTTCAAAACACCGAACCTAACGCAATTAAGTCGGCGATCAGGAAATCGGAATCGGGCTGCTCGAGCACCCGACCTAAATAGTTAATAATTGCTCGGCACTGGCTCCTCGCTTCGTTTCCGATTCCCCTCCGAACGGAAAATTGGAACGATTCCGCGGGAATTCGTTTCCGGGTTTTTCAGTGTGCTGGCAACGCGACCAACTGTCGGTAACCGATCGCGTTTTCTTGTCGCAGCTCCATTAGGATCAAAGGCTCAGCTTTTATGCTTTTTTCGAAATTGCAGACTTGTAAATGCTGCAAGTTCAAACGTCTATAGAAACGTTAAAAAAATGTTCTCGTGATTGAATCCACCACGGATTTGAAGATTGAAGCTTTCCCTTCGCAGCGAGATCTCTGAGCTTGATGTACGATTTTTTATTACCGTTTCATGGGTCCAAAACGAGGAACAAGTTTTGTCAACAAGCTTATATTATTGTAAATTTGCCAGTACACCATTCAAAGCTGAATAGATCGTCTAAAAGAAATCGTACATCAAGTTTAGAGATCTCGCTGTGAAGGGGAAGCTGCAGTCTTGAAATGTATGGTGGATTCATTCGCGAAAAAGTTTTTTTAATGTTTCGACAGACTTTGAACTTGTAGCATTTTCGAGAGCAAATGTGTCCTCAGTTTTTCACCTGCTGTGACGTGCAAAAATTTTATAGGAAAAACTACGCGACGGATTGATATAATAGAGGACTCAAGCTTCAAAATGAGCCCAAGTTTATCGTTATGTTATTTTTTTAAAGGAAATTATTGCGGATTAAACGTCCACAATTTTGCGAGAATGGGAAAGGGGGTCAAATATTTTTTGGATCAATTGCACGAGACTAGTCGCTTCAGGATCAAAGAAGCAGCTTAAGCATTCCAAATTGCAAACACGAAAACGCGAAACTCGATTCCAACGATTTGCTCGGAAAAATATACGGTGAAATTCCTGCGACAAAAATATCGTTTTTCATGCAATAGAATTTCTGTGGAACGGGATTTCCATGTAACGATAAATATCGGGGCTTTTTCCTCATACGCTCTTTTATTTCTATTTTTTGCCGTACCGTTTATCTTGACTTCCGCAAATATTTCCGCTATTTTTTTATCGCTCAAAAACCAATAAAATCCTCACCATCTTTCGGAAAGCAATTTATGTGAAAGCTTGTTGATCAAAGCTGTCTTCCTTAAGATTTCAATGTTGTCGTCGTATTGTTTGAAAAACAAAATGTTTGCGAGGAATACGAATAAATAAATTACCGTCCCCGCTACAATTAATTTACCTTGATTGCAATCGAGCGTCTATGTTTCCAAAAATCGAGAATAAAACGTTCGAATCTAAAAATTCATAAAAACATTAAAATGGTAATGTGAAGGTAGGCAAAAAATGTGTAAAGTAAAATACACCCACAAGAGTTTCAAGCAGAGTAGCAATACTGAAAACCGTCACCAATCGAATTTCTCTGTACTATAGTGGTGGGGGGCAAACGAAAACGGGGTTCGGCACGGAAACAAATTTTGAAGCGCAATATCGCCGCCCTTGTATTAAATTACGGGCCAAGTAAATTCTCGTTCGACCGTGAGCTCTCGCACCCCCTGCCCCCGCGCAACACGTACGTACTATGCTATAGTTCTAGCATTGGAAAGAGATCGACGCACGCGACATTACCACGAGGTCGCTTGTCGTATACTTCCTCCGTCCCCCGTATCTTTCCACTCCACGGGGTGGAGATACAGGAAAACGGAAAATAGCGACGGAGTTGATAGTTGGACGCGAAAAACATTCCACGAGCGATTCACGGACGACCAATTACGTCGCGGGAACTGCCATCCATTAAAGTCCCCCTCATACTGTCCCTATTAGTTTCCTCGTTTTTTCCTGCCTGTTCCCAACCCTTTACTGCCAACCCCCTACCCCCTCCACCCAAGCTATCGTTTCACTCGATCGGCCGGATTAATTGCGAACTGATAGTTTGTTACGATACAACGGCAGGAAATTACGCGCGGTCCGTAATTGCGGCGAATTCATTTTTGATGGGCCACGTTGCGGAGACCGTGGATCCTTTTTGTGTTTGCAGGGGTATTTGCAAAAGTAATGACAGAAGTTCGCTTTCTATTTTACGATTTTTCTGATCGAACTGTTTTTTTCAAGTGGACTGTTTCAGTAATGGGCAAGCTTTAAAGAATTTATCGGAAAGATTATTCGTGATAGGATTCGATCAATTTTGCACGAATATGAAAGTTATTCTACTGGGAATTTTTGACCACTTGTCAAAAAAAGAATTTAATTTCTCATCGTATAGCCATTGGATACGAAGGCATATAGTAAATATAAATTTTCTTTCTCTTCTAGGAAATTCTGAACTGCAAAGAAGTTCCAATGACTGTAACTGTAAAATAAATTGTAGTATAAGGAGTTAATTGTTTCTGGAAAAATGAGGTTGAAAAAATATTGTTTTTCTATTTCGATTTATGTTGTCATGTAGAGTTACCATGTACACGACGATTTTTATCATTGCACTTGTCTTGAATTTTCCACGTTGTAGAGACGAATAATTACGACAGACGCTCGAGTAGTGTAATCGAATCATTTTTGCCAGGGGTAGTAGCCTACAAATTTAGATCCTTATCATGTTGTTGCGAGTTCGGGGAATCTTCGATAAATAAAGCGTATTGAATATTGCGTCATCCCACAACACAACACATATGGACACTCGTAACAGTATGATTCCGTCGAGAATAACAATCCCTAGAGTTTCTAACAAGAGTCATCATCAGAGACGTCGGGGAATTTTCATTTTTGAAATTCCGGAGACTGAACTGAAATGAATCCGTGGAAAGGCGAATGGCAAGTCTGCTCGATGATTAAAATTCGCGTAAAGCAGTTAAGCTTTCGCGGTTTAGAGCGACATTTTTACATTCGGACGAAAATCAAGGGGATTTTTTGTCAAAGGGATAATGTAAAACGGGGCACAAAAATTGGAACGGCGTAAAACGAACGGCTAGAAATGCAATCTTACTTCGGGAAATATTTTCCCTCGTTATCAGGCGGATTCGACGATTTCACCCCCTCCCCCTCTACCCCTCTCCCTCCTCCTTGTCACCCACCCGAGTCAACGGTTGCACCGTAATTACGATGAACTCTTTACCGGGCACACTCGTTGATTCTCTTCCGACAGACGAATCGAGTTTCCACTCGAGCCTCCAATGGCTCACTCGAAATCGACCTGTTTCGAACACATTCAATCGAGTTGGCCGTTTTCCACCCCTACGTTGCCCCGTTTATTTTTCTCCTTTTTTTTCGCGGCCGCCCTTGTAACCGAGTCACTCGTTTGCGAATTACCTTTGATGTTCCCTCAAGCCCGACGCGCAGTGAAAATTTCCTCTGACAAAAATTGTTCGCTGAAATATCATAATCCTGTCAAACGTAATGATATTTCGAACCGTCGATGAAATTAATTGCCACGCTTCGAAATCCCATTCTCGTCGCTCGTTTCGGAAAGACTAGCATTTGACACCGGTCCCGCGAGCACGAAATTGGTTGACATGAATATTTTTCGTTACGTCAATATTTTCAACGATACAAATAGTAGCGTTCAAAAATTTTGTTCGATGCACGCGAATTATTGACCTGAACTACTTTGATGTCTTCGATGAAATAATTCGGCGAATATAGAAATTAATGGACAATTTTTAATGCTGGGGACAACCGAGGAGTCGAGGTCCTTTATGCGTTTTCTCTCGACGTAGAACTTTCTCGCCAGCCTTCGTAAGGGATGCAGTTACAAGTGACACCGTGTAAGGCGTTCACCGACGACAGTAAGTGGTTCGCAGATGCACTACATCGGATGAAACTGCGTTTTACAGCAATGGACCGGTATTCGATTTCTGTATTCATGACCGTAGCTCGCGCGAGCAGCGTAAACGTACCAGCCAGCAGGGTGCAAGCTCCGCTTTTGTAACGATCGGACAAAGACTGAGCCGCGGGACACAGCTTGTCGATCATTATTCATAGTTCTCCATTCTCAGTTACTTTACTTTCGAACGAAACACACTGTTCGCAAGGCAGGGCATTTTAGAGGAGAAAAATGCTCGCTAGTTGCGATTTCAGCTCCGTCACGATTTTTAATTTACATCTAATAAACTAATTGACTAATTTCGATGAAATTTTCAGTATACGTACACACATGTAACTTATATGAATCTACAAAATCAATTTATTAAATTTTCGTTACTACCCCAAATAAAAAAGTTGTGAAAAGCATTTTTTTTTGCAGTTCCAACAAAACGCAATTTTTCCAAAATCTTTATTACACCCCATCTAGCAAACCAGTCCAAGTTTGGCAGAAAAACTGAAATCGTCTGGTCCATTTATAAAAATGTTTTAAAGTGTGTACCATCAATTATGTTACTGACTGTGTAAAAGAAGCCAGTTATTTTGATTACCCCAGTGGCTGTTGCGTTGAATTAACTACACTTTTATCATACGTTATAAAATTTTATTTAAAAAAGTTCACCTCTAAAAATCAAGGTATGCCAAAGTAATTCGGCCAACTCAAAATATTTTTCGGTACAGGCCACCAAGGCTATGAACAAGTTAAGCTTAATTAAATAAAATATAGATCCAGTATATGCCGAAGCAGTAAAGTGAACTCTTACACTTCGAACGTAATAAAGTATTGTCGTAAAACGTTCTTGCAAAGAAAAATTAAGTAATTTTCTCTGGCAAGATTAACCAGTAATTGGTCGGGTGGTTTACGAGTGTACTCAAACTTTTTTCTTCAAGCAATAACAGTTTGAAGTTTTCTACAGACCAGGATACTCAATCTGTGATATGGTTGTGACACAAATTACGTCACTGAGATTTCCTTTGTAATAAATGAGACCATCTTTTGGAGAGGTTCCTGAAGTGTTTAGGACACTCCAGAGATGCGGAGAGAATTAGAAACTAGGCAAACAGGTAGTCACAAATGTTTCATTCAGGGGCCAAAAATAACAGTTATTCTACAATTTTCTACGATAAAAATCATTGATAAAAAGTTGAATATTATTGAAATTTAAGATAATCTACAGAAAATATAAAGAAAAATATTCGAAGAACAAAATGATTAAAAAATATCGATTTAAATACTTTTTGGTTACAAATAACAGTTGGATCCTCCTCCATAACTGTTATCGACGAAGAAAAACGGTTTCGATTGCTCAAAGCAGTTATCGATGAGAGAAGTTCATTTTGATCGCTCATAATAGTTACCAATGAGAGAAGTTCATAATAATTATTGATGAGAAAATTCATTTCAGTTGCTTATTCAATGAGTTCTTTAGTCTTTTTCAAATGGAGCAAGACAGTGAAATTCATTGAGAAGGTTTCGTACAACAACACGAATCAACAAAAGCATAGGAACAATAAAAAATCTATATACATAGTTATGGTCCCTGGTTTCATTCGTAAGGAACGTATTGAGTGAAAATAGAAACAACCGAAAACTTCAAACGAAGAGGACATTCAGTTCTATGCGACTCCTTCGTTTCGTGCACTTGCAAAAAGCATTGGATCTTGCATAAAGATTCACATTGTAATAAATCTATTCAATTAGTATCGCGTACGTTATCACAGGAAACCTCAACGGAAATCCACAAGCAAACATTGATCCAGAAGATCTTCGATTCTAAACCCAGGGCGCGTTCGCGATTTGAAGTGTGCGAAGACGGAACCGGCGGCAGTCGCAGGTGTTTCCCGGCGTAAATTCCAGGTAGGGAAAAGGCTGGAAGTCCCCGGAGCATAATTCGCAGCGGCAAGACTATGGGTTCCCGTGCGAGGGGGCTTGTTCATCTGGGCGAACGGGGCTCCGGCGCTTATTTAAGCGGAGTTTAAGTGGCTGGTCGCTCTCGGTCGCGGCCGCACCTGCTCGTAATTGTCCTGATATTTGCCCTCTGGCCCCGGGGGGCCGTTCTCCGCGGTTCCATCTGGAGCTTATTTATTAATTGACCCTAAATTCCGGCGCCGAAGTGCATCCGGCCCGGTGGTTCTCGGGGACCGGAGCCGAGCCGAGCGGAGCGGAGAGAGGGAGAGAGGGAAAGAGAGAGAGAGAGAGCCCAAGCCGGGTGTTCATCGGCTCGTGAAACGTTGGAAGGAGGAAGAAGTTGAATGGGGTGATAATGAGCGTGATAAAAGTGAGCACTCTCGGGAGCCGAGTGCTGGAACGCTCTGATTTCGGGATAGAACCTGGAAACCGGATATCGCGGCCCCTGCGTTTTTCGATGCTTATCGCGGCTAGTATTCGCTATAATTGCGCCGCCATGACTGTGAATGGGGTTTCTGGGACATTAACGCATTGCTGACAGGAGGCGCTGCACAGTGTGCCGTTTCTCTAAAATAGGTGTGCCGTTTCTGTAATTAATTGAAATATTTTTAATGTTAATGTTCGATTTTAACCCTTAGCACTCGAATGGTGCCTGCGAGGCACCACTAAAAATTGCTGTGTCATTATTCAAAATATTTTTTACATTATTAAATTTGTTTGTATTTAATAAATTACTAAACATTTCGGTATATTACGAGTAAGTTGCATCATTCTCGTATGTATAAGATGAAAAATATATATATAGACTGGCAATATTCTAGCTCGGAAGAAATGTTTCGTTTTGGAGTTGAAATAGCTTCGTGTGCAAAGGGTTAAAATGTAAATGTTCTAAAGCGTTTCGATCAAGAAATACTATTACAGTCTACAGGTTTATTATAGATCACTTTCACTTACAAAACTGATCCTTAAAATCCTTTTTCGTGGGTGACCTGAATAAATAAATGCAACAGCTTCTTCGCAACAAATCACTGAAACGAATCACTGATTATTTATTTCTTGTTATCTTTAATTGTATCGGAAATGTTACACTGAATCCATTCCTTTTTTCCTTATTGTCATTCTTTTTTCTCCAGCTACGATTTTTAGCAAATAATTTAAGAGGATTCTATATAAACATATAGAATCGGTTTTCGTGATATAAACATTTTAATCTGACGCAGTATTGCTATTTTGATCGCGGCGCAGCGCAACACGCATATTTCGCGATTAATGCATATTTTCATCGAGTGTTCATTTGTAGTTAATTACAGGAAAGATGATGTAATAAATAACACGGGAACGGCGTTGGAAGGAGAAACATTTGCATCGTGAATCGTCCGAATATTTCAATTCCAACGCCACTCGGCAGTAACAGCCGGACGGCCGATATTTTTCGCACACTTATCTCAACTTCATACCTATGGATGCTGTCCCTTGGGGTCGAATATTTTCGAGAACCGCAGAGCTTTCAATTTCGCGAGTAAAGCGACCCCGGTAGGAGGATTCTTGACGGGTCGCGGTTTTGACTTTTCAATAATCGGGGAGCCGCGTCGATATGCAAATTCCCCAATTTCATCGGAGCTGCAAGATGGAGCACGCCGGCCCGAGATAAATCACTGGGGTCAGTTTCGAACAGACAGATTCATCCTGATAAATTCCGATCGCGGTCCATGCCGGCGCAAGTTGACAAAGATCAAAATACACATGGAAAATTCGTTCGAGTAAAGTTTGTAGCATAAATCAGCGAAAGGGGAATTTTTATTTTCGAGTAGATACAGTTCAATTTGTTTCAGACAAATAAAAGGATTTTAACAAAAGTTCGTCCGCCGCATTCTTTAATTTCCGAACGATGCAGCTTTTCGCACCAAAGAATTTCCGGAACGTACACACGAAGAAACGTATTGCAAAATAAATGAGCCTGTGTATTAACGCAACGTTCTCTCGCAGAATGCATTTCGAGGAGAGAGAACGCGCGAGCGATTTAATGAAAAAGTCGAATCAGAGCTCGAAAAAATGCGAGAACACGCCCGCGAATGATACGAAGTCGTCGGTCGATTATGATCGCGAAAAACGGCGACGGAACGCGGAAAATTCGAGCGGATCGCGATCCCACGCTCGATTTTCCGGGGGCGAAATTTTCGCGCCGGATCCACGTGCCGAAAACGGAAACTTTGCGGGACTCGGGAAATTGTGCATGAACCGCCGGGCGCGTTCTGTTCTGCAATTATTCGTCGGTTGTCCTGCACGCCATCGGAGCGATTCAGGCTTTCCGGAATTTTCGAGAGAATCGAAATTTTCCGAGCCGAGAGCATATCGCGTGGGTATATCGCTTCTGCATTCAGCGGAAGAGACTCACCATTACGTTCGCTCCGTTTTCCGTTGAAAGGAATTCGTCGAGCTGTGGATAATCCGTGAGCGAAATTATGGGAAACATCCTGCAGATGTTCTACGTAAGACTCTGGCACGACCTCCGAGAACTATGCGAAACACTTTAGTATTGCTCCGAGGGCTATTTAGCGGAAGTTTCCGGAAACTTTACGGATAATGAACTATTCGAAAATAATATTAACGCGCTGGTGGTTTCAGCATCTCGGCAGTTTGTAGAAAAATGGTCGTTCTCTTCCCAGCAATAGTAAACAGGCGCGTCGACACTAGATTTACGGAACCCGTCAAAATGACGGATTCTAAATTGAAGAGCTTAGGGCAGAGAATGGTCAGATCGATTTCAACGTGACTGCGAAAGAACAAATTTTCTCGACAGTTCGGTGCAACAAATTGTCATATCATGAGACGTTGGTGACTGTTTGTTGCTCTGAACGAGATGAAATTCTCCCAAAAATTTATTGTGATTCGTACAGATAAGTTCAGAGCAACGAACGGTTAACTATTTAAACTTTTGATTTATTTTCTAAAAACAGTAGAAAACAATTAACTGTATATTTACGTTATTGAACAGAATTTTATATTTTATTTAACATAATTTCATAACTAGAAATTTTTTTGCAAGAAGTTATATTTATTACTATCATCTTCACAGCCACGATTCAGTTTTCGACAAAAACCTTAACGTACCGATGATATGTATTTAGTAGTAATATTATTGAATACATTTTATTGCAAATTGTAATACAGTAATTATAGAACAAAATTATAAAAATAAATTTACTAAAACATTGTTGTTTGCATTCACAAGGATCGCCGAATTGCCTTGCTAGTTTTTCTTTATTACGCACAGTACCTAGTATAACTTCAACATCCTTGAAATCTCAAAAAATATAACCTTGAACAAATTTGTTTGCCTGTCATAATATTTGCCCCTCTGAACCAACTAATGTTTTCCTCTGAAATTTTCTTCTTTTCTTCTTTAGATGGTCGACACCCTGCATTGCAATATAAATCGATTTTTTAAGGACAAATTAACTCAATTCTAGCTACGTCGAACATATTGAACCACATTATTACAATTTTAGTCCACGAACTTGTTTTACTGTTTTAAAGAAAGACTGTTCAATTAGCAATTTCTTCAAACACCATTTTTTCGCCACGAACTTTAACATTTCACGAATCGGTAGATTCATGAATTGGAATTGAGTGTACAAATTTTCGTGTACATATTATTTTCGAGCTTTAAAGAAGAACTTTCTCGACGGATACATCTCTGAAGACGATTCGTCGGGCAACAACTGTTCCGCTTCGTCAAACGGAATTCGCGGGGAGCCGATTTCGCGAAGTTACACGGGCAGACACGCAATTCCGTAAGTGGTGTAAGCGAACGCGTCTCGGGAAACTCGATGCCGACACTCCGCCCGCGAAATCTGTCGCCGAATCCGTGCGCAGCAATTCTCGAACTCCCTCTGCTCGAAGGCGGACACATGTAAACAGCCGTACCTATCCCAGACGGTCGGCTAACGTGTATCCTGCATCCCAGAAGGATTCGTTTATCCCGTAAGTAAATTCCACGATACGGTTCGTTTTCGTAGCAGACCTGGGTATCGCAACGCGTCCCGCAACCCTTGTAATCGAATACCCGCCGAGATTACACAGGTTCGGAGATAATTCGATTTTCACCCTCCGTATGCTATTCTCCTACCACCCTTTGAACGTCCTGCTTGCCATAAAAATCATCGCTGCGATCGATACACACAAACCCATTCAGCATCGTCTGCTGAAAGAATTTTTCTCATCTGTATATGAATCTCTATTAATATTCTCCGAAGTTATTCTCGTGAGGATGAATTGTTGTACGTATTATGAGTAGACTGGGGATCTTTATAAAATAAAAATGGTCCAAGTCGACTATAAGAAATGAAAAATGTCTCTTTCCAATAATTTTAGTAAGTCGAAATAGACGTGTAAAATAAACGATACCGCTAAAATGTTTTAATAAAAATGTGAAAAATAAATTCACAGTTGTTTACAGAAATAGACAACACTTTGTTAGCAAATACTAGAAAAATCGCAGGTTGGAGCATCGTGCATCGCAGAGTCGAACGAGCTCGGGCCGGCCGGGCTCTGGCGATTTTTCCGGGGTTGCAAAAAAAGACGACGGTATTAATGTTTAAATAGAAACCGACTAACTTCCGACTGGAACGTGTTGGCGGCACCGTGAAATTTCTGGGCTTCCGAGAGCGGACATGGTCGAGATTCGACTAGGTTCGCCGCAATCAGCGCGCGAGCAGCGTATCGTGAAAAAGCGCGTTTGCAACCGGACGCACTCGCGCTTGCTCGTACCGTCGCGGCGCGCCGATGCGATGGAACGAAAAACGAGGAGAACGAGAGATCGATCGGGCACGATCGGTTAACGAATTTCGTGCGGAGCCAGCCCGATTGAAAAATTCGATTCCGCGGCGCGGCTCGCGATAGGAAGAAAAATAAGCCGGCTAAACGCCGCCGCGCCGGGGCATTTTCTAGCTCCCGGACTACTCTCTTTCGCTCCCCAGCGGAGCAAGGTTAATCACTGGACGCGGCGCGAGTATCATTTTTCTTCTTCCTTTTTCCGTCGGGGTGGGGGACGGGGGCAGAGCACAGATAAAAAATTTTCAACGGTCCGGTGGCGTTCTTTCGCGCGATTTACAGAGGACCCGGCTGCACAGTGATTCATTCGTGGTATCAATCGCGGCCGGCACAAACGCACACGGTTCGCGGTGTTTTCTACCTCAGACAACCGGTGTGCACGCGGAACGGTATCCTTCCAGGATAATGGCGCCGTAAGGATAACGTATTATACGCCGGCGAGCATTAACTGACCAACCGTGCCGCGATTTCAGCGACGATGATCGCGAGCGCTCATTTGTTCTCTCTTTGATAATCTTAATGAGTTGAAAATAATACATTGGCACTGTAAAGTTCTTTTAATCTTCCTACTGTTTTAAATTGCACCAGCTCGTTTCTGTCGTAAATGCAAGAGACAGTAGAGACTGTTAACTTTTATATAACGTAAAAATTGTTTGCGTGCATTACCAGACACAGGAACTACTTATACATTTATGAATTTCCTCAATTATTGTAATAAGTGGGAAATAGTACAATAATACTATTCAGTTTTGTCTTATATGCAGCAAATCCGCAGTCAACTATAAAGCAACACATACTTTTAACTCTGAGTACTAAATCTAGTATGTTCAATATAAATTGATTTAAAATTGAAGAATTAAGATATGTATTTTTCACATAACTGGCAAAATGTTAAATGACGACAGCGATATTTTAAATCAAAACGAGCATCGCGGGGGAGCGATGAATACTGAATAATATTATCTAACAGACGGTTAAGGTTTTCTCGATATATGTCAACAACACGGGTCTTGCCAGCGACAAATATCGTCCAGGAGATACTATTATTCTTTGATCCACGTGATCGTCGTACCCGACCCGTATTATGTTTACACTAATCGGCGTCCGAGGCCTCTCGATCTTCGGGGCCCCTCATGCGGTATACCCTGTGATAGTGGGGATAGTTATGCGACTTCTATCAGCTAAGTATTTGCGACATATATCGGGAGAAGACTATACCGTGCACCACCAGGTTACCACCAGGTTAAATTCTCATGCAGAATTTACGCCTACATGTAGTACGAACTGTTTTCATGATTTTTCTTTATTAACTACTACTAGGTTTATGGAACCCGTCAAAATGACAGGTTCAAATATTTTTAATTTAAAATTATTAAGATTCTAAGGATGCATAAGTTGGCGAGAAATTATTTAGCCTTTGGGCATATATTATTTTTAAAATATTGCTAGAAATGTGGGTGGCACGTTCTTGCTATTTTTATAAAGTAATGCAAAATAGTCACTTTTAGTGCTCCGTAAACCTAGTGTTAAGTTAATAATTCCGATTCAATTCTTCAGTGCCAATACATGTTGTGTCAATAACTGTACCAAATCTGCCAATGACTGCACTATTTGTCTTACGATTGTTATTCACTGAATATACTTTGTAATAAAAGATTTATGACTCGTAAAACTGTTTGGTTTTGCTGAAATATCTCTGTTAGCTAAAAGATTTTTACTACGATTTTAGTTTAATGTGCCAATCATTGTACAGTTTACCCTAGTCGTCACTAAATATCCGGTAACTGTACCTTTACCCTAGGTTTCGCATGAAAAAAGAAGCTTTCCAGGAGGAACGCTCTCTGTTTCATACAAGCATGCATTTCCGAAACGAAGAAACGCACCGGTTCCAGTACACCGGACATTTTTCCAGGTCTCTTGATCCAGAAACTCATCTTGATCCATCTCTCGGATACAATTCAATCACGCCTGGCCGCGCCCCGACAGTAATTTCCTTATTCGATGCTACAAGGTAAATCGAAATCGAGTTACGGAATGGATCGTCCGATGGAAGGCGATCAAGTTCCCGCGAGTAAATTGCCGGCGCTTTATAGCCGACGGTGAATCGAAATATTCCGTGCGATGCACGTGGCGGATCGTTCGTCTCTATCGCGCCGGTGTTTCTTAATCGCGGGCGAAAATGGTGTTGCATCGACGCCGAGGGTTTATGGTTATCGCGAGCGCGAGGAGGCCGCCTATGACGCCACCGGCGCGGCGGATTGAATGCTACTTAAAAACTGCTATCCAATGGAATTTACGGCACGTGAACGTACACGCCGAGTCGATTATTAATTAATATTTACTTCCAGTTTTATGGTCACTCTGAGATATTGTACGATGATTTTATTTCTCGATCGTTACGTTACGAAGCATACATACCAGCCACATTTAGTGCTAAGTAGGTTCAGTGTTCAAAATTTATTCTTGGAGACTGAAAATTGCAGCTTGCTTACATTAAAAGCCTGCCTGTTACACAGACTTTGAATTCTAAAATATCACTAATTAATTACTCGATATATCAGAATGAGGGAAACGTTAAAAATCTTCGTATTGTCAGCCTGGTGACATTTATGCACACAATACACGTATACGAAATAAACATGGTTTAAGATCAACCATTACAATCCATTCTCATTTTACTAAATCGATCCCCGGTGGATTTACCAAAAATTCAATTAAAATCATTCAAAAACACTGAGAGCACGTCTGTTTATGGTGCTTTTTAATGTCCCGGATTAATTGCTCGACGTATCAGAATAAGGGCAAGCGTTCCCAGTCACGTTCTATATTACCGTGACACCGTTAGGCGAAACTGTCGCCGCCGAGGGACCGGGAGGATAATAAAATCGGAATTGAGATAATGTTGCGTTGAGTCGAATCGCTCGGTATCGTCGTCGGTCGATTCCTTGAAGGGCGAGCGGGTATTTACGAGGCCCATATACATACAATTGTATCCTCGCATCACCCCCTGTTTGCACCGGCATGCACGGTCGCAATAAAAGGGGGTTGCCGCGAACCGGAGGGTAACGCACGGGGCGAGAGACAGAACGATCGTCGGCGCACAGGGAACGGTTATGACGCGATGCTCCATCGAATATGCATTATTCATTGTTGCCCGGTACCCTTTGTTGTCGGAACGTGTCGAGAGTAAATATTTATCCGCGGCCCTTGTACCTTGCTGCAGGTATCGAGAAGCTATCGAAAAATTCCGTGGGGGCTGATTTTTTTTCAACTCCTCCCCTGGCGTTCCGCTGAACTTCTCGCGAAACTGCCGGGCTTCTACTTTCCCACTGCCTTTTTCCCTTTCTTTTTAAAGAGACGAAACGAGCGCATTCTACTTGGTCGCTGGCAGACCGAGAAACTTCGTGCATTTGCTGGAAACTACAATTTTGACAGAATTGTAAAACCCAAAGAATTTAGTAGAACTCCACAGAATTTCGTTTGTGCCTGTCGAAGTCGAAAATTCAGTTAATTTGCATCTCTTCAACACTGAATCTTATGATGTCACTTAATATTTTCTTGTTCACAAGGAAAGGATTATATTCGAGACAGTAAATGGTATCGCCATTTGTTCGACGTGATTGGTCAATTATCTAGGATTAAATTGATAAACATAATCTGTTCATTGGGGGAAAAGTTAATAATGGTCAAAGAAACCACTGCGAATTTTATGTTCGAAATGAAATCACAGGATTTCTTCCTTTTATCTTTTAATGTGTCTTTTATTGTTTAATGTATCCCATGTGGAAGGTAGTAATCTGGAAATTCAGGCTTGAGAGTACTCCGTTGGAAATATACTAAGGGAGGTGTAAGAGCTATGCAATGTTTTTCGACGAATAAATCTTCCAACGTTTTAAGGGTTCCTTCTCGAGTCCCAAGTGTGTTGCAGTCTTTTAAGGGTGGTTGTCGGTGAACAGAGGGTAACACAAGGTTCTCCAATGGGGTCACGTGTTTTGTATCGAATGAAACTGTCTTCTGAATACCCTCGGCTTACGTAGAGGCTTCTCGTAAGAAGCTAGACCATTCCACGACCAACCCCCGCTCGGTTTCATCCCCCCAACCCCTCTAGCCAAGTTTCGCGTTCTGGAACTGCACCGTTTCTGTATTTCATGAAACTTCGGCCCTAGTCTCATTTACCGCAGTAACCCCGCATATTCGAGTAAATAGAATAACTGCAACAACAAGTAACAGCTTAACGGTCGATTAATGTCGGTGTTGTACATCGCGATCGAGAATAATCGCTTCGTCCTTTCTTAACCCCTTGCCCTACAATGTCGTGTCAGACTCATGATGAAGATTCTGAACAGAGTTTAATAAATATGTATTAGGGGGGCCCATAAGTAATCAATTATTTTGAAATCTAAAACAAACTTTGTAGTAAATTCAAGTTTTTATTTCTTAATTTATTAGATAATCTCTATCGTTATCAAGGACAGTTTGCCATCTTTTCTTCAAATTTTCGATCCCTCTCTTATAGAAATCCAGGGTTCGTGAAGCAAAATATGACTCAAGGTGCCTCCTTACATCTTTTACAGAAGCGAATGTTTTATTTCATAAATAATGCTCCAGAGATCTGAAAAGATAATAGTCAGAGGGAGCAATATCCAGTGAGTTTGGGAACCTGGAATAGAAATCCCCAAAGATTGTAGAATTGTTTCTTAAAATGAAATTATGGGGTTTTGGAATAAATTGTCGGACCTATTAAAAAATTGTAGGGTCTGTACAAATGAAACAGTGAACGAAGAAACAGTCTCCAACAGAAAAGGGAATAAAAAAAAATGAAGTAATACGTGCTACGAAGACTCGTAGTATTCACCTTTCCACAAACGTTTCAGTATAATGAAAGGTTCAGGCTGCGAAATATTTCCATGCAAACCGCAACAAACGTGATGCAACGGAACACATATATGTAACCGAAAGATGGAAATAAAGTAATTAGAAGGAGCATTCATTTTCCAGAGAGGTACACAGTATTTCAAATCCAGTACACCCTTCCGTTTATCTGATAGTATGGAACAAGTAGAGCTCACCTTGCAGTCTCTCCTTTCCCGCAGTCGTACAATTCGCTTTCGTTCTCTTTGCGCAAACACGTGACCACGGACACTGTAATTTCCTGCAGCACACCTAACCACTTTTCCTCCCCCTTCGTAACTAAACATTGCAATTTGCATTGTGTTCTCTTGATCCTTGATCTTTCGTGGAATTTCGCTACCGCCGCTTCCTATTGTTTAACACGTTACGACTGTAAGCAGACCAACCGTTCAAATTCGTTTATCAAAGCTAGTTTGCATAAACTTTTGCGGTTCGGTGATCGCCGAGTATATTTATACATTGTACTTGGCTTCTGGTTTCCACATTTTAAGCAGACAATTTTTATTTTGCATGAAAATCTACACTCTATAAATTAGATTCTCGTTGTCAATAACTATTATTCGTAACCAAAAATGAATTCCGTCATCGATAATAGTTATTAATGATCAGAAAATATTTTAGTCATTCATAATGGTTATTCGTAACCATAACAGACCAATCTTAAAATTTTTAAATTGTTTTATTTTTTGAACTATTTCTGTAATATTTATTTGACTTCCATTTCAATAAAAATTTTTTTAATGATTTTTTCGGATAAATTAAAAAATTGTTATTTTTGATCTCTGATACTTACCAAATAATTTTAAAAGAAAGAATTGAAGATTTTGGAAGAAAGAAGATCTGGAATGGAATGGAAGATTCCAGATTTTGTTCTGGATTTTGGAATGGAAGATTTTTTTTAGAATTACTGGGGAAGAAACAAAAAGCAACGCCAAATGTAACTTACCCTTAATGCAACGGATATCTTCGATTCCGTGGAACGTTCACAGTTGGACAATCAATGCGTCAAACTTCCCATGGTTCCATTATTCCCGGCAACACGCCACCGGCAAGGTGTACTTTCGAAGACGTCCGAAACTGTTCTACACTTTGGCCCCCTCGCCCTTAGTGCCCGGAGGAAACTTGCAGACCCTTTTTACCGGCTCGATGCAGCCTCGCAACGCCTGTCGCCGATGGCACCGATGCCCTCAGCTACTCGGAAATAATAAAAGAGATAAAGGGTGTGGGGGGATGGACGCGAACTTTCCCGATATCGTTCGGGGACAGAAGGCTCGGCGTGGGCGTTACCCTGTAACTTCTCCTTGTCTTTATCGGTAAACAATGTTCCCCCCTCCCCCTCCCTCCTCAAAGCTATTTCTTCGCGAGCTTCTCCTTTTTTCCGTGGTCCCAGACACCGCGCTTTTGTCTTTCAAGAATTCAATTACTCGTCGCGTTGCTCCGCTGAAACTGGACCCCGCAGTTTTTAATTAATACCTGAAATTTATGGGGGTTGATGAAAGTAGCCTATTATGGGGAGGTTTCTGAATATGGAACGGCTAAGATCTATGCAAAAAAGGGTGCCTTCTGCCCACAAATGTTGTAAGTAGTTACAGGGCTGTCGTTTATTATTATGCGCAGAAAGAAATTCGCATAAGGGTTGCTATTAATGCATTGAGAGTCGATCTTGTAAATCTGTAGGTTGGAAAACTTTTAGGTTCTGCTGTGCTTTATAATTTCTTTCGAAAAGTCAGTAACTATATATCTTGAATTATGTGTATTCAAAATCACAATTTCATAAACTTTTGGTTTTGGTTTTTGGTGATCTGTGTTAGAAGAGTAACACAATTTTTGTATGAATAAGCCCCATAATTCGTGATTTATTAGAATATATTTTTCATGTAAGGAGCACCCTGTTACCAATATGGGGAGATCGCAGTGTTTTGGTCACTTAACAATACATAAGAATCTAATGTAAGGATTTATGAAAATACACCATAATGCCATCTAATACACAAATTAGAAGCAATAAATGCAAAATGTGTTTTTTAATCTAAAATCTATAAACAATTATAAAGAACCTCACCATATTAGGCAAATTTCCTCTACTCTCGACCCCCCTAAGGAGGGGAAGAAAGCTTCGCTCTTGTCCCCCTCCCCTCGGAAGTTTTTATATTTTATGACCCGCAGGATGGGACGCGACAAACGTCGAAATTTCCCGAGGCTCGGCAGCATAAATTCTCATTCCGATTTCAAATGTCCGTTCGATCGACCCGAAACTAGGACCGTAAATCCTCGTTTCCTTGCTTCCTACGTTCGTTAGACACCGGAGCTCTAGTTACTATCCCCTTGTTCGAGAAAGGGGACACCAGAATCCCCCAGACAACGATTTCTTACGTCCACGTCCGGTTTTTGGTCCTCTACGGTGGCCGAATCTTTCTTTTAGTGTCCGATGTTCTGTGGTGCTCGATGCTATCGTTGAAAATCTTGCCATGATCCAAGCGAGTAATTAAGTAATGAAGTAATCGTAGAGTCGAACGTTTATTGTGGCGATAAAATAGATTTTTAAAGATCCTCTATCTGATTATTACAATTTCCTTAACACTTCTTTTTACACAGGATTTAGTAAACTAGTTTTGGCTGAACTTCGCGTTGGGGGACCAAACATTTTCTTCTTTTTTAAATATAGTCCTATAGATTTTGACTAGAAAATTCAAAAAATGTAAGTTTTAATGGCCGGAGTTCACTGATTCAAAAGTTATACGCGTGTAAAGTTGGTCGATTACAAGCCTTTTTGACAGGTTAGGGCGCAATAATATTGGTTTCTACTGAGCGGATGCCTTAGGCTAGGTGACAGCACAAGCACGTAGAAGCGGCGATTTTTGTATAGTAATTCGAACTCCTAGTGCTTGGTCTGCGTTAGGTCTGGGCTAGATGTTTTCTGGGTTTTTCAGAATTTAAGGTCCCGGTCTTCGTAGATTCGTGATAAGGTAGAGTGACCACATTACCGACAAGAATAGGCGAAAAATGGTTTTACGTGCCTCAACTTTTCGTCCTTATATAAGAATATTTTTCGCAGGGAAAGGGCTCATTCGAAAGAGGAAGGTTCAATCTAGCGCGCGCTGGTCACGAGCTGACGAGATTATGCAGATATTTGGTAATATGAAAAAGTCACGTGACTATCCCGGGCCCAGTATCAGGAATTCAGATTACCGCTCTAAAACGACTGCTCTTATGTGCTTGTGTTGTGACGTAGCAGCCCTGCTCGTTGCATAACGCGCAAGTAAAATCCAACATGGCGGCGCTCTAACTGATCAAAAACGCTTGAAATCGACCAACTTTACAGGCGTATAATTTTTTAATCGCTGCACTGCGACCATTAAAACTAACATTTTTGGCATTTTCTCGTCAAAGTCTAAAGTACGATATAAAAAAAAGTCGAAAATTGTTGGTCCCCCAAAGTGAAGTTTAACCCTAATTCTAACTCTAGTCATTTGGTCCACTTTAAAAAAAGTTACATTATTTCATGTGCGGTGTCTATCGTGACTGACTGTGTACAGGTTCGATCGAACTGTAACAATAGCGCGTTCTATTTCGCGACAAGGGAAAAATATCTCGTCTGGAGTATCGGGACAGAAATTCTGTTTCCATTGGTGGTAACTGGTCCCGCGACGACGACGTTCTCGTTACCCCTTCGGCGGCAAAGTACACCGTTGCCCATATACGCGGGTCGCAATCCTCTTCGGTCGAGTCGTTTCCCAGCCACGTGCTCGTCTCTCGCGGTTTTCACACGGCTCCCGTGGACGATCCAATCTGTTATCGGTGCTCGATAACTCGCCGATCATAAATTCCGTCTCTGCGAGAATTCGCTTCAGGAACGGGAACAGCTCTCGAAGGCCACCCACCGGTTTCCCTTTCCCTTTGACACACCGCCACAAAAGGGCTTGGGAAACCCGGGGAAAAAACGCGTCTGAAGACACTCGATGGCGGATACAGATGGCCCGGCCATCTTTCGAACCGATCTCCGACATCCTTCCACGGGTTCTTATCAGAAATTGTGGAATCTTCTCGAACCGGGTCTTCGATTTTACGATGAAGAAGTTCACGGGATGAAAACGTCGGCGAACAGTGAAGATATTCTCTCAAAAATGTCTTTGCGTTTCCAAAATCTGCTTGCGGAACTGTGCGCTGACTGCGACTACGTGACTACATTAAAATTTTTATTGACATCGCGAATGAGCCTCGGTGGGAAATTTTGTTGAACTTTCCTTACGAGAATTTTAAATCGTGGCAGTTCAAGTACAAATTGAGAGAAACATTGAATTCTGGTTATGCGAGGGAAGGGCGAACGCTGGATGGCGTTATAAATGACGAAGGATGAAAGGTGGATTTATTCCGGAGATATTTCAATGATACATGGGTACACTCGTCCGGATACTTTTGGACGACGGTGTACGCTTCCGGAACGAGCCGGATGAGCTTGATGGAGCGTCTTCGTCGCGTCTATTATGCAGTAAGTAGGAGAAAAGCACACTTTTCTAGAGGAGAGGAGAGTTTCGGTACGGCTGGGGGTGAGATTCCTCGCGAGACTGGGTGGAATTCGCATTTTAATCGAGCCCCGAAACGCGAAAGACCGATGGTCCCGTCGGTCGGTTAATCGCGGGAGTTTTAAAGTTTGCTCGGGCTCCTTCGGAGATTAATCTTCGGTCGGCAAGATGAGAAACGCGGAGGCGCGAACGGCTAGCTTAATTAGTCGAGGAGAAAAACGTCCCGGGGACGGATCATTTTTTCATTTCAACACTCGGAAGGATAGACCGTTCACCGTCGCAATTTTGCCGGGGTTTCTCCATCATCTGGAAGTCTGATTTATTTGAGAATTTTCTCATGCGGTTAACGAACTCTGATATCGAATGGAAATTATTTTTTCATAGAGACACAAAGAATGAGATTTTGTGATGTTTAATGAGCTAGCGGTACCAGTGTTTTTTTTTTTGTCAGTGGGAATTAGAAGTGATTTTCGATCGAAATCGTCTTGATTACTCGGTCGGGGTTGCTAGACACTAATCGAGACGATTTGCGTCGATTACTTTCCAGTGAATAAACAGCAATTTAAACAGCCGTTATAATTGTTAATCGAAACTCTGCAAACGCGTAACTCCCGGCTGCGTTTTAGTGCGCCTGATAATGAACGCGAGTTAATTGTTCGATTTAGTGACCGGCCTGGCAGGTTCCACCGAAAGCTCTTTAGGACTTTATTTGTTCTGCGCATAATAGCCACACCGGAAAATGTAATTTCGAGTTTCAATCTTGGGTTTCCACGTTATGTCGCTGTGGCAGTTTCATCCGCGATTGTGTTCGCACAAACAATTCGGCGAAATACTAAATTTAAAATTCCTCTGATTGAGTCTTCATGCTAGCCGCCGAGTAATATTTTCGGTGAAATATTTCTGACCCAATTAGATCTGTAGTTAACTGTACAAAACGCGGAGAGATTTATTTAACCTTTTCTTCTCGCAACGGAATACAACTGTCCACAAATTTAACGATTCTTAAGAAGGATTCTCGTCCTTTGGGCCACGTCCTAAGAGGTACCAATTTTTGTAGTAGTTGCCGGGGCGGTTTAGACCGTGAAAATTAGGTTACCAAGGCTTGGATAGCTCTACGGACTGACAACTTCTTGAACAATTAAGTTAGTGGTTAGGGGCAAATTGGGAGAACGCGTGGTCACACTGGGACCTCTGTTCTATAACTTAAAGGGGCGAGTTCTGTCTTCATTCTCTACCTACTCGAACCATGGGGATTTACCTGCCTGATGCACAGGTTAATAACGAACATACACGAGTTCGTTTCTTCAATTTACGGAATAAAGTAAAATCCCGTGGCTTTGATTGCACGATACGTTAAGCGTTAATCAGGATTACATCAAAGTTAAAAGATTCACCTTCTAGGAGTTAGCCACTTTCAGAACTACGTAATTTCAACAGTTGTGCTGAATTATACTAAGCTTGAGCAACTTGTGCTCCAATATTATAACTGTAATTTCAAAAATGCGATACAAAATAGAGAAAAACGATTTTTATAGTAGGCCCCCACTTTTAACCCTTTGCGGACGGGAATTTTTAGCATACACGTAGATGGGTCGAATATATTTATTTTCCTGGTGAAACGGAGTATTATACGGAGGTGTATTGTTTCGGGCGTTTGATACTCTTTGAGAGCAATGATTTTTTTTTTATATTATTCGCAGTCACCGAACGATAACGTTGCTTGGGCGACTGTCGAGAGACGTGTGTCCGCAAAGGGTTAATTCATTGCGATTTTCTCTATTCTGCTAAGTTGTGCTAACATTTTGCACAACTATTACTTCAAAAAGATAACAACGCACCATAGGGTCAGATGCACCAGTTTTTATTGTGGCAATACTGGACGATCCTCAACTGTTTTTCACGTGTATTATTTTATTTACGTGTAACAGAAGTATAAAAACTTTTTAGTGCTCCAAGTTTCTGATGAAATATTTTCGTAAGTGGTCAGTACAAATGTTATTACCTTCTCAGTATGGTATGGTGTCAACTATCAGTATCGACTTAAACAGTGACAATGGTTTCTCTTTTACGATTTTTCCTCGTGTGTTGAAAAAATTTTTTGTACTGGTTCTTGTTTCTGTATAGGTGCGTCTCTCCCTCAATTTAGGGAGTCCCACGAAGCGAGGCGACCCTCGACGTCGTCGCAAGGGTCGGTGGTCAAGGTATACTGTATTCCTATACATATGCAACGATGTTAATAAACAAATGGATATTAAATTTGTAGAAAGAAAATTGTATTGAAATACTCCAAGTTTATCACAGATTTTCAAAGTTAAAGAACGTTCGTACCGTAATTTTTCTATTTTTCCCTTGTTCGGCAATATTTCAACTTTAATTGAAAAAAAAATCAACGCTCTATCTCATTTCTGTGAAAAGTTCTAAGATTTTGACACAAACTTTGTCAGTTTTTCCCACTGTGGCGCCGCACAGTGGGCAATTTCGACGAAATCGGATTCAAAATCAAAGAACTTTCGATTGAAATGAGGTGGGGCGATGAAATTTTTTTTTAATTAAAGCTGAAAGTTTGTAGAATATGGGAAAAATAGGGAGATTATTACCATCCAATCATTTCAACGAAAAAATGACTTCATTAGTTTTTGTCACAAAAATCTATTTTTTGCAAAATCCTAAGGTCGTAGACAAATTTTGAGACCAGATTTGAAATCAGCGTGAAAAAATCTATGGGAAACGATGTATAGCATGTTAAAAAAAATTTTTTCCGCGCGTGGTATTGGAAAAACTAAAATTTTCTTGAATTTGTGCGCGTTTAACGAATTTTCTCGAGGTTAAAAAACGTTCGTACCACAATCTCTCTATTTTTCCCGTATTCTACAAAGTTGCAGCTTTCATTTAAAAAAAATTTCATCGCTCTACCTCATTCCTATCGAAAGTTCCTTGATTTTGAATCCGATTTCGTCCAAATTGACCACTGTGCGCCGCTGTGTCATAGCTGCAACCTAACCGCGTCAAAACCATAAATCCGATCCGAGCCAACGAAAACATTGCATAGAAGGTTTCGAACCATCCAGAGTCGCGACGCGGAGTAGCAAGCTAGGAAAGTATCGCCAGAGACGCGGAAACAGTGGGCGGAAAAAAGTCCGTGGAAGCAGCCCGACGATGGAAACTGGAGCGCGAGGCTCTCGAGCGGTGATACGAGCTGCATATCTCGTCCCGTTGCACGACGCATCGCGTCGCGACGCTTGCGTCCCGTTTCCCGGTTGACTCGATGCAAATGCCGATCGGGTTTGCACACGTGTAAACCGGCTAGCGACGCGCGACAGGGAAACGGCCCCCGGTAATTTTGATTACAAGTTGCAACGTGAACGAGGCCGCGTCGCGTCGCGTTGCATCGCGTTTGCATCGCGACTCAACTCGACTCGACTCGACTCAACTCGACGCGACGCGACGCGACGCAACGTTGGATGCAACACGGTACGATGCACGAGGGGAATTTGTAAGGGGCACTGACGCGTAATAGGCCACTCGAAATCCGTGTCGGTGTTAACGTTTGCGCTACAGCCAACGCTACAGCCTGCCGGGACACCGGAACGGACAATACGGCACTCGGCACCGCAATTGCGCCATCCGCGACACGACTTTCGCGACCCGCAGAATTTGCAGAGTCCCGGCTCCGCTGCCTGCCCTGTGTCGAGAATCCTTGTACCAACGTTTCGACAATGCCCGCCGACCGACGACAATCCCTGCGAATTATTACCGAACCTATGGCACTCGAGTTCCTCTCGCTACTTCGTTCCACGCTGCGTTGGGAAGGTGTAAACGACAGTATAAACATTGTTCGTCTTCACAGAACGACCGTTGCAGACCAATCTCTACAAAACGATTGTTCCGGAACGACGTTTTCAGAACGAATCATTTAGAACGACTCCTTCAGAAGGATTTTTATTATAGTATTGTACAATCTATGCAGCACGATATCCATAGAACTTATTCGAAACGACGCGACGTCTTCAGTACGACTTCTTCCAAAGGGCGTCTTTGAAACACCTTCATTACAACGACCTTCGCGAAGCGACTCTTTCAGAACGACACCTAAACATAGTTCATTTTCCAATTCACTCGGCACTACAATTGCGCCATGCGCGACACGACTCTCGCGATACGCAGAGTTTGCAGAGTACTGTCTCCGCTGCCCTCGCTGTGACAAGAACCGTTGTACCAACGTTTCGACATCGCACACGGCCCAACGACAATCCCTGCGAATTATTACCGAACCTTATGGTACTGCAGTTCCTCTCGCTACTTCGTCGCAACAGCAGGCTGCGTTGGCCAACGCGCTTTACCACCACCGAGTAGAACAGTTGTCCAGGATTTCGATGGTTACGCGATTCTTGTCACGTACCGGTTGTTCAACGGGCTCCGGAGTTTGTTCGTCGTTAACGGTTGTCTTTGATTGAATATTCATGCGTCGCTGGCCTGCCTGCTTTTGATTAGATGCGCCGCTGCGATCTTGCTTAGAACGGCTGCTGACGGTTTCTCAAAACCGGCTACGTGGCTGCGCGGAACGTGCAGCGTGGTCTGCCAACATTTTCCGGTGAAATGTTGCCGTTATTCGAGAACAAAATCATATCGTAACGATCTTTGCAGAACGATTTTTGCAGAACAATTTTTGCAGAAAGATTTTTACAGAACGATCTCGACAGAAGAATTTCTACAGAACGATCTTTGCAGAACAATTTTAGAAGAACGACGTCCCTGTTAGGGGTACCCATAAGTAATCAATTATTTGCAAAGAATTTGTTTTGCCTTTAGTTCTGTACCGATCATTGAAGAGTAAACACGTATTCCTTTACAGGTATCGGTAAAGCAGCCTGTGTTCAAAATATTCTGAAAAGTAGAATTTTTTTTGCAACCCTGTAATAAAATGGCGGCGTCCGTACGTTCCGAGGAACATATTCGTCATTGCATACTTTTTCATTTTCATGCGGGATTTAATGCAACGGTAACAACAAAGAAAATTTGCGATGTTTATGGAGATGTATTGAAGGCCAACAAGTGTCAACGTTGGTTCAGAAGGTTTGCTGCTGGTGATTATGATCTCTCTGACAGGCCTCGAAGTGGACGACCAGTTGAATTTGATAATGACACCCTAAAATCTCTAGTGGAGGCTGATTCAAAATTAAGTATACAAGAATTATCGAGAAGCCTTGGGTCCACATGGTCACTATACAAAGGCACCTACACGAAATGGGAAAGGCATATAGGCAAGGAATATGGGTACCGCATCGATTATCTGAGACCAACAAGAGTATTCGTCGATCAATTTGCACGTCATTGCTATCCAGATTTCGTGGAGACCCATTTCTTAACAGAATCGTTACCGGAGATGAAAAATGGATTCTTTATGACAACATAAAGCGTTCCAAGTAATGGCTTTCTGCAAATCAAACCGCAATATCAACCCCCAAGCCTAGCTTGTCACTTAGAAAGGTGTTACTGTGCATTTGGTGGGACTGTCGTGGCATAATTCACTTTGAGTTGTTGAAACCTGGAGAAACAGTGACTGCTGAGTTGCATTGTCAGCAATTACAACGGCTGTATTCAGAACTATTGAAAAAGAGGGCATCTTTAGTCCTCAGAAAAGGTGTAATACTGCACATTGACAATGCCCGGCCCCATACAGCGAAACTCACTCAGGAAAAAATCAAAGAATTGCAATGGGAAGTTTTACCGCACCCCCTGTACTCACCGGATATTGCTCCCTCTGACTATCATTTTTTCAGATCTCTGGAGCATTATTTAAGAAATAAAACATTCACTTCTGTAGAAGATGCAAGGAGGCACCTTGAGTCATATTTTGCTTCACGAACCCTGGATTTCTATAAGGGGGGATTGAAAATTCGCAGTAAAGATGGCAAACTGTCCTTGATAATGATGGAGATTATATAATAAATTATGAAACAAAAACTTCAATTTACTACAAAGTTTGTTTTAGATTTCAAAATAATTGATTACCTATGGGTCCCCCTAATATATCGATTTCTACAGAACGATTTCCTTGGGCCGCTCGTTGTAGAATGATCATGGCATCAAAACGTGTACATTTCCACGCAATATAATATATCTATCGTTTCCATTCTTAGAGGATCGCGCCGCGAATGATACACAGAAAGTACCCCCGAAGAATATTCCCCGTTCCCAGGCGATGGCGCGGAAAACCGTTTAACGTTTGAAATCCGGAGATAATATGGAATCGTGCGTGGGCAACGTCAAATTCCCCACGGTGTTTGCCAGGGATTCGCAAATCCCTGTGCCGGTCCCGGACGAAGGGCGACCAATTCAGCTCACGTCTGGCCGTTTCTTCGCGTTAAAATCACCGCGATTCTTCTCGGTGCCTGTGCTCTCGTCCCGGGACACGCGGCCGCGCGCGGAATCGCGCGGTCTGACTCGAAGAATTTGCAAGGATTTCCTTCCGGGAATTCGCGACGGGGTTCCCCGCGACGAGACCGGCGTTCCGCATCGCCGGGAACCGGTGACCTCGTTCGCGAATCTCGTTACACCGGCGAACTTCACCGGCGAACTACCGACGAAGAACAATAATTTAATAACAACGACTTAGCGGGTCGGGAAATCGAAGCGTGATATCGGTTTTAAGTACCCGGCCGCTCGAATAATGCCGTTCCCGACTAACGAGCCGGAAGTTTCAGAGACGATGCAAGACGATAAATCCAATTGCCGATCCTCTCTTTTGCTGCAGTACCACGCCGCTTTTATGGATATTCTTTTGCGGGGGAGGGGGGTCGAGTTTGTTGTCACTGCGAATTTACACGAGCGGTTGTTTTACGAGCTTTTTGTCTTAGAAACTTTGCAGAACGACGTTTCCACGACAATCTTTGTAGAACGATCTTTGCAGAGCAATATTCGCACAATCATTTTTGCTGAACGATCTTTGAAGAATGATCTTTTCATCTGTCTACTGGAAGATACCTTCGAGTGGAATTAAAATAGAGACACGATTAACTTGATCAATTTAGAAGTTTTCTTATACTTCAGATCTTTGCACGTACCGTAAATCCATGGAATTACTATAGTTTATAGTCTATAGTCTAATTAGTGATTAGAGGATTTAGGGAAAATTGATTCACAGTCTCATTTCTATAAAAATATTTCACGTTAAATAATCTCGAGGACATAATGAATTAATGTAACAATTGAACTACGAATTTTATAAGCTAACAATCTTTTTTGACGTCATCTGGACCAATACTTTCGAATCAAATCTATCAGTCCCTGAACAATACAATTAGTGTATACATTATGCATACTGGGTCTTAATACTCCATTCTTCATTTTGCAGAATTGTTTTGATGTTGGTGTTGGTTTTCATTTAATCGTGGCCCAATTTCACGGTTGGCCGGTTAATCTTTATTGTACGCCACAATAATCTTTAGTTGCGCTTAAAATCTAATGAATTTCGTAATAAGAATCTGCATAAGCTTCTGCTTGAATTCAACATTATGAATTCAACGATTACAACTACATTTGTTGTCTTATAAATAAAAATTAATCTCTGATCGATCTCAAAGGACTGTTTCTGAGACCACTGATTAGCTTTTAATGAAAACTGGTCGGATTCTGTGGAGACAAGTCGAAGACCTCGCTGGCTTGGGTTCTCTTAACAAAAACAGGGAATATTAATCACTGTAGCCGTAATTATCGGTACGAACTCGAAATTAGAGGCTGAAGTAGACAGTCAAGTGATCGATACACGACAGCAAACAGCGTATTCGCGAGCGGTGCTCCGATTCTGGTAATAATTGGTTCCAAAGCAAACCGATGATCAACGAGAATGAATCCAGCCGTGCAATGAATATCCGACTATCTTCCGTAATAATTGCTCGCTCGATGAAGAGGTACATTAAAAAGCACCGATGAAACTGCGGAGACCGGGGAAGATATTAATTATCCGCCGAAAAATGTTCAGGCTGGGTACTTTAATTAATTCCTTTCCCCGCGAACTATTCGTCATTACTGCCGCCATTCGGGTCGGGATATTTCTCATGCACGAGAACCTTAGAAAAAAGCAATCCTCGATTTCAACCATTTATTTTTCAATTAATTCTTCATTAAACTTTGTCCACACGAAGCAAAGACGGGCAACACTTAACACTAAACCTACCACCACCGGTCAAAATGACCGGCTCCAGATTTTTTATTTCACAATTATCGAAGTTATAAAGACGCTTTCGTGGGAAATGATTGAATACATATTTTTAGTACAGCACATATTACAAGAAGAACCGCGCAAAGTCTAAATAAATACACTAAATATGTGCCAGTAACTTTCAAGGCTCGGTAGGTTTGGTGTTAATAAAAAAGAAGACTTTATAACAGAAAAACGGAACCATTTTAGGGGCGATTTTTTTCTGTTTTACAATTCGCGAAGTTACAGAAATATTTTCTTGAGGAATGTGTTATTATACTTCTTCATTCAAGTACATGTTACCATAAAAATCCTACGAAATCTGGATAAATTGAATCTTGTTGTTATACAGGAATACTCAATACATCGGTAGTAGATAGTAGAAATGAAAGAAAAATTACGAAACGCTGTTGACGGTTTAGTGATGGCTGATTCAATCGACAGGAGACAATTTGCGAGGCAGACGTTCGCGGGAGATCGATCATTTGTTAACGTGTCGCCTGCAGGAACGCCAAGACCTCCGTCTGTAGAGCGATGCCTTTATTAGAAGTAATTTGCCCGTTACACCGGTGATTAACCAAACTATCGACCGAAGGACCGGTTCCGGGCAGCTGTTATGGTGACCGACACCGTTCCAAGCCCGATGGAGGATGCAAATTTCTTGATCGTTCTCGGGGAAGTTCCGCGGGCCGGCTCGAGCAGCCGTGAAATCGCGTTGCCCCGACAGTGGACTTTTGCAAGTTCGTTCTAATTGCCGGAACGAAGCGACCCGCGAACGCATGCCTCGTCTACCTGACGTCATTAAGCGGCGAAATGTTGGCAAGTTTACGGACCACGCTCGCATCAGCACGGCGATGCAATTATCAGGCTATCCGAAGCTGATCCGACTTCGCAGCAACGGCATTCTTCTGCAACCGCTGGCAAAACAGTATTCGATCAAATCTAAAAATCGCATAAATTTCTTAAAATTGAAACAATTTAATTGAGATTTTTTTCACATGTTAGAAAGATTAGTTCACTGAACAAAATTTTGAAAAGATTACTATTGGACGGAATTACGAAGAAAGGTCAGTTTCCTCACCTTTTTCGACCGTGTCTGTGCTGAAATTTTAAAATCTATGTTAATTATATATACGGTGGGAATTTCATCTGTTAACGTTGTTATGAGCTGCAAACGTACTGCCTCCGTCCCATAATAAGAGCAGCAAGTGAACGTTTAAACGGGAATTATTGGCGAATGCAGCTGTAAGTTATGTTGCAGCGCAAAATTGAAAAGCCTACATTCAAAATCAATGTTTCATGATATCTGTCATTTGTTTCGACACATCTTTCAATTTTTAGGTTAATCTAATTACTACAAATTATAACTATTTTTCTAATTTCATCCGCTGATCGAAATCAATTGTTTTATTTCAGTTGAATATCAACCCATTGTACAAGTAAGATGAAAAGAAGCTCACGCATATAGGGATAGCAAAGCTTCGCAGCCAAGGGCTCCCACCTACAAGTTTAGAATGCAGTAACGAAATTATTGAAAAATCCAGAAACTATCTGAACACTCAAAATAAAAATCCAAGTAATATTTTGAAATTATTGTTTAATTTAATCTATTATTTTTTTATAATAGATGTTGTGTTCTATATTTATTTTCTTTGCTACTATTATTATGGGACAAATTAAATTCATCAACTGCTACTATTATTATGGAACAGAGGGAGTATAGTTTAATTATATACATAACAGAAGATCAGTAGATATTTTTCATCTTTCCTATTATTTATAACTTTGATAGATAATCTACTTCTCTGAAGGAAATATTCTTCGCTCGCGAAGGATCGAAATCAAGGATCCAAGTCAACAGTCCACGGAATGGTAAAAAGCATCCAACATCCGAGGGTTAGAAGCACCACGCCGGAACACACATCCATCACGCATCCGCAATCCATGCGAGAACACGTACGAACATATCCGGTCGATGGAAGACTCGTGTCTCCGCTCGCGTCATTTCCTAAGATGATCCGGAATGAATTCGGAAGCTCGTGAGTCGCAGGGGTCTCAAGTGTTCGATCTTTAATTCAGCGTTCCTTCTCGACGAAGCCAAACAACGCGTAAATAATCGATGTCCTTCCTTCGGCACGTATCGAATTTGCCCGAGACAACGTCGAGGAGGACAGATCTTGTTTGCGACACGCGCGTAATCATTAATGCAAATGAGCGAGAGCATCCGGTCCTGAGTAACATTCAGGTTCTGCGATGCATTACCTTCCTTCCAGACGAAACTGTCTTATCTGATTGCCTCGAAACATGGCGGAGCCTGTGGATCTGAATCAGGATTTGGCATGCCGGAACCTATGCGAGTCACTTATGTAAAGGTTCAGGAGAAGTAGAGACGTCGAAATACAGTCTGTCACTGTAATATTCGGACGCTTTTGTAAAAATGACAATTTCCTTAAGATCGGACCAAACCACTTTAATCTTTTCGTTAGTTTCATAGCGGACGTGACAAATATTTATCGAAGAAACTGCAATTGTTCAGAACCGCGGAGAAAGTTTGAAAAGTTGCTCGTTACAACTTTTTATCAGGGACTGCATTAAAAATTTCAAAACTGCGATTGGTAAATACGTGTCTGCGATTTTCACCACCTTTAATCGTGTGCAGCTCATTGCAACGTCGACCGATTTTGATGCAATTTTCAAAATACATTTATACGGATCTATGAAACTTATTTTTCAAATTTTCAATATAACCGCACAGAAAAGTTGTAAAAAGCAACCTTTAAAATTCCTTCCACGATTCTGGCCAATTGTAATTTGTTGAAAAATTTATTTTTACGTTAGCTAGTAAACTAATCCTACCTTCTCAAAAGAATCCGAATCGTATAGTCCAATCTTGAAAAGTTATCTTTTAAACCTCTAAAAAAGGTTACCTACTAGAAGTGTCCGAACATTATTGTGACTGTATGTGATAATAAAAATTACGTTCGATGCTAAACGACATATGCAGCAACTCGACAATACGGTATGCAGAACAAGACTTTATATAAAATAAGAAAATATATCTCGAGGTTGATATTAGAAAAATTGATATGAGTTTTCGACTAAAAGTAGGATTTCGAACCCACTGTACTCTAAGATACCAGCACCGAAAGTTTCGCGATTGGGTGGCCAACTTGTACAGGATAACTGGCACTGGACGTACGCGGAATTTCCGATACTGACCGCGTTCTCCAGCGATGACGAGCGGACGAGTCAAGCGGCGATTATGCTCGGCTGGTTTGACTAGAGATCACACGCGCGCGAGACTGAACTTGTTAGCGATCGAGCGAGTCATTATCCTTGCGAGTAATTGGGCAACGCTACGTGGTGTAATCGACACTGAACGTAATCAACCGGCACGGTCTCTGGATCAGCTGATTTGACGCGATCTCTGCGGGAGATTTGTACAATCCACGCGTCTCTTTTCTTTTAACCCCTTGTACTATAATATAATATCGAGTGAGACTCGTGATGAAGACTTCGAACAGAATTGTCTAAATATGTGTATAATTAATACCATTTAAATTGAAATGAAATTCTATTTGATCGTAGTCAATATTTAGCCGCTACAGAACACGTGGTTAGACAATAAATATATAGTTCCTGCTTTTTCCTAGTATATTATAGGCATCAGAGAAGTTCTAATCATTATAATCATAAAATAAATTGTAGTGCAAGGAGTTAAGCAGACTGTGATGAGTTTCCAGGAATTTATTATAGTTGATTTTTCAACTATAGCTAGCTTTGACAGCTTCTTGCACATTTAGTTACGTCTACTAATTTCATCCAGATTTTCTTGTTGTTTTTCCAACTGTCTTCGAACATGCTTCGTATCTAAATTCTCTTGAATTTTCTTGAAAAAATGATAATTTGTTAGATTTTTTTGTAAATTGTTGGTCTGGTGTCTGATTCTATTTCATATTAGTTACAATATTCACGCGTGTCTTGCGATCAATAAATAAATAGTGTCTAGTCTCTTTAAATCGAGATGCACTGAAATAATCCACTTTTAAATATAAATTTATGATTTATTAAAAAAGTATAAGCTAGAACATAAATAACATTTCCTTAATAATAATCAGTTTAAATGTCCTCTTTAAAGAACAAGTGAATGCAGATTTTAAATTCCAGATTTTCAACTACAAAGCAAAACTGCAGCATGGTTTTTGCAGCAATTTGTTTTGTTCTTGTATTCCTTTTTTCTCCTGTTATTTGTATTAATATCTCTGGCATTAGTACAATGAACGAGGAAATGTTTTCTATTTAAAAAATCGGATTTTAACCATACCATTCCGCTTCAGCTTTTAATTAAATTTTATTTAAAGCTCCGTCGTGTGAGGGCTTCGCACGTATTACAACGTAGCTTGACGTTAGCGCGTTTCTCTGCTTTGTTTTTAATTCTGGTACAGTTTCGCAGAGAGAATATAAATGTAGCTGTTTCGCTAACAAGATACGAGTGTTAATGAAATCTTGTAAAGTTGCAGAATACGTCAGAGTCTACAAGACACAATCTCCCCGTGCAATTAAAACTCTTTCTCTTTCTCTCTCTCTCTCGAGGGATAAGATTAACATTAACGTTAATAATTCTTCTGTTGGAATTATACGACAGATAATAAATCGATCACACTCGTGATTCAGAAAAATCTTTAATTAGGAAGTATAAGCTTCGTTGTTTTCTGCTCGCACGAATTAACATGCGAAGACACGAAATCGTGTATATCCTACCTGTTGAGCTTCAAGATTTCTCTTATCTCGAATCTCTTGAAAAGTCGACGAAATATTATACATTTCCTTCCTAAAAATCTTAAATTTATTCGATCTCTGTAAGTGTAATATTTGGAGGGATTTTTGGAGAGATCAGCGGAGGCACGAAGTATGCCAACATTATAGTTCATGTCGGGCTTATGATTCACGAGGCAGGTTAACAGTGATTAATTACGTTATTCATCATTCCCTGCGAAGATCATTTCCTCCCATCATTTTGATATGAGAACGTAATTAGAAAACCAAAAGTAATCAAGTGCAGGGTTTGGTAATTAGACTACGGGTCTTTTGATGAACGTTAAAATGTCCTGCATCAAATGTAAATGCAATAGCATTTTAAAGCATATCTGATGTTTATACTGCAGGAATTAAATAAATATTTATTTCTCGTCTGTATAACTGTAAGAAACTGAAGACAATATAATGGCGTTTTAAAACACGTCTGGTGTTTATACTGCGGGAATTAAATAAATATTCCCTTCTCTGTGTAATTTTAATAAATCCGAGACAAGAAGCATTTTATTAGTACACATTAATTCGTGGCCGTTACAATCAGCAATAACTTTATTTTAAAACCGAATCTTTTATCCATTAAATTATAGATTCGATGATTGTTTGTAAGATGACGTAAATAAACAGGAAGCGATGGAAATTATTTTTGACAATGTATTTTAAACGTATCAAATCCACAGTTTAGCAATCATATTTTTAATTAACATGAAACGAGGAATATGCGTATTCAAATTTTAGAAAATTTTGCAAAAATTCCACAAGAATACTGAACAAGAAGGTCGAACCTATGGAAACACATAATATCTCTTCGTAAACAGAATTGTGAATAATATTGTCGCAGAGGAGCCGAAGGAGGAAATAAGTTAATGTATTCTATGATATTAATAACCGTGCTCGCGTCGCGTGATTTATCCCACGGCTCGAAAGTCTCCGGGGCGAGGTACTCGTTAAGTGAAAACAGATCGTAGTAGTCAGACCTCGAGGAAGAAAGCCGCGCGCACGGAAAAAGAGGGAGCACAGAATAGGGGCAAACGTAACTGAAAAGAGTGGCATAAATTCCGTTTTAGAGAACGAACGAAGGGGAAGAAGGCGCGCGAAGGGAAACACAATGATTCATCGCGTGTTTGGATGGGGACTTCCGAGAAATAAAAATTGTAATTTCTTCCTGCGCTGTGATAAATGACTCGAAGTTCATGACACCGAGCAGCTCAAGAGAATGTTACAATCTTTTAATCGCTTTGCTTTTCATCGCCTTTTACTGCAATCTCCTAATCTAAAAAGAACCGAGGCAATGAAAATTATCTAGCTGGGAAAAGAAAATATTAAAAATATATGTGTACACAATAAAAGATGGCAGAACTTTATTAAATGAAATAGGCAACATTTCATATAGCTTGATTTTTATTGGAGTAAAATTTCCCTTTAATATTAAATATTAAAACGTATGGTAAAGTTTCATGGAAACGTGTCATAAAATAGTCCCTTCAAAAGTGCAATATTTTGAAAATTTTAAATGTTCACAGAATCATTATTTTTGTTAGAATCAATGGACAATGTTCTAGATGTCGCAGTAGAATGAATCAATGTTTGAGTTACAATTGCTCCTATTGAGTTCTCAAAGGAACTAAATGATTCAGCAAAGGGCTGTTCAACCAGGGATTTTTTTTGCACTCGGTTCTTGATTACAAATTTCCAGTCCGTAACCGGAATGCATCTCTGCAGCTTTCTTCCTCCCGTAGCACGTACCTCTAAGTAATTAACGTAATGAAACCGGCTAGTATTTTTTGCTGACTGTTTAGGATAGAATATATTTACGGCCTGTAATTAATACCGGGGCTGTAGCAGCACGGGGCAACATGCTGGCTGAAATTTGTCGAGCTTTTGATATTAGTTAATAATTAACGTACTTCGCAGCCAACAGCTCGTTAATAAATATTCTAGCGTTAAACACGTCGTGGGTAAACGTGGATGGTTGGAGGTTGCCTGATATAGCAAAATAGAACGCGAGGGTAAACTTTCGAGCCGCCAGTTTTTCACATTAATAACCCTTTATAATTGCGAAATTCAAACTTTGCTTTGAAATTCAAAAATTGCGAAGTTCATATACTAATTCGTCAAATTAAAAGCTAAACAGATGCTTAATTCTTTGATCAAATAGGTTTTTAATTTCAAAGCGACATTAAAAATTCTTTAAACATGAAATCATTATTCCTTGCTACTAAAATAGTCATTTGACTACTTCTGGCGCATTTCAGCGGATTTTAACCATACACAAATAAATTAAACGAAGCAGTTGATGGGACAAAATAAATTTTCTAATATTATAATAACTTACTATCGAATATTTTCGAATTTATAGTGATGTTATATCCAATTACAACAACTAGAAATTAAATAAAAATGTTCTATCCAATTACAACAACTAGAAGTTAAATAATAAGACAGTTTCCATCTTAATAATTCTAATAGGTTGGAAATAATATAACAGTATCTCGGGAATCTTCTAATGCTTTTACTGTTTTATATTTCACCTATTAATTTTTGCCATAAATGCATCAAATTCAGGAGTAATAACGTGACGCGACGTGACGGTATTACGTGACGCGTTTAAAACTTACAAATTTCAGCGGAACCCTTTCCAAATTTATTGCTACAGGATTTAAGTAATCATTCAAGGTGTGCATAGCGTGGCGAACCAACAAAACAGACGTTTGTGTAAACCGCTACAAGACGGTTAAGAAACGTTGTCGCTATTAGCCATCGTGATGCGCTTCAACTCAAACAAAGAGTTACCAGATTCAGTAAAGTGAAAGTGCTAACTCAGCAACTAAAATCGATGCTCCACGAGCCCTAGCGCGGGAACAATCAACATCAATTTAGCCCTCCCTCTTCCGGTTACTTAGCCCCATCAAGAACGAGTATGAATAACCACAAGAAACTCGGAACATGTGTTCAACGAAAGAATAAAATTTCTTAACGATTTATGAAGACAGAACAAGTAAAATATACAGTGAAAAGGATCATTTGATAATCGATTAAATTCATATCATAGACTTCTCAAATCAGTTTCAACAGTCTTCATTAATGTATGTATCGTTAATGTCTGTTTTATTCTTGGCCCTGTAGGTGTGTTTCATTTTTATAAAAGATTTCAGAAAATCATAAATAATGCATTAATCTTAAGAACCATTTTTGGACGACATTGGCGAAGCCATAAGCGACAATGAACAATTTTTTCAAGACAGTCAAATGTTCCATAACATTTCTAGGCAACTATAGTTGCATAAATAACAGTTTGAACCCTTTGCACTCGAAGCAATTTTAACTTCTAGAATAAATATTTCTTCCGAGCTAGAATATTTCCATTGTATCTGATTTTTTTCATTTGATGCACATGAAACTGATATTTATTATTTTACTAGACACAAACAAATTTAATAACGTAAACGATATTGTGAATAGTGGTACAGCAATTTCTAGTGGCGCCTCAGTCCTAAGGGTGCCAAGGGTCAACAAACTTCGAGAGTTGACATAAGGGTTGAACGATGCTTCAGAACCGTCTTAACACTTTACCTACAGGAAGCCAATTAATATGATTTTCCAGTAGTTGTACTGCACCAAAAGGAACATTAGAAATGTTTTCTTTTAATCTGTAATCAAATTGATAGATGACGTTACTGGAGGTGACTTGTTTCACAATTGAAATTGCTGCTGTTGTTGAAAAATCCACCAAAAAGTCTTCAGCCGTGGATCATAGGTTCTCAAAAATTATGAAATAATCGCCGGTTAAAAAAAAAAGGAAGAAGAAACTAAAATTAAATTAGACAATCCCTCTTAGGAATTTCAAGACAACATGGTGCGAAATGAGGCAGTCAGCCGTTCCATCACGTTTCTAGGAAACTGTAGTTCCCCATCGCCGTTGCGTAGTTACACACTGTAACAACAGTGTTCCCCCTGTTGATTCATCCGGGCCAAACAGCGGGTCAAACACAACAAGAGCAGCTTTTAGCAAAACGAGCGGCGCTGACCTTCCTGCTTCAGTTGCAGCGTGCTGCTCTTCTAACGGCGAAGATTAGGTTTCGTCGGTCGGGTTTTGTTTCAGCTGTCTGGCTTCATTAGCCCCCGAAGAGGCCCCCTCTCTCTCCCGCTCTCACTCTCTCCGCCGGCATTCCCCCTTTTAGATCCCGAAACGGTATTATCTTCGAGTTGTATTTTAATAGAAGTCGGTTCACGTTGAAACGGCGTGCAAGTGGCTCGGCTCGCGGCTCGTTCTCAGAATTTCAGCCACACGAACGCTAATGGAAGGATCGCGGCAACACGTTCCGACGGATCGAATCAATTTAATTATATCTCGCAGCTCGCGCGGAAATATTCGTAATTGATGGAATTTGCCGTCGGGATAGTTCTGACACGGGTCCGTCCTCGTTAACCCCTTCCACCGGCGACAGTTTTGAAGCGCCGACATTATTCTGGCCCGCTGGAAACAATTTCGTTTTACGAGGAAATTCAAGCGACTCTTTGTTCGACGATAATAACAGCGGCGACAATAAAGCTGTCCGCTACACCGGGGTAAAGTATAAATACTCGACGAAAGAGTCGGAAAGAAGGAACGCCGGCATGTAAATGAAAATGAACAGACTACTTGAACGAATGGATCAAGCCGAGCGAGCTATTGCTTCAGACACTGATTATTATACAGTGGATCTGAAAATATGCGGGTATATTTTTAACCGACTGACTGACGGGTTCGTTAGTGGGAATAGCTTTTTTTTTAGAGCGAAGCCGATAATGTATATTTTTAGTATTGTTGTGAACGAAATTTATTTTAATCGGCACGAGGAGTTGCGACAAATACTGACGGGAATTAGTTCAGCAAAATGTTGTTAATGAAGATATTTATAGTGCTGTCAATTTGAATGTACAAGCTGAATTGGTTTGAACGTTTGGTTCTCAAGGGAACATAAAAATAATCTGGAAAAAAGAGAAAAAAATTATTGTTCGTTAAAATTCAACCTCGTTGGTTAGGGATGAAATGTGGCAAATTTCACGTTGAGGAACGAGGATATTATTTAACAAGACTCTCGTTAATGTGAAATATTGCGTTAATTTTAATTACATTAACAGCAGGTGATTTTGTTGTTACGAACTTCTCCCAGAGTATCATTTTGTTATTTTGGATACGAAATGATTCTACAAAATAATACCCTCAACGGAAACAATGAATTCGTATTTTTTGAACGAAATAATAACATAGTATTCGAAATAATTATTTAACATAATGCCCGGCTCTGGTGTAGTAAGATAAAAGATATATTTCAGTACTGTTATTAAAATCGGGGTACGTACTATAGAAATAATTTACACAGTTTACGAACTCAAACAAAAATCTCAGCTTCCTTTTACAGTTGAATTTTGTCAATTATGACGCCTTCGGGTGCGCTTTTATTGCTGGTAAAGCACATATTTGTTCGCAGAAGTCTCCAGCGAGCGACTGCATCGACTGATCTGGAAGAAAAGACGAAACCTGCGCGTTTTCCTTGACCCGGTTCATTGATTTCATCCCGTTTGCCGAAGAAGAACGGTCGTTAGCTTGTTTCGAGCGTAGCTCTGGGTTCGCGTGAAATTCGAGAGGTTCGGGCTCGGAGTATATAAAATCTTGTTGTTCGTGTTCCCGGTGGCTGCTTCTCGAGTGTTAAAACAGAGACGGGGAGAGAAAAAGCTAAAGAGGAGAGGGAGAGAGAGAGAGAGAGAGAGGGATGGAAAGGTCGGACGGATGGAAAAAAAAATAGAAACGCTTTTAGAGGCGCGTTCTCGAGCGGTGCTGGCCTGTCCCAAACGCAATTAACGCCGTCGCGTTAATTCGTCGTTGTACCTCGAACGAATTGTTTTCCCGGGAAGCTACTGAAAAACCGACGTTGCTCATTCAACCCACACCGTGCCACGGAATAAATGTACATCTCGGAAATCGCGCACCGACACGGTTCTTTAGGATTTTCGGTTCGCGATGGAACACGATTTCGCGGAACGCGAATCGGGACGCTTGCCTTAATTGGACCCAGCGACGATTAATTAATTAGACGTCCGTCGAACGCTGGGACACTATCGCCTCGTTAAATCGGAATGGTCTGTTTGACGGCTGGCAGCGAAAATTCAACGTTCCGGGCTTGAATAGCGCTCTTTGAGAACGCTGCGGTGATCATTTGAGCTTTTAGACTTCCCAAAATGTGGACACAGGTTTGACAGTCGTAGTTGGCAATTATTTACTACAGATTATTATAAGTTCCTCAGAGAATCGATTTTACGAACGTACGATTTAAACATGAATTTAATATGTAAACGCGTGCTCGTCGTTATTGGAATTTATAATCATGTCACACCGTATGATTGATAAGATTAGTGTCCATAATTTCTTAAATAACTGATGTAAGTTTACTTTAATCGTTTTCTTAATATTAAAACCATCACATGAATTCTAGTAGCCAGTTTCAGATTTTTATTCAACAAATACTGCGCTTTTTCGTTTCTTTTTCGTCGTTTTGGTGTGAAGAAAACATTAAGTAAACTATTGAAGCATATTTCTTATATCTTCATTTTTTAAAGAAGGGCGTTCAAATTACTTCTTGATTCGACATTACAAGTAAAGAATACGAAAATTGTTTATCGAATGGCTTGATTTATTCAAGAATTATACTCTTGAAAAAAAAACGATAAGCGGTAGTACTGAAGTTCGTAAGTAGTATAGTCCGTAACTGGTCAGCCCAACGAGTTTCCGGTAAATCCCAGTACAAAAATTAAATTTCGAGTTTCTCTCTCGAGTAGCTCTGCGTATTTATATAGTGATCGACCGATACGAGGAGCTTTTGCATTACCAAATGCGACTCATTCTCTGTTAACAACCATTTACCGGCAGCACGCTCTAACGCAGAAATCGTGCGCAATATTTGCATGTCAGCTCGGTGACGTGTCGTTAAAAACAGTATGCTGCGCATCTGGAACATGAAATAACGAATATGGAAACAATTTGCGTGATTCAATTATTTTAACAATTACTGCACGACGTGTAACTGCTCGTTCATTACCATGTCACTGTATGGATCGCTTTAACACGAGATATCTGACCGGCGACGGAAATCGAAGTACGCCAAATGTATATGAAAAATAAGTATAAAATTTGAGATCAAATTAAGCTGCATTAAAATTGACTAGTGTGTGTGCACACTTTAGTAGAAAAATATTAACTTCGATACAGCTGCTCGGCGCACTTTCCATTTGTTGCATACATGGTTTGCACTCGGCACGCTCCATGTAGTCGATGAATGTTCATAATTTATTTTTACGGAGGCAGAACGCATGAAAAAGTAATGCGTAATTTGCATCGATTTTTCAAACGAGGTCGCGAACATTTTTCTTATTGTGCTCGAACAGTTATGACACTTACTCGTGTCATTATTGTATCTGTATTTTCAGATTTTTCGTCTAAATAATTTCAAAGCTTCCTTGGAAGTTGCACCGACGGTAATCAATTATCTTATTTATACCGTGTTTAAATCAGAAGAAGAGTTTATTCAGTCAAATGGAAAAACAATTTAAAGCAGAATTAATCTCAAATTTATGTGGCGCGCATCTGTTGCCACAAAACTTCGCAGACTCTTTTATAGGTGCTTTGAGCTTTTATACTACATACCGTTATAATAAACGCGCGAATTAATAATTTAATATCTTCCTGGAATAAACAGTTTTACGATTTCAGTACACGAAAATATAAAATCTGAAATGGCTCATTATGAACTGTCTGGTAGACCTTAAATTGGGACCTAATGATGACGTAAAATGTATAAAGACCGAGATACAGCTCTGAAGCTACTATCAACCTGTGTATTAACCTGCTTCTAACACGTCGGAAAAGTGCCATCAACAGCAAGAGTACTTACCCTTATGAACTAATATAGTGGTGAAGCAATATCATTTTTCAAACGTGCTAAAACAAAATTATACTCTTCGTTGGTCGATCATAATGAACTAAACAGATTACAAAACAGTGAACACCACGTAACTGAATAAATAGAATAATTACTCCACGCAATTATTATACATCTCCAATTACTCATCACTAGACTGCGGATCTTTATATATTTATGGCTTATGGAAATTTTCAAAAAATGCGAGTGAATTTAGTACGATTTTTATTTGTTTTAGATCTACAAAGGCTGTTCCCATTAAAAATAGGCTTTAATTTCATTCCACTTTCTTATAATTTGTCTATAAAAATTGGAAATTGCATAAACATTCGCAGTCTACTCTTCACCCATTCTGTCAATCAGGTCTAAGACTTACTCATACACGCACACGTATTTTTGTTCTTTTCTTCGCTTCTTGGTGTATTGCTCATTTACAAAATACATTTAAGTCAAAGATAATTAAAGGAATCAGCGGAGCAAAACCATCCGCGGAACGGAATTGAACGGAGGCGAAGAAACCGGATCGAGAGGAGAATTTTTTCGAGTTTTCGCTCGGCGGTCATGGAAGGCTCGTGGGAAACGGTTAAAAGGCCATCGCGCAACGAAATTAACAAAGTTCCGGCGAGGGACGCGGTGCCGGCGCGGAAGTCGGATCCTTTCGAAGCGTTTCGTTGTTCGAATCGAATTCCCGGGCGTTCTTTGAACCTGGTACACGATAACACGGGGATTCGTATCGGCGGCCGAGCGAGTGTTTTTAGCATATGCATGCGCCGCGAACGAAAACGTTGCCGTTTCCGTACGCAGAAAGCTCGACGGAGGATTCTTTTTAGCCTTTGCGTCCGACTCTTTCACCACACCAACGGTTTCCCTCCTTTTATTTGCTATTGGAACCTTCTGGCCAGCTGTTTCTCCTGCAATTGTACAAATTCTGGCGGCCAGAGCTGTATTTAATCGGGCGGAGGTCGATTCTGATTGTCCGGATTTACGGAAACCTTTGATTCACCGAAACCAATTGTTTCTCCTTGCGCACTCTAACCGTTCAACGCTTTCAACTTACTTCTCCCTTTTTTTTTATTCCTAATTAGAAGATTTGAATCACTACGAGAGCAAATGTTAGATTCTACAGTTCAATAACTCGAGAACTCGAAAATTCGATAATTCAAAGACTCAATACTTGAAATATACTACAGTCCAATAACTCAACAATTCAATCATTCGTCTACCCGATCGTTCTGCAATTCAATAACTTAAGGACTCAAATATTCGACAATTGAAAGACCAAACAATTAAAATATACTACAGTTCAATTACTCAAGAACTCAAATATTCAACTATTCGAGGACTCAGTAATTGAAATCCCCTACAAATCTATAACTCAAGGGTTCAATCATTTGGGTACTCGATGATTCTGCAATTCAATAACTTAAGAACTCGAATATTCGACAATTGGAAGACTAAACAATTGAAATATACTACACTCCAATTAGCATAGTGAAACGAAATTGGCCGTTTGACCCGTTGACCAATCAGGTGCACGTAGGGGCAGCTAAGCTATCCTGGGCGGTGCGTTCGCTGGCCGTCGCGGAATTCGCCGTGTCCCCGTCTAATTCCAAATGTTAGCATGTTAGCAGCCCGGACGGAACGGCGTGCAGAGGCCGCGATGAATCAGCCGGACGTGCTTCACCGGTAATTTCGGATGAAGTACGGCCGCCACGGGAAATCTGGCGACGAGTGACGCCTCGCGTCCCAGCGGAACGTCGGAAATATCCTCGTTCTGTCCTCATGATCGCGGTCCGGCCTAGCGACGATCCTCGATTTCCCCGGGACCATTTCGAACGGAAACGCCATCGACGTTTAGCTGCGGAATTGCCGCGGCTCGTATGTTTCTGTCTCTCCACCTGGGTTCCGTTGTATTTTCGATTTTCGAACGCGATGACCGCGCCCACACGTTCCTTTGTGAAAAGCCGGACGATCGGCTTTGACCGCTTTTTCGCGTTAGTTAATGCCGGCTAGCGAAATGTGGATTGCCGTCGGTCTCCCGTCTTTCTCCACGAAGGAATAAACTGATCGTTTGTTTGATTTCAATCCCCGCGGCCGATCCGCAAACTCCTGCGGAATGCGCTCGCAATACTCGCAAACGTGCAGCATTCGAACCAAAAAATACGTGCACCGCGCAATGGCTTACAAAAAACCATCCGCCAGTAATGGTCAAACGAAAACTGGGTAGTTTCGAATATTTTCCTATTTTTTCGCGACATAGAGTGTGTAATTTATCGCGCGATAGTAAAACGGGCGAGTCTACGCGCGAAAACGCTCCACAAACGCGGGGTAACGGTTTTTTGAACGCGGCTCCGTTTGCGAGGAAATACAATCGGATACCTCGCTCGTGCGCGCGCGCTCGTGCCTTTCAATGCGTCCGGCTAATAGGTCTGATCGTGACCGACCGTTTCTACTTGATCGATTTTTTTTCCATCGAGCGTCCCATTTTTCTGTCGTATTCTGTTGGCGGATTGCCCTTTTTTTCAAATGAACGAAACATAAACGCTAGAATACTGCAATTTTTTGTTTGCAAAGTTTTGCGAGTATTTGTACAAATAGAAATTTGTAATAATAGTTGAACACACGAGCTGAGCGATACAGAGGCCTATGTGTGACCAACAGATTTTTGAAACTGAGTTTTTGATTGACGAAACATGAAACTGCGATGCTGTCGAAATCTTTGGACGCTGGTGCAAGTAGAAATGTTCAGCAGAGACCAGACATTAGGGTAAAGTGGCCATAAAATTTCCTAAATTAATTTCTACAGTTTCCAATCACAGGGAATAATGACTCTTCATAGTACTTTCAATATTTATACATATTGATGCAAGTAGAAATATGCAGCTATGATCAGACACTCGGTCCAAGTGGTATGAACACACGAATGTGGTCAAGATATTTTGAATTATACTATTTAGAAATTCGGGAAACGTAACACATGATACTGCTGCTAATACTTATGAATATGAGGACAAGTATATGCATCTATTACTAGTCAGACACGGGAGTAAAATGATTCACAAGCACAAAAGCGACAACGAATTTTTTCGAAATTAGTATTTTCATTTTTTCATTGCAGAAACATAAAATTTCACTTGATATTTATGAAAACTGGTGCAAGTAGAAATATCTATCTATGATCAGACACTGGATCCAACTAATTCAAACGTACAATTTCGTTCAAAAAATTCTGAAAATCATTTCATACAGAAAATCGAGGTCGTCAAGGTGCCGTGTTACGTTTACACTCCTTGGCGTTCAAGGCCTCTCAAACTTCGCGGCTCCTCACGGGGTACACCCCGCGGTAGTGGGGATAATTCCGCGACGTTTATCATCCAGGCCTTGGCGACATATATAGAGAAATCACTGTATTATTATTTTCGACTTTCTAAGGGGATTAAAAGAGAAGATTTTCATTTAACTTCGACTTCTTACAATTGACATGGACAATTTTTATTTTGCACAAAGGTCAGTAGTCTAAGTGGAAGAGTTAATTTTTAAACAAAACCACGTTCATACAGTCACTTTTCCATACATAGATGAGTTATGCATCTTTTTATGAAAAATCCGCACCTCCGAGCCATAAATCATAGTTCACACGGTATATGACAGCACTTTCGTCATTCGAACGCTCACTTTGTCTATACTTTATCCCACCGTACCTCGAATCGTTCGATACTCCATCTGGATAGCACCATCCACTGAACATATTTCCATAAAATGGAACACCTAACATTTCCCCATCTCCGTACACTCGGCACGAAGAACAGCTCGCTGTTCCACAATTTACGAACTATCCCCGTTCTCCCGAAAGATAGTTTCTCCTTCGAAAAGAAAAAAAAAAGAAAAAAGAAAAGAGGAAACAGCAAGCCTCAGATTTTCAATCCAGCATCGTTTTTAGCAGACGCGTTTTCCTGCGCTTCGTCCCACGCGCTCGTAGCTTCGGCTCGTTATTAAGCGCCCGGAAAGAAAGGGGCGTCTCGCGAGACAGGGGGAATTCGCGCGATTCCATTTTTCAGCGCTCCGTTCCGCGAACAATCGCTGCAAGTATTTCAGTAACGAACGTTGCAGAATAAAGGCCCCGGGTCCCTTTCCCGCGGTGATAAAAGCGGCCGCGAGTCGTTTCGTGACGCATCCCTAGGAACGCGTGTTTCCTGTGCGAGCGTATTGACCTTGTGACGAGGAAACACGGCGCAGGGTCCCAGTGACGATCACGAGACCACAAGGTGCCTTCGAGCTTAGAAAAACATCGACGTTCTGTCCGTCTTCCTCGTCCTACAATTTTTAAAACCAGAACTGCCGAGTGCTAGACGCAACTTACACATACAGCTTTATACTATGTAATAAAGGATGATTTTACAAGGAAATATAAATCGAAAATGTAGAATAAATTTTATTCATTTGACGCATCGTGTTCGGGAAAATCGAGTTTGAACATTCAGCTAATACGCGTGCTATTGAACAGGAATTCGCGTCTGATCATGACCTACCTATTCTACTTACAAATGTTAAGCACGCGAACTTGACGGGTTTTCAAAATCGATTTTCTTGGGAGTAAAGTTACAGTGTCTTCTCGATATGTGTCAACAACACGGGTCTTGCCAGCGACATATATCGTCCAGGAGATACTATTATTCTTTCGGATACTATTACTCCTCGGCGTCCGAGGCCTCTCGAGCATCGTGGCCCCTCATGGGGTATACCCCGCGGTAGTGAGGATAGTTCTGTGACTTTTATTAGCCAGGTATTTGCGACAAATATCGAGAAAAGACTGTATATTTTTTTGACATGTATTTTAATAGGAAATTTACACTTAAATTTATTTGTTCACGCGGTAAGAGTATAGCAGGGCACAAAGTGGGACAGAACAAAGGAATTGCGACACACAGGACGAAATAGCAGTGGCTCCGTCAGGATTCGGGCCTTGACAGACTCAAGGAGAGCTCGACTCGCCTCGCCGCGATGCTCTTCGGATAAAGTTCCCATTGTCGGATATATTGGGCTGGTAAACAGCGCACGCATTGTTCGGGTATTAAGCGGAGGGATTTCCTCGGTTAGCAGAGGGTCCTTTCTTAGGTGCATATTCTGGTGCACGCGTTCATAGCGATACACTCGAGGCGGTGGCCTCTTTCCTCGCGCGACTCCGTCAGTGTCCTCCTCGTGACGCTGCAATTTCCTTGGGAAAGAATGCTCGAGAGCCGCGGAACAGCTCCTACTACCGGAGCTGTAATGAATTTTTGTTTGCGGGGATTTCATCGTGCCGGTACTTTGAGTGTAACCGCTTTCGCGGTGCTTCGGGGAATTTCGCCGGCGAACGATGATTGAGAAATTTCGGAAGGGTCTGTCACTCGGCGACGTAAATATTGCACAGGAAGTCGTCTTCGAAGAGATGGAAGATTTTCTGAAGCCGGATTCAATGCTTCCGGCTCTTTAAAATGTAATTGGATTTTTGGGGATGACGGTAACAGCAAATGTAGAGCAGAAATTTATTTTGGCGATGGTACAAAAACAATAGGGAAGCTGACAACAGAGATAGAAGCACAGATAACGCACAGTCAGAGTATTAATAATGATAAGTTGAACTTTGTGTTCACTGTGATAGCTAGAGAATTAATTTTATATCGAAGGAAGTATTATTCTTTGATGGGGTTCCTACAGAAAAAAAGATGATTCAAGATTAATAGTCTTCCGGGCGATTAAGGTTTTAAAGTTATTCGACTGACAATATAAAAGTAGAGGAGTCGACTTCATAATAGAAGGAAGCTCACTCCTTTAAATGCCTTGAAGATAAAAGTTTGTAACTCATTATTCTTCCATTATAAAATATTCCTGAAACTCTCGGATGTCCATCAAACCAGTGAACCTAATTCCCTCGATCCTCAGACCCCTACCTAGCCGTGAACTTCAGGTAAAGTCAGACAATAACACTTCACGCGGCCTGCTCTACAGCCTTAAAACCACTTCCTTGCCACAAACGACCGGAACTCCTGGCTACCATTGCCACAATCACCATTAGGTCTTCATGATAGTCTTCTACAAACTTTGCACATGCTAACGGGTTTCGCGCGGTGTTCCCTATTGAGAGGTGTGTTCCATTCTTCGAGAAGTTCGTAACGTTGCTAATCATTTGCAATTTTTCGCTGTCAGTCTACGTTCTTGACAACTGATTTTATAATTTAAGAACTCAAATATTCGACAATTCAACGATTCGCAGACTTGAGAATTGAAATATTTTACGATTCAGTAACTCGAGTGTACGATTCGTTAACTCGACGATTATACAATTCAATAACTCGAGAACTCGAAAATTTGATAATTCGAAGACTCAATACTTGAAATATCCTACAGTTCCATAACTCAACCATTCAATCATTCGACTACTCGATGGTTCTGCAATTCAATAACTTAGGAACTCGAATATTCGAAAATCCAACGACTAAATAATTGACATATGCTGCAGTTCAATTACTCAAGAACTCAAATATTCGACAATTCGAAGAATCAGTAATTGAAATATCCTACGAATCAATAACTCAAGGGTTCAATCATTCGAGTACTCGATGATTCGTCAATTCAATAATTTAAGAACTCAACAATTCATAGACTCAATAATTGAAATATCCTGCACTTCAAGAACTCAAATATTTAATAATTCGAAGACTCAGTAATTGAAATATCCTACAATTCAATAACTCAAGGGTTCAATTATCCGGACACTCAAGGATTTAATAATTTAGTAACTCAAGAATGTAAGTGTTCGGTAATTTAACAACTTGATAACTCAAGAATTCTGGTGAGTGTTAATGTGTGTAGAAGGAGGGTGTGATAGCGAGCGAAAATTTGGTTAGGATGGTTGGTAACTCAAGAATTCAAATATTCGACAAATTCGAAGGAATCCACGGTGCGAGTTTCCCCCGTTCTATGGTATTCAGATCCCCTTCTACTCCCGCATTAATCAAGCAAAACGAGAAAAAACTAAGTTATGAAATCTGGGGAGTCGTTTGTTCCGTTCGAAAACCTCGTCCCACTTTCACCGATTGTACCCCGTATATCCAACAACGAAAACCATTGCGCAAAGCTCATAAAACGGGGACGAGAAAAACGAAATTCTCGCGTTCCGATCATGATTTGCTCGATCCGCCTAAATAGCACCGGAGGAGCGGCGTACTCGGTGCAACGGCGGATCGTGGTCGAAACGAAATCGTTGGATGAATCCGGCGTGTCGATAGCTGTGCAAGATCGACCGATGCATAGTCCTGGGAGATTAATCCGCGAAGGTTTATCGGTCGGAGGAACCATTTAAACCGAAGAGAAATTACCAGCGGGACTCATTTTGCGGTTTCGTGCGGCGCGGTCGTCCATTGAAATCGTTCCGTGTCGGTGGGAAGAAAATCGAGCCGGCTGTTGCTCTCCGCATCTAAACAGATACAAACTGTCGACTCCAAAAACCTTTAAATTTACTGGATTCGATTTATTGATCACTTTTGTCCTATTATACACAAGGAGTTCCTAAAAGTGTGATGTGGTAAAACTACTACGTATGGTTCGGTCGACGTTTCAGCAATATTCATGTATTTTCCTACGAGGAAAAACTATGGAATAAATAAATATTACGGTGCAAGCGATCGTGTACAGCCATTACGAGAAGCGTTTAAATGGCTGTTGCGATTCCAAAGAAGATTACTTTCGGTTCCTTTTCCCTGCGGCTGTTGCATTAGCACTTGAAGCACAGGCTGCGGTCGTAAAATGATTTCGCAAGCCAATGATGTAGAAGTTATGCGCGGGTTGGGCGGTGGCGGGTGGGGGAATCGATGCGAGAAATTTGCGAAATCGCGGCGCATAGTTCGTCGATTTTATCGGTTGTTTCGCAGCGGGCGCTGAAAAAAGTAGAAGACAGAGAAAAAGAGAATAATAGAGGGAGAAGAAAGAGACGAGCGTGGGAGGTAGTGAAAAGTGTTGCCGTCGCCAGGCGTTTCATCTCGTGGACCTGGAGGACAGGCGTTACGGGAAACGGGGGGGGGAAAAAAATCGTTCTTTCGAGAGACACTCGGTGCACTCCGCGAACGGGCGGGCGTTCGCGAAAATTGTAAAGGATGGAGAGGGGCCGGATAGAAAGGGCGTGATTGTAAAAAACGCGCGGGAACTTCCGCTAGGATGAAAATGAATGCGCGGATTCGTCTCCATTCGCAGCGGATCCTGCCCATTCGTCGCTCTCCTTCGTCCTGTCGCGCTTCCGCTACTTATCGAACAGGCTTTCACGCGAAATATTAATCTCGCCGCGATCTCCGCCATCCAGTCGCGTCTTGATCCTCGTTTCGACGCCTTCCACACCTACGTTCCGCGCGAACACGCCCTTCAATCAGGATGTTTGAATCTTGGAAATGCATTAATCGGGATTCGCATGCTTTTGGACGAAGCAGTATTAATTTTAATGCTACGAGAAGCTAAATTGATTATTGAAAATGTTTATGCATTTTCCGTCTTCCTTGATCTCCATTTTAGCACCCTATTCATCGACGTTTCGTGCAAATGCAGCGATCTTCGTGCCTCGAAACGTTATAATCGAGGTTTATTTACTTTTTGGAGAAACGGAATTAATCTTACTGCTAGGAGAAATTAAATGGATTAATATTCGTTGTGGCTTGGAGGGGCAATATTAATTGGTATTTATTTACTTTTAGAGGAAATTGGAATTGATTTTTCTGTTAGGAGAAGTTGCGTCGGTTATAAAACATTTTCATGTATTTGTCAGCTATTCTTCACCACCATTTTGACATCTCCCACGTCGGGATTTTGCACAAATGCGTCGACTGTCCGAGCCTCGAAATATTATAATCGGTATGAATTTACTTCTGGAAAAAATAAAATTAATCCTACTAAAAAGGAAATTAAATTAAATTCATCATTTTTATGCTACTTTTTACATCTCCGTTTTAAAAACTTTCATATGTACGCTTTATGTGACAACAGCATGCATTCAAACCTCCAAATGTTCATCAGAATTTGTTTATATTTTGGTGGAAACGAAATTAATCTTACCGAGGAAGAAAATTGGAACGACTATTACAAATTTTTCCACATTCATTCGCTCGATTGAAGAGTTCATCATGTTCGAAATGCGATTAGAATATTCCATTATAATATTATGGAATACGACTATACTGAATTTTAAGCGATCATGGATGCGACAGGCGCGTAAAATCCGCACTCCACAGAGATTTGGCTTGCAATAAATATCCGCAGAATATAATTATACAATAATACTATCAATATTCCGATACAATTAATTGTACCTTCCTCGCTGGGTCCTGTGCGGCTCGAAATGGATTTTAAGGGCGAATCAATTGTGAAATTCATAAACAAGCATCATTTCTGTTATCGTTAAATAATAAATTGTTTCCGCATATAAAGCACTCGAACCCAACGATCCTTCAAACATATTCTCTTTTCTCGACTTATTTTTTCATGTACTTTCATTCTCCAGCCTGTATAGTGACACCATGTATATATAATTCATTAGCACTGTCATATTAACGCCCTTAAAATTCTCACATTTGGAACGTACATTCTGTAAATTGGTAATGGACATTTCTCTGCGGAAAACAGGAACGTTTCGTTGAAGAGACTAAAATAAAAGAGGTGCGCCGCGGGTAGATGTTCGAAGACGTTCGATTTCACGGAACGGGGTCCAAGAGGCACATAGATGGCCTCATGTACTATAATCCTTCCCATTGAATAGAGCCGGAGCCGGTTCGACATTACGGGCGGTTAGTTCGAAACTTTGTTCGGAAGAAATCGTTGCGAGCAGTTGGGAAAACTTGTTCTTCCGTATTTATGACAGCTGCGGTGACACGAGGCGAACGTTCCAAGGGGGCCACTGTGATTTTCCCGATGGTTTTTCTTTCCGCTCCATCCCCGTAACCGTCGCGTCGGAAGAACGGGAAACCGCCACGAGGGGGAGGGGCGAAAAAACTCTTCCCCGGCGTTTTTCCCGTCCCAACGGTCCCGAAAAAGCTACGCCGTTACTCTCGCCACGATCTCTGACACCGCAAAGACTCTGTCGTGGAAATGCCGTCGAATATTTCATGGCTGATAGAAATATTGTTTGTCAAACGCTGCATAAATCACTCCACTTTTTATGGCCGGTAACTTTTTCATGGCACAATGATTAATCGGGACACGATCATCTCCTGTGTACTAATGCTGCTTTTGATATCTGGAATTAATTTTAATTTTTAGTGACAAAGAGAATTTGTGAGTCGAAAGTGTTCGTCGGGTCGATTTTAGTTCATGATCACTGGACATTATTCACCTCAGATCGAGATGTATCCTAGATTATCGTCAGCTCACTGAAATTGTTAAGAGAAGAAACAAATTTCTATCTGGATCATGCATCTTGCAATTGATGCAGAAAATTTTGAATGAAATTCTTGTGATCGCGATTGGACTTCTTCTTTATTACAGAAATTATAATATAGTGAACTGAGTGTTTCAGGGACACGGTCGTACTATTGTTATTTGTTCCTACGATTAAATGTTTTAATATTATTACAGCAAACATATAAACAACGAAATCCGGACCAGAATATATTGAGCGTTAAGGTTAAACTGTTTAGCATAACGGCAATTGGTGTCAGAGAATACATACATATTGATTGAACACCACCATATTCAGTCTAGGTATTAAAACGTGTAGAAATTACTACGATATACACTGTATCGATTCATTCTATCGTTCCTATAATCGTGAACGAGTGTTTACATTTTTAAGCAACTTTCCTGTCGCTATTGTAACTAGCATTACGCGACAGTCTGCATTTTGTATGACATTTACGTATAAAATGTATTGTTCGATTTGATACACACTCTGCTTAATATTGCAGCAACCGTAATTAACGATAATTGTAATTTCCTTCCCAATAATAACAAACGAATCGCGATTATTAATTAATAATGCCTGTCCGGCCGGCCGTGTTTGTTCCAAAACCATCGAAACGATTCGTATAATGGCAACTCGATCATTTTGGTACAGTATCGATGCAGCGAAGAATACATCCAATTTCTATATAGTAATTTTGTGCGAGGTGATTCGGTCCTGTATACGTTATAGACAAATTGGAATTTACTAGAATTTATTAGAATTAAAATTAGAATTTACTAGAATTTATTAGAATTCGAATTAGAATTTACTAGAATTTATTAGAATTAGAATTAGAATTTACTAGAATTTATTAGAATTTAACTTTTTTTCTAGTAGCATACTGAAACTTTTCTTATAAGTTGTTTCATTTGAATTTAGGAACTATCTGCTCGAAGAAACGAATTCAATCTTCAGTACGCTATTGAGCGTAGTTCAGTGAATTAAGAAAACATAGAAAACGAGTTGTTATAAATGTAATATCCTTTGAGAACGTTGAAAAAAGAAAAATGTATCGAAATGTACGGACTGCCATTTTGTTAATAAATTTTTTATCTGCATAATTCTAGTTCAAAAGACAAAGTCGAATTTGAAGAAGATTGGTCGATTCTTTCTTGAGATATCACGGCCATGAGAAGTGACATCCTGCACGAATCATCAAAAAATTACACTGTGTTATCTTCAACTGTAGTCTGATAAGTGTTATGATTGCTTTACCCGGTTTATTGTAGTCTGAAGTATACGTAGTCTGTATTGTTTCCCGACTTCGTGATGAGTGATACACAGGAGCGGCGTTGCAATGTGAAATTTTGCGTAAAAGTTGGAAAAACGTTTCCAGAAACTTTCAAAATGTTGAAACAAGCTTACGGTGATCAAACGATCGGTGTTACGATTGCTTTAGCCGGTTTATTGTTGTCTGAAGTATATTATCTTCAACTGTAGTCATGCGTTTTCTAGTAACGCAAAACAATTTTTTATCTACAAAATTCTCTAAAGTTGACAGCTCTGAATGGGAATGCCTAACTCGTGCGGATTACTATTTCAGGAGGCGTGAGCTCGCAGCAAATTGCGAGGGAGGCAAAAGCGGCTCGCTATCTCTTCCTCTCCTCAGAAAACATATCCAATAGAGGATCATCTAACGGCGAACAGTCCGTAATCCCATCGACGGTTCGAGAGGGCGTCTCAGCTCGCGCCTACTTCTTTCAAGCTACTTAAACCGCGTCAAAGGAACCGCCGTAAGAACTTTCCTCACACCATCCTCCTGCCCGTCTGATGCAAAAGTCCGCCGCACTCGATGGGGAAAAAAGGAGAGGATGCAGGATCGACGAGATCGACCAAATCGTCGATTCGTCCGCGTCTCCGCTTTTCCACCGAGGATCCACCCTTCGCTCCACGCCTTTGTAATCTCCTTATTGCTCCTCGACAGAGAGCGAGAGAAAACACCAAGGCGAAAAGATATTTCCACCCCTGCTCCCGTATTCATTGTAATAGCTCCATTTTTTGCACTTTGCGTGCACTCTCTGACCGACTTTTACAAGACGGAAACTATCGAACTGCATATTTTGTGCACTTTAGAATGTAGGATAATTCCGGGAGAGACGCACCACATTTTGTTTGCTGTTTCATGAAAATTTAACTGAAAATAATTGAAAAAATTGGCAAGCATATTTTTCTATTTCAATCTCTTTAAGAAAATATAACGCAAACGAAAATATAAATATGCTGTTTAAGAATGTTCGCAAAAGGGCATCCCTCCCTAGGCTCTGGGATTAGGTGCACTCCTCAGTGGGGATAGATGCATTCCTTTCATTTATACCTTCGTCTCCCTACTTGTATTCTCTTTTTTTTTCTCTACCACATATTACACAAACGAGAAAATATAGTTCATGGAGTCATTTGAGGCATTCTAAACAATAAATCCAATCTACTTCAGATGCGGTTGAATAATAATCTTCTACACATTCAATACAATAATTATTAGAACCTACTAGCCAGTCGTTTTTGCCAAAACTGAAGCATCTCCTTTTTAACTACCTAAATACAGAGCAATAAATATAAATTAATTATTTTTAATTAATTAAAGTATAAGATGTTAACAAATAGTGTGGCAAAGAACAAGTCTTAGGTTCAATTTATCGCTTTTTAATTAATTTAAAAAAAGGTGCTTCATTTTTTATAAAAGCGACTGCCTAGTACATTTACATACATTAATGGTGCGTCTCTCCCTAAATCGAGGGAAAAATCGTAAAAGAGAAACCATTGTTACTATTTAAGTCGATGCTGATAGTTAAAACCATACCATAAGAAGGTAATAACATTTGTACTGACCACTTACAAAAATATTTCATCAGAAGTTTGGAGCACTAAAAAGTTTTTATACTTCTGTTACACGTAAATAATATAATACACGTGCTCTTCGCTTTGAGATTATTTACAAATGATAATAGAAGAGCAGTTGAAAATCGTCCTGTATTGCCACAATAAGAACTGGTGCATCTCACCCTATAGTGCGTCTCTCCCGGACTCACAATACGTTCGAAAGCTGACAATAGTCTATAGTTCTGTATTACCCACTCCCAGGGTGTGTATTTGTTATTCCTCTTTTCATTTATCAGGTTGTTTCATATGAAATGTCTATTTTTCGATCTGAGTATTGATCAAAGTAAGCATTATTATAATCAACACATTCTGTCAATAGATAACCTGTTTCATAATTGTATTACGGTAGAAATGGAATTTTGTAGTGGTTCATCATTTATTAAATTGTCATCTGCATTTTGAAGTTCTTTTCACCATCGACAAATAGTGCGCACATTTATTAATACTCGATAATTTTCCCATATTGAAATCAACTTTATTTAAATTGTTATTTAAAATTGAACACCTTTATGAACCTTCAATATGGTGCTCGAGCCTTGAACTCAATATAAAGATGCAATTGATTAGAAGAGCCACACATTAACTTGTATAGCTAATAAATTGTAGTACTTTCAAAAACAGCACACGTCTCCCGGTAACCAAGCCCGCGATAAACGCATAATCTACGATGCAGCAATCGACTACTGTTGGTTGCACCGATAAAGGATTTCGCGGAAAAATCAGCCGGCCAACAGGTTAATCGTTAAAAGTCCGGGACGATGGTGCATAATTGCGGCGAAACAGCGGTGCCGCAACTTTTCCCCTCAATCATGATCGCGAGCAGGCCCATAGGTGTCTTGAGCAGGACCCGAGGGTGGCTACGGCCGTGAATGTTTCTCGGAGAAAAGTCGTGCGCTTGCATATCCGGTGTACTCCCGGACTAATGACGTGACTACGGACATTTGTACGTGTCACGTGCAGCTTCCGCGGGCGAACTATCGGGCCCTCGCATTAATAATGCACCCGTGGCTTCCGGTCGACGGACATAAATGGGCCGACGATCGTCCTGGGCGCCCACGGCGAGCGATTCGCCTGCATATTTCATTTCGCCCCGAACTGGAATCGAGAGGTCCATAAGCCGAGCATCCGACGATTCGTCAGGCTCGAGAGCTTCTACCGCCTAAAATCGACTCGGCTGCCTCTGGCCACTACTTTTTCCCAAATGCAGTTTGACAGTTTTTCGCCTGCCTTCCACTCGGTGCAACGACTGGACCTGCCGCGTCTACCGTGCAATCGGATGCGCACTGCGTTCTCCGTAACGTTGGCCAACAAATTTTCACTTTTCTATTGGCATTTAGCGACTTAAGGGCCCGGTCTTCGTAGATTCGCGATAAGGTAGAGTGACTACATTACCGTCAAAAAATGGATTTACGTGCCTCAAGTGTTCGTTCTTATATGAGAATATTTTTCGCTGGGAAAGGGCTTATTCGAAAGAGGAAGGTTCAATCTAGTGCGCGCTGGTCAGGAGCTGCCGAGATTATGCAGATATTTGGTAATATAAGCGCTAGAACTAGGCCAAAAATTGACGATGTGTATGCCGTGGAATCCTAGCATTCTTGTGCCATTGGATGAATTTTCTGGGTGAAATCGAGAGCAGCGCGCACTAGAAAATATCTCCAGCTACAAATTGAGCTATATTTTGTCTTGATTCTCTGCGAAATAAAGCCAATAACTTGAAGCACGTTTCTGGTGTCAGAATTTATAAAATTTAATTTTAAATTTTAAGATTGAATTCGCCAAAGTGAGCGAAAATTGCAAACTTCGAATGCCTGTCATTTTTAAACAAATTCTATACTGGCAAAATGATGACTTAAACCCCCCCTAATCTCACATGGGCTACAACATATTTCATTTAGAATAAAATTGCCGATGGTGACGTCAAAAAGTGATCTACTTGGCTTGGAATGACCCCAACATAAAAATAGTCAGGTTAACATAGGGCATGCGTAGTCCCAACGTTTAGGCGTCGCACGCTACATAGTATACGTGACCGCTTTAGCCAATTCCGCAGTGTCATAGGACTTCTTGTGAGGGACGCACAGTACTTACATTACATACAATAATACGCATTAACACATACACAGATATATACAGGGCGAGTCACCTAACGTTTGCACCTCAAATATCTTTGTAACAACAAATCGTATCTAAAGATACGTAAAATATGGTAAGGACAAAGTTGGATGGTACAATGGGGCTGACACAATGCCAAAAAAAAATTTTGTTTTTATGACTCACCCTGTATACTTCCTTAGCATTTCGCACATAATAATATGGCTGCAATAAATCACACGAGGGGATTCGTTCTAATTATTTTTTGTTCAATTTCATTTTAATTTAGAGGAGTTGTAAATTCTGTTACTATTTCTATATTTTTATTGATTATGGTAATTTATTGATTTTGGTAATGCTCACACTCATCCTACCAGTAGCGCAACGGAAGGCAAGATGGCGCGTACGCCAGCGAAACGCGAAGGCGTAGCGCTCCTTCTAGAACGTGAATCAATTAGTTGTGCTCGTTTCAAGGCATTAGCGCAACTCGCCAGATTGATTAACGCACAGCACCGAGCAACCAGCGTTCCTATCAATTAACGTTAAACCTGCATCGCGCGGCTTACGCGTAATCCCGATTGCGCGACCAGGACGCGTGCGGCCGTGCGACTCGCGAACAATGCGAGACCGGGCGAGCGCGATAATTATGTTATAACCAATTAATGCCTCCGCTCGAACGTCCGGCTCGCCTAACGAAACTATGCGCCGTGAAATCGCGCGTGCACGGAGAATGCTGTGCGTCACCGTGTCCTTGCATTCACGAAACACATTCACGAGACGCATCCTCGAGACGCGTCCATACGGGAACTCCTCCGACCACGATCCTGCATTCATCCTTTTGTCCTCGTCCTTAGCATTGTCCGGGGACCGAATCCCTGAGATCCTCGATCCTCCATCTTGAACATATCGCATGCAATATGGCCACCTGTTTGCCAAATCGTTAAATATTTGCCGGCGGATCTGCTCCTTTCAATTTACGAGTCTTCGTTTTATATTGTTAATAAAAATGTAGTGAATAGAAAATTAACTTTAAGATTGTTGGTATACAGTAACTTATAAGGAATCGAATGAGTTTTTCAGTTAAACTGACTTTTAGGCAACCGGGCTCCGAGAACATGCCAATAATTTTTATTTGGCATGAAACTCCGCAGTCTGTACACGATTAAATAATTTGTTTGCGTCAAGGGTTAAAGATTTAACGATACCGAATTGTGTTGAACTTCGTTATTTTTGCGAATTCGACCGCAAGATTTTCAGAGAAAATTGTATAAAATATATAAAAATGAAACGTCTTATAGAAGGGAGAAGATGGAATTTACTTAAACTTTGTACGATTTTCATTATAACATGTGTTTAAATAAAAGAGTCAGTTCATTTGCTACATGTGCTTAAATAACGAAGTCAATTCATTTTAATTTCCTATGAGAACGTTTGTATAATTTCAATAATTGTCACTTTGACCGTGGTAGGTTTAGCGTTAAATATTGCAGTTTAGATTTACGCGAAGGAAGATCGATTTCTTGAGCCTGCTACAGGAGAATGTGTCCTCAGCCGTGACCGTGCAGAAAAAGACTATCCACGGAAGATTTACGGAAGTAATCAGCGTAAAAAGACCATTGCGAATGAAGGATGCCGTCGGTGCCGAGCATTAACCCGCCCCGTTACTATTATAATCGCGAGCATAGTCGCCGGCTGCGAAACGATCGCTGAATATAGTCACGGTCACAATATAGCGGTCACATTTTAAGGTAATAAGCGAGCGATTCCCATCTCGGCGCCGCGCCGTTACAGCGCCTCGGAAAAGCCTTTTTCGCAACGACTGCGACGCTCCTTTGTTGTCACAGCGACCGAGAAATGTGTTACGCAAAGGGCCTCGCAGACGCAATTTAGCTTTCTAAGAGTCCGGACACAGAATTCCCCGCGAACTATGCGCCCGGGCTCGAACATAGCCGTATCGCGTTTCACAACGGAGACAGCCCTTGCAAGAAGGATTAATGAAAGCTGTAACATGAAGAATGCTGTAACTCGGCGAACGGCCGCGAACTTTACTTTGTCGGGGACGCGGAGCGAGCGTAACCGATTAATCAGTATTAGCGTGTGTTCTAAACGAACGGCTGCATCCACGTTGCGCCATTTAATTGATCCAATTTGATCGGCGCTGCTCAATTTTCCTCTGAGAGCTAGCGGAGTCTCAGAGCCGATGGAAATTTGGCGATATTTTGAAGAATTGTTTGTCCTCTGCAGTATTTTTCTTATTACTATGGAGGATATGGCCGAACGGGGTATGATCATGCAGGGGATGATTCTACGTATAAAAATAAGTCGGAAAAAAGGAATAACATTTTTTCGTTTGACGCCTCGTTTTCGAGAAAATCGAGTTTAAAGATCCGTCGGTATCGCGTGCTATAGTATATGCAGAAAGTAGAATTGGTTCGTCATGACCAGACGCGTCAGACGGTTCCCATATAATAGGCACGCACATTTGCTGCACCTTCAAAATCGGTTTTCTCGAAAACGAGGCACCAAACGGAAAAATGTTATTCCTTTGTTTCGACTTATTTTTACATGTAGAATCATCCCCTGCCAAGTTGCACCGCCCGTTCAGCTACACCCTGTATAATACAATCGATAGTAACAATAGGAAGCATTTCATGTTCATCTCTCGGTGCTACGTCTATCAAAGCGATCACCGAAGCAATCGCACAGTTAGTGTCGTTTCGCTGAGCAATTCGGACCTATAGCTGCTCAATGGAGTACGAGAATGTTGGCCTACTCCTTCAGATGACGCTATAAACACTTTACAATGGCTGATACTCCGATGAATCAGCGAACGCGAGGCAGGGTGCTAAAAGCTCGAAGATTGCTGGGCTGAATCAGATTACGATGGAGATATTGGACTCGGAAACAGCGACTACAATCGCTATAAAGATAATCGAGTATTTGAAAGATTTTAATTTATTCTTTTCATATCTTCGTTATCCTTTATTTGCTTAACTTTACGTGAATCCACTAAAATAACTTCTAATAACTTGTAATAAACGTCGCGGAATTATCCCCACTCCTCTTTTTCCTAGGAAATTATTAACACTAGGTTTTTTTAATTTACAATTGTTAAGACTCTAAAAATACATCCATGAGAAATTATTCAACAAATTTATTTCTTTGGGTATGTTATTAAAAAAAAAGAATGGCTAAAAATTTGGGCAGCACATTCTTGTTTATTTTATAACGTAATGTAAAATAGTCACTTTTAGTGCTCCGTAAACCTAGTGTTAAAGGCGCTGCAACCCTGACAAGTTCTAGGAAAAATTGCAAGAGATCGAATCGGAATCTGACAGATCTATCACAGAAGAAAATTGTTCAAGCTTTATCGGAGCTTAGATGAAATATAGCGTTAGTAGTCTAATATAATTACTCACGGAAAAAGTGTCGCAACGTCTTCGGAAAACACCGCTCTGCCTCTTCATTAATCATGGACCGTGGCACTTTTGACTGACGATGCACGCGAGCCCATTGTATCACATTCCCGTTCACGCTCTGCACATTTATCGCTGCCAGCCAAGGACCAGGCTGCAGAGGTACATCTGAGATACATGGCTGGTACGGAACAATTTGATTTTCGACAATATGCATGTTCATTTTGGAGTTGTAAAGCCCAAACGTGCCATGTAAGCGGTCAGCTCACCTCGTACGCCAGCATCAAAATGCACGAATTTCGCCCCTTTATGCAACTGACTCTTGTTCTCCATTCTCTATTGTTCCTCCATCAACGCGTCATTCTTCAAACCACGAACCTTCTTAATTCTGTTTCTCAATCTTCTCGAACTTCTTTCTATAAAATCTTGATACCTTTCGATGTTGATATTCAAAAATTTTATCATAGAGTTGATAAGATAATTATCCCGTGTTTCGTAAAGTCTGAGAAACCTTTTACTTACGCTTTGGTACGGTGAGATCATACTATACATTTGGACTTAATTTTATATTTTTTCCATTCATATAAACCCAATCTTTCAATTGAAGAAAATTCATTCTTCTATTAAAAGCGTGGCACTTGACTAATTTTGATAATCGATCCTAGCACAAACTATCTAACTTCAAAAAACTTTTTTAGGATCTAATGGTCGATAAAAATGCTACACTGCGCGCCAATAATAGTTGCACCGCCGAAGAGAATAACAACAATTGTATGCAATTTGATATAATAGTGGTAAAAAGATGAATACGAATTTTTCCTAGATGTATTTTTAATCTTTCTACCAATAAAATATCAAACATCTATAGTTACCAGTTTTCTATAAAAATCAACTGTTAAAATGTTATTCGATTTTCCTGCTTGAGATTCCCCCTTAACGAGTCTTGCCAGCGACATATATGGTCCAGGACATACTACTCTTTGACCCTCGTTGAACGTCGTACTCGACCCGTATTATGTTTACACTTCTCGGTGTCCAAGGACTCTGGAGCTTCGAGGCCCCTCACAGGATAAACCCCGTGGTAGTGGGGATAGTTCTGCGACTTTTATTAGCCAGGTATTTGCGACAGATATCGAGAAAAGAGTGTAAGTCGTGAATAGCTAATCGGAGGATTACCATGGTCAATATAATCGGTGGGAATAGACAGGATCGATCGAGACTGGGATCGAGGAACAACGGAGGGGAAAGTCCCCGGAGCGTTCGCTCTGACAATCGCATCGGGCAAAGGGATTTAGCTACTCTAATTTCAACTTTATCTACAAAGTGGATAACCCGGAGGGATCTCGGTGGTGGAGTCGCGAGCGAGAGGCGACCCCGGGAGCGGGGTGAAAGTAGATTACATTATCCACTATGTAGCTGTCGTTGAAATCCCGAGTCTGCTAAATCAATTACAGTTTCGGGCGTCCCGCATCCTGGCGGGTCGGGCGATTTCGCGAATCGTCGGAGTCGCGAGAGGGCGCCGATAAACGTCGCGGCGATTAGGGTCCGGATATCGAGGCGGGCGGATTAATCGCGACCGAAAAGGGCGTAAAACGAAACGGTCCCGTTGTAAATCGAAGAAACGACCGTGGCCGGTAGCCGTTCAGCAGGGACGTTTGCCAGGTTCCTGGCCCCTTCTTCGGGTCGTTTGACTGCTCGTCGCCGACGGACGACGTTTAAAACCCCGACGGAATTGTCGCTGCTCATAAATTCACGGCTTTCAGAATTTTACGAGCCGACGACAACCGTGAAAACGTCAATCGAAAGTTTCTCGCGCCACCCCCCAACCCCCCACCTCACCCCAACCATTTTTTTTCGCGTCGATTCAGGCGAATTACCAAGGGAAGGGCGACAACGACCTTGAGATTGTTGGAATGATCTGGAAAGGTTAAGGCTTTAAGTTGTTGACGTCTGGAAGGTTCGAGCTGCCCGTAAAATTCACGATAAGAGTCTTGGCCGGATAATAACAAAGTTGTTAAATTATTTGACGATAAAGTCGAATGGAAGTGTCGAGTTTAATCGTGCGCTCCGGGCGACAGGTTAATAGCACCTCGAGGGCTGTACTTTGCTCTTTATGCAGTTTACCGTGCCATTAGGGCTGCTTTCACAACAGCAGCAGTAAATATGATTAATCTTGACCGGTCACATCACCATTATTTTTGTTATCTTGTGCACACGTTAGCTTCTAACCGTGGATATCGTTTTGCTTGTTTGCTTGTAGCGATTATCGCGGGATAGAGGGAAATTAGCGTTACTGCTGTTTGCACGCCTTTATTTGTAGATTCAACTGTGCATGGAATAATAAAATTAAGAACGAGAGTAACAGGTCGAAATAATCTCTGTTACAAAACGCACAAACGTGAAAACGGAACAATTGTTAAACTGTCAATTTCTCATCTAATTTCGTACGTTCTCGAATTTTTATTTTAGTTCCCAGTTTTTTGTAAAAAAAATAAAAATTTCTAAATTGTACAGAACAGTTGATTTACGTGTATCGCATGTTAGATAGAAGAGATTTATTATTTTCGTTCATGAACAATTCCACTTGTGCGTTCGGGTGTAATTTACAGAAAGAAATTTACGAAGTACAGCGTACAATTTGCTCGCGGGACATTCGACATTTTTCTGCGCACATGTTACGCAGTATAACAATGTCGATATAATAACAATCATTATCCAGCTCGTTAATTCCCGATAAAAGGCGAGAGCAAACGGTGAACGCGAATTGGGCGTGTGCAAGGTTGCATGCAACGGTGCGCTTTTAACGTTGCAATCAACCGAATCTTGTACATTTAATCCGTGCCGCAGAACCTTTAGTGCGCCTTCTAACGACCATTCGCCGATCTTAATGCGAATCACGAGTGCCGCTATTGTATTAGCGGATGTTTCGCGGGATAATGTTGTGGAACCGCGATCAGAGGATTAGGAGTTGCAGGAAACTTCTCAACAAAACGTAACGCGGCATGAAAATGGTCTCAGAAATTCTGGCATACGTAAATTACGACACAAGAAAAATTTCCTTCCCCATCGAATATCAAAATATTCCAAAACTCGTTTTTCTTAAAAACGAATTGTTAAGGGGGGAAACCTTGTGTAAAATTAAATTTTTGAGCATTTTATTTTATTTTTTTTTTTTTTTTTTGTTTAAATCGATAGAAAATTTCCTTAGGAATACAATAAAAAAAGTTAAAAAGTGATCAGAGATATTCTTGTACGTTATTTTCAAAATAAAGTGAACGGTTGTATTGGGCGGAGCAGCTCACGTAGTCGGGCTCATGTCGGAAAGGCTCGTGCTTCTCTAAAAAAAAAAAAGAAATAACGGCTGAAGTACCATTTTTTGAAGAAGAGGAAGATCTGTTCTATGTCCCTGAAATTGCAGAATAGCAAAACTACGGTAAGTTAAAATGAATTAAGATTTTTTCATGATTTTTCTGTTACTCAAACTTTAAACGCATTTTTCTCGAAACGCAAAATTTCTCACGCCGTGCAACGCAGTTCAAAAACTGATTACTCGATCTTTATGAAACTTGGTATATATGTATATTCTATATAAGCAAGAACGTAACGAGCTCCGATTTTTTAATTTTGTATTTAAAACATTGTTAATAACAATTTTTCAAGAGAAAATCCGTTTTTCATTCAAAACTTCGCTATTTTTGCAATTTTGCACATTTTAATAAAAGTAGAATGTCACGTAATTTGTAACTCTAATTTGTGGTACAGGAGTTCATTTTTGCTATGGTACATTCGTATAAACTAAACATTATGAGGATTATTAGGACCCAAACGGGTCAAGTAACAACCACTATGATACATTTTAACTTTCCAGTTTTGGCGTTCAGCGTGTTAATTATTTCAAGATTTCTGAATTTTTTTAACATAATCTTCGCATACTCCACTAATTTTCTCCATCCTGTTCAATTCGTTCTTTTCATTTTCTCTTGATTTTGAGACAGCATGCTCGAGCATTCGATTTGACAATTTCCAAGAAAAGTTCCACCTTCCGCCTATTACCGCCATATTTCAATTATCGTGACCGCGCTGCTTCATTCTACGAAATTTGCATTTCCACAATAGCTGCCAGGTATTTCGCAGCAGCCACGTTAATAAGAAGAATCCCGCCGCTGGAATTAAACTACCTGCTCCGTCGTTCGTCAGAGAAGCTTTTTTCTCGTTCTTTGTAGATTTCCAAACAGAGACGAAAAGTCTCGGCGATACTTTATTTCCGCCGGGAATCTCGCTGTTTTATTTCGGGGCGGGGTTGCGCGAGCTACTTTCTGCCCGTACACACGCCTGAATTATCAATTTTCCCCGGATCTCGGATCTCGATCCCCGCAAAGAACACAACCGGGGCATCTTATCGTCGAACCGCGCTGAAGAATGGAGCCGGAGAGCCTTGAAGAGGGAAAGATCAAACGTTTCAGGCTAACGAACCGGTTCCGGTGACATCTGGCGAAATAAAACGCGGTACATCGGGAATCCCTGTTCCGGAGAGGTTCTCGAGGACCCCACGGTTTCGAGGGGCTCATAAGGACACCGAACAAGTCCGAAGGCTTACGTAGAACCCGCGCGATGCTACCCGGCTGATAAACAACGACCAGGCTAAGCTAGATTCTACCTTCCCTTCAGGATCCTCTACATCGTCCACCCGCTTGCTTTCTCTCTCTCTCTCTCTCTCTCTCTCTCTCTCTCTCTCTCTCTCTCTCTTTCTCTCTGTCGAACATCCACCCTCATTTCGCAACCTCGTCCACTCGGTACCTAACTTACGATTATCTGGAGTTTATGGCCACCACGGGTTCGTATGTTTCTGTTTTTCGTTTCGTCTTAGCTTGCCGGCCACTGAAAAGCGAGATAAATTCGTATCAGCTTCGGAAGTCGCTTCGCTGATGGAAATAAAATGCTGGTATCAAATCGACTGACGCAGCTGTCAAATGTTTGCCACGTCTTTTGTCCATTAATTTTTCTATATTCTATATTCTATATTTAGTATATCCAATATTTAATATATTCTATATATAGTATATTCTATATATAGTACATCCTATATATAGTATATTCTATACATAGTATATTCTATACTCAGAATATTCTATATTCGGTATATTCTATACTCAGAATATTCTATATTCGGTATATTCTATATTCTATATTCTATATTCTATATTCTATATTCGGTATATTCTATATTCTATATTCGGTATATTCTATATTCTATATTCTATATTCTATATTCTATATTCTATATTCTATATTCTATATTCTATATTCTATATTCTATATTCTATATTCTATATTCTATATTCTATATTCTATATTCTATATTCTATATTCTATATTCTATATTCTATATTCTATATTCTATATTCTATATTCTATATTCTATATTCTATATTCTATATTCTATATTCTATATTCTATATTCTATATTCTATATTCTATATTCTATATTCTATATTCTATATTCTATATTCTATATTCTATATTCTATATTCTATATTCTATATTCTATATTCTATATTCTATATTCTATATTCTATATTCTATATTCTATATTCTATATTCTATATTCTATATTCTATATTCTATATTCTATATTCTATATTCTATATTCTATATTCTATATTCTATATTCTATATTCTATATTCTATATTCTATATTCTATATTCTATATTCTATATTCTATATTCTATATTCTATATTCTATATTCTATATTCTATATTCTATATTCTATATTCTATATTCTATATTCTATATTCTATATTCTATATTCTATATTCTATATTCTATATTCTATATTCTACATTCCATATTCTACATTCCATATTCTATATTCTATATTCCCCATTTAGTGTATTCTATGATCAGTATATTCTACATTCTATATTCTGTATTCTATATTCAGTATATTCTATACTCAGTATATTTTATATTCAGTATATTCTACGCTTAGTATACTCTAAACCCAGTAGATTCTAAACTGAGTATATTCTACACTCAGTACATTCTATATTCAGTATGTTCTCTATTCTATATTCAATATATTTTATACTCTATACTAGCACTCCGCCGAAAAATTCCAAACATTCGGGATCCCGACGCGACCCGAGGTCCGAGTACCCAACATTTCGAGCACGCGCACACCTAGTTAAGTGAAGGCATGTACCAAGGCAAATACAGACAGCATCCGTGTTAAGTTGTGGAACAGGACAAAATCTGGGTGCTCGTGGCAATTAGATCGGCGCGCAAAACAATCAAATTACAGTCGCCTCCATAATTACGTGTGCGCGATGTGAAATACGGATATCGGGGCGGCGGAGTAGAAACAATTCGAGAATGCGGTGAATATAAAACGGGGGTGCGAAAAAGGTGTTAAAAAGAAGAATCAACGGAGAGCGTGGAACGTAAGAGTGGGAACAGATATGGAGGGTGAGAAAAGGGTTGGAAAGGGGTGAGCTGAGAGAATGCGAGAGAGAGGGAGTACACGCGGTAACGTGTAGATGATGGGGCGGGGGAGAGGGGGTGAGAAAGGTAGACACGGAAGGCAGAGGCAGCAGGGACACGGTTATAATGAAGTCATTTGCGTGTTCTTCGGGGTGAATCAGGAAAGGGTGGAGCGAGGTGCGTGCTGCTAGGCTCGCGAGGGTTCCTGGAACGAGCTCGTGGGCGAAGGAGAGACGGAAAATCCCACTCGCCTTAGAGAAAGAAAGAAAGTGTATGAAACGCCGCGCCGGGGTGGGACGAGGACTAATTTCACTGGCTGCTCCTCGACAAACAACGGAGGCCGCGTTACTCTCGCCAAGCCGGGAACACACTCTGGAGAATGAGCTCGCGAAACGACACCGTGGGATCCTGAACGGATCAGGAAGTCTCGAGAATCCTGCTCGAGACACTTGCAAACACCATAACTTCGCCTGTGCGCCACGAACCAAACGCTTCTCTGATCTAGAACCTTGAGTTTTCGCGATCGCGATGCGCTTTCCGGTGTTCTCGAAGTGGATGGGCTTCTGGTTCTTTATTACCTCCGTGTGAATACGCTTTTCTTTTCAGACGATCTTGAGACCACTTCGTTTTATATCAAGTCACCGAATAACTTCTATATATTTTTTTTTTTGTGGTAGGATGAAATGTATTACTGAAGGTCAGATTATTACGGTGCGTTCAGTTCAAACGAACGGATGCCCGTTCATCCCTCAATTCAACAACTTCGTGCTCGTTTAAATGTCGAACGCGAGCGAACGTTTAAAAGATTCACTGTTCCAATCCATGTTGTATGAATGTTCCGTGTCGCCGTATTTGCTGTGTTCCAAAATTATACAGGGTGTCTCACCTAACTCGACCATCTAAAATATCTCGCTTGTTTTTTATGATAGAACAAAATTTCAAAGGAAAACATTTGTTGGTTCAGAGGAGTAAATATTATGATAGGCAAAACAATTTGTTCAAGGTTGAACTTTGACTTTCGTACTCAAAGTCACGTGAAGGTCATAATATTACAGGTCGTTGGATTCGTCTTGACCTCGGCTATCATGTAGCGATCATAAAAATATATCATTCCATTTAAAAAAACTTTCTCTGAAATGTTCTTCTATCATAAAAAAAAAACAAGCGAGATATTTTAGATGGTCGAGTTAAATGAGACACCCTGTATGTTGAACTGATACGGCGAACGTAGCATTCGTTCAGATTTATAAAATCAAGTAAGCATTCACCGAGCATTCTGAATGTTCGGCGAATACTTTAACGAGCATAGGCGAATGCTCGTTTGAATTTCAATTTCGTCGGAGTGGATGCCGCACGAGCATTCGTTCGTTTGGTTTAAATGCGCCATAAGGTGTGTCTTCGTGCATCGTCGTTGTTAGAATTAGAAGATAGCTAGGGAAAATATCAAACGGTCTAAATGATCAAGAAATTATTGTGACATCTGTAACATCGCACGACGTTGATCACACAGAAGCAAACTGGCAATCCATCGTCGTCCCTGAAGAGTTAACCGCAGAACATACGGAAAACTCTAACGACAAACTGAAAGTAGTTGTCCAGATGTCGCTGTAAAGGTGAAACGAAGAGGATCGAAGAGAGGAATAAAAATAATTGTGATTACTTCGAAAGAATGCTGTTCGCACGTATAAACTATTGAGCCTTTCCCGTCATCGACGTTTCCCTGAACCAGTCCGTCGACGAATTAACGTCGAGACTCTCTGCCCGTCGTCGATTGTCAGGTTCGAGAGAAGCGGGAAACCTACGGGTCGCCATTTCCCGGTTAGTTTTACAGTCGGGCAACGACTGGTCGTGATCCTGTTCGCGATTAGACTGCAAGAAAACTGGACTGCTTCGGTCAGTTGCGATCCCGTGGAATTGCCGGGAGTAAAAGAACGGAGTTGATGGATGATTGAGGACTCCCCGGACTCTTTCCGTGGTAGATCCCGCGGCTAGCTGACGCAGCGGACTGGGTTACACTGGTAAAACATTCGCGGTTTACATTCGGCTGGTGTATTTTTCAAGAGGGGCTAAAATCCGCTGTTGCATAATTCAACGTGCTTCGGGCACAACGAAAATGAAAAATAATCCCGCGTCCGAATAGCGAAGGAAAAGTCGACGGCGGAGTGGCTTGCAAATGGAGTCGCATTTAAGTTGGAAGGGACTCGCGGGCTAAGTTAATGCATAAGTAAAGTAATCCGTGTGTCGGACTTAATTGCTTCGTCGAAAAAATTAGAAATATTCCGCCTCGTGTTAATAAAACTGTGCAGCATCTTCTACCTCGACGTTTCGAATTATTTGCATTTTTATTCAATACTTCATACTTCTTTGCATCGCACGAGTGTCAAACACTTAAGCGATAACGTGGTCTAATCAAGATTAAATTTTTATATAGAAAGGTTCAATTCTATCGAATGTTTCTATTCGACATGTTCGCGAGTTTATCTCAGCAATAATCTTTATAGTTACATGTAATGTATCCTCTTATGAAAATATGGAAAAGGATATGGTCACAAGAAAGTTATAAATTGGTGGAATACCAATTGGAAAGGACGACATGCACAAAAATGAATTTGATTTTCTTTATTTATACAATATCATATAGTTTTTTGGTAATTTTTTCTTAACGGTTTTCTTAATTTTTCTGTAGATTAATGTTAGACGATGCAGAAACGTCGTATGTTGTCAATCGTGCATTTATACAATTCTAAAATTCTCTGACGCGTCTCTGTCCGAATATTTCGATGCACGAATGTGGTATCAGAGTGATATAATTCACAATCGGAAATACAGCTTTCAACAACCCATTTTCCTCCCCACAAATCCTCCTTCCGGCAATCCGGCGCGATGCTATTTCTGTTTCCTATGAATTCGCGTGCAGAGCATCAACTTCAAACAACAATGATATCAATATTAGTAACAACGGTATTATTACTGGTGCACACTCGACGATGAGGGTGGCGGGACGATTATGGCTCGCAGCACACTTTAATCCAGAAAATACACGAAAACAACAGCTATGATTCCAGGACATGAAACGGGAGTTAGCTGCACGAGGATATATATTTGGTAAATTGCTAAATTGTGAGCTCTCAATTTCATTTTTTTGTTGGTCAAATAACAGACTAGGTTCGCTTCGTCTATACGTAGTTGCGTATACAGGGTGTCCCAGAAATGTTGTACTTTCTTAAATAGGATGATGCTCGAGGTGATTTGAAGTAACTTTTTCCTCTGCGAAAATGGTTTCCGCGGATTCGGACGAACTCCGGATCAGCCAATGCAAACATTGCAATCCGTCCACTGTAGCCGCGCTCTGATTGGTCCGCGTTTTTCGTCGATAACTCCGTAATAGAGCAACGGAGAAAATTTTTGCAAAGGAAACAGTTGCTTCAAATGGCCTCAGGAATCACCCCTCTCAAAGAATTATTACATTTTCGGAATACCCTGTATTTACAGTGCACGCTGAATTCTTCAATTGCAGCATTTAACAGATATATACAGAGTGTTTCAGATAAATAGAATCTCATCTCGATTTTCTCGAAAAGGAGACGTCAAGGGAGAAAGACTTGTTCGACGTTTTGGACTTATTTTCTCGTGTAGACTTACCCCGTCCACGGTTGCACCATCAACGCCAGGACACTCTGTATTTACGAAGGAAATGGCGACTCTCGGGTTTCCTATATAGGTTTCTCGAAACGATCAATTGAAAAGGGGGCAGTCCTGACGCTAATTCGACGGCGGACAGCGGTCCAGGAAACGTCGTCGACGATGTAAAAAGGGGTTGAGGGACAGAGCGAAGTTGGTCGTCGAGCAGCGTTAAGTTGCCACGTCTCTTGCAGACCGTTGGCCGAGGAACTGTTCCGTGATTCTAAGCTCGGCCAGTTACTCAGCCCCCGGAGTTGCTTAAGTCTTTTAAGTCACCGCGGAATATTTGCCACGTTCCTCTTCCCGCCGGTCTACCTCCTTCTTCTAACGAAACTCATTGTCAAACGTGGGACGTTGACACCGCGCTGGAACATTAACCCTTTCGCCGGTGGTGTTCTCTACTAAGCCCCTCAAAAGCGGAGGACTCTTTGTCCAGTTACAAGTAAAAAATAATAAGGCACTTTGACGACGAAGATTAACGCTCACAGGCACCGTACAAGTGGCTCTCTTTTAATTCATTGTGAAAGTTTCAAGAGTGTCTCTACCGGAAGACGAAACAATTCTAGGTGGCTGTTATTTCTGTTATATTGGATGACCAACCCTCCAAGAGACCAGCAATAAATTGTAACCTTTCTTTTTGTACGTAAAAGAATCACTGTGGACAACAGAGGAATTTTTTCGAGGAGAATTCGTAACAGACTTCATTTATTCATTTTGATAAATGTGAAGCGGCAAATCAGACATTAATCTGTCCGATAAATTAAATGAGGCTCCGATAAATTAAACGTTCATCCGTTTATCACCTGAGACTCAATATTACAATATTACGAATGAAAATTGTTACAATATTTTAAGAAGTATGGACGATTAAGAAATTGCATCTTAAAATCGGACGTGCTACAAACACACGCTTATCGTTAATCTGTAATGCAACAGAATATTGCAATTATTTAAATAGAAAAAAATTATATACCACGTTTTTAAGACGGACTAAAAAGTATAAAATAATTTTTCCCAGCCCCATAAAGATAGTCCTGAAAATTGTGATTGTGAATTTTGAATAGCTATGAAAATACTTGTAAGATTTAATGAACTGTTCACCTGAATCACTAACAATTTTATTGCACTGCAAATGATACGAACTGTTGTGTGAGTTTTTTCAACGGCAGCTACTCTCTACACTCCTCACTATCATTTTGCGCCCCACGTTTTTCGTTTTAAATCTTACAAGTATTTTCATAGCTATTAAAAATTCACAATCACAAATTTTCAGGACTATCTCTATGGGGTTAGAAATCTGTATGGGGCTAGGAAAAATTATTTTATACTGATTAGTCCGTCTGAAAAACGTGTTACATTAAACATCTTTCTTTTAAATTTTTTATTTTATTATTTTCCGAGTTCTGAGCTATGTTTAAAGTTTCGAGTCTCTAGCTCATCGGGGAGTTAGTTTAAAATCAATGGCAAAATTTGCACCGAACAGACAAACAGACAGACAACAGAACGGGTAAATAAAACTGTGATAACAAAAACCAGTCACCGCTTAAAAAGCGTGTTTATCCACACAAAAGAGTATCGATATATCAGTATAGTTCCACAAGGAAACCTAGAAAACGATTAAAACCGTTCGCTGGAACTCCATTCGCTCGGCAAGAGAGCTATTATCCGTCAAACGCATGATCGAGTACGCTCGAGAGCGGCATTGTGCGTCCGTAAGTATCGAATTGTAATGAAAATATGCAATTACCGGCAGTCCCTTACACGGTTACGCGTTACGGGCCGATGAATGATTACCGTTCGGCGGCGGGGCACCACCACCGTCCTCGGATCGTTCCGGGCGAGAAAATTACAATCGTCGTTGCGCAAACAATCGTTTAAACGCCGCGTGTAATTACGTGTACACGGTTGTGCAAAACCATCGTTCCCGCATCACGCCTAAATAATCGACGCGTTTGCCAGCCCGATTAACATTTACACGGGCCGTGCGCCGAGAGTGCGCCGCGTTCTGAATATTTCACGAGCCGCTCGACGAAAACGAAATGGCTCGCCTTACTGGGAACAGCTCCAACGATGTTTCATAGCTCTGCCTTCTCGCTCGGCTGCAGGAAACTCTTCCCTAGGACCCGGCGCGGAAGTCATCGAGGACTTCCGCCGGATGAATCGATGCTAATCGAATCGGGGACGGAGGGACGAGGTGTCCGACGACGTCCCTGAAAACACTCCAGCCGCTCTTAACTGCATTTAGCCGGAGAGTTGCGCCGGAAGTCCTCCTGATCGTCGCTTCCGCCGGGAAAATCGAGTCCTCGTGAGCGCGTTCTCCCTGCAGACGATCCTGAAGGAACTCGCCGGTTGTCTAGTTCTCTTTTCGACCTCTTTGCGAGCGGCGTTGATAATAATATTTAGCTCGGAGTGGGGCTAACAAGACCAGTTTTTTCTACGAACCTTCACCATCGTCATTACATCCAGAAATTAGAATAGCTACGCTTGGGGCGAGGGAAACTTCGCAAACGTTTGGTCCACGATGTTGGAAAATTATGGATGAATCAGGTGGCAGAAAATTTATCTACCGATAAAAGGTTGTTCGCCAGTTCCCCTCGTAAGCGGAGCATTGGATTAACCGCTGGAAGAAGATTAGGGAATCTTCTTCTTGTTGCCGCTATTTTTGAACGTGAAATTTTACCTCGCGCAAGCTGCGTTTTGTGTTAAATTGGTCAAAATTCCTCCCCGAAAGCGCCATCTTGCGTGTAATGTATTCTATCCCGAACTAGAAATACCTATGAAAAACTAAGGCCCGCGGTGGTGAATACTATAGCTGCAAAATCTGGAAATTGTTATACCGATGACTCGAGGATAATTTATTCAGTCGAGAAACATTACTTCCAAATGCTACGAACTGCTACGGATTTGCAAGGAAATTATTTATTTAAAAAATACTTTTAGGCAAGGGTTGCTCCATATTAAAGATTTTCTTCGAATCTATGCACTGAATTCTTCCCAACTATGTGGTAAACCTTTGTGTTGCAAATCTTTTGAAAAGAACGTACGACTGCAGCGACTCCAAAAAGTATTGGCACGCTGAATGAAAGTAAAAAATAAGTCGTAGAACGATAAACCTGCACTCATTTTAAATCTTGATTACTTTCCGAATCCATCGTTCATTTCCAACATATTTTTGCGGACAAAACCGGATACAGTGAATTCTCGATATATGTCAACAACACGGGTCCTGCCAGCGTCGTTTATCGTTCAGGAGACATGACCGAGCCGTGTTATGTTCACACTCCTCGGTGTCCGAGGCTTCTCGAGTTCCATGGTCCCTCACGGGGTATATCCCGCGGTAGTGGGGATAATTCCGCGACATTTATCATCCAGGTCTTGGCGACATATATAGAGAAATCACTCTACATGATCTTTCTCGAAAGTGCTGTTAATTGGACCGTCTCTGAGTTCACGACTGAAGCCTCATGTGAACGTTTCATACGCACCAATCTAATGCAGTTACTGGCACAAAAGATGCATGCATGCAATCTCTGTAAACAATTTTTTGATCGCATCACACCGTCCGCTGCACCCCTCCGCCGGGGTTGAAATTAGCCCGAGGGTTAAATTACAAAGCAGGGACAGCCTGGACGCGTCTGTGTTGCGCCGAAAAAAATCTTTTTTTTTCGTTGCACGAACCGGCGCTGCGCGAAAAAGGCTAGTCCCCGTCCGGAATGCGTAACAAGATAATCCAGCGATGTTTCAGCGACGACGGGGTAAAAAGAATAAAAAAGAAAGGGCAACAGAGGGTAGTTGAGCCGTACAAAAAGCGGGAACGGTGTAACGACAGCGCACGAACTTAGTTACCGTCAAAGGGAATGACGATAGGGTTGTAGCTGGCATTAATTCTCTCGTTTACCAACGAACGGCGTCGTCGGTGCCTGTTGCGCGAACAACGTAGGGGTTGCCACCCCCGCGATTCCGTTTCTCTCGCGACAGGTCGGGGGGGGGGCGGTTTAAATTAAACATAAAACCTCGACTAACGGCCAGTTGCCAACGAGGTCGTAAAAAAACGTGTCGGTGGAATGAACGGTTTCGCGTTACGCTATCAAGGAACGGCCGTTCGGCGTTTATCGTCGCGAGGACGAGGACGCGTGGCCAAGGGTCCGGCTAGATTAAATTCCGGATTAATCGAAATAATTGCGAAGTAAAGCCGCACGACACCTGAGCCGGCCATACACGGGCTACAGGCTGACCCAAAACAGACCCCCCGAAACTCGCGTGTTCTCGAAGCGAACGGGAATTGAAGAATTCCACGCCGTTTTTCAAGTGCGAGCTCTGTCTTTTGGGATGTTAGTAAAAATTCACGCCTTTCTAACACCTAGAGCCTGACTGAGATATAACGTTGAGCCATTCTGTCGTTAAAATATGATTTTCTGGAGCTTGAATTCTTAACACTTTTAAATTGAACTTTCTGAACTGTCTCGCAAAACCAACTTGCAAAATGGTGAAGAATTTTGGGACCTATTCTCGTGCCGACAGGATTTTCGGTTTCCCCTTACTTTTAGAACATCCTGTACACGAGGCCGACTGGAAGGATTACATTAACAGACCGCGCCCCAGAAGCATGATATATTTTCTTCTCGCGTGACGAATACCTTCGTGTATTCCCACCCCTTCCCTCGGAGCGGGGGAGGACGGAAGGGTTTCAACCGTTCCTCTGTCCCTTTCTCTCCCTCTCTCCGAAACCGTGTATTTTTTCCTGTTTTAGAGCCCCGCTCGTTTTATTTCCTTTTTCTAAACCCCGGCCGACAGTCTCCGCTCGGCACCGGGTAGCCCATTACCGCTATAGATCGACGGATATCGTGCTATTTATGATCGAGGAACCGGAGGACGGATCGAGGAAGCTATGTAATATCCAAGCAGCGTCGGTACGACGTCTGGGCGATTTAAAAGCATCTGGGGGATGAACGTGTAAGCGACGATCGGTCGTCGGTTCGCCGTTCTCGCGCATCGTTCCCAGTCACGAAACGCGACCGAGCTATTGTTTCTCGGTTTTCGGTTCCGGGTGAACTGGTACCAGACAGGGGGACGTAATATTTCACGGGACCACCGACTACCAGCGGTGCATTAATGCTTTTGATAAACGGTGTTTCCGTGTCACTCTTTTCTTTGTTGTCTTTGCCCCCCGTCGTGAGTAATCGTCCGCGGCTGAGCGCACGCTTTTCTTTTTTTTTTGTTCTTACTAATTTTATCTTGTCCGGCGGAGAAGTTATTTCCTCGCGAACGAGTTGTTCGAAAATTCCAGAATCGAGCTTCTACGCTCCAGTTTTTGTAAAATTGAGATAACCGAATTTCGACCAGCATCAACGTGAATACAAACGTCAATAGAAAATTCGAACGTCGAATTAGATCGTCATCCTCAGTTTTAGAGGTATAATTTATTAACGTTATAATGTGAACAAAAATATTTTTTATAAATTTTAATCGTTACTATCAATGGTGCAATGGCGGCACGAAAATGGTATCCTGTAAATGCGCCGTGCAGCGTACAGTGCACAACAATTATCTGAAACATGAAAATCAAAACGGAATCGTTAGTTTATGCGAAAACGCACAGCATGACGTTCTTCTTTTCAAACAAATTTCATTTTACACAAGGTTCCCCCCTTAACTGAGTGTTTCGACTTCCTACAACACCAATTATTTTTGGCAATTACACTATAGTTAAACTAAGTAGATTACGAAGTGACATTCAGCTTTCACATTTTTCGTTTCATCCTACGCCAGACTTTGAACACACGACGATCAAATAATTGTTAGAATTGTGGAATCTAAGAACTTAACAATGTCACAGCCATCTCATAAAAGACAGTCTAAACAGCACTCAGAAAATGAAATAATGATTTGCGAATGCTAATATCAGCAGACTCGCAGCTGTTCATTCATTGAAGAGTTTACCTCACTCCGTTGTCATGGCAAACAAGCTGACGGATTGAAGAAACGGATAAGGCAAGAAAGAAATCGGAAACGACGGATACGAGCGCACGGCACAGCTGATTGCTTCGCACCATTACCGCGGAACTTCCCGAAATTCCGAGAGCCGTTCCGTTTCTTGCAGCAAGTCGGCCGCAAGATCGTTCGACGGACGATGCACCGGAAATTCGCAAAACCAGAGGTGGCTCGACGCAACGCTAAAGAAAATACCTAATTAAGGGGTAGACCGCTTAAAAGCCGCTGTCGGTCGGTTCCAGTTTTACGAGCTCTCTGTCTTTGCCTGGCCGTTCGTTTTATAGTTCTGTCGCAACGAGCTATTTTTCGCCGATCGCTCAACCACGACACTTCCGGTCCCCAGTCGTTCCCGATCACGACTTCCGTTCCACGACGGGGATATCGCGTCGAGGAATTCGACGGGCTTCGTGATCATGCGAAACGTCGATAACGAACGACGTCTTGTCTTCCGAGGCTTCCTGAAGCCGGATATACCGGGTGATCATCGATAAAACGAATAGTTTTTAGTAGCATTCCATCCAGAGCAAGACGTAGGCGACAGAATTAAAGATGAAAGAAAGAAAAAGGTGATTCTTCCTTAATTTTCATTTTATATGACAAATGCTGTAATATTTTATTATAGAATCACTGTATAATAAAGTCACGAATGTTTTAGTATTTAATTGTATCACTATGTAGAGTCACGAATGTTCTAGTATTTTATTTTATCACTATATAAAATCACGAACGCTCTAATATTTTCTTTTATCACTATATAAATTCACGAACGCTCTAATATTTTCTTTTGTCACTATGTAAAGTCACGAACGCTTTAATATTTTATTTTATCTCCATATGAAATCACGAATGCTCTGATATTTTATTTTGTCAATATGTAAAGTCCAAACGCTCTAATATTTTATTTTATCGCTATATAAAATCACGAACGGTATAATATTTTATTTTATCACTATATAAAATCACGAACGCTCGAATATTTCATTTTGTCGTTGTACAAAATCACGAATGTTCTAGTACTTTATTTTATCGCTACAAAAAATGGCTATATCTCGCCCGCCAAGAGGACGAAGCTTTCTTGACCTTGACACAGGTCGAGCGACCCCGATTACCCGCAAACATCTTAGATTTATGTCCTCGGACAACATCGGCAGGGGGCGCGTGGCAGCAGAAACCGTAGTAAGTCAATTAACCGGACGGATAATTATAACCTGACAGTTACAATCATCGTTACCGTGAAATTGCCGGGCTAATGCGGTCGGTCTACGTGGTCTCGCGGCACCCTTCGGTCCTGCCGGCACTAATTAGCAGCAAGATGGTCAGTCCTTAAGGAATGACCCACCGGCTAATGCACCGACCTGCAAATGAAACCGTTCGTTTCCGTCGTCGGTTCTTGCCACTTTGTTGCTTCACGGGCCGCCGACTCCAAAGACGTAATACCAGCACGGTTCGCTTCGGCCGAATCCGGACCGCCATTTTGTCGGCTCTAATTCGACGCTGCACGTAACAGGTTGGCCCAATTGCGGATGATTTAGACGACCCGTTGAATGCCCGACTAATTGCCATTGGTGTTTTCTTCTGTGCTTCCTATTGTACTGAATATTTGGTCGTGACGTACCGGCAAGAATAACACGGTACTTGAATAACAACTGTTGAATGGAAATGTCGTGCGCCATGGTAAAAAATTCCGCTGTTTCTCAATTCGTATAATTTTTACAGCCCCCCTCCAACAATTCCAAGATGAATTGTTTTTCTGATTTGATTACAATTTTTGCACAGTCGAGACATTGTTTTTGTCAGAAGACTACAAATGGCTTTTCAATATTTCACTCACAGTCGAACGCGTTTTTAATCGGTCTTTAGTAAAGTTTTAAAAGCAGCACAGGTTTATGTTGTACTTGTAACCGATATTTATGTTACAAAGTAGGATTTAAGAAACAATTAGACGAGAAACGGGTCATGCGCAGCACACTTTGAAATTGTAAAACAAAATTTGTTGTAATCCAAGTAATTAGATCGTGGACGTTGAGGTAGATACAGTTTGAGTTTGATGAGATCAGAAATATTTGCATAAACTCTGCAGTATAGTCACGAACATTAACGGATGCAGTATTCTACGTATGTTTAGATGTTTCATAATCAAATTGAGACTATGCAGAAACTTTTTTAATTCAATTCTCGAGTTAGTCGTGAATTTGTCGAACAATTTACGCAATTCTTTTGACTTTTTACGGAAAGTACAGTGCGCCAGAAACATTATAAAGTAAAAAATTTCAGAACGAGGTGACCTCTCAAACGGCAGTTTAATTAGCACGAAAATCGTGGACTCGTTTCATTCAATTTAACTGCTGTCAAGCTATTTGAGCAGCAGGTAAACTGTCCATCAGCAACCGAATCAAACAATCAGACATATACGCGGAAAATGTCTAAAAACGTCTGCTGTTGAAAATACGTCAACCGAGAAATGAAACTACCCTTTCTATACATAAAAAAACATGCATATCCACTTCGATGGCGTGTTCAGTGTTGAAAAAAAAAAGTATAACGACATTCGCGAAGCATGGTAGAATAATCGAAGCACCGTCACAAAACATTCAAAATATCGTAGAACATCATCCTCTGCGCAGCATTCACGTTGCGAAACATAAAATCTAAAATGGGCCATTTTGTACTGGTCATCCTATTATAAAAAAAAAAAAAATATATCATCACGTGCCATTTTGACGTGACATAGTCACGTTCGAGAGAAGTATCAACTTTTTGTATTCGATCGATGCCTATGAAATGCAACACATTTTTTGCGTTCTGAAATTTACCCGTCGGTTGAAATAAAAATCTGAATTTGTCGAATAGCTCGAAATTTTAACTAATCCTGTAACGAAAAATTTAATTAACTCTTTTCCACTGAGAAGAATCCCACAGAATTAAAATAATTTAGTTAATGAGAATGAGATTGCAGATATTCAAATTGATTACAGTGACTACTTCTTTAATCATTTTAGATCCTGAAAGTTCTGATAAAATTCAATTAAATATACAAACAAATTGCGCCAAAAATTAATTTTTAAAAACGGACGAAGAACTGTGTCACCTTACGATGTGCTGGATTAAAAGGTAACATGAAGACTTTCTTTCATACAACAATCCTAGTAAAAATGATTAGACTGCGTTTCTGGGGGCAACTTATATTAACCCATTCTTACTAAAAATTTTTGTTATAAATATAACGAAGAAAATCAGGAGAAACTACTTTGTTTCTAACAGATGAAACTATTTTTATAGTATTATTATTATAGTTGAACAACGTGACTATTGGACCGATGTACAAAATAAAAATTGTCTATGTCAATTGTAAGAAGTAGAAGACAAATACATCTCCCTTTCTATAAATTTTTTCAAGCAGAAAACAAAACATCATTCAACTCTAACGTCTTCACAATTTTGTATTTGACCAAGCCATATTTGTCATAAATGTATAACAAATGTGTAACACGTAATTTGTTATTTCCGTGGAAGGATCGCGAGTATACCGAATCCGAATAGTACCCTAGTCATCGAATGGGAACAACATCCTCCCAGAAGATCTCTCCGTGTCTCCCCAACGGTATCATCCATTTGTTTTCACTTTCTAGGTCCGTTTACGCCTGCCCTCGAAGGCGGATTGCACTCGGTCATCGATCGGCGTCGTTCCTCCCAGAAATCGGCCACTAAATCCGCGTTCTTTATCGACCCATTTCCCATGTGCCGTCTGATCGACGCCCCTCTACGAGATTCCCGGGGAAACTGCTCCGTAATGGCGTCCCTTTCCCCTCCCTAGAGTCACCCTTCTCAAAGAAAAAAGGTGACGCGACAGATCGCCTCGTCATCCGGTCCCGCGCGCATCCGATAAAGAATCACCGTCCCGTTGTCTTTTGGTCCTACGGGGTTTTTGTTTCCAACCAGCCTCGACGATAGATCGCTGCGACGAGTAATTAGACCGGGGGCTGTTTGTTAATCGCGTTCACAGCTCGACGACCCCGCGCCTTAGCTCTCCCCGATCTGATCAGTTTTCGTCCGATCGAACACGCTCGATTTTAATTACAGCGACGCCCGATGACCCCCTCAGACGATAAATCGTCGCCATTCCACCAGATCGGGCGAGCCTTTTTCCATTTCTCTTTCGAAACCGATTCTAGGGTATTTTCATCCCCTAAACCCTTTCGAATTGCCCACCCCCAAGATTTTATACGTCATTCGTTTCGACGTGCTGAATATGACTTTCGCTTTTGGGACACATGGTTCTGAGAATGTCACGGGGAATTACTTGTTTTCGCATGTTGCCTGTATTCAATTTTTCCATCGGATCGTAAAAAAGAACACATTCGACCGTTATTTTTGCTTCTCTCACTCGGCGCTTCGACGCTTCCCGACGAAGCTGCAGGATGCATCGGGCCTCGTGGGACGTGCCGGATGCGCCCGCGATTGCGGATTAACTGCGAAATGGCTTCTGAAGGCGTCCTGTTTATCGAGTACCGCGTTCACCCCTTTCTCTCCGACTCTCTGCTCTCGTCCTTTTTCCACGGCGGTGCTCTCGTTCCGTTGACGACGCGCTTTACGATGTACGGACCCGATGCTTTTTCTAGGGGTAAATGGATCCAGGATGCTCTTAACGCGCACTGGTTTATTAAGAACAGTTGTCGACCGGCTACAGCTCGCTGGGGAGGACCCTGCTGGATTTTTCTCGCTGCATTTTTCGCGCTTTGCACTTGACACATCGCACTTGAAATGGCTTGAATTACAGGGGATTTAAAATTGCATTTTATTCGTGATTATACACAGTGCACTCGAAATCAAATTTCATTTATTATGTGACGTAATCTACTCATGATGCAAATTATCATTAGAAGGCTGCGAATGCTCATATGTCTATATCTTGTTTAGAAGTTATAGATTATAGATTTTATGCGCTTGTAACAAAAATAAGACGATGAAATATGAACTATTGAAAATATCAGAAGAGTTTAAGAATTATTACACTGACTGGCAGAAGTAATCAGTTTCCATTTAATTCAGGTCGTTTGCTAATTATGTGAACAATATCTATCTTGCGTGCAGGTGAAGAATTACTGTCAGAATGATAGAAGGAAGTTTTCTTGAATCTGTTTTGGCAATTTGAATTTTGCTATCATTTTTGCTATTTTTAGTTTGAATGATAGGAAGAAGTCTTTCGGTATCTGTTTTGACATTTTTATTTTACATCACATAACAGGTCATACTGAATTTGGAATTGCGGTGCAATCAATAATTTACGCTGACTATTCCAATCAGCACAATTAAGACCATATCGCTTCAGGAACATTTTGAACACGCACTACAAAACACCTAAAAATCCGAAAGATCGCTAAACAAGAATAATGAATAAAGATTAAATAATCGTGAAGAGAAACGCAATACATCGAATGAGTATCGCATGCGTGGATTCAGTTCTTCAACCGAGCACGGATACAACCATAATTCAGATTCCGATCGATGTATCCCATTTCCCTCTCCCTCGTCATGTCCCCTATCCATATCGAATGGACGACGACAGTCGAGATCAATCTCTATCGAGATTTTCCTCTTTCTCTAGACCCTTTCGTCCCGGGAGACAAAGCTCCTTGCTCCACTCTTAATAATAACCGAATCTCTCGGCAATAATACAGTTTGCCCTTGCCAGAGAAGTTCGAACAGAATTCGCAACACTCAATTCCGAAAGCGCAACTCCAAACAAGCTCGTTGACTCGACTCCATTAACAGGTTCTCCGCTCTTCATCATGCTTGTCTCGTTGCCCTAAACTTGACCTTGAAGCTGCTCCGCCCGGAATTGAGACCTTGCATCGAGAGGGATGCAACCTCGAATACAACAAAGATTTACCTTTCGAAAATGCATTCATTTTTAAAAGCACACACATTTTCTTCTTAGTACAGTGAATTCCCGATATAAGTCACTTGCGCGGTTCTGGCGAGTGACATTTAGACGAAATCTGTGGTTCTCGACGAACGTTGCATTTGAAATACACAGTGCACACTGGAAATGTAAAAGCTACTATCCGTGGTGGTGTGGGTAGTCCTAGTGACCTTTAAACGCGAGGCTCGCAGTGACTTATATCGGGAATTCACTGTATATTTCAAAATAGTTTTGAAGCCACTGGGGTTAATTCAACCCCACCTGGTTCCCCGGAGGGTTAATATAAAATCGTGAAATTATGCAGCTTTAATTCGATCATATTGTATCTTTTCATCATTTGCTTACCACGTGTTACAATTTAGATGAGTGAGACAAGAAAAAATCCCAAATAGAGAATTTGATCCTGGTAGCTAAAGGCCACTCTATAAACGTACCTACAACGTGCTTTTTAGGACACGTTCAGAATCGTAGATTCCACTAACACTAAACCTACTAACACTTCTTGAATACCTATTCCTACCGTGCGCAGTCAAAATGACCGGTTCTTAAAAGAAGTTATTGTTAAAATAATTAAACGTAGATAATAGTCAATTTGTTGCTGAATGAATTAATAGATGAACAACTTCCATAAAATGACGATACAAATTTATCTTTATACCATTTTAATTATATAAAAAATACTGCGATACTCTCTCCTCGATTTACAAAATTGTACTGTGTCGTCCACCTTTGCGGTTTGGATGTATTTGCCATGAAACAGTATTATCAACCAGGCACGTGCGTAACTTGACAGCGACTCATTTATTTTAAGTTGGCCATGCCACATTGAGAATAGCCATTCTTTTATACTGATTGTTTTTTTTTCTCATCAAAAATTATTATGAACAAGTGAAAAGAAATTCGATCAACGATAACTGTTTCGAGCGATCGAAATAAATTTCTCTCATTGATAACAGCTTTGAGCAATCGAAACGGTTTTTCTTCATCGATAACAGTTATCGAGGAGGATCCAATTTTTTGGACACTAATAAGTTATTTGTAACCAACAAGCATAAAAATCAATATTTTTTAATCATTTTGTTCTCCGAATTTTTTTCTTTATATTTTGTGTAGATTGTCTCAAAGTTCAATAATAATCAACCTTTTATTAACGATTTTTATCGTAGAAAATTTTAGGATAACTGTTATTTTTGGTCTCTGCTTGTAACAAATCTGCATTCCTCTTGCTACTACGAGCTCGATTAACACTGCGAGAGCAGAAGTTGATCTCGACTGGTCTCATTCACGAAAGGACCCATCCCAGAGAGTCAGCCCTTGACCAAATCGAAGCGCCCCGGAATGCAGTTCCGGAAGGGACCAGGTACCTTCGACCAGGAAGAAAAGAGAGTGGGGTGCAGATGTTCCGGTTGGAAGCAGCCCGATAAGAGGGAAATTCGATCGCGGAAAGTTCGCGCGGCCCTTTCCCCTGGATCCGGTCTCGCGCGCTGCGAATCGTCCGGGAAATCGAGTGATCGCGAGGTATCGAAGGGAAAGCGATGGGAACGACGCGTCCGACAAAGGTCGCGGCTCTGAAAAAACCTCGGGCCGGAAGTTGCTCGGAAGTCTGGCGAGAAGTTTCCCGGGCGTATTTCTTTCGTTCTGGTGGAGGAGCAGTTTCTTCTCTATGGTAACCGCCACCGGAAAAGGGGATCCCAAAGAGAATCCTGTGGAAGATTCCTGTGGAAGGGAGGAGGGATGGGTTGGGGGAAGTGGCGGCATCGGGATATTCAAAGGAGAGAAGGAAACTTTGGGAAAGGCTTCGCGTTTCCCGGCGATACCCGCCGCTTCCTATCGTCCGGCGGGATGAAATCGCGCGGAAAACTACGTTTCAAATTGGCCCCCGCCTCGGGGATTTCCACCCTCCTCGAGGGCGGGGAAGGGGAGCTAGTGTTGCTCTGTTTCCGGCTCCCACGGTGCTCCGATCGGAACGGAAGTAATTAAGTCGTCGCTCGGAAGTTCGAAACGTATCGGGCGAACTTTTGTCAATCGGAACCTTTGCCCGGTTGAAATATCGACGGGTCCCCCCGTTCCTCCTGTGTCCCCCGTCTCTTTGGCCCCCGTTAATAGCACCCCCCGCAGACGGGAATAGGGTGTTGCCCCCCTCTCCTCTTAAGCAGGGATTTCTCCGTTTCGTTCAATCGGCCGAGAGATACTTCCTCTCGAGCCGGTCGAGCGGAAAATTCTTTTGCGGGCACTGTCTGTGAGATGGGAATCGTTAATTATTGGACCACCGACGTTTGCTACGGTTCGAACCGGGTGAATGATCGCGTATGGGAGGCAGCAGTGGACAGAGCTCCTGTGTTGCAAGGACCATACCGTATTGAAATGTGTGTAAGATTGTTGAAATCCTTCCATTGTAGTTTACCTATTGTGTTCTTATCTAACCTTTTGCGGACGCGTGTCTGCTGAGAGAAGCAATTCTTCTAGGACCGCGAATCGTTCATACAGAAATTATTCCTCAGAATACAACATTTTCCCCAGAGTAATTCTTGCTCTGAGCTCTCCATGCAAAATTTCGTTTCACAGGGAAAATACATTCTTCCCGTCAAGGGGTACAGTAAAACCTCGCTCGTTGTACGTAATGAGACAGAAAATGAGAGCGACAATGTGCGACGAAAGAATGAGCCCATCACGCAATCTGTTTCTTCACTTTCCCACTTCGTATATCCTCCAGGTAGCTATCAGAATCCTCACCATGAGTTCCAGAACTTCGAATAACTCGTGCTTGGGAATCGCTAGTATGCAACGAGCGAAGAAACAAGGCTGCAACGATCGAGGTTCTACCGTATGTTAACACCTACCAAGCATTAACAGTATCTGGTAAATATTGCCTTATAAAAATTGCAACCCTAAATTTATTAAGATTGGACAAGGAAATTTATTCCACTATTTCCCATGAATGATTTTTTACAGTTTCAATAATTGTAAAATCTAAAACCGGTTATTTTGACCGTGGTAGGTTTAGGGTTAAAACAATTCCCATCCGCAGAGGGTTAAAATTGTGTGTTTAAGGGCTGCTACTGTCGAAGTCGTAAAAACATATTTTTATGAAGTTTAGCAGCAACAGAATGACATTGTCAGCTTATTAGTAGAGGGCACAGCTACCAACAGAAAATTCCACCGACACTACCGGTTTTATCCGGTGAACTTGAAACACAAAAGCTGTATTTGCAGAGCACCTAATCGAGCGTAATAGCTACCGCGTGACCGGGTAACTCGTCAACGATCGACGCAGCCGCCAAAAGAAAATTTCATCGCCGTTACCAGAACGTTTTGCCGTGGTGTCCTCGGTCGGCGTTCCGGGAATCAGAGACGCTTATTGTTCACCGTTCGCAAATCGAAGAAAAACGTTCGGTGGATCGTTGTTTTACGAGAGGAGTGGCTCGGAATCGGTCGCCGCGTGTTCCGGAAGCTTTCCCCGGCGAGAGAACGAGGGATTTCGCCGGGGTTTTATGGAACGGAAGTAAACGGGGCTCGAATAAATGTTCGTGCAGCCTTCGGGCGTTACGACGATCGCCCTCTAAATCACCGTAATGAATTAATTACGCGATAAAGCTCGGTAGATTACCGGCGGTCTGCGTTCGACTTTCGAAATTGCCGGGAGGCTGGCTCCGCCGGATCGTTGGATCGGCGCTAAAAGTTGTTTCCATTTCTCCGGATAAATGGATCGCCACTTGTTCAGGGGTGGGAGGAGGAGTCGGAGAAACGACGTGTATCTTCCCTCGGAGAAGCGCAGAACGAAACGATGTATATACGGTAAACGGGCGGCGCGGCTCGTATTTTACAAAGTTAGGTCGGCGATAAAATATTTATCGGCCGACAGGAAGGAGCTGCGTCGGCCTGAAGGATGACCGAGGATTTGGGAAATGGGCATATACACTCCCGTTGATTTCTTTGATCCCTCCCGGGGCGACTGTCCCCGTAAATCTCGAACCACCTCGAACAGGATATTGTCCTTGCTGCTCCTTCTACTCCTGCTGCTCGTCCTTATCGGCTACATTTCAGAAATTGAACGCTTTGCCGGATCTGGTCTGTTGACTTTTCGTTTCACCGCACGAAACATGGAACGTAGAACAAGCACACTTTGTGCGAAATAAACATTTTCTAACAAGGAATTATCCTGAATCCGGAAACTCAAAAAAGAATTCACTTCAAGGGGGTGAAACCGGCCCTTCAAAATACAGCTGTTTTTCGATTCTGCTAGTGTACCGTATACACGTATATTTTCATAGATTTGTTTGTAACAACTGGAGCGAAGAAATGGTTCTCTTGCCATCAAGAGATCTAATCAAAAATATTATTTTATTTACTAAATATCCATGTTTGTAATAGATCGCGAGTGGAACGAATCGGAGGAATATTCCAATTTGAAAATTGACGAAGGGTGAAATCCGAGATTCACGGGATAAACTGGGAAATATTTTCGCCGTTCGATAATCAATGCAGCACCGCGGTCGTTAAAACAGGAAGCACATGGGGAAGGACGAGTTATGCGCAAAAAATTGGCTCGCATAAGAAAGAGGGCGGAGTCGCAGTTAAGGGAAGATTTTCCCCGCGTTCGAGGACACTTCTGCCGCTCAAAGTTGCTCAGACATTCGGAATATGAGGTTTATCCGGGATGGAATCCCAGCCTTGTCGACTACGTGGTCGATTCCTCTTCACCCAATCCCGGCAGATTTTCACGGCGACGACGGAAGGCCGTCGGTTGCGAGCGCTGGAGATTCCGCGATGGATTCAACGAAGTCGAGCCTCGTAAAACTTCATGGACTCCGCGAACGAGGTCGTCTTTCTCGAAGAAATAAAGCGGTGCTGGGAAAGCCAACCGTCCAGAGCCTGTCTCTCCCTTTTTCCTCTCCCTCTCTCTCTCTCTCTCTTTCCCTTCTCTTTTTCCCGTTCTCTGTTTCCTTTAATTCTCTCCGGTACGAGGTTCTCTTCTATTTTTCTCGGACGACCGAAAACGAAAGTGGTCCCTGAGAAATTCTTCTCTGAAAATCTATCGTTTCGAGTGGCGCTTGTTACGGTCCGAAAACGAATTTCTAATTGGTTGCTGCGGCGTATCTGCATTAATTACACGTACACAATTCCGCTTTACTTCAGAAGAATTTATATGCACGTGTGTACGTGTTAATCAGTGGCACTTTATCCAAATTAACGTTCTTAATCGCTTTGCAATTTAAATACGCATCGATGAGCAATATAATAATTTGTATTGTTTCAACGTCAATGTAAACTGGTCAGATTGCTGCTTTACATACGTTACTTTACGGTGGGAAGTTAAAAATAATCATCAGGAATCGTTTTAACACTAGGTTTGCGGGATCTAATATTTGTAATTTACAATTATTAATATTGTAAAGGTGTATCCCTGATGAGTTATTCAACAAATTTATTTTTCTTTTTTGTTTGGTATATATTATTTAAAAAATGGCTAAAAATGTGGACAGTCACGTCCTTGTTAGTTTTGCAAAGTAATGTATAATAGTCACTTTTAGTGCTCTGTAAATCTAGTGTTAAGAGTTGATTGATAAAGCAGAATTTAGGTGGAGTTATATTGAAACTTATTCGGGCCATAAATGTCTACAAATACGGAAGAATAGCCATGTTTTCCGTTTAAAAATTTAGTATCGCACAGGAAGAGAAAAATCCAGGAAAAAAGCGAACGAATCATGAATTTTTCATCATGCTCTCATTCTAAGGACCCGAACTGTAGTAAGAAGACTAATTCGATGCAATCGACGATACCGTACAGAGAACTTGAATACATTTTTGGAAAGCATTTTCGTCCAGGAGAGTTAAAATAGAGCAAAAATCGTGCTCTCCGAAGACAATTGATCGGTGCCACTCTTCTCAACTTGACTTCTTAGTTTGAACGCTAATCTTGTTGGCTCGATCATTAGATAGCCGAGAAGCGCGAGACAAAGCAGCACAGCTGTCGCGTGAAAGGAGATTTTTAAGATCTGAGAGGAGTGATTCCAATCGATCGCTGCGCGAGCCACGGGTGTAGAGGGTCGAGTGGTTCGATCGAGGCCCGTACTTGAAAAATCCCGCGCTTCCGTGCGTCGAGCATCGCGGTCAACGAGGATAATTAGGTCTCGCGTAGATCCTCGATCGGCGCGGGAAACAGCCGAGCGTTCTAATTGAACGTCAACAGTTTTTCAACAGCCCCGACACGACCTTCCGCGATTTTCGAATCGCATGAATTTTAGAGGGAACGTTCAGTCGAGGGTCCCCGTTTTTATTTGCGCGGCAAATTTTCGCTCGCGTTAATGCGAGCTGCCTCATTTTATTTTTAAACATCGCAGGATAGTTTCTGACCCACAATAGTGTAGCGAGAATTTTCAAACTGTGGAAAATCGCTCATTGTTTGCTATTCGTGTTTATCTTTCTAGGAAATTTTCGTTTGCAGTACATTTCAGCGGCCTTGCCTATTTTTATATTCTGCAGGATCGCTTATTATTATCGATAGCAATGTAGGGACAGCTTCCGAATCATTGCAAGCTAGTTATGATTTATTTTTATGTTTAAGTGCTTCTCGGCGATTTTTAAAACTCTTGAGTTTGATCTTTGTAGGAAATTTTCGTTTGCAGTGCATTTCAGCAGCCTGACCTATTTTTAAATAATGCAGGATCGCAGATTATTATCAACAGCAAGAAACAGCTACTTCCTGCATATACTGAAGCACGCGAACCCGACGGATCTTTAAACTCGATTTTCTCGAGAGCGAAGCCTCAAATGAAAAATTGTATTCTATATTTCCGTTTTGTTTTTTCATGTAGACTCGTTATTGTAGAATCATTGTTTCTCAGGAATATTTAAAGCTGTGGTTTATGTAGGAAATTTTCGGCTCAAAACCGGAGCAGTTAGTAATTTTTCGGAAGTAGTGTAGCGTGGTTTATTATTGTCGACGGTACTGTGGAAAATATTTTTGGGCCCTTGGAAGCTGGGTAATATTTAATATTTCTATTTGGACGTTTCTAGGAGTAACGACGTTTTGCGGGGAAGAAGCATCTCCAAAGGGATTATCGCTCACCTTGGCTGGCGCAAATCTTCCTGACGACGTTGCACGAAACTGACACTTAGTGTAACTTCTACTCCTCGGCGCTGAACGTGTAAACACCACCGTCCGTGGATCCGTCAGTGTAAACTGGGTAAAACAAGGATGTTACGGGCGAATTCAGCCACGTAAGCACCTTAAGCAACTTCGCGTCTTATTTTCTGCAGAACAACTCGAATTTCTGGATAATTATGCGCTGTGTTAATTTCCCCCCTGCAAACTAACCCCGACCACTACGATCTAGTACAACTATATCAACGGAGGTTGATAATTCTCCGCACTAAACGAGGCACAGTTGTCTTTCTCTTCGAAGCGGACGTATGCATTGTTCTATTACAGAAATTTTCATGACCCTTTTCTGTATTTGGTAACTGGTCAGACCCAAGAACCCAAGATTGGTCGTCAGTTTCCCCCGAGTTTCGAACAGTTGTTTCCCTTCGATTCAATTCGGAAGATTGTTTTGCAGCCTCGGCGCGAGCAGCAGGAATCGTCAGAGACAACACGAGCCAGCGTAACGATCTCGGAACGGTCTTGAAATCGTGCCAGCAAGCTACAAAGTGATCAAACTTCTGCGCCGCGGACTCAATCAAACTTTCTTCGCTCGAAGAATCCGTGAAAAGAAGGAAGCCGGGCAGCCGTCGCTGCCGCCCCCTCCTCCCTTTTTAGAAGATTGTTACGTCTTGATTCCCAATTCCCAATTCAGACTATTTCACTCGGACCGGACTGGCGAACGAAAAATATCTCTATTAAGATTTACAATTCACACTAAATCTACCAAGCCGTAAAAGTAACTGATACAGTGATTTCTATATATATGTCGCCAAGGCCTGGATGATAAACGTCGCGGAATTATCCCCACTACCGTGGAGTATACCCCGGGTGGGGCCACGAAGCTCGAGGGGCCTCAGACGCCGAGGAGTGTAACCATAACACGGCTCAGGCATGTCTCCTGAACGATAAACGACGCTGGCAAGACCCGTGTTGTTGACATATATCGAGAATTCACTGTACATGTTGTCTTTCAAAAATGACGAGAACTTATAAATAATTGACTTAAAATGGTTGAACTTATTTGGATTTTATGCGATTCGTATTATAATACATGCTCTACTAAATATATGTATTTGTCGGTGGTAGGTTTAATGCTAAAATCATTGTGGCTTTCGCTCGGGTCACGTACAATTTCTGTTTTGACACATCAATTTCCTATATCAATAAAATACGGAATAACTACATCTCGACCAATTTTTTATTCCCCATTCCCCATGCGCAATATTGCCGTTCGCCACGTGGCTCGAGTATGCAATAAAAATATCGTTTACGCATTCTCGTATCTCCTACATTTAAAAATCCGATTAACTCGCACAGGTCTCTGGAATAGTTATTATTTTAGTGTTCCTGATGCTTTATCATAGACGTCCTGTTTCATCGCGAGCAAATCTGAAATATTTTAACATATTGTTGCCCGGACATTTTACGCAGCGGTGAAATTCATTCCATGGATTGCAGAAAGTCTCGAATTGCTCCGGGAACGACACCAATCCGAAGAAACAATCCCGGGGAAGAAGTTCGTCCGTTTCGCGGCTGCGTTCTATCCCCGAAGACCGCCCACGCCCGTCTCTCTGTCATCCGACCCCTTTACCCTGAACAGCGCGTGCACTTACGCGAACATGAAATTCCTCGAGCCACTTCCTCCCCGATTGTTTGCGCTAAGAGCGGAATCACGACGGGACTACCCGACGTCTCACCCCCAACCCCCGCCCCCCGATCCGAAGAATCCGTGCTCTCCTTATTGCTGATTATCCCCTGTCTTCTCTTCGGTAGCCTGCGCTCGTTACCTTCCTTCAACTCGGCTGTTTACGTGTCCCACGGCTCCGTAACAGGATCAGTCTGGGTACGCGAGATCCTCGTGACGCGTGTCTCAAAGACAATCCCGTGATCAGCTGAAAATGTTCTGCTTTTTCGTTCTCCACGCGGCTGCTTTGTCCTTAACCACAGCCGTAGGCGTTAGTTGATTTTAACCCTTAAGGGGGCCGGCAGACATTTGGCCTTGACTGTCACGCTATGTTACGCTGTGACATTTTTCTAGACATTTTACGTCTTAAATAAGTAAGTAATCAATTAAAAATGCATACCACCGTGTTTGTACATGTCTTTGCTGCGTCTGTCCAGAGCCCTTTTTCGATACGAACACTAAATCTCTCGAAATTAAGAGAATCTCTGTGCAATAGACGTATATGAACTTGCAAGGGTCAAAATCTTGACGCTTCAATATTGCAATGAGCAGTTTAAAAGTGGTCACTTGTGTTTCCTAAAAGTCCAATCTACGTCTGTCCAGAGCCCAAATTGCGAATTTCTACCTCATCGTGGAGTAATTTGTAATATTCGGCAGAAAACTCGCTTTCTGAAGCAAGTATGACGTCACCAGATTGCTGCCGCAGAGAGATTCTCTTAACGAGACCGTCAAAATACAAATATTCAATTAAATTATATTTAATATTATATTTGTATTTAATATTCATCGATAAGGTAAATAGAAACACAGTGAGACAGCAAAATTTCATGTAAATCCGCAAATACAAGTAATATTTGCACATCAGAGTTGTGCTAATTCAATTACATTGTAATTCAATTACACAATTGAATTACAATGTATTTCAATTATGTAGTAATTCAACCACGTCGTAACAGAATCAGATGAGCGATTTTAATCAGATGTGTAATTGAAATACAATATAATTAAACTACAGCTCTCCAAATTATAGACCAGAACTTTGAAGAAGTGCAATACAATGAATTCTCGATATTTGTCAACAACACGGATCTTGCCAGTGTCATGTATCGTCTAGCAGCCAAGCCGATGTATCCGAGCCGTGTTATGTTTATACTCTTCGGCTTCCGAGGCCTCTCGTGCTTGGTGCCCCTCACGGGGTATACCCTGCGGTAGTGGGGATAATTCCGCGACGTTTATCATCCAAGCCTTGGCGACATATATCGAGAAATCACTGTATATTTTTATGTTTTTCTTTGGTATACTTGTACGCTGTGGCGTGCTTTCTATTCCTCGTCCTCGTTCATAACACGTAACGCTGTTTTATGTAATTTAATTACAAAGTATTTTATAATTGCACACCAATTGCAATTACGAATTACATTGTAATTGAATCGAATGAAGATCTGGATTATAAATTGCAACGTGACTGAATTACAATGTAATTCCTGGAGTAATTCAATTGTAATTCTGCACAACTCTGTTGCGCATTAAATAATTATGACTAGACTGCGGATCTTTATGTATTTAAGGCTTATGAAAATTTTCAGAACAAGCTATAATATAAAATTCGATAGAATTCAATACGATTTTTCTTTATTTTAGATCTGCAGACGCTGTTCCCATGGAAAATGGGATTTCATTTCATTCTATTTTTATAATTTTTATAATTATGACTATAACTTTCAGTGGGAAGCCCCAATAGTTCACTTGTAGGGTTAAGTTTTATTTATTAAAATATCGACAAGATCCGGACCGCCTGGCTCATCGAGCTCATCAATCGGATGAAAAATGGAAGTTCTACCGAATGAATCGCGACCAGACAAATCTCCCTGATTCCAATTTTCCTGATTCACAGACGGAAGAAACGCGGACGCAGAGTTCCCGCTGTTCCGCGACGAAAAACATCGTCGAGTAGCGAACAACGCGTAGAAGTTCCTAACGAGTCCCGGGGCAAGGTTCTCGCGACAAGCGTTAGAAGAAATTGTCCGTGCAGCAAACGAGCTGGCTGGAAACTACTTGCCGGAAGTCCGGGCGGCGATACGACCGCCCGGGAAGATTCAAAAGCCGGTTCCAATTTGCTCGATGCCCGCGACGGAAATCGACTTCCGTTGGACTCGAGAAAGTGGTAGCACGAGAGAGAGAGAGAGAGAGAGAGAGAGAGAGAGAGAGAGAGAGAGAAAGAGAGAGAGAGAGAGTGCTTCCATGACTTTGTTTACCCCGGATCCGTTCCGATCTGCATGCGGAATATTTCTCCGCGAGAACGCTGCCCCGGCGAATAATGCGCGCGGAATGAAAGTGATGCATCAAGAACTCGGGAAAGAAGCGTTCGCTCCGGATTCTGGAATATTAAGCGCGAGGAACGGCTGATAAATCGCGGGGGCGGGTGCAGCGTGTTGTATCGTTCGGAGTTATTAGTGCCATTTATTATGGCAATGTACACCCGCCGGGGAAAGTATAAAGCAAAAGATTCGGAGCGGCAACCCTTATAACGCCGCCGATCTATCTGCCCTCGAAAATATCGTACCTTCACCGACGTGTCAGCTACACTGTGAAATTGCTCGCTCTTACGGGGACATTATCTTTGTCAAATCTCAGGGGTTTATGAATTGTCCGTGGTCTCCTTCCTTTCTCCATCTGTCATCGCGGCTTCTCAGCTTTCAACAATGGAGAACTGCGTTCCAGCATTGCACACATATATTTGTCGGGATATACGTGACAAACTTGTAAGTTGTAACGCATGAATCATAAAGTATGCTGATCGTATACGTTCGTAATTCAGGAGCATCGGTGTACCAAGATTTTCGCGTTCATCCTAGAATCATCATAACTTTGTTATTTCAATGAATTCCATAGATTTTGGTAAAGTATTTTTAAAATTTTATTGTAGGGTTGTGGATGTGACTCTGGTAGAGTAACTGTGTTAGAATGACTGTGGACGCGACATTCCACAGTGCGGACAAACACTTAACGATCATTTTTTTAATTTATTAATTGTATCGTTAAATTTAATTTTCTGTGAATAATTAACAATACATATACATTCGCAAACAAATTTGGATTTTTGTCCAAAATTTTGCTATTTGTTGACAATTATTGTTAAATGCCAAATATAAAAAGAATCCTAAAACACGTATACCCTATTTTAGGTCAAACATCACATTTTTAATAAATTGTTTGAACAAAAAACTTTTGTAAAAATTTTCTTGCGCGACTACGTTTCCCATTAGAAAACACACAATTTAAGAAAAAATTAATTTTTTCAACCACTGGTTTCCGAGATATCTCAAAAAATGTGGTTTTGACCCTCAACTTTGAGGGGTATTTTCACCCCCTCAAAGTGGACGGTTGCCGATAAAAAAAAAACGTGTAAAATATTTTCCGAAGAATTATATCTCACATAAGTTTCGTCAAAATCGGCTTGTATCAACTGAATATGTTGCCTTGTAAGTTAGCATAATGAATTCATGGAAAATCGTCAAGCTCTTTAAAAGAGCATCACGGAGGACTTCAAAATCCCCTAGACTAGAGCGATAACGAACCCTCGGAGAGGGAAGACACCGTAGAATTTCCAAAGTTCACGGGGGGAAATGTTTTAATAACGATCCGCGGCGAGCGTACCGTCGGATCCTCCAGGAAAAACATTTGCCGCACCGGCGCGGCGCGTCGCGGCGTCGGGTCTCGTCATTAGTTCGCCGATGGTCCGAGGCCGGGCTCTTAGACAGCTGGCTGGCTGGCGCTAACGCCCGGGGAAACACTTCAGGGCTCTCGTATAAATCACGGGGAGTAGGAGTCGCGTCGAAGCGCCGGGACTATCTGGAGCAGACGCGGGACAACAAGTGTCGAGAGCTTCCGATGGAACTACCTGAGATTCGCGGCGCCGTAATTTTCCCCCGTTTAGCGGCTGAATGCGCCGCGCGAAGATAGCAGGCGCAAAACGGCTCGGTAGAGGAGTATCAGCCGGGGACAGAGCTGGTGAATGATTCGCCAGATGGGTGCAAAAATTGTACCACGCTTTTACGAGGACGCGAGAGAGGAATTATAGTCGTCTAGGAAAGACTGCGACGACCGGATAAGAGGAAACTCTCGTTGCGAGAAGAGGAAGAACTCGGTTTTTGCGGGAAACGTTCGTCCGTCACGCTTTGATTGGCAGGGATTGTTGGAACGTGCTGTCTGGTGGTCGAGACTCCAAAAACCTTGCGGAGTTCTTAAGAGCCGCTGTTATTACGTTATTCCGCGTTATTCTTATCGAACTCCGCAGTCCAGGCGGGCCGCAATACAGTGAATATTCGCTGTAAGTCCCATGCGCGGTTCTGGCGAGGGACCTTCAGATGAAATCTGTGGTTCTCGCCGAACGTTGCATTTGAAATACACAGTGCACGCTGGAAATGTAAATGACCCTCGCGTCGCTATGGCCAAAACCAGGGACATACAGTCGGATAGGGACAAGAAGGCTGAGAAAATGTCTTTCTCTGATACAATGTTGCACGTAGAAGCGGACAGCGAAGCTCGAGAACCGCCGCACAGTGGTTCAGAATCATAAAATAGGTGGACAAAATTCATATCTCTTTCAGCTGTGCAATATTTGTTATACAGAAGGCAATTTTGGGGGATTTGCAATTCGTAGAATCCGAATCTGATATTATGTTTTTGCTAATATAAAAAACTACCCTTATAAAGCTACCTTTATGGGGGATGTTTTATCCCATAAAATCGAAAATTCTCTAATTGATTTAAAACATAATTTTGGACAAATAATATTATATAAATATACCTACGAAATCGTATAATTAAAGTTATTGTTAATGAAATCAATGAAAGTTTATATTTTAGAATTCTAGGTGAAAGTAATTATAAAGAATGGAGCTCTAAAAATTAATCACATCAAATTTTGTTTACTTAGATGTTTTTCTACACATTTATATTGTTTATTAACAATTATTGAATGAAACAGCTTCTGATTACGGACTTTATAATACGTAAAAATGCATGTTCCTAAAAATTGTCTCATGGTCACAGACGCAGACGGACGCAGCTAAATTTTAGTTTAATTATAACAATATTGTTTACAGAAATCGGTATTGAAAGAAATTTGATGCAACTATTTTCACTAAAAAAGTTACAGCCTTTTTAAAACAACCTGCATCGAAGAGGTGTCTAATGTTTTCAAGTGAAACTATAGTAGCAAATTACTACTTTAGCAAGAGTTAAAAATTCTTAAAAATTAACAAAAAAGCAGGTAAATACCAGTGTTAGAAGAGTTCATTGTTCATTTGAAATAAATCTTGCGTAGAAAATATACACGGTATTCTCAATCGTCGCATAACATATACCGATTGATTACTGTCTCGAGAGAGCATCGACAATGTTTATAATTCGACCGTTCTAAACTTCTAAACTATTACATGATCAAAGACCGCCACCTTTTGAATAGGATTCAGATGAGTATTAATTTATCTGTAGAATTATCGGTATAATTCATATCATCGGTATAATTTCCATTAAATAAATGCCACGAATATGTTGGTGAAAGTCCCGTAAAAAAATAATGAAAATTAAAGAAGTTTTCTTATTGGATTAGTATTGGTCCCACACCAATACACCCCACCGCGTTATGTTACACTCCTCTGCGGCGGCGGCTCTCGAACTTCGTGGCCCCTCTTCGTGGTGGTGTGGGTAGTTCCATGGAACGGAAAACGCGAGGCTTGTAGGGACTTATAACGAATATTCACTGTAGTCCGTGTTTTTGACGCCGGTCGAAAACCCATGAAGATCGTTTCCTCGAACAGGCTCTATCGGCTACGATCTCGACACTAACTTGCACGACCTAATTACTAGCGCCGCGAGATAGCACCGAACAAATGGTTGCTTGAAGCCCGACACGCTCCACATCGTCCAGAATAAATTAGGTTCTCGCGCGCGCACAGACGAAGAATCCACTGAGCTGCCCGGGAAGGGAATCGGTCAACAGATCATCCGGGAATTTAGTGGAGGAACACGTACTTCCGAGTTCTTACTTTCGGTGATAGAGCGACTCCTGATTCAATGCTGCTGACATAGTACTGGGGAGCCTGGAGTTTCTGCAGCGCGAGTAGAATTGGAGGGGATTCTGGGGCGGAATTCTGCGACTGGCGGATGTGTTCGAATATGTGGATGAAATTTATTTAATTTTATTGTACTGGATTGCTTTTGGAGAGGTCCTTGTTCATTATTGTTATTGCAATTGATTGGAAACTGTACTGTACGGCCCATCCGTCACTATTGACAACTTGATTTGTTTGGAGATCTGAGATTGATGTATTGGATGTGTCATCATAGAGAGCTGCGATTTGTTAGTATAGAAATCCGCCCACTTTAGATGGAAAATCATTTGGTGCGAGGCCTCAGAGGAGGACAAATGGGCACCTGTGGGAGCCCTTTTGTAGGGCTATCTTCCCAGGACTATCTTCCTACGGCTGTTTACCCAGTGCTGCTTACGTAGGGCTACCTCCGAGAGCTGTCTTCGTAGGGCGGTTTTCTGAAGCTATTTTCAAGAACTCCGTCTATCTAGGACTGTTTACCTAGGATCTTCCCCCTGGGCTGTCTTGTAGGGCTGTCTTCTAGGGCGATCTTCTAGGGCTGCCTTCCGAGACTGTTCTGCTAAAGTTGTTTAGCAAGAGCAATCTACCTAGGGCTGTTCCCTGGGGCCACCTTCAAGAACAATCTTCCTGCAGCTATTTTTCTAGGGCAGCCTCTGAGACCTGCCTTCCTAGGGCTACCTTTGAAAGCTGTTTTTCCTAAGGCTGTCTTCTTAGGGCTACCTTCGGGACCTGCCTTCCTAGGGCTACCTTTGAAATCTGTTTTTCCTAAGTTTGTTTGCTAAAACTATTTTCGAGAACAGCCTTCTGGGGCTGTCTTTCTAGAGCTGTCTTTCTAGTGCTGTCTTCCTAGAACTATTTTTCTAGAGCTGACTTTAGAGGTGATTGCGACCATAAGGAGCAAAGCTTCAGAATGGAAGCTGTACATCCATGTACAGAAATGAATCTCACTCGTGGTTCCAGATGTCCAATAAAAAAAGAAGAAGAACGGAACATTTATTAGCAGGTGCCACGGTCCCCAAAGGATACAATTCACGATCCACCCCCTGAGGGTACAGTTTCCATGATTCTCCGCCGTTCATCTCGAGGAACCAATTAAAAGGAACCCGACCGGCTCCTCGAAGGGTAGTATCAACAATGGGAACCGCTCTATCGGGCACTCCTGGCGGGTACGTAGCCGCAATTACCGAATAATTTATGATGCTCCGGTGTTGTTTAAAATCTCGTCGGGCATACGATTAACGCGTTTATCATGCAAGTTGCCGGGCTACGCGTGATTCGATTAAAATGTTTTCGCCGTTTCGGGTCGGATCTATTTAATAACCCCGGCGAATAATTAACGTCGAGCCGCGTTCTATTATATCCTAATTATCATCGTCATTAACGTATCGACTCGGTCCGCAGGTTAATTGCACGTCAGTCGCGCGGGAGGAGCGTCGCCAGTAATTAACGACGCCCGGGGAGTTTTACACGGACGGTCGCGTGATTAATTAGGCGAACGTGTCCGAATCGCCTTCGCGGATATCTTCGGATATGGGGCGGCGTCTTCGAACAATCGAAACGATCAGAAATTTCGGTAGAACCAGCATGGACCACCTAGAGAAGCAATTTTCAATCCTTCTTGGAGCATAGCACTCTGAAACTAATAACTCGACTGCGGATTTTTATGCAAAGTGAGAATTGTCTCGAGTTTAACGGGACACTCCCGTCGAAATTTCCGAACGTTTGACGAAGTATACCTACTTCTACCGGGACGGGTCAAAATGACTTCATACAACAAAACATACAACAAAAAAAGACAGAGAAAAAAAGAAAACTGCTTTACAGAATTAATTATTTAAAATATTTTAGAAAAAGTCGCACAGAATTTTAGAAATCAAAAATACATTTTGGCCCCTCTTGGTTGTTACATTCAAGCTAGGAGATCACACTTTATGACAGTGTCGCTTCAGCTTAAGAAGAAACAGTCCTGTCGAAAAATTGACAAAGAGCGTCACGTTCTTTTACATGCCCATGTCGTCTAATAACATCAAGCATGCACAGCTCAAAAAGAATAGCATTATTACGAGTCTAGTTTGACGATGCAAATCCTGAATTTTAACTACAACTGGACAACTAGAATTTTAATGCTGCCAAATCTGTTCCCAGTGGAAAACTGTGCACTGGAGGACTTTGTTGACGCAGGAGGTGAGCGAAAACGAAATTGTTGGTCCAACGACACCAGGACGAATTCTATCAAAGGACTTTTCCCCTTTACTCCTCGCTCGAGACAACAAGAAACCCGTCTGTTTATTGTTTGTCGGCCATGGAGCGTGTTCCATTCGCGCGTCCTTCCGAAAGCTGACCGCCAGGAACATTTGTCGCAGCAAATTGTCGGTTCGTCGCCTTCCCACGAGCAGATCGTTTATAGTGGCCTGTGAGAATGGATGGGAACAGGGACACACAGGACGTGAGAGTTTCTTTCTCCCTTCTTTTTCGCTCCGCGCGTTCCCGATAGTGAATTAACACCCCAGTTTCGTTTCACCGTGCCGTCCAGGATAGATTTAACGAGTTTGACTTTTCACTGTACCGTGGCTTGTCGGTGGTTCATGGAGTATTAACGGCCGTTAATTAACTTCGACAATTAACTCCCTGATCGGCCAATCAGCCGAATGCGTCGCCGGTGTTATAATTGATTTTTACGATCCACTTTGCCAGATTGTTTGCCATTTGATTTTCTTCACGCTGCTAATTGATTTCGAGAGAGCCGAGTGCTGGCTGCACGAACGAGATGACAATGATCCGTCGATGTCGCTTGCTATGTATCTCTGATTGTTGTGAAACGAAGCGTACGCTTAAATGTTTCTAATTAACCTAATCTTCATTAATCTCTTCACTTATTAACCAATTCTAACGTGTCAGATTAAAACTAGGGCTCTTACTATTCGGACATGCGGATACTCGGATATCAGGATTGTAAGAGTCCCAATTCAAACGTATTATTTCGTTCGATACACTGTACAGGGTGTCTCAAAAATGTACTTTTTTGAGAGAGGTGATTCGCGAGGTGATTTCAAGTAACGTTTTCCTTTGCGAAAATTTTCTCCGCGGCTTTGTTAAGGAGTTATTAACGAAAAATGTGGACCAATTAGAGCGCGGGTAGAGCGGACGGATTGAGGCTACGCCAATGCCAACGTCACGCTCAGCGGGACCAGTCGCCGAGCCGGATCCGTCCACCGTAGCCGCGTTCTGATTGGTCCTTGTTTTTCGTTAGTAACTCCTCAACGAGGCCACGGAGAACATTTTGGTAAAGGAAAAAGTTATTTCAAATGACCTCAGGAATCACCCATTTCACGGAAGTACCACATTTTTAGGACACCGTGTATACGCATCGATGGAGAATAAAATAGGATAAATCAGGGTGTTCTGAAACGTGAACTTCTTCCAGTATATAGAAAGCAATTTTTATCATATGTTCAAGTGCAAGCTCATCTGATTAGAATCTATAGACTGCTGATTAAAGCGGCACGCGCTATAATAAATTTAAGCTTTCCAGATTCGGTGTCATTGGTTAGACCCTTGCACTACGATGTATTTTACAGTTTCAGAAAAAAAAAGGAAAAAATTTATATCTGTTGTATGCCTATATGTCCTTCGATAGCTGTACATTAACAACGCCAAAATAGAATTTTATTTCGATTTAAAGAAAATTAATAACATACATATTTATTCCGCTCTGTTCAAAATCTTCGTCACGAGTACGACTCGATATTGTAGGGCAAGGCGTTAAGTTGTTTCATCAGAAGATTTCTCTATTACCTTCGATTTCCTAAATGCATCGAGAAAGAAGGAGATAATTTCTCGAGACTCGCGATCAGTTTCAGTGAGACGGATCTGTAGCACCACAACAGCGAGCAGATTAAAATTCCTCGGGGGAACCATAAACTCGAGTGGCCGAAGCGGAACGGAGCCTTAATCCCAAGCTCGCCTGAGTTCCAACCGGAAGCCAACAACGGGTAGACGGTGCACGAAAGGGAAAAGATGGTCGAATCGTCGCGGAACGACGGAGCCGGGGGTCCTCAAAATTCCGGGAGTTTCTGGCAACGAGCGAAACCACTTTCGTCGAAGCATTCGCAGCTGGAATGGCGTCGCGACGCGAGGCGACGCGATGCCGCTTGTCCACCGGAAGCCGCAGGGCTGCTTTCGCGGTCGCGCACACGGGCTCCACCGACGGCGGCGGCTATGCAATTGCAGCTGTAAGGGCTGCACTTTCGTCCACGGCCCCGTGGAATCCGCCTCGCCGACATACACTCTCGGAGAAAATGATAGCACATGTGTATCTGTGTTTTTCCCGCTTGCTCGGAAAACCGGCGAGATGAACTTTGTTTGCTAACAATTTCCTTCTTTCCACATGGTAACCATTGTGACAGCGTAAAGCTAGATAATACACCCCACTTTTACAGCAATGTCGATAACTTTCATATGTTTTTGTAATTCTGGAAGTGCATTTCCGGACTTCTTGGGGGGTCATTTCTAGACACACGTAACTTTTGAACTAGCGATCTCCTAGGATTGAAACTCGGATTTTCGGAATTTTCGCTCCAAAATCTACAGGTTTACGTAAAAAAAAGTTAGAAATTTCTGGTTTCCTGAGGTAAAGTTTAACCGAAATGGGTAGGTGCAATGAAAGAGCGCAAAGAGTGACAGAATTGAAGTGTATCGATGTACGATTCTCGGTCTTTTTAAGTTTTTAAAGAAGGAAACAGATTTCTACTTAGTATCAATTTCCTGAAATTGGACAATTTTTATTCCGCATAAAGATCCGCAGTGTACTTATTACGATCTTTAATTCAACTTGCAACTGCTGCTTCAGCTAGACATTTAAACCTGTGGCAATAAAAATGAAAATTCCGTGGGAAGTTAGGAAGTGGGAGTGCATCTGCACTCAGCGACCCAGTATGCAGGCAAATGGTTAAGAAAAGATGTATCTCGCAATTGGTGCAGACAATTTTGCATAAAAATCCGCAGTCCAGCGATAGTACATCACTTGAAAGATGAGCGCAAGGAGTCCGCAAGGTGTCGCAAGAACCGCCGCGCGTCAATTTTTCAGCTTTCGATAAAACCGTCCTCGTGGACGAGTCCACGAAGATTTTTCCGGCTCTTTCCATTACTAATTTGCAGGCAGCTTCTCCCGGAGACGTCTGCCTGCAGCTTTAACGAGGACCTCCTGTCGTATTCCGCATCCGGGCCGTAAGCCACGAAATCCTGGGCCGCGATAGGCAGCGCACGTACACGCGCGATTAAAAATTCATAGAAAATCTTCGGGGTCAGCACGATTTTGCGAACACGTGAATTCGACCTGCACGGCGCCGCACGAAACCGTCCGGCAAGATTACGTCGATCCGATCGATCCTCCGTCCAACTTTTTCCTCGTCGATTCCTCAATCCGTTTGATCCCGCACGGTTCTCCGAATCACTATTGGGAATAATGCAACCTCCATACATAGATTCACGCCCATCGCGTCGAACGTAATGTATGCTCTCTATATACGGTCATACCGGTAGTTGGACGGATAAGGCTGCGGAATTAGAATTAATATTGATGCACCAGAGTGTCCTATCTTCGAAGCGTCCGGCTTCGATGAATATTTTGCAAACGCGCCGCTACTCCCGAGCGTGTTTGCCTGTTTTTCTGAGATTATATAATGAAATGAATAGAAGTAAGTTACCAAGCCAGAAGGATTAATCTACTAGATCATAGGTAACGCAAATTTTGGACTAATTGTATTTAGTTGAAGTTACAAAAAGAAATAGTAATGGCTGCTTTTTGCAACTTTTTCACTTGTACACGTCTGGAAAATTTCACCGAAATTCGCCACTGGGTTCATGAGTTATAGAAGATTAAAAATTGTGAAAATTAGTTATAATCGTTTATAACTAGGGAGAGGTGTATTTGTACCGATTGGTGGTTATATAGAAGCAGACTTAGTGCCAGTATGCTGTATAATAATATAAGCATAATAACCATAAAGCTTAACAGATTCGTCCAAGCTCAAAAATCTGTATTCTCCGAATTAACTCTCAGCGTTCCGTAACTGTTGAAAATGCACTAATCGATATTTCTCTATGTATCACATTCTTAGTCCAAGTAGAGTAGAATCAGATTACAAAAGGGCGAATAAAATCATTCCTGCAAGAAAATGCAAAGTTTCACTTTGATGCGCCTGTAAGCGTTCGACACGGAAAACGAAACTGTGATGATTGTATTAATTTTTCCTTTCTCGACGGTCGAATACGATTTAATTTTGGTGATTATTGGAGCTGCGATTGAGTGGACCGTTCGAAGAAAAATTGTCGGTGATATTGGGAGCGAAGAATGGCGCTTCTAGAAAGATCAAGAGAATAGAAGCGCTTCCGAAGAAACGAGCAGAAGATCGTGGCCCAGGGGGATTGCACCGACAGGAAGAAAATCACGTCTGCGGCGTTATTCTAGTCGTACACGGATCCCGCGGATACTAATGGCCGGAGGTATCGAAACGTAGTGATCAGTGGCAAATATTTCACCACGGAATCAGATACGTCGCGCGCAACTGGTCCATTGATCTCGCCGATCCCCACGTGTACTCTTTATCTTGCTACGCCACGCGAAAACAACAATTACTTCGTCGAACGTCAGCGGAAGAGCAAATACTATTACAAATTCACTGTGGAAGAATCACAGAAACTCGCGTACATTTTTCTCAAAATCCTGCATTCGAACCGCTACAATGGGTCTAGTAAAATATCGTAACGTAAATGAATTCGGTTACGTTCAGTGTCTCTCTGGATCTACTAACAAAGAACAGAGTTATGTTCAATCGAATGTATAATTTCAGACTATAAGTGACACCTTTTCATTAATAAATAGGTACATTTGTCGTAACTAGACTGCGGATCTGGTGCATTTATGACAAGATTGAATCAAATAGAAAACGGTAAGAACGTTTAAAGAATTTAAAAATACTATGGTATTATTTCGAGCTCGTTAAGATTATTAAGAGAATGAATAAATGTCCATGTAAGTCCTGTGTCTTGAAATGAATACAGATCATTTTTATTTTGCACACAAATCTGCAGTATCGTCAGAAGTGGATTTATTACACCAATTAAATTTTATTCATAGTAAATATTCATCTATTATCATTGGACTGCGTACCTTTATGCAAAATAAAAATTTTCCGTATCAATTGCAAGAGGCAGGAGCCAAGGGCCTTTTTTTATAATATGCTAAGGAGTTAAAAATATTGTATTGATATTCCTAAATTCTGTTAATCGCACTTCTGTTTTGAATTAGACATACGCAATTTCATTATAGATGCACGAAATCCGCAGTCTAGAGCATTTTAGAACTTAACTAGATTGTGTACAAGTGTATATAAAATTCTAAAGACTTTGCCAAGCTCGATTAAGGATGAAAAATTCGCAGGGTCAGGTGCTAGGTGGGGACCAAGGGGATATGGGCTTAGTAGTGGTGACTCGGATCCACTGCTAGGTATACCACAGTGGTGGTGGTCATATCCCTAAAATCCTCTACGCTCCACCTCCTCGTGGTGGTCCCTGGGAACACACATAGTTGTGTGTTGCTAACGGAGCGAGGGGTATTCCGCGGGAAGTAGTCCTAATGATGTGTGAGGCGATGCCGGCGGGATCTTCGGATCCTGGCAGGGCCTCCCTTGCCGGTAAGGTTCACACGGAGGGATGAAAAACCGCGGAATGGGTCCTGCGATAACGACCGGGGAGGTCGCCGCAGGGCCCTGGCCGTAAACCGGTGGTCATGTTTTACCGGAACGGTGGTCTTGCCTTAATCGGCCGGGCCGCGAGGATGATAACCTCTATAAAAAATCCCCAACCCTAAGCTTCGGTGCGCGGTGAGAGGGTACGCCCTGGCAACAGGGCGTGGCTGGTGGGGTACACCAGTCGCGAGCGCACCATTCACCACTGGATACCTGGCGCCTCCAGTGTGTATCTAGCCTTACCCGGGTAGTGGGGGCTCTGCCCGGGTGGACCTTATTTCCCGCCATTCTCGTGGGATTCACTATGGATATCAATTTAATTAAAAATGAAGATGGAAAGGAGGGGTTACCACACCCGAAAGTGGTCGTGGAGGGAGTTGGGGCAGTCCTGGACCTGTCCCAGGAAGAGAGGCGCCAGACCCCAACTGTTGGGGACCGGCCCTTTCTCCGGCCGGAGAGGGGAACGAGGGGGCGTGGTCGGCGCGTCGAGTCGGTGGACAGATTGTCCATCGTCTCGACCCAGTCGGCCCCCCCCATCCCCAGCGTTGCGGGCGTAAAACGCTCGCTGCCGCCGACTCCGGGCAGGACGTCGCCGACTCCGTCGGTCGGCAAACGGGAGCGGCGGGAGGACGATGTCCGCCCGGATATAAGGGCCATGCTTCCCGGGGAACTGTCCGCATTTATTGCGGAACAGTCCGACATCACCCGGGAGCTTGCGGAGGCGAGCAGAAACCTTAAGGGTACCCACCTTAAGGGGATCCGCGACGCCTCCGCGGATATTAAGGCGGCAGTGAGGGAGTTGGAGCGTAGGGGGGTCCAGGCTGGACCCCCTGCCGACTCCCGCGGCCCTGTATCCCAAGCGGACGCCGGGGACGCCGCGCTGCGGCTGGAGAATGCAGCGCTCCGGAGGGAGCTGTTGGAAACCCGCGACACGCTTCGAGCCATCAGGGGGGAACTGATGGTGATGAAGCGGTTGCGGGACGCTCCCCCCCTGCCGCAGGTCTCCACCGCCGAGGTCGGCGAGGTCACCGCGGCCCCGCCTGCGCAGCTGGACCTGATGGCCCAGATGAAGGCCCTCATGGAGGAGGGCCTCAGATCCCTCCGCGAAGAAATGCGGAGGGAGCTGCGCCGGGTGGCTGGGCAGGTTGCCCGCGGGGACCCCCGGCCGCCGCCGCCGGCCCCTCCGGCGCCGCCGCGGCCCGCCCCAGCGCCCGCTCCGCCGACGCCTACCCCTGCCCCTGTCCCAGTGCCGGGAGGGGCAGGGAATAAGAAGAAGAAGAAGAAGGGGAAGGGGAAGAAGGCTGGGGAGGCTCCCCAGCCTTCGGTCGCCCGCCCGGCCCCGTCACCTGCACCTGCACCGGGTACCCCGGCTAAACCGGGAACCTGGGCGGAGGTGGTCGGGAGGCGGGCAATCTCCGCGGCCAAGGCCGCTGCTAAGGCCGCGGCTCAGGTGGCGGCAGCCGTCTCGGCTGGCGCCCCAAAGGCAAGGAGGGCCGCTGCCCCCGCCTCGAAAGGCGGGAAAGCAGCGGCCAAGGTCAGGGCCCCGCCACGCTCCGCGGCAGTCACCGTGACTGTCCCGGAGGGGAGCGGGGCCTCGTATGAGGAGGCCATCAGGAGGGCCCGCCAGGGCGTCGATTTAGACGCCCTCGGCATCGGGGCCCTCCATTGGAAGAGGGCGGTAACCGGGGGCCTCATTATTGAGGTCCCCGGTGCCGATGGGGGCCCCAAGGCCGATGCCTTGGCCGCCAAAATGGCCGCCGTCCTGGGGGGGATGGACGTAAAGGTGTCCAGGCCCGTGAAGAAGGCGGAATTCCGCCTCACGGGCCTGGAGGTATCCGTGACCCCCCAGGAGGTAGTGGAGGCGGTTTGTAAGGCCGGGGGCTGCACCGCCGGGTCCGTTAGGGTTGGGGAGCTTAAGGCTCCGCCCAGCGGACTCGGCACCGTATGGGTGCAGTGCCCGGCCGTGGCGGCCCTGGCCATTGAAAAGGCCGGGAAAATTCGCGTGGGGTGGTCCACCGCCCAGGTGGTTGTGCTGGCGGCTCGGCCGCTGCAGTGCTTCCGCTGCCTTGCCCTGGGGCATGTTCGGCAGCGGTGCACTGCGGAGGTCGACCGCAGCGGTCACTGCTACCGCTGCGGTGACGCCACCCACCGGGCGGTGGATTGTAAGGCGCCACCCCACTGCGTCGTGTGCGCGGCCTTGGGGAGACCGGCGGGCCACAAGGCGGGGAGCAAGGCGTGCTCCCCGCCACCAAAGGCCAAGAAGGAGAAAAAGGGGGCGGGCGGTGTGGCGCCCACCCCTGTTGCGCCACCGGACAACCCGATGGCGAAAGCGGCCGCTCCCCCAACCTCCAAGGGGGAAAGTATGGAGGTGGAGGCGGCCCCCAGCGGGGCGGGGGGCAATGACCCCCCGCCACCCGCATCGGCGGCTAAGGAGGGGACCAGCGCGAAGGCCAATTAATGGCCCATATTCCGCGCTGGTCCCCTCTCCCGGTACTCCAGGCCAACCTCAACCACTGCCGCCAGGCGCAGGACCTAATGGTCCAATGCCTGGAGGAGTGGGGGGTTGGCCTGGCCGTCGCCACGGAGCCGTACAGAGTCCCGGACCACCCACACTGGTCCGGGGACGATGACGGCTCCGTGGCGATATGGTGGCGTCGCCACTCGGCGACTGTGCCCCCCTGCTCCGTGGTCGAACGGGGCAGGGGGATGGTTATGGTAAAGTGGGGAAGATTTCTGGTCGTGGGGTGCTACAGCTCACCCAGTTACGACTCCGCCGAATTAGGGATGTTCCTGGACCGGCTGGGGCTTATGATAGCCCCGTATATAGCCGGTCCAGTGTTGGTCCTGGGGGACCTCAACGCGAGGTCCTCCACCTGGGGTAACCCCGGGACCAACGCCCGAGGCGGAGTCCTGGAAGACTGGGCGGAGGGGATGGAGCTCCGGTTGTTAAACCGGGGCTCCGTGCCTACGTGCGTGAGGTGGAACGGCTGGTCGATTGTGGACGTGTCGTTCGCGACGGCCGCCGCCTCACGCCGTGTGTCCAATTGGCGGGTCTGGAGTGGAGAGACCTTGTCGGACCACAGCTACGTCCTGATGGACGTGGCTGTGGTCTCGGACTCGCCATTGGACACGCCCCTCCGACGTGGCACCCCGTCAGCGCCCAGATGGGCGCTGAAACGACTGGACGGGGACCTCCTGAGGGCCGCGATTATCGGCTCCGCCTGGCCGTCGGCCAGGGAGCGCGAGGCAGACGAGGGGGCGGCTTGGATCCGGGGCACGTTGCAGATGATCTGTGACGTGGCGATGCCCCGGGTCCGAGCTCAGCCCCCGAGAAAGTCAGTTTACTGGTGGTCGGGGGAGCTGGCCGAACTCCGCAGTTCGGCCGGCCGGGCCCGCCGCCAGTATGCCCGCGCCCGTCGCCGCCATTTTCTGGGCGGCGACGCGGAGCCGAGGGTCGCCGAGCTGTACAGGGAGTACAGATCGGCGGCCGTGGCCCTCAAGCGTGCAATTGCCGCTGCTAAGGCCAAGGCCTGGGATGAGCTCCTGCTCACCCTCCGTGAGGATCCGTGGGGACGCCCGTATAAGGCGGTGCTTGGGAAGCTCCGCCCCTGGGCGTCCCCGGTCACGGAGCGGCTAGACCCGGAACTTCTGGGGCGCGTAGTGGATACCCTCTTCCCCCTGAGTGAGGGGGGGAGGGAACGCGCCCCGGGTCCGGCCATTCAATGGTCGGACGAATTCCGGGTCACCGAGTGGGAGCTGTACCAGGCCGTCCGGGAGCTCCGGGCCAGGGGCAAGAAGGCCCCTGGCCCCGATGGGGTTCCCGGTGGTATAATGGCCTTAGCTATGGAGGTCCTCGCCCCGGCGTTCAGGAGCGTCATGGACGCGAGCCTGCGCCGGGGAGTCTTCCCCACGGTGTGGAAAGAGGCGTGCCTGGTTCTCCTCCAAAAGGAGGGGAAACCCGCAGAGTCTCCCTCTGCATACCGGCCGGTTTGTTTACTCGACGAGGCGGGCAAGCTATTCGAAAGGATAATTGCCGCCCGCCTCGTCGAGCACCTGTCGCGGGGTGGTCCCGACCTGAGCGACAGCCAGTATGGGTTCCGGAGGGGGCGCTCCACTATAGACGCCCTGGAGCGTCTGCGCCTCCTCCGTGAACGGGCTGTCGCTCGGGGCAGGGTGTTGATTGCGGTGTCGTTAGACATATCTAACGCCTTCAACGCCCTGCCCTGGTCGGAGATAATGGGGGCGCTGGACTATTTCCAGGTGCCCCCTTATCTCCGGGAGGTGGTCGGCGACTATCTCCGCGACAGAGAGGTGGTATTTACCGGCCGGTATGGTATTGTGCACTCGAGGGAGACGCACCGCGGCGTTCCACAGGGGTCGGTCCTCGGACCGCTCCTGTGGAACTTGGCGTACGACGCGGTGCTGCGGGTTGTCCTCCCCCCGGATACGGGTGTCATCTGCTATGCGGATGACACCCTGGTTTATGCCGAGGGGGAGGATTGGAGGAGGACCAGGCACCTCGGAGAGGCCGCCCTGGACTGCGTGATCGGGCGAATCCGGAGAATGGGGTTGACCGTGGCCGCCACAAAAACCGAGGCGATTTGGTTGTATTCGCCTCGGGTGTGGCGGCTACCCCGTGGTCAAGATCTCCGGATTCGTGTCGCTGAAACCTCCGTCGCGATCGGGCCCAGGATGAGGTACCTGGGCCTGATCATAGACGGCCGCTGGCGATTCGATGGACACTTCGAGCTCCTCGCCCCCCGACTAGAGAGGACGGCAGCCGCATTGGCGCGGCTGCTGCCGAATGTCGGGGGGCCGGATTTGAAAGTACGCCGCCTCTATGTGGAGGTGGTGCGGTCTATAGCCCTGTATGGGGCCCCCGTATGGCACCGCTCGCTCGAGGCCAGCACGCCTAGCCGCAAACTCTTCGAAAGAGTGCGGCGGCGGCTGGCCTTGCGGGTCATACGGGGGTACCGCACCATCTCCACCGAGGCGGCGGGACTCCTCGCCGTGATTCCACCCTTCACTGTGGTGGCGGCGGAGCGGGCGAAGCTATACCACATCGCCCGCTCCTTCCGCCGCCCGCCGGGGGTGGAACTCACGCGCGAGGAGGAGGAGGAGCTCGAGGGCCAGAATCGCCAGGCCCGGACGGAAAGTTTATCGGAGTGGAGGGCGCTGCTAACGCCCTCCACACGTCCGATTGTCCGGGCCCTCCTGCCCATATTTTACATATGGTGCGGGAGGCGGGGAAGGTTGACCTTCCGCCTCACGCAGGTGCTCTCCGGCCACGGTTGCTTCGGAGAGTACCTGCATAGAATGGGGCGGGAGCCGACGGCGCAGTGCCACCACTGCGGCGAAGATGTCGACACGGCGCGGCACACTTTGGAGGAGTGCCCTGCTTGGGCCGGGCCGCGCCGTGTCCTGAGAGCCGCAGTGGGCGGGTGGGACCTCGCGCTGTCGACCGTGGTCGACCACATGGTCGACAGCGTGGGGTCGTGGAATGCGGTGGCCTCCTTCTGTGAGGACGTGATGTCCCGGAAGGAGGCCGCCGAGCGGGCCCGGGAGCGGGACCCGGGCTCCGCGAGGAGGGTGTGGGCGCGGGGACGACCCCCGCGCCGACGTGTGCCCCCCCGGAGGGGGGCGGAGAGGGTAGGGAGGGCGCGGGGGTCTCCCCCGCACCAACGTGTGCCCCCGGTTGTGGGGGGCGGAGTGGGGCTGGCGCGGGGAGTTTCCCCGCGCCCTGTTATGCCCCCACAACTGGGGGCGGTGAACTTGGGGGCTCGGGGTGTGAGCTGACCCGGGCCCCCGGGGGGCAGCATAGCTCCCCCCGTGATAGGCCGACACCCCCGGGTTATTTTCCTGATGTAGGGGGGTGTCGGTCCGTCCCACCCCGATTGGGGAGGGGCATCCGTGGGGGGTTCGGGGAAAGGAAGGGTCGGGGCGTGCCGGATCACGCCTCCGACGGCCCTTCCTTCCGGTGGCGGCGTCTTCTTGTCTCGGCCGGGGCTGGTTCCTTCGGGACACCGGCCCCGAGCGGGACACGAAGACTCCGGGAGCTGTGGGTGGACCGAGCTGGGGCTCGGGAATCCCAATCCGAAGGCTCCAGGGATGGGGACACCGGGCGGGTCCCTCCGCCCGGGGTCTTATAGCGTAGGCAGTGGGGGAGGTTAACCCCTCCCCCGGGGCATGATGATAGCTGGGAGGTGTCCTGTTGAGTACTCGCGTGATCCAGGCACCTCCCGTGTAGCTTAGGTGGGCGTGAGGTTTTAGTGGGTAGTCTCCGGGGGCTCCGCCCCCCGGAGAGAATCCCACATAACCCCGGCTTCCCCCAGGGAGTCGGGGTATGTATAAAACATTTCCTCACGATAAAAAAAAAAAAAAAAAAAAAAAAAAAAAAGGGTCAGGTGCTAGGTCCCAGTACTCGGAGAAGCCGATCTCCGAGGCTGCAATTGGTCGGACAGGTCGTTAGGTTCGAGAGAGGTTTTGCCAGTGACACTTTGGCTATTTATGGTCGGGGTATCCGCGGCCAGTCCCCTTCAAATTCGATCTTCTTCCGGTCGCGACAAATATCCGGCGTGTTTGTCCACGACGTAGCGAAATCTGGCAAACTTTAAGAGGCCACTTCAAAATGTCGCTTGTTTCTACTGTTGATTTCGAAAGTTTCTCCGTAAAGAATGTCTGGACCGGTTTAAATAAGAATGTTTTGCTGTCTGTACGAATAACCTAATTCTTCAATTAACCCTTGTACGCTCCTCAGAAATAGTTGCATAAAAGATCCTAAGATAATATCTCACCCATTCTTGTTTCACACTTTAAATCACCAAATTAAGTTTCCTTTATATCGTCACATTCTATAGAAACACGTTTCACAACACGGAAAATAATCAATCGTTTGAAAAAAGGTGTGTGTGTGTGTGTGAGAATGTTCACACTGAGGAACGTATACGAGGGTTCAAAAAATTGCAAGGAACGATCGGTGTTCCGCTAGGAGAAGCTGAAAATCGGAGTTTGTTTATAACGTATTACGTGACCTCACCCTCGGAGCGACCTCGCCTGGAATTATTATGTGGGTGACGCGACAGCGAAGGTGTTAACGCGGTCCAATTTCTCAGGGAAGGTGACGGCCGGTGTGTTCTTTTCGAGATTGCTGCACGTGGCCGGGAACCGGAAAGCTGTTAGCCAGCCTAAGTTTCTCCGGGGGTCTGGCCGTAGGAGTTTTCTAGGCCGGAGGAAGCCATTTCCGCGGCGCTGTCATAATTTACGTAAATGCATAATTCTTCTTCCCTCCACTTATGCAATAGGAACAACGGGTGCGGCCGGCTCGTAAAGATAAAAAATTGTCACCAGCCAGGCCGAGATTGCTCGCCGGCAGCGGCACTATTTCACTTTTACGGAGTCTCGCCGCCCGGCTAACAGGCACACTTCCGCTACTTTCCTGTCTCACCCCCTTGGTGTTCCACCCCCTTCCCTTTTGCTTCCCCTCGTCTTGACCCCGGCCATTTCCTGTTAACTGCCGATTAAGATCCGAGAATATTTTTTCCGCCGTTTCCGGTTCGCATTCTCTAGCGTGTCGCGTTTACATTTATCCTGCAGGTATTCAAACGAGCAGATTAACTTTTATTCAAACTCCCCTACGTCGTCGCATTATAGAAATTTGTGGGATCGTTTTAAAACATTGATACACCAAAGTGACTCTGGCGAATGTTTACCGATAGTATTTCTTTTTTGTTTCATTTTACTAGGGAAATCGAACTCAACCCGCGTAACACCAATCAAAATTTGCGTAAACGGATCTGAGAAATGTAAACCAATCCGAAACAAAAATCGATATAAACTTCTCTAAAAGAGTATTTGGAAGTTTCCGCTAAAAAAAACAACGGAGTTAATTCAATGAATCGCGAAACAATTTTGCACGCAAATTGGAAATGTTTATTGGCGTGATAAATACTTTTGGTGGTCGACGAAGCGACCAAATATTTTGAACGATCGTTTGGATACGATATGAAAAATACATCGAGAGCGTGTATTATTTAATGGTACAAATTGGCGCAATAAAGATCCTGTTCGAAATAATTGCGCCGTGATAGTTTTAAATCGTCTGCGATTTTATGAACGGAATTACAAAATCTGTTTCATAAAAGCCAATACCACAGGCGCTTTAATATGAACATAACGGATTCTGCATAGGTCTAAGGAACGGGATTACAATGCGCACGAAATGAATGTATTTATGTAATTTTCTGAGTGCCCGGTTATACAAAGATTCCAAAGGGAACGGTTCGTAAGGATCGATAAACCTGAGAAGGAAATCTTCCGCGGAAGTTCGCGGAAAGTTTAATTTGCCATCGGTCTTCCGCGAACCTGTTTCTGCCGTGACGGTTTTCTAAAAAGATCTTGATAGATGCGCAATCATCCCGTAGCCAGGTGTCGTTCTCTTCTCGTTCGCAGCCTTTTCCGGCGGCAAGTAAAAGAGCCCGCCGTCAGAAGGAAACTGTAATCAGGTTTGCTTATTCCTTCGAAAATCGAAACGTGAGACATTTCCATTTTCCATTCGAAAACGGTCCTGAAACCTATTAAACGAACAAACTCCGCGGAGAAATTCGTAACGGTTCACGGATACCAGATATTCTTTCCACGGTACGTCGTTATGCTTCATGAATCTTCCAATAAAAGACAACTCTGCCATTTTATTTCGATATTCATTGGTGGAAGCGGTCCGTGCTCCGGTAATCCCTCGATGCTACGTAATATCGATTTGCCGGGAAATAATTCAATCGGGTTACACAAATATGAATATTATTTACTCGTTTTGCGAGAAATTACGATCCACGCTTTATTTCTGCTGTGTGTTTCAGTGTATTTGCGACACGGAATCACTGCTTCTCCTTTGGGAGAATTATTTCTTAAAATTTACTTTGTCAAGTTACAATCGGTTTGGCTAGATTTGTCCTGTGTTGACTCACATTAGGTTTGAACTGCACTGAACCCGGATTTGTGCCATGTTTGTGCTATATTGGGTTTGAATCGTGTTAAGTTTGGACCACGATGGATTTAGATTGCATCAAATTTTATGTAGTAAAAATTCCATTTATACTGTGTCTGAATCGCCTTAGGCTTGAGTTGCATTCGGTTTGAACTGCATTTAACCTGGATTCGTGCTAGGTTTGTGCTGTATTGTGTTTGAATCGTCTTAGGATTGCACCACGGTGGATTTGGATTGCGTCAACTTTGGATTTAGTTAGAATTGGATTCATACTATGTTTGAATCACGCATAGTTGCGTTGGAATCCGATTTCTGCTATGTTTGTGCTGTATTGAGTATGAATAGTGTTTTTAGACCACGGTGGATTTGGATTGCGTTAACTTTAGATTTAGTTAGAATTGGATGTAGACTATGTTTGAATGGCCTTAGGCTTGAGTTGCACTCAGTTTGAACTGCATTGAACCTGGATTTGTGCAAGGTTTGTGCTGTATTGTGTTTGAATCGTCTTAGGTTTAGACCACGATGGATTTGGATTGCATCAAATTTGAATTAGTTAAAATTGGATTTATGATGTGTTTGAATCGCCTTAGACTAAGTTGCCTTAGGTGTAAACTGCACTGAACCTGAATCCGTTCTGTTTGTGCCGTATTGGGTTTGAATCGTTTTAGGTTTGGACCATGTTACACGTTAATTTCGCCAGGTTTGGATTCATTTAAGTTTAACCCACATCGAATTAAAATCGTGTTAAATTTGAATTAGATTGTGTACGAATTGCGTTCTGTCTGGATTGCATAAATCTTGAACCGCGCGAAGTTCGTACAACGTTGCACTCGGTGTCAGGCGTGTGCTGCATCAGACTCGGCCAGCAATAGATTGATCTATGTTCCGCTCGGATAATTAAGCGCCGGTTGGTCGTACGTGTTCCGGCGTAGGCCGGAAGATTAAATGCACTAATAAACAGAAATGAAATAGAAGTATCGGCGATCGAAACCCAATCGAGGGACCTCGATTTCGAGATTAAGCGCCGCTGGAGTGGATCTAATCGGCGCGGGTAGCAGAAGACATTGTTCCCGGTGACTCGAATTGATTGCTTCGAGTGTGAGTTCGACTGTTTCGCTATCGGGTCCCGGCCGATACCGAAGTTCCCGGTTAACGGGCGTGCCTTGTTTCCTCTGCGCGCAACTTTCCTCTCGAACGGTAAATAACGTCGATTTGATAAAGCTTTGTAAACCAGCATCCATCTCGTCGCACCAGGTGAGGCAAACATTAATTCTCGTTCCGCAAGAACGGCTGAGGAACGCGTTGACCTTATTCCGCAACTGTGCACTTATTTACTTAAACGTTCCCGCTGCGCGCACGCTCTACGACGCAATTAGGAAACACTAATCAGAAAGGAACGACCGTTGTTGAAACAACAGAGACCGGAACTACTATTTTTATAATACTACACGAAACCATTTCTTCGGATTAAAAACGTTTCATCTGGATGCGATAGACGAGAACACACTCCGCAAAATCCAAGCAGATAGCAAAGCGGGATTTGCGTCTCTGGAAAATGAATCATCCAACTGGAAATTAGGATGGAGGTTCACTATTAATGTAGCAGCGTGAACGAACGCACGAGGTACGAAATTGTGCAACGATCTAGTAGAACGAGCACAAAATCCAACGGTTGTAAATACACGTAACTCTCAGAAATCGTACGCTTTGAGAATCAACGACTCCAACCTGAAACGAGTCCAGAATTGTAACGTACAGTCACAAGTTTTGGATACCAGTTCCATTTATAAAATATTTTTATAACAACTGCGAAGTTTATGCATTCATGACAAAACTGAAGAAGTGAAATTTAAAACAGTAAAAGGATTAAAAGTGTATTACCTTCGACACGTCGAAATAACCTAACTTCATTAACGACTGGTAACATACACTGGCTCACGAAAGCATTAGGACGCCCTTTAAAACAGTTGGACCGAACGACCTGACTTTTTTTGAGCAATTAGAAGAATTGGTTTACCGAATGACGTGCAAAAAAGATTTTGAAAAAATTGCAATTGCTAGGAATTATAAGGGCAAATCAAAATGGCACTTTCTAAAACTTTTTATTTGAGCCCGTAATGAAAATTTAAAATATGCGTTTTGTAGATCTATGTTAGTTACACACATACTGAAAATTTCATCGAAATCGCGTTGACGCGGATGAAAACGGCACGCATCGAAAGATGTTAGAATCCGAATTTGCTCTTGTAATTCCTAGCAATTACAATTTTTTCAAAATTTTTTCTTTTCGCACGTCATTCGGTAAACCAATTCTTCTAATTGCTCAAAAAAAGTTTGAACTATTTTAAATGGCGCTCGAATACTTTCGCGAGCCTGTGTACATCATAAAAGGAAACTGAAGCTTTTGCAATCACTTGACACATCGATCATAGTGAAATTTAAATTACCTCGGTTTCATTGATAATTGAAAAGCCACCCAGCTGAAAGGTTAAAGGGGTGTAGACGTTTTTGGCAGACCGTAGACCGCAAGACCGACATTACCGAGCAAATAGCATGGCATCGGGAATCGCGATTACTCGTGGGTCGCTTCCTCAATAATTCCACGTATTCGCGAATGATTTACCGGATCGTAGCAAGTAATAACACCGGTTGTAGTCGCGGATCCCCGGCCTAGAATTATGCCGACCGAAAAACATCGGCGATTCGTGGAGACGATCGAGGTGGAAGTTTGATCGTCGTCGTGCACGGACCTACTTACCCCCCGTTACTTTTACATCTGCCGTAACTCGACGACCGATCCCGATCGGTTCCACCGTGGAACCACCCCTCCGGCGGAATTGCGACTTCAAAAATAGCGGAACTGTTCGGTTATCGTCGTTATCGGATCGCAGTTTACCGGCACGTAAATCGGGTTACTTTATTCCCGGCTTCTTGCTATCGCAACCCCGACCACCGTTCTCCAGTAACCCCTAGGGTGTTCGAGCGTGCCGCGTCGATGCAATTAAACTTGATACCGGCATTTCCTAGACGGCTCCCCGTAGACACGGTCCGCGGGCCCGGTTAGTTAACAGTTTCGGACGGCGACTGATTATTTGCACGCCGACAGGAATTCTGATCAAAACGACTGTCTCCAACGAGGGAATCGAGCGGGTCGGCGCAGCAAGAAAGCCTGGGACATTCGCTGATAGCGGCTGAGCTGAATTAACCCCTCGTAGTTTCTGTATAATCATCTCGAACATGTGCGGCAGCCAGTTTCGCCAGATGAGGGGAGGGAGCACGAATCGAGGGGAAAATGTTACCCTCTCTCTCTCTCTCTGCCAGTACCGGAGTATGCAAGACAGAGACGAAACGCGTCACGTGACCGAGCTGCGGCGGAAGCGTGGGGGGAATAGCGCGGTAGAAGGGGAAGTTAGAGTGGGGGAACAAGTCTTGATTTGGCGACACTGGAAGCAATTACATTGTAATTCAATTACACAATTGAATTACATTGTATCTCAATTATACAGTAATTCAACTACGTCGCAACTGAATCACATAATTCAAACCTTTCTAATCACATGTGTAATTCAAATACAATGTAATTGAAATACAGCTCTCCAAATTATAGCCCAGAACTTTGATGAAGCGGAATATATATTTTTATGTTTTTCTTTCATATACTTGTTTGTTGTCTATGCGGCGTATTTTCTGATGCTCGTCCTCTTTCATAATACGCAACGCTATTTTAAGTAATTTAATCACAATGTATTTTATAATTGTACTACAATTGCAATTGCGAATTACATTGTAATTTGATTGAATGAAGATCTGAATTAGAAATTACAATATGACTGAATTACAACGTAATTCAATTACTTTGCACAACTCTGATCTTTGAGATGAAGCAATGGTGACTACTGGATGATCGCAACAAGTTTATGCCCGATTCTCAGACAGTCCAAGACCTTTGAAAAGAAGTCATGCAGGTTCACGAAGAAGAAGAAATCCACCAGCTTCTATCCTAGTAACTTGCCTTGTGGCTGTTAATCCCATACTTCAAATATTTTAGGAAACATTTATGAAAACCCTTCGTAACCCTTCAGTCTGCCTTAAATTTCGACTTGTGCTACGTTCGTGTTAGATTTTAACGTTGTTAGATTTGAGTTTATTATATTAGATTTGAATTGCTTCAGGCTCGATTTCTATCAGATTTGGATTACAGTGAATTCTCGATATATACAGGGTGCTTGGTAACTGGTGGTACAAGCGGAAAGGGGGTGATTCTACGCGAAAAAAGAAGTCGAAAATATAGAATAAAAATTTTTCGTTTGAGGCTTTGTTTTCGAGAAAATCGAATTTAAAGATCAGTCGGGTATGCGTGCTTTAGTATGCGTAGGAAGTAGAATTGGTAGGTCATGGTCAGACGCAGCAGACAATTCCTATCGAATAACATGCGCATTGGCTGCATTTTCAAACTCAATGTTCTCGAAAACAAAGCCCCAAACGAAAAATTTTTATTCTATATTTTCGACTTCTTTTTTCGCGTAGAATCACCCCCTTTCCGCTTGTACCACCAGTTACCAACCACCCTGTATACCCGAACCGTGTTATGTTTACACTCCTCGACGTCAGAGGCCTCCCGACTTTCGTGGCCCCTCATGGGGCACACCCCGTGGTAGTGGGGATAATTCCGCGACATTTATAATCCAGGTCTTGGCGACATATATAGAGAAATCACTGGAGTATGAAGATATGATAACCATATATTATAGGTAAAACCTTTACTACAAAAAATTCAACATTATGCTCGATACCACTCTACCTCCAGCCCCGAAATTCTCTTTAAACATTTCAAGCCGCCTTCAATTCACTTCGCATCGCCTCCAAAATCGATTCTCGGCACCCACCGGAGCCGGCACAGTTCAAAACAGATTTTCGTGGCAGCCACGCGTCAAAACTCCGGCATTTTATCTTGCAAAAATTTCGTGTGCGTCACGCAGCGTTCCTGGTCGAGCAACTTTCGTTCGTCGAGGTCCCGACACTCGTGGTTCTCGATCTTCTTCGTGCTCTCGCGGTTATTTGTATGACAAAGGGAGCATGATCGAGACGAATATCGAATAAACGAGTATTTGAATCGCGCGAAATTCTTCGGGATTCGAAATGCGACGTCGAGAAGCCTGGTACGTGGTTAAGATACTGATTATGTGGGACGCAAAAAGCAAGGACCGCGGTAAACAAAGTGTGCGAACTTAAGACGGGAAGGTAATCAGCTGCGAGCAGAAGGCGTCGACGAGACAGTTTGTTGGTGAAGATGACGATCATAATCCTACTTTCATAATCTCAATACTGACAAAATAAAAGATCTGGCGATTTAACTAGCTGTGGTTGGTTTGGCGTTAAGGGAGGAACCTTGCGTAAATGGCCTGTTTTTCAAGATTTTTTTTTAATGTGATTCGTAGATTGATTTCAAATATGAGGTATCATTTATTAATGTTATGATGTAAAAAAATATCTTTTATGAATTTTAATTGTTAATATCAATGGTGCAATTGCGGCTTGAAAATGGCATCCTGGAAATGCGCCGAGCAGCGTACGGTACACAAAAATGATCTCATACAAAAAACTCAAATTGGAATCGTTAGATTATGCAAATACGCACAACGTGACATTCTTCTTTTATTAATATTTGCAAAATTGCAGAAATGGCGAAGTTTTGAAAAAAAAACGGATTTTCTGTTACGAAAAATGGTTAATAACAATGTTTTCAATAAAAAAAATAAAAAATCTAAGCTCGTCATGTTGTGGCTAATTATTTATAGAAAATATATACCAAGTTTCATAAAGATCGAGTAATCAGTTTTTGAGCTACATTGCACGGCGTGCGAAATTATGCGTTTCGAGAAAATGCGTTTAAAGTTTCAGTAACACAAATATCGAGAAAAAGTCTTAATTCGTTTTAACTTACCGCGGTTTTTGCTAATCTTCAATTTCAGGGACATAGAACAGGTCTTCCACTTCTTCAAAAAATTGTCTTTCCGACGAGAGCCCGACTACCTGAGCCGCTGCGCCCAATACAAACGTTCACTTTATTTTGAAAATAACGTACAAGAACATCTCTGATAACTTTCTAACATTTTTATCGTGTTCCTGACGAAATTTCCTATCGATTTAAACAAAAACAAAGTGCTGAGAAAATTTATTTTACACAAGGTTCCCCCCTTAAAATCGGATCAATTCATGTACTTACTTCTCAACTTAAAGTCGCATACAGTGATTTCTGTATATATGTCGCCAAGGAGTGGATGATAAATGTCGCGGAATTATCCCCACTACCGCGGGGTATTCGCCGTGGAGGGTCACGAAGCTCGACAGGCCTCTGACGCCAAGGAGTGTAAACATAACACAAGACGCTGGCAAGACCCGTGTTGTTGACATATATCGAGGATTCGCTCTATATCGATTTGAACAATACAATAATCATTTGGCGTTTCGGCAGAGTCATCCAGGGCACATTTCGAGCGCAGGTGCCACCGGAAGTCTCTCTCCGATGCGGATCAACTCTGCCGATTTAGCCAGTGTCCCGCGATAACTGCAATTTCGAGAAATAGGAAAAGCTGCAATGTTTACGGAGCGGGGGATCCTTTATGCCGTCGATTTTGCGAGCGCTCCCCGCACCCGTTGATTTCCGGTTATTGTGCAGAGCCCGGGAGGGAAGCACTCGAGCGACGAGGCCCGCAGTTTTCTTTATTACAAGCCGTACGTGCCGAGAACCGTGATTACCGTATTACCGGATTCCTGGTTTCCTGAGCACACAACCTTCGGCTGGGTCCGGATTGGCCCTGCAACGACGAAACATTAATAAGGCCACCTGACGCCAAATATATCGATCCGGCGGATAATTGCTCGACGAATCCGACAACGTAAGTCACCGTGCCGGGTCTCCTTAAACGCGCAGGCCCTCCTCGAGGGCTGTTCACCTCGCTAACGAAGGACAACCGTCGGAAGAGAGGAAAGAGTCCGGGGAGGACTCTCCTCCCGGTGATCCCTAGGACGACAAAGGACACCGCAGAGAGGGATAGATGTCGGCCACTTGCTTTGGATTCCCTTCGGTTATCGCTCAGCCCAGACACCGGTTGCGGAAGAGAGAATTGCTGGCTTCCTGGAACCTTCCCGTTGGACATGTTTGTTTTACTGTGCCATTCCGGTGGCCCACTTAGACGCCCCACGCATTTGCTGAGCTAATTGCGGGAGAAATCCAGGCTATCGATCACTGAACCTATTGAACGGTCCTCTAAGCTATATTATTGATGTCTTTGAGGTATTTCAATCAGGATATTACCCGTTTATTCACTCTGGATTGTCTGAGGTAGGAGTTTTATGCAGCTATGGTCAGTAACTGTCCCCTAAAATCAATGCATCGAACGATTCTCTAAGATGCAGCAATAATGTCTTTGGAGGTACTTCAATCGGAATTGATAGTATTATTGCGTGTTTATTGAACAGTCAGTCGTCTGTACAAAATAGAAAATGTGTGATAGAAAATAATAGTAGACAATGATAATATACCAAATATATTAATGTCCCCAAAACATCAATGAACGTATTAAACGATCCCCCAAAAACGGAATATTAATGCCTATACAGGTGCGTCGATTAGGAATTATTATACAGAGTGAGGCACCTAAGAGAAGCCACCTGAATATCTTCTACATTTTTTGGTTTCCATAAGCCCAGTACGTGGAATACGTAATGTTGTTTCAGGTGGAAATGCTTAGAAAAATTGAAGATCAACATAGCATTTTAAAATGGAACCACATGTTTTTGAACCCCTACACAATGAATTGAGCGATCATCTAAGACAAAATATTAACCCTTAGCACTCGAGTGGTGACTCATTTCAAAGAAATTACAAAAAATATTACAAAATATTTGTTCCATTGCAAAATTTGTATTTGATAGATGACGAAACATTTAAATATTATATGTGGAAATCGGATCAGTTTCGTATGAATAAAATGAAAATATTCTAAGACGGAAGAAAAATTTAGTTTTAGAATGAAAATAGCGCCGAGTGCAAAGGGTTAATGTCTTCCGGGGTGTTTGAGAATACCTAATAGCCGAACTTTCAGTCAATTACTATTGCCGATTTATACAAAAATACTGCAAACTAAAATCCAAGGGACTAGCATTTGTGCACTGAACTCGGAGCTTTAGACCTTATTTGTTATTCCATGGTGTCCAACCGTAAAAATTTGCGATAAAAATCACATACAGACTTTGAAGAACGTTCCTCATATTGCCCACAGCTAAATGGAATATCGTTCTACCTATATTGAATGTAATTGATCGAATTGCGATCAAGAGAAAAATAATAAAACGGGAGATTAACAACGCTTCGCTCGCTGGCCAGTGTCTCTGACAACAAAATGGAATCGCACAAAATGGAACCGAGCGAAATAGAATCCGCGAGCGAAGTTCAGCCATCTCGGCGAACGTCAGCGACAGGAGAAATAGACGGACAGCTCAAAGATCGCAATGTTTCGCGCGTATGACGAGCGTCGGTTCATTACGCTTGACCGCCCGGTTCCTTGACAATGGACGCAGACCCACGGGAAAATCCAATCAACCCGAGAGTAAAGCTTTATCGATGTAAACGACAGAACGGCCATGTTTACTTTGCGCGAATCAGAAGGAGAGGGACAGGCCGGGCTAGCTTTGCGATCAAAGCAATTTCCTGATAAGAGATGAGTCTCTGTGGCTCGATGGCTGATCCGGTTTCCCATCAGCCTATTTCCTTCACTCGCACAACCGAGCCTTTCAACATTTTCCTCCCTCGAATCAAGAATATTCTTGAGGATACAATATGGCGTTCCTACTGAATGAACAGAGGAGTTTCGAGCTGGTTTCTTCGCACTTTCGAGAGAAGTAGATTCACGGTTTCGATGGTGTAACCAGTTTTAGGGTGCCAGATTTCTGTAATGTACGAGGGTCGACGGCATATTCTCGGGAAAGAAGTGAACGACGGTCCACAAGCTCGATAGTCATTTGCAAGAATTGCTCAGGATTCCAGGGATTACTGGAGCGGAGCAATCTCTATACTCGTTCGACGGAATTGCTCTGATTTCCTGGATACAGACCCTCTATAAGATCAATACAATCTTTCTGATTTAGTTATGGCACGGCACACGTTTTAGGAGAACTAGAGGCTTTAGAGGCTGCATCGAGAATCCTTGTGTATGTATAGTAACAGATTTTTTCAAATTGCGAACGTCGAAATCCAAGATTTTTCTCAGACTTGGCAACTTTTTCTGTGTATTACGGGAGAAACACATTGATTCAATTGTTCTGTCTGGAGACTGCAAAAACGCGTATGAAGCATCCACGGTTTATGAATGATAAAAAATTGTTACAAAATTGTAAACAACAGAATTTATGGGAACTTCATTCAGTTTTAATCTGCCTCTAAATTTAACTATAAAAACATGAGTTTTCTGAAATATCTGCAGTTTATGAATAATAAGAAAATCTAAGAAAATTTACTTCAGTTTTACGAATCTTTTGACTGTAGTGAAATTGCATATTATTATTAGGGACGAATACGAATTCGATTACAATGTCTCTAAATACAAATTTTCTCGAAAAATAACACCTGCAATTTTATGGACATGCAGTCTACAGAATAAATTTCCATGTATCGTAATACTCTTGACAATAATTTTGCAAGATGACTTCCCATTTTTTGTAGTCGTTTCCCGAAATGGGTATCATCTTTCAGCAAGCAAAACAAAATCCTTCGTTTCTGATCTTCATAAAATGGATCCTACGAAATTGAAATTTACGTAAATATCAGTCTTGCAAAAGATCTGAAACGTTTATCAAATCCTCGAGTCGGATTGAAACCGAAGATTGACTCAACATTTTCAACTTTCGACGGCAGAGACGTTTCTTCGTCCCTTTCCCGTTTCTTGCTCGCGATCTATGGATCGTTATCCCGGCGGTAAACTCGCGTGGTTATGGGACGTTTTTTGTCCCCGCATTGTTCGAAAGTTCCGATAGCTTTCCAAGGCAAAATCGAACCCGAACTTTGCCAATTATCACACAAATCCTGGATGGAGTTCGGCTTGTTAGCGATCGACGGTAGAAGAGTGGTCCCTGGGTAGGGAGGACTGACCGAAAAGGAATGAACATGCGAATGGTCTCGCTCGTGACGCGTGACTACTTCTCACAATGGATGATTCTGGCGAATTCTGGCAGACATTTTTAATTGCTGTTTCAAGATAATATTAGTGGGGCCGAAAAGTAATGTCGTTTTTGCGCTAGTCAACATTTGACTTACAATAACAGCTCGTAGTTCAGTACGTGGCTGCAGCTTCAGGAGACTACAGTGAATTCTCGATATATGTCAACAGCACGGGTCTCGCCAGCGACATATATCGTCCAGGAGATTACTATTATTCTCTCATCCACTGCTCGGCGTCGGACGCCTCTCAAGCTTCGAGGCTAGAATTTTCAATAATTGTGCTATACCAAAAGGATGAAAACCTTGAAAATCTGTACACAATAATACCAAACGAAACGATTAGATTACGTTACTGCTTAATTGTTTATTTATAATGAAAGTTGTAATTGCTGATGAAGGATTTATTAACCCCTTGCACTACGATTTCTTTTACTGTTTCAGTGACTACAACTTTTTTGGAATTCCTAATTTCCTAAAAATAAGGAGAAAATTTATATCTATTGTATGCCTATATGTTCTTCAATAGCCGTACAATAACAAATCCAAAATAGAATTTTATATTGGTTTAAAGAAAATTAATAATATACATATTTATTAGACTCTGTTCAGAATCTTCATCACGAGTATGACTCGATATTGTAGGGCAAGGGATTAAGAAGTCCTTAGTAAAAAAATACATAACTCGCGTAATTTTGATTATTCCTACTGTAAAAAAAATCGCACAGATACTTCAGATACCAACAAATATGTGTGGAAAATCCCAATGTAAAAAGTGAAATGCTTTTCTGAGAAAAAAATTCCTGAAATTCGTGCAAAAACGGCCTTGAAAACCAGACAAACCACTTAAGAGGCTCAAATCGAAAGGATCCGTTCCGAGCGTGTTTGTCGCGTAGTAAGCGGCAGCGGGGCTTAATGAATATTTCAGATCGACGTCGAACGCGAACACAATATTAGTACAAAATGGTTCGGCATCCGGGATACACGGGAACGCCATTTAACTGCGCGGAAAATGGACGCGCTATTGCGGGATTAACTTGTCACCGGCGGAACAGTTCATTTCGACGTAATGAAAATCGAAAAGGCGGCGAAATGCATTCAATTACCGGGTCCACGTCCGCCGGCCGGCCGGAAAGTTACAAAATCGCTGGAGATAATCGCGTTCCCATCGAGGATCGGCCGCTCGACCATCGCCGCAAAAATAAACTCACCGACCCGAGAATTAATCGCGCTTCAAGGGGATCTCGAGTCGGGCTACTTCCGCCGGGATAATAACACTTTGATGGCCTGGCCCGGGTCCGTTTCGACCCCGCATCTCAGAGACATCGAGTTCGTCTTGCGAAACGGGAGAGTAAATCTAAACGCGCAGGGCCGGCTTGCAGAGTCAAGATCCCCACAAAGAGAGGGTATTTTAAACGATAATTGGTATTTTAAATGAGAAGGCTCCTTTTAAACGATTCAGTAAATTTCGGGAATATTCAAGAGAATCAGTCTTATTAACAATTTCCGCGAACATTTCGTCCACAGCTCACGCACGATTCAATATCCTCCAGATAACTTTGCGCGCAGAAATCGCCGTCGAAAACCCGGCGAATCAGCGTTTCCCAGCGGCTCGTGCTTCTTGCCAGTCAACGATAATTGAAAACTGGGTAGAACGCGACTTCGGATGCTCCGTCTTTGTTCGGGAGGACCGTCGAACGGTTCGACGTTGTATTACCCGGCTGGAACTTTAGACACGCGATCGTTGTCGCCGTTGAAACTGAACGAACTTCGAACTCGATTCCTTTCCGACAGAACGTGGCCGTAAAGATAGAAATTCCTATTTTTGAGAACTAGAAAGACATCGACCTACGGACACTGGGAATATTTTCAGACCGAGCAGAAAATTTCATCTGATACTGCCAGATAATCGCCTCAACTTTCGTTGCCCTTCGTGCACTCTATTAAATCTGATCAGAGAATTTTACATTTTCAGTTGTATGTTAAAGTGGCGGAAAATTACGTGAACACCTTCGTAGGATGTTTTACATCGTTGTTGTCAGTTTAACAATTTTTGCCGAAAAATATATTAAAATATATGTCCCGTAACTAGACCTTTTACCTGAATTGCAACAAGCTGCAGCGAAATAGAAATTCATTTTCTTTCTCTGTTAGATGTTCTTAGACTTTCTCCTATGATGATTCTGTATGATACAACGACAGGGAAATTGGAGACACGTTATTACTTGAAGATGCTTCAACTTGTAGCGCCCCTAAAAACATTAAAACAATTTTCACAACTGAATCTACCCCAGATACGAAGATCGAAACTGTCTCTTCAAAATGACCTGTTGAAACTTGACGTACGATTATTTTGCCTGTTTTATGGAACGAGAGTGACGAACAAGTGCAATAAAACGACTAAAAGAATCGTGCATCAAGTTTCAAGAGGACGCAGAAAAATTTGTCAATATTTTTATACACAGGTTGGAATTTTAAGAATTTCTCCCGAATGAATGTGTGTTCAGTTTCATAATCGCTGCAAAAACGTCTCGGAAGAAGAATGAACAAGGATAATAAATTCCGAGGATCTTTCTCGTTTCACTCAGCCGCAAAAAGAAAAATGTCACGGTGACCAAGGGACGCCAGAGATCGGTTTCCCCAAGCATGAGAACCGTACGCCACGCGAGGAATCCATTCTCCGAGGGGTGGACCCTTCTCGCGGAATCAAGTTAATTCGAGGAAACTCGGTCGCTTTTCCATCGGTGCAACGTGTGCGCGCGCGTGCTCCGGCTCGAAAATTGAATAAACATTCGAACTGGCTGCCGCGACAAATTTCAGTCCCGTTCCCCGTCGAGAATTTCGGACCGACGTGACCAGGATACAGCTGCTGGTTTTCGCCGTGAGGCGGTGGAAAAGACGGTCGCGTGTGCACCGAGTATGTACACCGAGTGCAGCGTGTGCACGCGTTGTCTCGCCGTTCTGTGGATGAATAACAGCCGGGGAAGCGGGCCGCGTATCGATGCAACGATACATAGATGCACCGATGCAACGCAACGACGCACAGTGGTGACATTCTCTAAAAAAATCCATGCGGGCGGTTATCTGAATCTTTGGAGCAAATTTGTTACAATAATGGTCACATTTATTAATTATTAACTCGTCTGGAACGAAGTCAATCTTAAAATGACTAAAAGTAACACTGTTGCAGTACAGTGAATTCTCTGTATATGTATGTCGCCGAGACATCCTTTTCTACGTGTTGCTGACATATATCGAGAATTCACTGTATTCTCTCCGTAAATGTCGCAAAATGTCTCTACCATGACTGTCAAAATGTTATTCCCACCTCCCTAGAACCAGCCAGGCGGTAAACGTGCTCGACACACTAATGTTCGATACTAGTCACAGTAATGCAAGCGAACCATAAGATTGCAACTTTTTCAATTTTTTATTTCGTTCTGAAACTTTTACCATTCGTCTGGTTTTTCTTATTAAAATGACTCCGAACACGATACAATCACAATTATAATTACTTGCCTAAGAAGCGATGAGGACGGCGAATGGGAAAGAAGGAGGGGCAGAGAGTCAAAGCGTTCGAAAAAGCGCACCTGCGCACCTCTATTGTAACTGTCGCTCGGCAGACCCGGCGCGCCAGGACGATACGACAGTTGCACAGAGGCTACAGTATTTACAATTCTGCTGTTGTTTTAATTTGACTAATTCTTAACGAAGGGTACTACATATTGTAGAATCGTCGAGTGGATGAACAATTTGATCAACAATGGCGCAAAGGGTTCGTTTGCGGTTCGAGGGCCGTCGCGTCGATCAGGCGAGAACTCGACTCGCGCTGGTTCCCGGCGTATGGTCCATTTGCCGTGGACGATAGTAATTTAGTAACTGGCCGGGGCACGCCGCTGAGCCGCCTTAAGCCGCATGATAACCAGCCCGGGGATCAGAACGGATTTCTGTAGGTATCCCGTTCGTCACCGGCCGTGTATTTTCACGCGGACGCGGGCGCCGCGGCGCTCGGCGTCGTCGTAAACTCCTCGCCATCCATCCCTCGGAGAATTTATTTGCCGCAATAGCGCGCGCGGCCCCGGAAAACCGGGGAAAGGGAGCGAGAACGGGGAAAGAGGGCTCTCGGACGTCTAATGGTTCGCCACTCGTTCGTTACCCGGCCATCTCCAGCGGCCGGCGTAATTAAATTGCATTTATGAAACGGAAACGCAATTTCTTCTTTCCGTTTCTTCTCGCGCCGACGTCTCTCCCGCGCGGAAATTGAAAGTTTAGGTTCTCCGCCGTTGTTGCGTAATTGCGATCGTTCCGCGAGCAACGGAGAACGGATCAACGAAACCGAGGGATATCACTTTTGCACAGGGAATCAGGGATCTGCGGAATTCCATTCGCTAATGGGGATGATCCTCGTGGAGGAAGGCGGGGGGGGGGGATTATTCTTTCGCGGGCCGCGCGAACAACCTTAAGGGGGGAGGGTCAAGTAAACAAGCGTTTCTTCTCGATTTCTTCTCGAATTTATTTTGAAGAGAGCATAATATTTCTTTATTTACAAAAAGTTGTATGTTATTGTGTAGCATCTAGACAATCTATATCAATTTTGAGATTATAAAAATATTCATAAATAACTGAGCAGCAGCTGCTTGGATTTGGCTCCTCGAAAATGTGCGCTGTGCAACACACAGGTCGCTCTAATGATCTGAAATCACAAATCCAAAAGTTTTTCGTTAATATATAATAATACGCTTTGCATGAACCTAAAAGTTTTTTTAAAAATTGGAATTAACAATGTTTATAACCATTTCTTTATAAAAAAAATTGTGACTTCTTTTCAAAGTGGCGCAGAATTTGTAATTTTTTAATTTTTTTTTTAAATTTAGGTTCATGCAAAGCGTATTATTATATATTAACGAAAAACTTTTGGATTTGTGATTTCAGATCACTAGAGCGACCTCTGTGTTGCACAGCGCATTTTCGAGGAGCCAAATCCAAGCAGCTGCTGCTCAGTTATTTATGAATAGTTTTATAATCTCAAAATTGATATAGATTCAAAACAAATTCGAGAAGAAACGCTTGTTTACTTGACCCTCCCCCTTAACACCAGAACTACCGAGCCCTAAACGTGACTTGGACTTATCCCTTCATAGTAACAGCAAGATTGAATTTGCTCAGGTTTCATACGATTTTTATGGTAACATGTACTCCAAAGAAGAAGTATATTAAAAAATTTCTCGTGAAAACGTCTTCGTAGTTTCAGTAATCGTGAAAGAAGAAATCATACACCAGTCATTTTGACTGGTTCGGTAGTTCTAGTGTTAATTTATTGAAACTCGTTTGAGAGCTGAGATCTCTAAACGTCGGATTTCTGATGCGCATCACGCCGCTGCATTTTGCAATTTTTTTCCCACTTAGTTAGGTGTAACATAGCTTACCAATTTCCTCTAGCCGCGTGTACTCCATTCGTGAAACTTCATCGAAAGTGATCGCATGCGTCTGCGTCTAATTTCACGATCCTTTTTCTTCTCGCCCCTTGAGTGAAACAGACGGGAATACAGTGAAGTCTCGATATATGTCAACGACGTGTCAGCGTCGTGTATCGTCCAGGAGACATACCCGAGGCCTCTCGAGCTTTTTAGCCCCTCACGGAGTATACCCCGCAGGTGGGGATAACTCCGCGACGTTTATCATCCAGGCCTTAGCGACATACAGTGAATTCTCGATATATGTCAACAACACGGATCTTTTCAGCGTCGTGTATCGTCCAGAAGATATACCCGAGCCGTGTTATGTTTACATTCCTCGGCGTCCGAGGCCTCTCGAGCTTCTTGGCCCCTTACGGGGTATGCCATGCGGTAGTGGGGATAACTCCGCGACGTTTATCATCCAGGCCTTGGCGACATATATAGAGAAATCACTGTACATGCACGAAGGAGTCCCATTGTGCGTGTTTCTCCGGTGGAACCAAGTGTGCCGGACAACGAACCTAGTCACGGAATGGCTGTTTATCGTTTGGTTGTGTTAGGTTAGATCATCAGCCCGTAGCCCCTCGGGGCGAAGAAAATCCCGATTTCCCGTCGCGGTATGATCCTGAGGAACCGCACAGAGAAAACAGAATTGCGAAACCAAAGGGGAGGGATTATTAAATTGTCAATTGCGCACCGTGCACCCGCCTCAGACGACTACATTGATTCTAATTTGATCAGATTGGCGTTATCCCGACATGGTCTCGGGTAATCCTGCGGTCTAACTCGATCGTCGAGCATATATAGACCGAGGAACACGCTGACTTAATAATATCGAGTATAGTTGGTAAATTAGAATACGGCCAGCTGTGCGAAACCACGTAGCAATCAAAATTTAACGTGCTCGAACGTGATTAAATTAATTGGCCGTAGATTGCTCGTGTACGTCGACGTAAATTTAGTTGATTGACATTCGGCTGATCTCTGGGAGCAGTATCTAATCAATGACGTACTCACCGATGCTTCTTCGGGAGACTGCATATTTTATACGGTTGCATCGAGACTATCCGATTTAATAGGACTAATGCGAAGTGTGATAATACCTCATCAGAAATTTAGTGTAAATGCTTGATCGAAGTCTATGTAAATTGATCTACCAACACCTACGAATATTCTAGATATCGTTCATTCGTAAGAAAAGTGACATAAGCCAAGAGGAAAGGAAATTTTACAGGAGAGCCATTTGAAAATTATCTAAAATTGCCAATTTTTTTATTGCATATAACCAACTTAGAAATGTAAAATAATTTGTTTTCTTTTAGATACCGTGTTAATTGTCATGTACAATATTTATAAAGTACACCACAATTTATATATTTATTATTATAATTTTTTTATAAATATTGTGGAGTTATATTGTGATTCTTCCCAATTACGAATGAATTCAATGAAGTGAGTTGATCTAAGAACTAGCTTCAGGGTATTACTGTTCTACTCGGAATCTGACTGGTAAATTAGACATTGGAAGTTAACGTTCGCGAAACCAGCGATTTCCAGCTGCCAATAATTACTCCCGATGTTGTAAACTCCTCGTTCCTCGCAAGGAAAAAGTTTACCGGTTCATTTTACTTTCCCCGCGAAAGTTCACTCGCCCAGATTTCCCGGTAGACCGTACATACACCCTCGTCCATAAGTTAGAAAAATAATTGTTTCAAGTGCATTTCTTGACTAATTCTTCTTCGAACTTCTTCTGATCCTTTGCTAAACCATCTTCTTAATCTTTAATTATCCGCCAGCTATACAGTTATGGACATACTATAATCTATTCAATCGTCTACCTTAATTACCCATGCTATTTTTGGAAGTTGAAAGACAATAAAATTTGCAAGTAGAAAGAAAAAAAATTACCAAGCTTCTTAAAATTTGTTATAAATCGAACTTCACCATTCATTTTTTCTTTTCGATATCTTGACAGATACAAATGTGTTTAAAATTGTAAAAATTACTACGGAACTTGTAAATGAAACAGTCTTACAGATGACATACGATCAGTTAAGGGTTAAAAGTAATTCAAGCAGATGTATATTTAAGCTCATCATCCTACTTAAAATAAAACAGTCGAACAGAAGAATTAGACAGCAGATTTTATGCATTCATATTTCAAAATTATTATTAAAAATTATTTATTTCAGAGGTATTGGTCCAGCTTATCAAAATCATTAAGGGAAGAAAGAAATTTCTGATTGGCTCCCGTTTATTATTATCGTTGCAGACAATTTGTATTTTGCACAAAGCTCCGCAGTAATATTTAATATTTTTGCTTTAGAACGAAAACTGGCATCCAGTGGGTTATGGAGTGTACGTAGACGTCGCTCAGCAAAAAGGAGAGGGTAGAACAAAGTGGCGCAGAATTTTCACAAAGGAGAAAATTGTAATGTTTACGGCCTAGCTGTCGGCGTCACTGGAGACTCTGAAAGTTGCGAACGGGCCCCAGCATTTCCGCGAGGAAGTAATCCCGGACTCGCGGTCCCGCCGCAGGACATCCGTCCGCCGGCATATTAAAGCGCTCGTAAAACCTCCCATTACCCCGTGCGCATTTTTCACAGAGCCGTGTTAACAGTTCAGATCGAGTTGACTCCGTCGGATTTCATTAAGTGTCCCGACCGACCCATACTGCCGTTTCCCCTATCCGCGAAACCACTTTCCCCCGCGAGCTCATCTCGTTCGAGCTTACCACAGCTCCATAGGATTTGCATAATCCAGCTTTTTCGCCGGCCGACTGAACACTACCTGTTCCCGATCCCCTTTCTCCCTTTTTATCCGGCCGCGATCTAAACGCGAGCGGTCCGACTCGCTTCTGACAGACGTTACCGTCCCCGCTTTTGTCGCTCGTCGTCGAGAAAAGTGATCCAAACATGCGGATCTTCTTCGCTCCTTTTAGGCCCCTCGAATTTAACTCTTATTTTTCTGCCGAGTGACAGCTCATGTCGAGACTTTGATCGGGATTTTGAGACACCACAGATCGAAGTTCGTTAAAACTGTTTCCGATTTGTTCAATTTTTTTATGACGAATTTAGATGAGGATTTTTGAAATTCATGAAACCAAATTATTCTTGCTAAGATCTGACAACGAATCTATCAAGAATCCTAATAACGTAGAATTGTTAAATAAAATTTTTCAGCTAAAATGAAACATATTCTTGACATATTTTTGAACGTATGCAGACTTGCGCGTATTGGATGTGCAAATTAATTCGTGATTTTCAAAAACCAACTAACCAATTGTGAATTTCTTTTAGATCCAATTTTTTATTACCAGTTACCTGTAATATGGTGTAAATTCCATTTTAGAAGTCCATGAAAACGGGACCACAAATTAATTTGTACTACCTAGTATCTATATTCTCCGTGCACAAATATTTTTGTATATTGTGTTTCTAAAATTTTTGTGCAGATACTTCAATTTTCCCGTCGACTCTTTTATAATGAAATTACGTAGCTAAAATGGTTCTCCCTTGATGATTTGACAGGGGATCCGCAAAGAATGCTAATGTGCCAAAGCCACGAAGCGACATCAAGGCAGAAAGTTCATCGGACGAGCCGAAAGTGCGGCCCACTATCGATCTCGCTGGCAAGCCGAAGATGTTGACGGAAATTGAAGGCGATCAATAGCGATCGAGTTACCAAACGCTTTATTATCGCCCGACAAGAAGCGCTTCCGTGGAACGCGGTAAATAATTTTCCCGTCGTGTCTTCTTCCTCCGCTGTCGTCGCATCTCCGCGCCGGTTGACGAAGTTAATAAAGCTCGGTTCTTTAACGAACGTGAGAGAGAGAGAGAGAGAGAGAGAGAGAGAGAGAGAGAAAGAGAGAAAGACTGTGAAATAAATGACGGTCCCGTAAGCTAGATTCCCCGCCCGGTCGGTGACGATTTTATCAGAGCTGCATAAGGCTGATTGTATTCGAGCTTGCAAGAATTCCCGTTGATTATAATGCGATAAATCTGCGTGCATGTTAAACCACAATTTTTAATAAGTCCAATATAAGTTGGCCGAGGACATCTACGGAAATTTACATTTCCACCGCGGACTGATTTCAAACCCAGATGAAATTGAATTTTATTTTCTATATGAATACTTCCAATATTTTAGAAATAATATTTACCCTGGCTCGCGTGTTCCCGGACAAACTTTTCGATCTGCAAATGTTTTTTATAAAATTGAATCGAGTCCCGTCGCGTTGCATTCTATTGTACTCCGTAGTAATCTATTATTCTTTGTTGCACTCTGTTGTGTTAATATTCTATTATGTATAGCATGTCATATTTTCTGGTGGTGTATTGTAGTGGGCTGTTTTGTACTCTGTTGTGCTGTACCATGTTGTGTTATCCTATATTGGTCCCACGTAGTATTATGTTGCGTTGTGTTCCATGCCATAGTTGTAGTCTATCATGCTGTTTTGTAACATATTGCAATTGATTCTCTTGTATTCCATTCAAATGTACTGTGTTGTGCTATTTCATTTTGTGTGGTTATTGTCTTGTATTATACTATGTTGTCTTGCGTTGCAATGCATTGTATTATACTCCAGCATGTTGTATTGTGTTACATAACAATGTATTCTGTAGTATTGCATTATATTATGTGATATCACATTGTGTTATGATATACTAGTATGCTATGGTTTGTCGCATTAAAATACATTCTCTTGTATTTTATCGTACGTTCCGTTGCGTTACGTTGCAACGTCTTCTCTCATGTAATTTATCGCATTATATTCTGTTACGCTATGCTGTCTTGTAATGTACTAGCTTGCATTGTCTAGCTTTGCGCTGCCTTGTATGATATCACGTCATTTTACATAACATAACTTCGCCCCCACATCGCTTCCACTTCTGATCCCATAAGAAAGTTACTCCAATTTCATCGCTATCCTTTCCACAGTCCCATCAAACAAGATTTCATTCCCAATAATCCACCTAGGGCAAGGACTCACTCAATTACTACGGGGAAACAATTACTGTGCCCATATCAATAATTTTCATTAAAATCAAAATATTTTAAACAATTAAAATAAAATAAAAATATTAAAATAATTATTAAATATGAAAATAAAAATATACATATATTATCTATCTCTGTTTTTCAAATTCATTATGCTTTAAAAATAAATATAATTAATCACAGTAATTGGTACCCCGACAGGAATTGGGTCCCTTACCCTATAAACAAACATCATTCGCCCAGGGGAAAACAGGTGCCCCATTAAAATGGATTGATAGGAGATCCAAAATACAAACCCATACGAGCCCGTATAAATCCTGACGAGTCGATGACGTCGAAAAAGACGCACGAGGAATGCGTCGCAGAGGCAATATACCGCGCGGAATCACGAAACTAATGAACGGCGACCCTAATTCCTTTCCGGTCGACGACGAGTGTGAAATCGAGTCGCAAACACGTCGCCGTCGTCGAGGCGAACGACGAGTCCTCTTGTTCACGGGGTTTTCATAGCTTAATACCGAACAGACAAGCCGGCGATACGATGCCCGGCAAAGGTTTGCGACGGTAAAACGAACGAACGGAAGAATGGAACGAGCCGACGCGAAGCGACGCGACGCGACGCGACGGTCTATGGAAAGACGTGGGCGTCGTCGGGATAGAATACGTAATCGTTTCCTCTTGAACATCGCTGCCGACGATTTTCTTCGTTCGCGAATCCGTGACCGGCGAGATCAACGACGTGAGCGGAGTATCGAGGCCATCTTATTGTTAGTCTCGCTGATTTCGTAAACAACACCGTCGACCAGCCATTCGGCTCTTATCGAAACGTCTTAATCAAGATGTCGGTCGAAGGAACGTGATTTTTGGCAATTTTCTCTCCCGAAAACTTGTACAACACTCCAAAAAATGTTTTCATACATAAAGCAGTTCACTTCAGAGAGTGCCTTATAATTTTTGATATTTGATCATCTTTATCGATTACCAAGTTGTAGATCGTGTTCCTGTCATTTTGTTTGCTTCTATAGAGAAGGACTTTAATTTTATATTTTCGTATTAGAGATCATTTGAGAGTTCACCATCGGGATTTAGGACAAGACTTTATGTGGGTACGTTGGAAAATTTATGGAGCTTGCTAGCCAAAAGAGTTTACGGATTATAAATATTTATACGTATGTCAGACTTCGAGATTTCAATTTCCTGGCGAATGGGCATCGGTGCAGGAAAAATTATTGGTTTATTTTGCGAAGGATTTTTCCGCGGAACTGCTGTGTTTTCTGTTTCGCCAACAGCACTATACTTGATTTCTAAAAATTCATGTACGAGAATGCTTGGGGACTTTCATCTTCTTTTCCGGTATTTTTCAGATTTCCTGAAAGCCGGCGACGATTTCCAGCGACTTCGTGGAACAAGTGCCGCGGCCTAATATTCTCGAAATGGTAAAAGGATCAGGAAAGATAACGGAAATAAGGGAAGATTCCTGGAGACGTGGAAGTCGAAGTTCGTAGGGGTCGAAGTGTGGGTGCAAAGCTTCGCGTCAGGTGAGCGGGAATAAGCAGTTTCAAACAGACACGACGACGGCCGGGGACGCGATCGTGCGCGGCGAAATATTAAATCTCGCAATATTCAGAGCGACGTGGTTTATTTGCCGAGTGTGTTTTCCTTCGAGCTAGCGGCTCGGATCTTCCAGGGTTGCACGCGGGGAACGTCTGATTGCGAAATTTGGCCGGGCACGCGACACCCGCGCCCGGAAACGAGTGAAACCAATGAAACGAGTGAAACCAGCGAAACGAGTGAAACCAGCGTCGGTCCCCGAAATTGAATGTTACGAGTCTGCGACCCTGTTTTCGCTTAACCATAATCTTGCGTGATATTGCCACGTCGCGCCGCCGAAAGACAAACAACGCGCGTGTACCGAGCAGCGTTATTTCGAGTGAAAACTGCTATTGCGAACTTTCAGTCCTTCCGAAGAGACAGCTGCGAGAGAACGTCGTACCGGAAAGATGGAAAATTGGAGTCCTGACACAACGACTTGTTAGCATTTTAGATATAGAATAATAGTCTTTTTGTAACCTACGATGAGTGGTTCGCAATAAATTGTTTAAAAGCGACAGCAATTCCATTCGTGATCCAACGAATTTTTTGAACAAAAAGAATGCAACAAGTTCTTCTGGAATCATTATTTGAAAGAAAATTATTCGGCTTTCGTGAAGGTCACGTGACGGTCGTAATAGTACAGGTCGTTTGATTCGTCTTGACCTCGGCTATCATATAGCGATAACAAAAATATGTCATTCCATTTAAAAAAACTTCGATGACCTTGAAATCTCAAAGAATATAAACAAATTTTTTTGCCTATCCTAATATTTGCCCCTCCGAACCAACTAATGTTTTCCTCTGAAATTTTCTTCTGTCATAAAATCAAACGAGATATTCTAGATGCTCGAGTTACGTGAGACACCCTGTATACAGCTAATTTAACACTAGATTTACGGGACCCGTAAAAATAACGGATTCTAATATTTTTAATTTACGAATATTGAGATTGTAAAGATGCATCCGTGAGGAATTCCATCGGTATATTATTAAGAAAAAAAAATGGCGACAAATTTTGATGGATACATTCATGTTACTTTTGGTCATTTTTAGTGCTCCGTAAATCTAGTGTTAACACATTCGCGATCGCTGACGTGGATTCACGACCTGCAATTTTTGTTTCTAAATGCGGCAACGTTAGGCGCACTAATGGGATTGGGTTTAAATTTAAATTATTAATTAATTTAATAACCTAATTAATCCGTGCTTTAGCGATACAAGTTTGCGGCAATCAGCTTCAGAATTTCATTATTTCCGCCGGTACTCGGTATTAGAAACGGAAAAAATTTGCCGGTCGCGAATGTGTTAAGCGAATCACGACTCTATTATCTTACTTCGTGTCAATTCCCAGGGCGATTGTGATGGATTCCTGCGCCTGCTATGTGAACGTAAATTGCGCGACCTAAGTCTCTGTGGGGACTGCTCGGTACGTTATTTCGTCGCTGTTGCGATCCGCAACAAGTACCTAAATTGCCCTCAATAATTAACCGCGTCTAGAAAGATTAGCCGAGCTTATCGTTCAGCTGAAAAATTCACGGAATCGACAACGACGCGCCGTTCCAAAGCCCGTCATGCGGTTCGCGAGGCGTCAAAAGCGGATCGGTCCGGCGACACACGAGCGGGTCAGGCTCGAGCCAAACATTAATTTAGATTAATCCGAGGCGGGCGTCGCTAGGGTAAAACTGGCAGGGAAACTAGTTTAGTTTCGTCGTATCCCCCAGGAGAGCCTTAAAAACGAAGCACCACTTGGCCACCGGCGCTCCACGAATCATTCATTCGCGTTCGAGGGACGTCGTCCGCGTTAGATTGGCCAGCGACACGTGAAAGCCTAATGCGATACCAGGCCGGGTTTCGCATTCTGCTCGGTTTCTGCCACGTTAGGTCCACCTCTCCATCTTTCACCGAAATACACGTTCGGTCGCGTCGCGGAATCGCTTATCGGGACGACCGAACCGTGCATGATTAATGGAAAACGGCTCGCCTAAAAGATTCCGAATCTCGTCCCTCGGCAGTGACGCGCGAAGACGTCACCCCGCGACGTTCATTTTTCCCCGGACGTCGAACCGATGTAATTTCCAGCCTGGAGAGTGCACTGGATGATCGAAAAAAGCTTTTTCGATTTTCAAGAAGAAATTGCATTTTACAGGTTCCAAGTAACTGGTACAGTGACCGACGAAAGTGCTCGATCGTTGAGGAAATTTTGGAAGAGCGTGAAGCCGAAGAAGTTCGCTTTGATACTTTTAACCGTACGGTTATAATCACAACGAGGATTTATATACAAAATAGAAATGGAAACTGCGAAACTGCGATGCTTTTAAATTCTTTTAATCCCTTCGCTGTTTTATATTTTACCTCATTTTTGTTGTAAATGAATAAAATCCGCAGTATAATTATAATTTTCCACCTTTCTGTGCAATTGTTTGTTCGTTGCCGATTAAACCATCAACATCATTATCAATTGGAAACATATGCATTTTACAAAACTTTTGCGTACAGCTAATGCGTCTACGGAGCAGTAAAAGTGATTAACAAAAAAGAATTTAACGGGAAATTGAGAGAATGTACCTACCTAAAAAATATGATATTTCAGAAAATGTATTAAAATAAATCACGGTCATTAAAATGAATTGTCAACACAATTTTTATGCATCGTAAAAGAATGTTGGGATCATCTGCCAATTCATTAAGGTTTTATTATTCCGAGGTTCACATAAAAATTGTTCCATATACAAACAGCTACCAGACGGGATGTAGAAGTGTTAAACATTTTTTATTTGTATAATTCTCGCTAGTGTATTCCAGTTTCAGCAGCTTTTATATTCGTGCTGTTCTCGTTTCACTTTTCACGCCCATATACCGGAACAGAAAATTACAACACACAAAACTCGCGAAAACAAAGTAAATTACAGCTTCCGTTTCATCGTTAGCAGACAGTAACCAGAGAAAATGCAATGCAGCTATTCTACATTTTCCATTTCATCCGGTTTGCCAATTCCATTTAGTATAAATCCGCCGTCTCTCGACAGCGTTTGATAATTCACAATTCCTACAAGCTCTCTCTTCCCGTATTAAAAAAAAAGTAAATAGCGAAATAAACAAAATGAAAATGCGTACAAATGTTACATCGTTTGATCGTCGTTCTTTCGACAAATAATATTAACGGGTAGTTTGTTATATGTATATTCATCGTATTAGGTATAACTTCTTTAATAATAGTGTTAAAGTCAAAGGAGTTACGTCTTAACAAAAGCTTCAACTTCTTCTAAACTTTTAGAATTGCAACGTCATGGTACTTTTTAGAAAAGTCACAATTAACAGTCCTCCAAATTGACACTCCTTTTTTATTCTCCCTCCTACTCGACGGCATTTTTGATCGCCATCAAGTCGTTTCGTCGCACTATGCGACTTTAATAAGGTCACAGTCAGAGTCGCCAGATCAGGGGAAAAGTTACCCTCTCTCTCTGCCAGTACCGGAATAGTCACGTGACATTATGACACATGCATGACGAAACGCGTGACCTGACCGGGACACGGCGGAAGCGTGGGGGACTAGCGTCGTAGAAGGGGAAGTTAGAGTGGGGAGACGAGTCATAATCTGGCCACTGTGACCGCAGCCTTAGTGGCGGATTTATACTTCTGCCGCCTAGGGGCGCTACCTCTACTCCTCAGCTCCCCATAAACAAAGCACAAAATCATTAGTACTACCCTAATTTTGTTTAACCTATTTTTCAGATATGGGGGGAGTTAGGTACTTGCATTCCGCATTCCCCTCCCGTAGGCTTTAAGTGATTTCTTGTAATATCATACAACGTCATTCAAAGATGTTATTTTTACTTTTAAATTGGTTAACATTTTCGTTTATTTGTTTTTATTGTTGTGACTCGTGTCTTTGGTATTTTTCCAAAAATTTGCGACCCCTGGATTTTGTCGGCCTGGGCTATAGCCCCTGTCGCCTTCCCCTAAATCCGCCACTGCCTAAGTCATAAAATTCCGTGGTATAATTTAGAATGAAACGTCCATTGTAGAGGCTCGTAGAGGCACCGTGTCGCGAATGATCGGGGTCCAGGGAATTCTCTGAGAATTCCCGGGGTTTCGAATCGGCCTTGGGATACCGGATCCAATTAATTGTTTAGAGATACGAAGATGTATTCGGGGGATGTTTGCAGGGGGTCGGGGGTGAAAGTCCGAAACGCCGTGGTTCGATTAAGATTGTTGGCCGGTATTATCGCGACGCTAAACTGTACCGGTTCAGCGCGGCTAATCTATCCGGGATTAAGCAAATTAATCGGTGTCCACGGCCAGTGATTGGTCCAATATCGAACACGTGTAATCTGTACCCCCCGCCCCTCCCCCTGACGGCGCGATTCTAATTTTCCCCGGGCCGTAGCACACCGTACATCGCGGCCACGGTAATTAGAGTCCCGGTCCGCCTCCACCGCAAACGCTTTGATGGGAATCCATATTTGTCCGGGACAAATAAATGTTGGGATATTCATGGTCGCAACACGCTCGCAAAGCGGGCACCCAGCCGACCGCCGCGCCGTTCACAGGGCTAAGTAATTAGCGGCCTAAATGAGTACAAAACGAGTCGCAATCGAGAAGACGCGCTCCACCGTCCACGCGATTTTTCATTTTACGGTCACGTTCGACGGAAAATTCAATGATTTTTATTGTGCTGTCTCTGGCGAGTTTTTCAATGAAAATGACCGATCATGGAATTCCGAATTATTGGGATCAATTTTTAATACACGCGCCCGTGCCCCGTCAACTCGTCACGAAAATATAAATTTTATCGTGATCGAATTCCACGGTATCGTCGCGATTCATATTTTCTATGTATGGAATTATCATCCGATAATGGCACGCGCTGACGACCTTCCATATCTAAATTGGTAGCCGGTGTTTTTATGGACGCTCAAACAGAACATACTGGGATTATAATGGCTTACAGCCAATTGTTTTGTGTACAAGATTAGCCTAGCTTTGGGAACGTAGATTGAACAAATTTTTGGTTTTTTGTTATCGGTCAAAAATTGTTACGTTCCGGCCGCGAAATGGTTACAGTTGAGGAGTTGTAGCGCCGTCATTGTGTAACGAAATTATTATTAAAAAATAGTTTTTCACACTTCAACATGTGTATAATAATGACCTGTAAATAGATTCTTAATTTTTTCTTAATTTCTTTTTGCGTTCCCGTGAAAAATTCACGAAATTAGACTTTATTTCCATGCTCTAGAGCGGCTCGACCCCCTAATCAGTCTTCACGAATACCTTTGTTGTCACTGGTCCCCGTGTTATGGCCTCGCTGACACCTGCAATCCCCTTGACTATTACACGTGGGGCGTAGTCGAGGCAAAGATAATTGCAAAGCATCGTGTCACCAAAGATACCCTGAAGCCCACCATCAGTGATGGCGAAAATGGACAAGGATCAAGGTCAAGAAAATAATGGTTTTTCAATTCACCATATACAGTGTTTACACGATATTTGTCCAAAACACGGATATAGCCAGGGACATATATCAGCCAGGAGTGACTCTTCTGTGATCCTCGCTGAACGTAGAAAAGGACAGCGAAGCTCTACAGGTCTCGGTTTATAGTCCCTCACGGGGTACACCTCGCGGTAGTGGGGATAATTCCACGACGTTCATCATCGAGGCCTTGGCGACATATATAGAGAAATCACTGTAGTTCTGGGACTTTTATCGGCTAGGCTTTTGGGACATATATAGACTAAACACTGCAATTGATAGTAAAATTAATCGACGTAATACATACCAAGCCTGAAAGGTTAATTTGTTTGGAATTTTGACTTGACCCACGGTCATAATCACCGGCACATATGTTGATATTTTTCTGGGAGTTGAACGGTTTTATCCATCGACTTTTCCGGATTTACCTAGACGACCCTGTAATTAAAAAGCAAACATTAGGGGGGGGGGCAGAAACATGACAGTGGAACGTCCAGGATATAAAATCTTTCGTGAACTCCGGCCAGAACACGGTAGACCGGTATCTTCGAGCGAATAATACCGTTCGATACATCCAATTCCCTTACCGATTTTCAGCCCTGTTTGGCTCGGCTAGCTCCCGCGCCACGGGATAAAAGCGTTTCGGCTCCCTTTTGCGACTTAACGAGAAAGAACCGAGCGAGGCATTGTTGCCCGGGCACAATAGTCTTATTCCTCCCTCTCCGGTTCATTAGCACCTTTACCAAGGGCCGTCGTGAAAAAAAAGAGAGAGTTAACGGTGGAAGGGGGAGAGTGCGAGGAGAGAGAGAGGGAGAGGGAGGGAGGGAGGGAGAGAGAGAGAAAGAGTGCGGGGATGGGCAAGAAGATCCGGGGTTCATTAATATTCAATGTTATTAGCCTTCAGTTTGAAAGTTCCTCTGCATCGTTCACGAGGTCTCTTAAATAAAAACAGAGCTTTCATGGTGACTCGGAGAAAGGGGATGGGGCTAGAGATTGCATGAGAAATACCTCGAAAGTACGAATGCTATGATCAAGCATTCTGAAAGCTGTTCTTTCTTTTAATGACTTATACGGTTCATAATTTGTAATCAAGGCAGTATGCTCTCATTACAAATTGAATAAAATATAATTGGATGGGGTGAGTTCAAGTTATATTTTAGCTTTGGAGTCATTAGTAAATGTTTCAGTTTTTGAACATTTAACAGGTAATATTACACGGATGATTGATACGAATTCACTAGAAAATCTAGTTTATCGTTTGAAACATTGATTTTTACAACTATTCAGAATAATAAAGCAATAATAAGAACAAGCAAACAATTCTGTATTCAATACTGAACGAAGATTGGTTAACGCACAAAGAAAATTGTCATCCTTTTAATAGGGACTGTAGTGCGTTCCAAAAAGGATAGAAATAACAGGCGTTTTAATTGATTTACTATACCCATTATTTGAAGACCACTCTAACCACGGTTCAAACAGAATTTCTTCTCTTCGTTAGGGGTTGCATAAAATCCCGAAAAAGATAAAAATATCATAAATCTATTTTAAAGGTTTTATTAATTGGATTTCCGGAGAGTAATGAAAAATGAGTTGAAAAATACTTTGTTCTCTGTGCTAGAGGTCGTATCAGATTCTGAGAAAGATTAAAATTTCGTAAAAACCATTTTGAACGACGTAGTAAATTGAGTTTCACAGGATTATAAAAATCAGGTTAAAAAATGATTTTCCCCTGTGTTAAGGGTAGTATAAAATTCCGAAAAAGTTGTACATATCACAAATCTTTGTAAAAAGATTTATTAAATTGACTTCCCGAAGACTACATATTAGGGTTGAAAAATAACGTTTTCTGTTTTTCAAGGGTTATAGTATATTCTGAAAACAAATATAAGTAAACCAAACCGTTTTTAAACAAAGTTTAACACTAGGTTTACGGGACCCGTCAAAATGGCGGGTTCTAATATTTTTAATTTACAATTATTAAGATTCTAAAGATACATCCATGAGAAATTATTCAACAAATTTATTTCTTTGGGTATATGTTACTAAAAAAAAAAGAATGGCTAAAATTTTGGGCAGCACATTCTCGTTATTTTTATAAATTAATGTAAAATAGTCACTTTTGGCACTCCGTAAACCCGGTGTTAATATTCTAGGACATTTTCTCATGAAGACACATCACTTCGAACGTGGGCAATTGTTGAACGAAAATTTATCGATCCCTTAATTTCGCACGCCTGTGCAAATCAAGATCCGCGTGAAGAATTGTCCGAATATCGATGGCGCAGTATAAAACGGATTGGGCGAGATCTAATGGATCGTAGCGCGTCTGGATAAGGGCGCCGGCGCGCGCTCGTGAGAATGTAATTACCGCTTTAATTAATCGGGCCGGGAGTCGGGGGTCGGGTTTACCGTCGCGTCGCCGCGTTAAGTCGTCGAACGGTGGACAGGGCTCGGCCGGATGATAACAATGGAACCGCAATTACGTGTCTTCGAGGCAGAGGCGGCGTCGGTCCATTGTCTGTTACAACCGGCCGGGGCCAAACGCGACCGGAAACAGTCGCAGACACCTCTCTCTTTATCGAGGCTAGAAAGCGTGCGCTATGAGAGAGAGAGAGAGAGAGAGAGAGAGAGAGGGAGAGAGGGAGAGTAAACCCCTATCGATTACTGGTATCAATAAACTGTCCGTGGCAGAACGCAGCTGATGCGATCGAACGCGTGTGACACCGGCTAATACGTGGCCATGGAAAATATGTAAAGCAGCCGGGATTAGAGTAACTCGATGGGAACGATTACACTGGATCGTCTGATTAATTATTCGATGTTAATGCGCCGCTGCTCGCTGCGTAAACTACGAGCCAGTCCCCCATCGTACATAGAACAGTCGTTTCGGAACGCCGGACGACGGAACACCATGGACAAGAGCTTTGAACGCTACCCGGTGAGATTCACCATAATTCTTTCACGGTTTTAACGGTACTAAAAATTTTTTCAATAATCAATTTATTTCCGGAATTATTTGGAGAACGATTTGGTAAAGAACAGAGATTTTTGGCGACTCTGTAATTCCTCGTTTGCATTGTTGACTGCGATTTTTACTGTTCACTTTTTGTTATCGGAGATGATAACTCTTGATTTTCCTCGGCGTATCTTTCCATCTTCAACAACAGCCCCAGTGTCGCACGGTTACGACGACACACAAATACACGCGTTTCCTTGACTGGCACGTTGAGCTATCGGGCCGGATAGACTGCGCTCCGAGTAATAGCTGTCATTTTCGGAGCCATTAAATTGATGCCGATCTCATAGCCGCGGAGGGAATAATACTGTCGGAACCGATTATTGCGAATGATCTACAATTTTATTAGTGTCCTTATTCGACTTAAGCCGCCTGTCTGCGGTGCGGAATGCGACGCGTTTCAGTTCGTCGAGTTACTCTAATGTTTCTCGTTATTGTTCCCCCGTGCCTTTCAATCATTCTCGCGTGCCATTTTGATCATAACTGACAAACACAATAGGTAACAAGTTAAAATACACGGATAGTAATTAGCCGTTTCAGTTACGGAACAATATAAAGTGCAAATTGGAATGTATTGTTAATGAAATGCTTATGTATTTTTTGTAATAACTGAATAGTCATTACGACAAAAATGAGTACATCAATTGCAAAATAGTAAACATGTTTAAAGAATTTTTCGCATAAAGATCCGAATCGTAGTCATATGTGATATGTATAATTTTTCGGTTTAATGTTATACAATTTTTTAGCCGAGCAGTCCGACAAAAATGTTGAGGAAAGAGATATTTAACAATATTTATAACATTAACGAAGTGCATTATGACGTCTCCAGGACACATTACTTGTTACCGGAGAGTTCCACATATTATCCATTAGCAGATAATTTTACTTGGCCGTGATTCCACCATTTTATGGGTCATTTTCATGAAAATGTTATTTTCCCAATTTTTCTTTACTCGATAAACTCTCTGCATGTTCCAACGTCCACGTTATTTTATTTTTGAGAGATAGATCTAGCTAAAGTTAGTCAAAGGTCTTGGCATACCTGCTCCCATGAACTTCACCTCAAAATTTTATTACATGTTCCAACATTATAAAAGATTTGAAGATTCTACTGTGCGATAAATATTGCTACATCGCAACACAAATTTTGTATTATTATATTTATATTTGTCTCATTCTTCTTTCTTTTCTAAAGAAATGTATGTTAGAACTTTTACAATATCATTTATAACTTGACTTTATTCGAAAACGTATCATTCCCAAAACGAGATTGATTGTTCGTTCTCGATCCGTCTGTCAATATTTTAAGTAATGCAATATCTCGAATATTCCCAACTCGTAAAATCTGTTTCTCCGTTTACAAAGTAATAATAAAAATTCTCGAGCACTCAAAGGGTCAGGTCAGATGCAATATCGATTCAGATTGCGATATTTTCAGACGCGACGCTGCATCGAATGCAATTCCGAAGCACCCGTCATGGAGCCTGGCGGCAAAGAGCGAAGAATGACATAACAGCCGAGGCCGAATATAAATATTACACGGTGTCAACGACAGTTCCGTCGAATTTATATTTACAATTCCGTCGGTCGTCGGTGGATACGTTTCTTGATTGATGCGCCGCTCGATTTGTGTTCCGCGGGCCATCGCGCCGCGCCGGCCGAATTTTCGCGCGGCGCGGGATTATTTTCGGCGTTGACCGCAACTCTTTCAGCCGCGGCCACGGTGGCGGCATCAATATTAATTCGTATCGTTGACAGGCCAGCGCAGCGATGCGACGCGATGCACGCCGGACCCGCGATGCAAATGCACCGGCGAGGGATGTACGTGAACGCGCACGGCAACGTAATTGCCACGGGCAAGTTCATATTATGTTCCGTCAGGTGCGGCACCGATGGAACAAGGACAGTCCGTGTTACACAATTTATTTCCGCAACAAACAGAACGGCGCTCGAAAACATTTGATCGCCCGCAGCGGTCGAAGTTCGCCGGAGAAAAAGACGTCGAAGGATTCGGTCTCCATTTTTGTTGTGATTGCGGTGGTTCTGGTTCCCCTGCGTTTACGCTCCTGCGGCTACCAGCCTGTTAATGCTATCCTTCAAAATACACCTTGTTGAGTGTGTTCGTATAAAGTAAATATTAGAGCGATTTTAAACTGCGTTACCGTGTATTTCTTATAATTATCTACCGGCTGCATCGGTGTATTATTAGGGGGGCCGGATAGTAAAATTAAAGTAGAATAATTTTTTATTGATATTTTATTTTTAATCCGTGATATACGAATGCTCTTGTATAGTTGGCCATGGTGAATGAAGCTCTCCGAGAGTTCTTCAGTCGTCTGTCGAGGATCATCTTCTACAGCTGCCCGTAAAATGTCATTATTAGACAGCGGATCTTTATGCAAAATGATATTTTTATACATCAATTGCAATCTATAGGAGCTAAGTAAGAATTTATTTTTAAGAATTTATATGTTAAAAATGGTATAGCGACATTGTTAAACTCCTTTGCAACTTTTCTGGTTTTGAATCGGTCATTTCGAACATTACCTCTACAAAAAACAATATATTTGTAGAAAACAGTACTAACTACAGTCTTTTTTCGATATATGTCGCAAATACCTAGCTGATAAAAGTCGCAGAACTATCCCTACTACCGCGGGGTATACCCCGTAATTATAGTCATTGTAGCTACTTCCCGAATGATGTTTACATTTATTATTTTTCTACTTACACATTTCATGGGACGATAATTTTCCTGGAAGAGATAAGCGAGGTAGCACCTGCAGTCAAAATTTTATCTACTTTTTGTAGCTTTAAATATGGAAATTTAAATTTACAAAATGGATAGAGTTCTTTCTTCCGGCAGGCCAGGCATTGATTTTAATTTTACGGAATTTCTGTTTACGCACTCCTTTTAAGTAGTGCAATTTGACAATAGTGTGTATGTGTACATTTAAGAAATGGCGACATAGAAGGCAATATTTTCTGTAACTTCTATAATAAGTTCTTCCCGATTATGGCTATATTTAATAACTCACAAAAATCTCGTGGATTTAATGAAAATATAAAATCCTGCAGAATTATCCTCAGCTTAAACCCGACTCGAATCCACTCAAACGATTAACACTGTTTGCATTTATTTTGAAACTCAGCTCGCTCGATTGCACTCGAACGAATCCAGATAAAACAGCGGTATAAATTGACGCGTGACCACGAAATCATATTTCGCGGGCGAGAAATCCAAATAGTGGAAGGTTGCCTAACATGGGGATGTTTTTTTTTTTTTTTAAATTGATCATATATTCCATACAAATAGAAGAAAATGAAACGAAAATCTGTGTGCGGATGTTCAATTTTATTTCAATTCACAGAATAGAGGACAAAAATGGCCATTCTAGTAAAAATTTAATCTAAAGAACAACGGAGTGAAATAAAGGACTGTCCTTTTAAAAGAACGTGTTGTCACCGTACGTTTTAGGTTAGTGTCCTCTACAAGGATGCAGTTGGCGAGTCCCGGAGATTTGTTCGTTATTCTTTATCTCGGAATCAGATTCGCAGTTCCGCGAAGGTCTCAGCGCGGCCGGGGTTATTTTCTCGGCGTGTTTCCCAGGAGGATCGCATCCCGAGACACTTTCAGAGCAATATTGACACTGTGCGAAAGGCCGGGCTGAAGAGTGGCGAGCATATAATTCACGAGAGGGGCTGGTGTTTACGGCGCTTGCCGGTCGTCGACGCTAACGACGTTCACACCAGCTTCAGCAAGCCGACGAATAATTCAGTGCTTTAATTACGACGTGGACCCGGAGGGTAGCTCAATATTGCAACCGGTGCGGCATACCTGTCGGTAATGCTTCGTCGCAGTCGGTTAGAAGTGGCCCCGGTGTATTTGTTACAGGCCCCAGCCAAGAAAATGGAGCGAAACTTTCTGCCGGCGTTGACCCCGTTAAGGGGACAGTCTCGTGCGAAATTATTAACAATTTTCTGGAATTTTGTCCACAGCAATGATACGTTACAATTTTTCTCTTTTAATCGATTTAGATACTCTTTCGTCGCACGGAACAATCTTTTTATACAGTGATTTCTCTATATATGTCGCCAAGATCTGGATGATAAACGTCGTGGAATTATCCCCACTACCTCGGGGCACACGCCGCGAAGTATAAACATAACACGGCTCGGGTATGTCTCCTGGACGATAAACGACGCTGAGAAGACCCGTGTGTTGACATATATCGAGAATTCACTGTACTTATTTCTTAAATAAACAATATAATGCATTTGCAATAAATATAATGCATTTTTAAAAATCATATCTTGCTGGCGTCGATGATCAACAATCTCAGGGTCCAATAAAACAAAAACACCAAGATGAATCTTAATCGATACCGTCATCGTCCCTAACAAACTAGATAATTTATCTTGAAGCTTGGCAAAATGGCGAATGCTTAAATTGTGTATTCCGAACTTTCATTCTTTTTCCGGTAATTGTTTAAATAAAAAAAGTATGATAAATTCAATGATAATTTTGATATCGGCGAGAGATGGTAGTGCGTGGAATAACTTCAAATTTTCAAAATTTTGGGACAATCGGCCGTGTAGTTTCTGAGATTTTATCTAGGCGAAAAAATACACGTGGAGAAAAACGTGTTTTGTACTTACCCTGCTACACCAAAGCATGGTTCTTCTGGAACCATAATTTTGTCATTTCAATGGATTTCAGTATCAAATTTTGAGAAAGTATTTTTAGTGATTCTATATTTTCAAAAATGCAATAAAAACGTCGTTGCTGCGACCAATCCTTTTCCCTCCGCAACACGTTATCTTATTCGGTAGATTTCTCGTTTCGGGACACCCGGCTCTGAACAAATGCTTTCCATCTCCGAGTCTGTTAACTCTCATTTCTCCCGAGACTAATAATCCTTGCATTCGAGCATTAATTAATCTTGAACTTGAGCTACAGTTTACTCAACCCGGCTCTGTGCAGAGGGAACGATTTTTTAATTATAGAGGCTGCTGCTGGAGCGGCAATTCTTGTAGAATGTACCGGGCTTATTTGAGAATTTATTAAGCATGATTTCTAAATAGAATTTAATTAACACCTAGGATTCATATTGATGAGGAAAATATTTTAATTATTAAGGCTGGTGTAGGGTGGAACAAGCGTGTATAATGTACTGAGCTTACTTGAAAATTTCTTAAGCATGAATTCTAACAATAAGCAGAATTTAATTAGCACCTTGGTTTCATATAGATGGGGAGAATATTTTACTCATTAAGGCTGGTGTCGGATTCTTGTATAATGTACTGAGCTTAATTGAGAAGTTATTTAGCAATAGTACTTATTGTAATATGCTCAATCTTCGATTTGCTTCGAAGGGAAAAATAATGATTATATTATGGACATATGAAGGTCAATACATTTTTAAACGTAGGTTATTTCGTTCACAGAAATCAAGGTGACCTTGAAATCTCCGTAACGTCTTCGCCCATACAAAAAATGTTTGCATCGCAACACTTCCCACTCTATACCATGCAGGTTTCGTAGACATCACATTTTCATATTTTTTACAAATAACGGAAATATTGAAGGTGGTCACAGTGACCGGCCCACCTTGTGTAGTTGTAGTTTTCCTAGCCGATAGAAATGAATAGCAGCATAAAATTTGAGCAACTAGAAATCATTGGAGTTAAAACGAACGTGCGCACGAAGAGTAGCCTAAACGCCGTCGCCGAAGAAGCTTCCGAGCCAGTTAAAGGAGACAAACGAGGGGCGCGCGGCTCGGTTGAAACGAGAACGATAAATTAGGGGCGGGGGCGGGGGTCGCGTGTGGACCAAAAATGAATTTAAGAGTCACGGAAGATTGTGCTTCTTATTGCGACGTTCAGGGAGGGGAGGATTCGCGCGGGCGGGCCCGCCAGGACGCCATAATTCCGCCGGCCGATAAACCAAAATTTCCACGACGCGCCATAATTCTCCCGAACGCCCCCGGAAACCCCTTCTGAATTCGGCGTTTCGCCGAGGCCGAGGCCGAACCCGCCTCGACGTAGCCGTTATTTACAAACCCGGCCTTAATAAGCGCGCTGGGCTGGCAACCGGTGCGGTGCAATCACGGGCCACCGTTATTCAAAGTCCACGCCACTTCCGGTTACAGATTCTCCCTTAAATGGGAAGGATGCCGATTATCCGACTTCGATTTTGTTGCGCCGTCGCGAAATGCAAGCACACATATCCCTGTCGACAGTCACTCCAGTGCTGGATAAATAAGCAAAGTAAACACCTGCTTAGGGCATCAGGACAGGGGGGTGGGGGTGGAGGCGTAGAAATTTCATTATTATAAAATATGTATTATTTCCAAGTGTTTACGTGCATTTGCGTGCGAGAAAAACTAAAACCCTTTAATCCTAAAAACACAGTTTAATCAAATTATCGCAAATGCGTAAGAAATCGTACATGTCCACCTTACATTGACAAACCGAATACAGCACTCCTTCTACAGCATCTAGGAAACGGAGATGGGTAAATTTTCAGCTTGGGGAACATGCGAGGTTTAGAGAACTATTAGGGGTACCCGTACGTAATCAATTATTTGAAAAGAATTTGTTTTGCCTTTAGTTCCGTACCGATCGTTGAAGAGAAAACAGTTTTCGGTAAAGCAGCCTGTGTTCAAAATATAAAAAGTATAATTTTTTTTTACAACCCTGTAGTAAAATGGCGCGTCCGTACCTTCCGAGGATCATATTCGTCATTGCATACTTTTTCATTTTCATGCGGGATTTAATGCAACGGTAAGAACAAAGAAAATTTGCGATGTTTATGGAGATGTATTGAAGGTCAACAAGTGTCAACGTTGGTTCAGAAGGTTTGCTGCTGGTGATTATGATCACTCTGACAGACCTCGAAGTGGACGACCAGTTGAATTTGATAATGACACCCTAAAATCTCTAGTGGAGGCTGATCCAAAATGAAGTATACAGGAATTATCGAGAAGCCTTGGGTCCACACGGTCAACTATACAAAGGCACCTACACGAAATGGGAAAGGCATATGGGCAAGGAATATGTGTACCGCATCAATTATCCGAGACCAACAAGAATATTCGTAGATCAATTTGCACTTCATTGCTATCCGGATTTAGCAGAATCGTTACCGGAGATGAAAAATGGATTCTTTATGATAACATAAAGCGTCCCAAGCAATGGCTTTCTGCAAATCAAATCGCAATATCAACCTCTAAACCTAGCTTATCTCTTAGAAAGGTGTTACTGTGCATTTGATGGGACTGTCGTGACATAATTCACTTTGAGTTGTTGAAACCTGGAGAAACAGTTACTGTTGAGTTGTGTTGTCAGCAAGTACAACGGCTGTATTCAGAACTATTGAAAAAGAGGGTATCTTTAGTCCACAGAAAAGGTATAATACTGCAAATTGACAATGCTCGGCCCCATACAGCGAAACTCACTCAGGAAAAAATCAAAGAATTGCAATGGGAAGTTTCACCGCATATATCACCGGATATTGCTCCCTCTGACTATCATCTTTTCAGATCTCTGGAGCATTATTTAACAAATAAAACATTCACTTCTGTAGAAGATGTAAGGAGGCACCTCGAGTCATATTTCGCTTCACGAACCCTGGATTTCTATAAGAGGGGAATTTTTGCAGGAAAGATGGCAAACTGTCCTTGATAATAATGGAGATTATATAATAAATTAAGAAATAAAAACCTAAATTTGCTAGTTTGTTTTAGATTTCAAGATAATTGATTACTTATGGGTCACCCTAACATAACCAGGTGACCCGTCTAGGCCGAAATCCCCGGCGAAGCGTTCTGTGGGTCACCAGATTCCCTATAAAAGCCAGGTAAATAATCCACGAGCTACCGGTGGCGTAACGAAAGAAATGCCCTGGCCTACGTTACGATAGCATCAGTGACCCCATAAAGTGCGGCGAATCCCAAGGGCAGGGATGGGGGCCAAAGAGACACGTAACCGTGAGCTCCTCGCGCACCAGGTCCTCCCTCGGTCCTCTTTCGGTCGCGTCGTCTTAACTCACACGGGCCCGTGGCTAGGCTATCGTTATCCTCCGTGGCGGAACTCCTCGGCTGGTCGTTGATTTACGTGGCTGCCAAAGTTTTATCGGCCCGTCCATCAAACCAGTCGCCGGAATCCCCCAGGAAACCGGCAGCATCCACTCGGTTTCCTACGATCGTGAGCGCACACCTCGAGGAATCCGTGGTTCACGCTCTTAATCCCTCGACGAACTTGCTCGAGTAACGCTTTTCGTTTAAATAATTGCTGTTCCGAATACACCGCGTCTTGCTAAATATTCCAGCGCACAGCAGTATTGTTCGGCAAAATTCTGGCGGAGTTGGACGGGACGCTAAAGTCGCGAGATTACGGTCCTACTTTCAATTCTCGAGTAGAATTCTTGTTTCGAGTCGTCGATTTCCGATGATTTATGAGGTAAACAATTTTTAGATTACTTCAAAACAAGACAGTAAAATTTTTATATGTTTGCATATGTTTCAAGATGACTTCAAGGTATCTTTATTATAACGTAACATTTTCAGTGCCTGTCACAAATTGAGTTGTTGTATACAAGGTGTCTCACCTAACTCGACATGGGCATTGCAGCAAATACACATAATATGCATTATTGGTGCACTGAAAACCCGAAATAGCTTCGACAAGTTGTGCACCAGCGTCCATGGAGTGTAAATGTATGGTGTGCATGATGTTGGTGATAACATATGAATTTTTCGTACTAAAGGTCACGTGAAGGTCATAATATTACAGGTCGTTGGATTCGTCTTGACCTCGGCTATCATGTAGCGATAATAAAAATATATCATTCCATTAAAAAAAAAATTCGATGGCCTTGAAATCTCAAAAAATATAACCTTGAACAAACTTTTTTGCCTATCATAATATTTGCCCCTCTGAACGAATTAATGTTTTCCGGTGAAATTTTCTTCTACCATAAGAAACAAGCGAGGTATTTTAGATGGTCGTGTTAGGTGAGACATCCTGTATATCTCTGAAAAATATCGAAAGTAAAATTAAAAGTACTGTAAATGTAGTAACAAAAGTGCAGTAGAACCTCGCTCGTTGCACGAAACGGGACCGAAGCGACGCCGCGTGCAAAACTCAAAGTAGTGTAGTGATTCATAGATCTTCTTTTGTTCTACTGTAGTTCCGTTCAGCGTCTAACGGATACGGGGATCAATAAAGTAGTGAAAAAAGGTATGTTTGATCTCTTGACGAAGAACGAACCTTTCCCGGTGAAAATTGCTGTGCAAATATGTGTCAAACGATTTATACAGACGGAGGTAAAGCCTGCAATTGGGAAAGAACGCTTTGTAAAGCGTGAGAGAACAATGGACCACGGTTTCTTTGATTTTCATTTGTTTCATAAACCCTGAGTAACGTCGGTGATAAAGTATCGAACTTACAATGTAGAAACACTGTTCCCTATTTCGTAGCATAGAACCTGCACAAAACGTCCCATATTGCATTTAACGCGCCATATATCACGGCCGTGGGTTAACGAGATCCTTTCTTTCGTAAAACAGCGACTTTAGCGTAAGACTTTGTCTTCGAATCGCCTATAAATCGCCGCGAAAGCGTAGAACCATAGTAGGTGGTTCGCGCAACAGTGTTTCTCAGCCGGGTCGCATAAATTCGACGATATTTATAGCCCTGTCCCCTATTCCCTGTAAAATTGGGAACGAAAACCGGTCGCGAGTTCAATTGTTTAGAACTGATACGTTTTTGGGAGGAAGGATGCCGGCCGGCTGAATCGGATCGTGCCTAAATCATGCTTCCCCCGTTCCTCGTTTCCGTCTGTATTCTACGACGGGGTATCAAAAGGACGACCATAAATCCGTTGGTAGATTTGGGCGGAGCCACATTTATCATTAGGCTGGCCGTTACGCGAGTAAATTCTAATTCATGCGCACGCCATCCGCCGGAAAATCTCGATTCTTCGAATCGGCCTTACTCGGACTTCATTAATCGTCCGCTATTCACTCTGCACTGACAAACTGATTCAAGCTGTCTCCTTTCGCTCCGTATTCTAAGAAATGGTCAACAACAATCCTTAGGTTAGAATCGAAGCAGTAATCTCTTGGCAAGCTCGAGTAAAATTGAACTTTTCGATTTTATGCGTGCAAATGTGTTAGTAGGAAACAAAACTATAAAACTATTCTTCACCGGAAGAATTTATTAAAATTGTTAACTTGCTTTTGACTTGTTAAAATTATAGAAGAAATACAATTTTCATCCGAGTTCCATTTCTATCATAAAAATCCGCGATGCTGATGCGTGCAATAAAGGCGATCTTTTTTTGTTTCCCTTTTTTCTTAATTTTTCTTCTAAACGTCAGCTGTTGATCACTGTACTCAGCAAATAGCCCAGACCACGCGTCCAATTCCGATTGCACCCGCCACACGCTAGTCTCCTCGCGAGCGATCTCTTCTTTGTTTCTGCTAATTAGCGGGCTCGCCGGGGGTAAGAAGATGGCGGCAGCATTCGGTAGGTTTGCAGTCCGGCGATCTGCAATGCGGAATTGCGGGTTGCGACAGTAAAAAAGGCGAAACGTTTACGGAGGCTTGTGACGCGGCGCGCAGGTAAGTGTACCAAACGAAATCAGAAGGGATGCAGAAGGCGCAGGCTTCGTGGAGCGGTTCGGCCAATTAAATCCGGCATTTGTCTTCGGGGCTCGTCTTCTTCGGTGGTCCGTGAACTTTTCCAGCGTCTCCGAATGCTTAGGAGTCTCGAGGTCTCTCTCTCTCTCTCTCTCTCTCGCGACTCTCCCGCGGGCATAAAGAACCAAAGTCGTTTTCCTCCGGCTTCAAATTGACCTGGGACCAGCCTCTCCACCCCGGTCTCATAAATATTTAAATCTAATGAACTTTACAGGCCGTGTAGATTCAAATCAGGGCTTCGTTGTAGCTGCTCCTTATATATTATTCGGCGGTCGTATAACGTTGATCGAGCATCCCCTCTCGAAACCTAACCGCCGGAACCGTCCGCGCGACGAAAATCCGACGCGAACCGTCCCGCACAACCTAGCAGAGACCATGGCGCCGCAATTCCGATGCTCCCGGGCCGCGTCTCTGTAATTCGACGACCAAGGATATCGCCTGCGACGGATCACGCGCCGGATAATCTTTTTTCCAATTTCCGTGACCCCGTCTCGGGTTCGCTGTTTGGTTACATCGACCAGGCGAAACCACCCTCGCGCCAACTGGCTCACGATGTATCGAACATCGATGCGTTCTTTGTGCAGTTGCAACACCCGGCTCGCTTGTTAGACACAAACAAGACGCGGGTGGACTTTTTGTTAGGGTATTAGCTGAACCAAACAGCTCCGTTCTGGCGAACGAAGTTCGTCGAGGGTTCGGCATTCTTCGCGTTCTCTGTTTCTGTTTTCTGCAGGTCTCGCGACTGCATCTACCGCGAAGATCGGAATCAAAACGGAATTTTCCTTCTGTCTTATCCCTTAGCACTCGAACGGCGACTGTAGGGCGCCACTAAAAATTGCTGTATTAACCGAAATATTTTTTACATTATTAAAGTTTGTATTTGATAGATTACTAAACATTTCAGTATTGCACGAGTAAATTGCACCATTTTCGTATGTATAACACGAAAAAGAAATGTATGCAAGGGAAATATTCTAGGCCGGAAGAAATGTTTTGTTTTGGAGTTAAAATAGCTTCGAGTGCAAAGGGTTAATAATTGTGATACGCGTTGGAAAGAAAGTATCGATTATGTTAAATCTTTTAAATCTCGCCTGTTCGTCGAAATCATGTGACATCGCGCCTGTTAAATCTTTTAAATCTCACCTGTTCAATAAATGCATAAAATCCGCAGTCTACTTATGCATTAAACGTTATTGAACATTATTGAAACATGTATTAACACGTTAAGTGCCAAATATCAACCCCAGAGATTCTTACAGAATCAGAGTAATTTAATTAATAAAACCACAACTAGAAAATGTATTATAGGGGATGCTGTCTTAACCCTTTTGAATTAAGTTTATCAGGATATCTCATAATAAAAACGAATTTCTAAACCCAGCCAAAAATCACTGTCAGTCGTGTGTGACTGACGTGGCAGTTGACGTGTTAAACATTATTTGAAAATGAAGAATAACACACTGGAGGATTAAAATTGTTGAACAGCAGAAACTTTGCACTCCCCGAATCACGATAAGACGAACCGCAGTCAAAGCAAGGCAGCCGATTCCCAAATTGCAGGGGTCTCGGGCTTTCAATTTCCTCCGAAGAAGGTAATTACCTAACTCCGGACTACTTAGGACCCTCATTTTGTTTCTAATCAAAGGTCGCTTCGTCTCATTTCCCAGGAGGACAAAAAAGCGCGGCGAACGGAAGGAGACCGCGGGGAACAAAGAATGTCGAAGAGGGGGGCGTTGGCAGAATTACCAGTAATTTCCGGTTGGCAGTCCGCTATTGGATGGCGAGAACTGTGAACGCTGCCACGGCCTGGAACGTGAAAGAATAGGACCGGGGGTAACGATCACGTGCCCCTGCGGACGTGTACCGACTGTCGCCCCTTGTCAATAAGCTCGCAGGATTCGAGTCCTGAGCCGTGATACTGTATTCCGTCGGAGACATCCTTAGCCTTCCCCTTCCACCAGTTCCTTTCAGTTTCTCCAGTTCTTCCAGTTCTACCAGGTTCCTCTGGTTCTGCAATTTCTCCTACTCTTCGGGTTCGAACCCCTGGCCCGGCGCGGGGGCGGTTTTTCAAAGAGGGGAAGAGACAGGCGATCCTTTGCGTCGGCGAGTGGCTAATGGTTTTAAGAGAAGCAAGCTCCGTACAATAGCACTAAACGTCGGTTACCGCTTCTTCTCCTTTATAGCTAGATCTGGCGGGCGATTACTCGACTCCGTCAACGTCGTGGAGGAACGGCGGGGAGGGGAGAAAACGGGGAGACCACGTTAAACGTTTTAAAATAAAGTTCGGAGAATGGAAATGGAACTCGGCGAAATGGCCTGGGGAAAATAGATGGAGCGGGCACCACGAGTAGGGTCGCGTTATCGTAAAATGCAGCGAGGTGACGCGCGGTGCCTTTTTCCGCGAATTTTTGGCAGAGCCCGGGGTTAAATGTTACCGAAGAGGAAGACACGATTTGCTTCCAATTGATTCTGTCGTGAATATGAAGATTACAGCACTTTATCGTTCGGTGTATCGTGTGTTTCTAACCATGATTCGTTTACTGGATAAGTGAATATTTTTTATCCCTATTTTTTGGTCTACCTCGATTATTTAATACATTGCAGCAGATGTTGTTGATTATTTCAGAATATTTTTCTACAGGAATGTCCTTTTCCTACGATTTCCGTCTCCTTTTTCAAAAAATACCGGGAATAATCTCGAAGTCAACGGACGGCGATATATAGGGTGTCCAAAAATTCACGCAAGAAGTATTTTTGATAGAAAACACAGGTTTATAATTAAAAATTATACATTTTTTATTGATTCATGGCCTCCAAGGCTTTGCTGGCGCATACGCGCTCTTTTGTTGAAATTTTCCATGACCGTTCTGCATAAATGTGGCTGAATTTCGTTGACATAGCGCTCAATTTCCTTCTTCAAGGCGTGGGTGGTCGTGGGCTTGTTGGCATAAACCTTAGACTTCAAAAAAACCCCCAAAAGAAGTTCATCGGCGTTAAATCGCATGATCTGGGCGGCCAATTCTGATCACCAAAACGGGAAACCACACGACCAGGAAATGACTCATGCAGTCATTCAATTGTTTCTCGTTTTGAATGAAAACGGCTGAACTGTCAGCTGTGGCGTTGTCTTTGTTTTTCGTTGGCAACACTTTACCGCACAAACGGCGCAAAATTCAAATCTTCCGTGAATTTTGGGACACCCTTACAAATCTCGGTTAAAAGTGGAATAAACGTAGGATCCTTCTGGATGATATAAAGTGGCATTTTTCAGGTAGTCGCTGCCGGGAACGCGTTCGAAAATAACCTAAATGCCTGCGTCGCGGCTTAGATATCCGGCTGGTCGGCGTGCAGGACGCAGCCCGCGCCGCGGCCCGAAATACTTGGCAACTTCGTAAGAACTCGAGTATCGCGGCATTCGGAACGCTTGAAACGTACGAACGCACCGACGGATTCCACCGAGCCAGGGTAATTTCCGAAACTCCCAGCAAATTTCCAACCGGTTCCCGCTTTACATAACTGCGGCCACGACTCCGCACCGGGAATCGCGATACCCGTCAAAGACCGGCGAACGAATTGTTCGCGGTCGAACAGCTAGTCTTCCGCCTTTGGAATGCAAATGCCCCGTCTCGCAAAGGATCCACTCGGCTTCTTATTTCACGCCCGGACACGGTAACAGGATCCTCGTGCCTCGTCAGGACAGTCTTCTTCTCGTTGCTCTTCTTACTTCGCACGCGGAATTCCGATCCCACCTATGCCTCTGCTGCTTAACACGCTCGCTACCACAGTGTGCCATTTTCATTAGGTTGTTGCGCACGGAACGTCCGACTTTGAACAGTACTCAGTTCCTCGCGTTCCTCATTTTCACGATTGCCATTCCCATTTTGTAGTTTCTTGTACATCGCACGTTGATCAATCGCGCAAAGTCACATTCGAAGGAGAAGAATTTATATCAGTGTTTACCGTTTATTGTGAGCTTGTTTACATTCATTAGTCCAGGTTCGAGAACATTTCTTGAAACCCTAGGGGGATCATGCTATCGTTTTTTCACTATTTACATCCAGTGCCCTAATTTTATGAATTTTTCATACTCAAGGTCACGAGAAGGTCATAATATCACAGGCTCAAAGTCAACTAGCAAAGTTCCAATTTCCTAAATTGAAACACCCCCTATAAGGATAATTGTCTCATTCTAGCAAATAAATAAAACCGTTTTGTTTGTAATTAATAATGTGTAGTCAACAGAGACATGCATTTTGTCCAACGTGTTGCGATTCTGGCCCACTGTAAAGAAGCAGGTCTTTTCTTAATGTTTTACGGGAACGTAGTGAAAAATATTGAAAAATCTATTTACAGGTTTTTATATTAAGCTAGGTTAAGATTAGGGTAAGAGTGGTTGAAGAAGGAAAATGTAAATAGAAATTGTAACCCCGAGGGGAATCAATAAATGATATTATTATATTTACAGGTCTTTATTATACAAACTCTGATGTGTGAAAATTTTTGTAGATAAGGCAATCTACTGCGTACACTTTGTAAAAGATTATATTCGAAGTACAGCCATTTTGTTAATTTTCGATACACACCTTTCTATTTTATACTGGCCATGAACAGAGGAATGCGTTCAAAGATTTTCGGAAGGTGTATATTTTCTTTTTGGAGGTAGGAAAGATCAATAATCATATTACGTGGCCGCCTCGCCAGTTTTGATGCGTACTCATTTCTCGGTTGAGTTGTTAATCGACAAACGATTAAGCAGGATTATAGCACCCTCGCATAACTCCGAATCCGAAACGTTCCGTCATTCGGCAGAACAGTTTCGCAGGCTTCATAGAAACTAGCACTTTTCGTTACAAGCGTAATACCAGTTCCAATTTTCCTTCAAGCAAATTTACACGGTAACTTCTCATTGCCATAATAAATCCCCGGACTTACAAGTTGTTCGTGCAGTAAGAGTTTAAACAACTTGAGACCCGAGTCTCACGTGCGGAGTAAGTAGTTCACAATAATTTCGTAATTCCCCAACAACCGAGATTTAATTTCATGCTCATTAAACACGGCGCGATAAAGACGATATATATCAGCAGTCGCTGTCGCTTTGTTCCCCGTTAGTTCTCCGCTCTGCGGAATCGAAGCAATTGTAACTGTGAGTTCAGAGAAAGCTCTATTTCCGACAATAATGTTCCTGCGTTCGTTTCCCCTTTGTTCGAATCTCCGACGCTTTTGCAAAATCACCGAGAACAAAAGTGCAGTGCACGCATTCATTTCTCTGCTTCATTTCGCAAAGCACACACGTGAGCTTATTCGATAGTTTTCTATTCTCGTACAGAAAGCACAAAACAGTTTTGCATTATTGAAAACTTTTTACAATTATAATGATATAAAAGCCATCAATTCACATTGCACTACTTAATGATTCCTCAATAATTGGGGAAACATGCTGTATGCTCTTCTGGCACCTATCAGGATAGCGAGATATTATTTTTCTCCGAAATGCGGAGATTCAGAGAGAGATTTGGAAAATTGACTATTTAATAATTTATTTTGTGGGACAAAATTCTTAAAATATGAAACAAAATTTTAGCTCATCCATTTTATCGTTTGTTAGCTAGAGACCTGCAAAGATTAACACTAAACCTACCGAGCCTTAAAAGTAACTAATACATGTTGTCTTATAAAAATGACGAGATTGAATTTATTTGGATTTTGTGCGGTTCGTATTATAATACATGCTCTCCTAAATCTATTTGCTTAGTCATTTCCCACGAAAGCATTTTTACAATTTCAGTAATTGTAAAATAAAAAATCTGGTACGGTCATTTTGACCAGCGGTGGTAGGTTTAGTGTTAATACTGCAATTTCATGACAACCCTGTGATTTTTAAGGCTCCATTTTACAGCACGTCAAAACAATTCCGAGCGTTGCAAAAAATTTTCCAGAGACACAAACGATTAAAAACATTGGTAAGACTTGGGAAAACGTCCCCCTTTCTATCGACACGTGACCTATGACATTCTATTCGATTTGTCATGCTGAACACAAAATGCACGTGTCATTTTTGGCGCAAATGAATGGTTTTCAGCGCACCGTCACAGACGCGTAGGTAAATGCAGGATTCCTGTAGTAGTGGTGATAGTTTTTCGCGAATATCTCGAAAACTATTAATTTGCGCCAAAAATGACAAATACATTTTGTGTTCAGCTTGTCAAGACGAATAGTATGGCGTAGGTCATGTGTCGAAAGGAAGGGGGGCGTTTTCCCAAGTTCAGCCGAAACATTTCCTCAGGAGTGTCTCTACAATGGCGCAAGGTACGAAGGTCCCTCCTCGGTATTTATCGGCGTATCAGCGAGAAGTTTAGTGGATAGAGAATATCCACTGTGCCCGTTATCTCAGCGACGCCTCGGAAGCTCTGGGGGGAAAAAAGGATCGGCTGAAATCAGGCGGAGGGAACGGCCTAATATCTTTATTTCACGCCGGAAGAAACGCCCGGCTGGACGACGCTCGATAAATACTGAACACTCTTTACGATCAGGGTCGTCCCGCCCCTTAGCGCGACGGAAACTGACAATGGGTCGAGCCGAAGGTCGAACGAACGCCGCTTCCGTCCCGGTTGTTTTACGAGGCCGTATCTGGAAGCCATCTATTTATCTCTCTCCCCGCGGCTTGACTTCTTCGAGCCACTCTCGGCCCTTCAGTCTACCTATGGCTGTTCTTTCTGCTCGATGAAGAACAAATGATGTTGCACGGGACACCATCGAGGGCGACCACCTTTTTCCTCGAATACGCTCGCCGAGTGTTCCCGGCGCACTCGTTCTCACGACTGCGAGCTTCTTCTGGTAATCAACCTTTCGAGGATCGGGCTTATGGCGATTTTATGGTAGCCGTGACGAGATACATTCGCATTCTTATTCCATTTTTCAAGATTTTGCTTTGAACGCGTTTCTCCGTGTGTATAGATCCAATAAAAATAGTCGATTACATTGATCAAAACTTACAGCATTTTCTTTTTTATTATCGACCTCTCTTATGAGATTCATTACAACATATGAAGTGCATTACAGACTATAGTGTACATCAAGGTGCAGAAAGACTGCGGTAGATTTAAAACAAAATATCAAGAATGTCGATAACATTGGGAGAGTCAACTGTAGAACATGTTTACTCTATATATGTCCCAAGTGCCTAGCCGATAAAAGTCTCAGAACTATAAGACAGAGTAACTATTATAACTATTTTATTATACAGAGTACAACTGTTATACAGAGGCCTTTAGAGGCCTCCTGGCCGATGTATGTCCCTGGCTAGACCCGTGTTTTGGACATATATCGAGTAAACGCTGTAATGTACTCCAGTACGTAAATAAAATTTCTAGCTTGCACCAGTGGTCTACGGGAATGGAAGTTCGCACAATGATCCGCGGTCCAATAAAAAAGGTTTCTAGCTTCCGATATCGTCGCCGTGCCGGGGAGTTTTAATAAATACATCGATGATTTAAGGAAGATTGCCTACGGAGCAAAGAGAAAAATCCGTCGACGATGGCCGAGCATTTATTTTTGTCTCGGCGGCTATGATGACTTATTCGAGCGAATGAACTATAACGATCGTTGCCATTACAGTAGCCGGGAACGGTAGCGAGCGACGCTAGCCCCAAAGTGATGTATAGCCGCAATACGTCTCTGCCTTAGAGTCAGCAAGAAAAAAATTTTTTCGCCAACCTTATGGATTACCATTTTTTCATTGCGACCGGTTATGTATACAGACGGGGTTATCTGGATCTGCGTGAGGGGGAGGGGAGGGGAGGGGAGGGGCGGTACGCGGCCCATTAAACGTGCTTCCGCCATATTTTTCCCCAACCCCCATCCCTGTTGGCAGACCGAGCCCGAGCACCGGTGACGCATCACTGGCCCCGACGAATTAATTCTCGATAATTCGTCATCCCTTTCGCCGGCGATTTATCTGAACGGCCCGCGCTGGATGGAGTTCCTTCGGCGATCGTGCCGCGGAGAAAAAGGGGGCTCATTAGTCAACCGGCCCGTAATAAATGCAACTGCAGGTGTGATGATAATTATGGTCGTTCCCGTCCCGCCGACGCTGACTGCCCCCGCCCCTCGCTTTTAGTGGATTTTTATGTTTCCCGCGGTCGATTCCGCGGACCGACCGCCCGGAAATACTAATTACTCACGATGAAATATGAATAGAACCCTCTCCTCCGACAAATGATTTTCCATTCCCATGACTAGGCTACGCTTTTTATCCGACCGTGCATCTACACTCCGGAGCGCACGCGAGACTTGATTAACTATCCCTCGGGTCTTTAAAAATAGTTTCATAGAAGTCTCTCCGATAATGCTCGTCTATGTTGCACGCTTTCAACTTACCGAATGTTGGTTATTCATAGTTCCATATTTTGCAAGCAACAGAGTTGCTCCGGGATGTACACTCTCGTCCAGAAATCGCCGGACAATGATTCTCAGCAAAATGATATTTAAAATTATTTTATTGTGTAATTTATTACATAGGATTATTTTGTTATATGTAGCTATACAATAATATTTCAATGTAAAATTATAAATATACAGAAGTAATTAAAGTTATAAATACATATATAGAAGTGTGCCTGAAATCAAGACAACGCTTATGGAAAGCTGTACAAGTCAAATTGAAAAACAGTTACCCCACTAAAACTTTTAAAATGAATCGACAGAATTCCAGAAAAGAAAATATAAGATATTTTGGTCAGATTTCTGACAAACAATTTGATTTACATGTTCTCCGCATTAGGAACAAGTAGTAAGTACCATTTTTATTTGATAATATAGGTCCTTTAGTAATAAGGTGCCCTATAAAAATCACAGTTCGCTGGCAATTAATCGTGAACGATGAAAAGTGTCACCGTGAAAACATCATATTGTTGTTGCTTGCGTCTGAAATAACTCTGTTATTCCTCAATTTACAAGATAGACCGACGAGAACATTTTTCCTAGCATCTGTAAGCACAGCTTTGTGTCACTTCCTTAAGATGACAGAGATACCGGCTACAATATACTTGATAGTCTTTAGCGTCTTTTATCGCGCGTTTACGCGCCTCCGGGAATTTATGTCCGCGCGTACCACGTCTCTCTCTCTCTCTCTCTCTCTTCGCGTACATTTTAGAGCGTAACACGGTTATTATTTCGCGTGGCGTGCGCACGAGATCATGACAGGTTCTCCTTCTTCCCAAGGAAATTCTTCCTTCGGGAACCGTGTCTACATTCTGGGTTATTAATTCCGCGATAGATGGTTCCGCTGCGGGATGGAGTACTTCATTAAATAGAAAGTATATCTAGGATTAACATTAACGATAGAATAACAGGGTTCCCTACTCAAGGACTTCGTGAATTACATATGATCGTGATGGCCGCGCTTACGATGCCATAACCGAAGTTAGTTGCTCGACGTTGTGCTCAGACGCCGAGCTAATGTATAAGGGACTTCCGCGGGATGTCATTAAAACATTCGGACACGAGCTCCGGCTCTACTTTTGGGATGAGGCGAATGAGCGTACCAAACTTCGTTGCGTTACAATTTGCTCGATTTGAGACAAGGACAGAAATCATTTTATTCGCATTGGCGAAATGCAAGTACACATACCCCTGTCGACAGCCACTCCAGTGCTGGATTAATAAGAAAAGTGAGCACCTGCTTAGGGCATCAGGAGAAGGGGGCTGAGGAGGGAGGGGATCTTAAAAATTTTCTGAATTTTACATCTTTTACATGGTAATATTATTTCCAAGTGTTTACGTTCATTTGTGTGCGAGTGGAAAGAATAGTGGGCAGATGGTAATCAGTAGTATTAGTTTACTCGATTTCACACAAGGACAGAAATCATTTTTTTCGTTGTTGGAACTTTTTTTTAGGAAATGGAAAAATAACATTTGAAGGTGAAAAAATATTTAGAATATTATTTTACTCAGGTATTTAGGTATCCTCTCAATTAACGGATTAGTTTCAGGCAGAATGCTCGTCGATTTGTACTTGCAAAGAGGCCCTACATAAATTTTCCTATATATCCATTCCTACTGGGTATTCGTAAACGAAAAAAATTGTACATATCATTTAAATATGAAATAGATTGTCCTAACAATTTCAAAGTTAACCGTTTCATAGTTTCTTTTAAAAAAATCGCAAAGATCACCGTATTTTTAACGTTCTACAATGCATGCATGTTAAGGGGAGATTCTCGTGTAACAGGCATGAGAAATCGATTTTCGTCTATTTTTATGTACAACTAGGTGTTTTTAACATTTTGTTATCGAATTCGTAAAAATGACAAAGTTGCAGACCACTTGGCGCGATGCAGCACAGTTCGATCGCCATTACTCGTTTCCTGGGAAGCTCGTACGTTCGTACGTTGTCCGATAAATAAATAAACAGGAGCACCTGAAAAAAAGAATATTTCCCCATAGCACAAGGACGATTTCCCATCAAAGTTCGATCCCGTACGGTGAATACATAACAGGGGAAAAAATTCGGGAATACCGCTTACCGTCGAAATCACTTCGTTCTCCGTTAAAGGGTTATTGGTCGTAAAAATGCGAAATATTTGTGAAAGAGGAGGCCGTGATTGAATCCGACAATGGCATAGACGGCAGAAATTCGCTCGACGAGCAGCTTTACGCAATATCCGTGGTCGGCGGGTTTGTTTAAACCTGCGCCCGCCGATCGATTCGAGGTTTCTCTTATTGTCCACGCGGAATTGCACGAAGAAAATCGCGCGGAAATAATTGCGCGTCGGTTTCGCCATTAATGCGGCCGAGCTACGAAGGCGGAAACGAAACCGTGCCCGAGGCGGCCCGGGAAGAGAATGGGAAAACTGGAAGAGCCCTCGACGAGAGGAGACGAGACGAAGTCTCAGCTAGGTTCGCTACTCTCTCTCTCTCTCTCTCTCTCTCTCTCTCTCTCTCTCTCTCTCTCTCTCTCTCTCTCTCTCTCTTCTCTCCCACTCTCTCGTGACACAGCCGCTTTCGGACTCATCCCAGCGAGGAGCCCCCGTTATCTGGCTGCGCATTAAACAAATATTACGACCACTAATCGCGGGACTTCGGTACTAAAAGCGCCGGCACAAGTTTCGCGCAAGTTTCGCCCGGGTAACTGGTTCGTGATACAAGATAGATGCGCGTCGCGATTCACAGTTTACAACGCAAACACCTCGGGAAACAGCCCTTTGTCGACGACGCGACTCGTCGCTAGTCGAATCGATTTCACGGATTCTCGTTAACCGACCCCCGCGCCGGTTTGATCTCTCGTTCTCTCATGGGGGCTGTCTCGCGTAAACGAGACAAAAAATCGATTTATTTTTTATTGCAGTTTGTTTAATGTTTTCAACTCCGACAGCAATATACAATTATATTTGGTATATCGATGGATATCGATTCCACTACTATCACTTGGTATAACAGCTTCCAGACAACCCCTCTTTTCTACTATTTCTTTAGGGGTTGCGGAACACTGATCAACATGCACAGAGCTACTCTATTGTGATTTTTATGTAATAAAAACATATACGTATTATTGTAATTTATGTATTTGCAAGCTTTTGCAAATTATATAGAAGGTTGCGGAGCACTGCTGTATAATATAATTAGACTGCGGATCTTTATGCAAAATAAAAAATGTTTGCATTGATTGCAAGACACAGAAGCGAAACAAAAGTTTTTTTAATTAGTTTATTAAGCTGAAACTAACACGCTGATGTCCTTGAATCTGTTTAATATGTCCACTGATTAAAATTATGCTTGCCCATTTTTGTCATAAATGCATAAAATCCGCAATTTAAATATAGTGATTGAGAGTCATCTTGATTTGTCTGTTTTAGTCCACCCCGAGATTTCGAATCTACGCCAGCAACATTCGATTTTCAAGCATGCATTTATTGTGGGCGAGATGGAACCAAGGAACTAAAAAAATTAATAATAAATATTCATGAAGATTTTTCAGCGTTTACGTGAGATGGCCCTTTTCAAGTACCACGAAACCGAATATTCGAGATGCTTCCCGCCGTATTTCCCCGCGAACGCTTAGGTATTACCGCTCTCACAGTCGACGTGTCTTTTTTCCTCTATCGCTCAGCACCGCTGGAATTTCGGCTGATTGCATCTCCAATTCAAATTATAATTGAAACGAGCTTCGAGAGAGTTAAAATTTATTACATCCTCGCTGATGATCCGGCGATATTAACGCGCCGGTGTTCCAGCTTTTCGAAAACCCTTCGGTATTTATTTAGAGCACCGCCAACTGTAATCGACAATTTTGTGCACGTTGAAGCCGATGAATTTAAAAAATTGTCTCTTTCCAATGTGCATTTGGTATAGAAAGATGGAATAATATTAAAATGATTTTTTCGTTGGAGACTTTTGCGATGTGTTCCAGCACGATATTCTTTAGAAAGCCATTTTGTAATTTTCGCGTCTAGTTTAACTCGGGTCCGAGCAGTCAGATTATTACATTTATAACACGCGGTGTTTTAATCTTGTTGCTTGTATAATTGCATTTGTTTTATTAGATTGCGCCCGTTCTTTGTAATGAGTTGTCAAAGTATAACTGTGTACAGAAAAAGCTCGAGCTACATTTAAAACCACTTTATCCGTTAATCTTTTGTTTTATTCAAACGAGACAATCTTGTGAAGAAAATGCAAGAGTAAATCTACTAAATATATATTTGTATGTTTGTTTTTGTATTTTTTACTTTTTTACATCTACTAAATATATATTTTAATCTCTTTTGAACCGAAACCAAATTTTATCTTTTTGTAGTCGACATGAACGCGTTACTTACCGGAAGCCTATTAGTATGATTTTCAATGACTGCACTATAATAAAGAAAAGAACATAAAAATCTTCGTTTAAAGAACCATCTCGAAAGAGTTAAATCGACTTCGTCCCAGAGGGTAGTTCGTTGGTTCGTTTAAAATGCATTGTAAAAATTTATTAACACGAACATTAATTGACCGTTGATTCATAGTACGTTTAAAACAGTACTTTATTTTAAATTGCCTTTTAATCAGTTCACTGGAGTTACTCGAATATAGAGCGTTTTAATACCGCTGCTTTTCGCTCGCAGAGAGGTACTGTTATTAATACAATATTAATTTCATTTGTTCAAATTCCAAATAAGTTTAGAAGTGTTCGTAATAACCTGATCACTCGGCGTAAATGCGGAAGGCCACGGTAACAGCAAAAAGCGAGCAATTTTCGATCGGGCTGCCGAGAGCAGCCAACTCGTTTGCAGGAGTACTGAATAATTATAATAATATCGTTGTAAAAAGCCTGGCAACAGGGAAATTACGATCGGTGAGCGATGTCGTTCGCTGAATCGGCGTACCTATGGTTGGTCGATCCCCGTTATCGCGCGTCATTTCCGCAAATGGCCGTATTCCGATCCGGCGATTTAAATTTAAATTTAATTTTCTTTCATCGCGGGCAACGGACAAATATGGCCGTCGATGATTGATTCAAGCGTTCGTTAAACGAAATGTTGCCGACGGACTCCGCGCGTTCCGCCGCCTACGCCGCGCCGCTGCGCGCAATAATAAAACGGCACGTGTCGCCGCGTTAGCGACAGCCGGAATTTTATCGTTCCCGCGTGTACGTACACAGTACGATTATTCTGTCACTTCATTGGCCGTGCTTTATCAGCCCTGACGCGGAGATGGAAAGGCCATTTCATCCTCGGCTGGCGATTTCATAAATCACTGTTCATTTGCCCGGCCTTGCCCCGCGGACGCACGGCCCGCGAGAGTTCGCGTTTCATGACGCACGTCCGCAGGAAATTTCTTTTTTTCCTTTTTCTTTTCATCAATTTTTCCCGTCGAACCAGAAGGCTATCACTTGCGGAACGACACCGAGAAAAACAAGAATGACGATCGAGGTGCCATTTCTCAAAGCGGACCGCAGTGCCAAGAACGCCGTCGGACAGATTCGCGGAACAATACGTCGCCAGACTTTCGAATGTTTAAAACAATCGCTCGCGATCCGCGTCGAACCGAAAACTCGGCTCCATTTCCTGCGATCGGGGGAGGGGGAAGGGGGTGGTCCTCGCGAAAACGAAAAAGTTCCGGCGGAGAACGACGTTTACGGTTCCTTCCAATAAAGTTCCGTCGGCTCGGAAGGCGTTCGTTTTACATTCGAAACGTTAACCCCTTTGCGCGGCCCGAGGCCTTTCATGAAATTGAATTACCCCCGAACGGAAAGGTTCTCTCTCCCGTGGATATCGACGAGCCTGATTCTTCGGCGATCGGCGAACACGACCGTTCGACAAGTCTTCGATTATCCGCCTGCTTGACGAGCCGTTAGCTCCTGTCGGCCGGATGGACGTACATTTCCAACGGTATGTTTCCCTCGGTATGCTCGAGACCCTTGTCGAAATTTCCGTAGCCGTCTCTTCGGCTGATCGTACACTTTATTCGAAATGCTGACCAGCACGGATCGAGTTTGTGGGTAGGGTCTATTTATCATTAACTACACTTGCTGGCGAACTCAATTTAATCTCTATATATACACGTATTGTTCGCGACTGTACAATTTTATGCGAGGTACCTTCGAACAACGCTCGACGACTGTCTACTACTCCGAAGTGTATCTCGCGACGACTTCTGACTGACTACTCGAAAGTCCTGTACAACTTAATTCTAACGCCTTCGTTTGCCCTGGTAAAAATCCTAAACAACCCTGATTGGCTAACCCACGCTTTGGGTCCTTCCAATCAGAGCTGTTCTTTTTCTTCGTCTCACCCCCGTTCCTTCCGCCCTTGGCGTGTTTGTTTTCGGAACGGCGAGGTGATCGGAGAAGATGATGGGACTTTCCTCCGGGCCACCCATGCTTGACCCAAGTGTCGATAGACCGTTGGGTCCGCTTCAAGTGCCCTTCAGTTCGTCTCTTAATTTACGACGGTCTCAGTTTGCTATTGAGGACTTTGGGACAAAACTCTAATAAACATACTTCGACTAGGTCTGGAAAATGTCCACTCAAAAATAGCTTCGTCGAACGAGAGTCGTAAATTGCGTTGGCCGTTTGCACGAAAGAAAGACTCTTTTGTGTGCGTGCGACCGGACGCTACAAGTTCAAGATGTGCACCGGCCGTATAACAGAAACGAATACAGTGATTTCCCTATATATGTCGCCAAGGCCTTGACGATAAACGTCGCCGAATTATCCCCACTACCGCGGGGTACACCCCGTGAGGGGCGTCGGACGCCGAGGAGTGTGAATATGTATAGGATTGCGCGAGTATGACTCCTGGTCGATATATGACGCTGGCAAGACCCGTATTGACATATATGGAGAATTTACTGTACTGTCACACTCTTCTGAACTGGTCAAAATTAACAGAAGAGATCGCGCCATACGACACCCACTTTTCGTAATCCTTCCGAAAAATTTGTATAAAGAATCCCAGTAGTAAGGGACTAATACCTACACTGAAGAATTTCTTTAACCCCTTGCCCTAAAATATCGAGTCAGACTCTGAACAGAGTCTCATAGATATGTATGTTATTAATTTCCGTTAAACCGGAATAAAATTATATTTTGTTTTCTATCTTGTTTCTTTTTTCTCGTGAAATTCTGAACGATGAAGAATTTCTAATCATTGCAATCACTAGGCTGCGGATATATGTAATGTAGGAAATTGAATATATGAAATTGTAGGAAAATTTTAAAAATTTCAAATGTCAATATACTAATTCTCATCTATTCTATTTAGCAAGTGAAGAAACAACATTCCACTTGATTTGTATTCGTTGTGATCGATGACAGTTTTTACTTTGCACAAAGATCCGCAGTCTAATAATCACAAAATAAATAGTAGTGCAAGGGGTTAAAACAAATCTAAAAGTAAAAACCCTTCGAGGTTTAACCTCAACCACAACGCGCTCGTCCGCAACTCCGTCTTCCAGGAACGGCGCGCCTATCCGCGGATAGCATAAAAGCCACTATAAAAGCATAAAAGCCACTATAAAAGCCACTATAGTGGCGTTACCGTTCAAACAGATGCTTTCCACGGAAGCCGCCGATTTCTGATAGTTCTTCCGTTCTGCTAATGGCGTTTGCTCGAGCAGCGGAGCAGTGAAATAATAAGGTATAAACGAAATCGTGTACACGGATCGATTGGTTCGCGCGTCTGGGTGTTCATTCGGCGTAACCTAATCGCGGACAAGTGTGCGCTTTCGAAAGGGAAATGACTGCGGGATCGTTGAAGCGCGAGATAATTGAACGAGGAGCTCGCTTTTATTTGCTCAGCCGGACGGTTTTCCGGATGTAACCGCGCCGTCCGGCTGGCCTGCGAGAGGCGGAAACAGCGAAACGGCCGACGCAGTTTCCGATCGGATTGCACCGAGGCTCTCCATAAATCCCGGATCCAAGACAGGAAATCACGGGGCACAGTTATTATCAGGCTCTCCGCGCGACCGGCACGGCGGTTGCTCGTAAAACGTCCGAGAATTATACGGTCCGGGTATCAATCGGCCGGGTTTCCATCCATCAATTTCGGCTGATCTGACCGAACGTTCTCTTCTCCTTTTGTTCGCCGGTCTTTTTTCTTCCAAACCCCCTCCCCTCCTGCCCCGGTGGCCGGAAACTGGGAACAGTGCGCGCGGAACCTGGTTGTAAATGAAATTCAACAGATCTCCCGGTCGCGGTCCGCCGCGTATTATGACGACGATTAAAACATTAGGCCGGCGTCGTAAACGACACCGGTGCTTAGCACCGAAGAAAGCGACGGTGGCGAACTGCTCTCTATAAAAGTACGTTGTCAACCGGCTACGGCATCCAGTTGTTCGCGGGCTATTCCCGAAATCACGGCGATCATGGCGACCATGGTGAGTACTACCTTATCCAACATCGAATTTAATACATGCACCGTAACCATTGAATATTCATCAGCCATCTTGGCGGACGATTTTCTAATTTTTCTTCAGTGACGATCACCAGTCCTTTAGATCCTGAAGGTACTTCCAAGTACCATTTTTTATTTATTTTTCTTTATGCCGGTTGATCCTTTAGATCTTCAGTGTACCTTGGAGTACCTTGGAGTAGCATTTTCATTAATTCTTTCATAAATATAGGATATCGGTTAACCCTTCAGATCCTGAAGGTACCTTGAAGTACCATTTTTAGTAATTCTCTCTTAAATGAAGACCATTTAATACTTTAAATCCTGAAAGTACCTTGAAGTACCATTTTTACCAATTCTTTCTTAGACCATCGGTCAACCCTTCAGATCCAGAAGGTAACTTGAAGTACCATTTTTAATTACTCTTTCTTAAATAGGATTCACATTTCTCTGAACGTATTAGTCAAATTTGTAATTTTTCTCTTATGGAAAACCGTTCCAAAAATAGACATTTATACGAACCATATTCCCTGACCATTTCCAGCTAGATCAACTCAAAAACCATAAAAGTGTCCGAAATAGCATAAGAATGCAAATCGGAGTGACGCTCAGAGACGCACATCCCCTTTAAAATTGGATTTAAAATCGTTCTTCGAGAGCGTTAGTCATCATGCAAAAAGCAGTGCACTAACACCGCGGCAGAAATGAAAGAAAACACTTCTTGATCACGGAGCAACATTACGGAATATCTTGACTCTGTGCGCGGTAGCGTCGTTTCATCATCCCCTTCGAGGGTGAAATTGCATATCTCCGGTCCAAACCGCACGGTCGTTGATTCAATTTCCAGTTAATAAGCGGCGGGGCATTTGCATTTCAAGAAGAATACACTAAGGCCCCGGCAACACAGTGCTCTTCCACTATGTCCGCTGTTAGACCATCGTTCCCGGGCGCGATTAACAGGTGGAGAACGGATACAAGCGCCGGGAAGCGTCGCCGCGGCAGTCCTAAATGCGACTTATTGTTCGAGCGATCCTCCAAGTTGCGACGATCGAGATTACAAGAGCCAATTGACCTCCTTACCCCCCATCGGTCTCACACCCGACCAAATGCATCGCGAGCAAGACGGTGCAGCCGCTCGCAGTTTCTCTAAATGCGCTCGGAGCGGGTTGAATCTTTCAGCGCGCGTATATCGTCCGTGTTTTGAATTTGTTTCGGTCGGAAATAAAATTTCTGATTGCGTCCCGTGTCGGTCCCAATTGCGTCGCGGCGGGAATCGCTCGGCCAGATAAACCTAAAATGAAATGCTAATTCGAAATTCCTGGTAGCGGGCGGCTGTAGTTTTTTTTTTCGCCTCGGATCCGCCGCGAATCGCATAAATCACCGGCCGGCCAGTGACCCGTGAGTTTCGCGCTGGAAACGCTGCTGCAGGTCTCGTTTTGTCGACCGGTTCGCAAAATGGAAGTTCGATATAGCACTTCCCCCTCTAACGTCTCTGTCGACTCTATAAAGACGTTCTTCTGTCTTTACCATTCCATCGTGCATCGATTACTGCACAGATCTACCTCAAATTTCCGTCTGCTTGCGGTATTCACTATATTTTTCTTCTATTTTTACATTGACAATAATGGCTAACGTGGCAATGTAACGCTAGAGAGAGAGAAACAGAGAGAGAGCCCATAGGGAGGAAATTTCATGTATCTTCGTCTCCGAGTAGTGAGACGTTATAGAGAGCATACTAAGACGAAAGATGAAACAGCTCCCACACCTTTCTACCGTCACATTGTTCCTCCGAAGTGGCGAGACGTTACAGGGGGAACAGTGTGCAGGTTCATCGACCTTGCCTTTTGTCCGTTTAAAACTGGCCGGTTTAGTGGATATTATTTTCCGGTTTTCCGCTCGACGTGCTCGGCCCGCGAGCGTCGCGTTTTACGCGGCCATCGCCGGCCAAAATGGCGCGCGAGCCCCGACGTTGCTTTATTGTTTCGGTTAGCCGAGCTAATGTCCGGCGCGCGAGCACCGTGTCATAATGAATTCGCTTGCGGCTAAGCGATTTTCGAAAATTAGTATCATGTGCCGGCGCTTTTGTGCTCGTTGATCGAATTATAAAGCCCGATAAACACGATTTAGATAACTTCTATGGCGCGGCTATAGAGCAGCGCGGTACGTACGGTGCATGCTTGCGTACGAATTTTGATAACGAGCACGTATTCTTTCTACTTTTCGTTTGTCCGCAGGCGTGGCTACCGGCCATCGCGCTGCTACTGACAGTTGCGGCTGGCCAAGATTTGACACCGACCGAAGGGAATCGACCGCGACCACCGCCCAGTAGCCCGGAGCTGGCCGATTACATCAGGATGAAGCGACAATTGCTGCTACCGCCGTCCCAATTGTTGGCTACGCGCAGCTCTGACAAGCTCCTCAACGCCGAGAGACATCCGAGCAAACGACAATTGGCAGATCTTACCACCAATTTCCAGTCCATCCCGCTCCAGCTGGGAGTCCAGCAAGCTCTGCCTGTCCATGGGACTGTGTTCGGAGCGACCGCCAAGTCGGATGTCGCGCCGAACATCCACGAACCCGTGAAACAGGGCATCCAGTCTAGGATGTCCACTGTGCCCACGCACATCACGTTCGTCACTCCGCAGGTCGTTCCCGCACAAAGAAGAGTACACGGATACGAGTCGCCCACTTTCTATCACGGACATCACAGTTTTCATCATTCTCACCATCACGGACATCAAGCTCATCACGATCATCACGCCAAGCACAAGCACGAGCATGGTCATAAGCATCATCATGGCCACGAGCACAAACACGGTCATGAGCACCATGCGGAGCACAAGCATCACGAAGAACACAAGCAACACCATGACCATCATCATCACCATGGTCACGATCATCATCATGGCCATAAACATCACTCCGATCATAAGCATCACCATGGACATGATCATAAGCATGACCATAAACATGAACACGGCCATAAGCATGGTCACGATCACAAGCACCATGGCGAACATCAACATCACCATGGACATCAGCATCACTCGAAACACGAGCATCACGAGGAACATAAACACCATGCTGAACATCATCATCATCACAAGCATCACCATCATAACGAGCATCATCACCATCACGATCATCATCATGTTAACGAACATCACCATCACCATACTCACAAGGAGACAGAGAATCATCATCACCATCATGGACACGAGCACAAGGAGGATCATAAACACGCTCACAAGGAAGATCACAAGCATCATCATGGTCACGAACATAAACACGGACATCACGAACAGCATCACCATGGACACCACGAGGATCATCATCATAAACACGGCCATGATCATAAACACGAGCATCACCAGGATCATCATCACAAACACGGTCACGAGCACAAGCATGGTCACCACGAGGAACATCACCATGGACATCATGAAGATCATAAGCACGATCATCACGAGGATCACCATCACAAACACGGACATCATCACAAGCATGGTCACAAGGAGGAACATCACCACGGACATCACGAAGATCATCACCACTCTCACCATCAGGACCACAAACATCACCACCACGAAGAACATAAACACGGTCACGAGCACAAGGAGGAACACAAGCATGGTCATGACCATAAACATCATCATGATCATCACGAGGACCATCATCATCACGAGCATCACAAACACCACGAAGGCCACGAACACAAACACGCGCACCATCATGAAGAAGGTCACAAACATTTCGACGACCATCATCACAATCATCACCACGAAGGCCATCACAAACATCACGAGCAACACCATCACTCAGCCTACGAGCAGCATGGGCACGAGTACAAGGGCGTGGGCGGACATTTCTTCGAAGCATCACAGAACCATGAGGAGTACGTGTTCCCAGAGGAAACCGAGACGGTCGTTGCGGTACCGGAAGTACCGGATATCCTTAAGATCGATAAGAAAAAACCGGATGTCGCTGCCACCAATGTACAACCGGTCACTGCTCAGCCTTAGGGTATCGGATATTATACTTCGGATGTTATACAGTTGCTTTTGTTGTTGATAGAGTATAGAATGGAATCTCTTGTACCCGAATTGAAAGTGGATCTTCTCCAAGATGATCCACCTGTATCTTAATGAAAAGTGGATATTTTAACCAGAATTTAAAGAGGTATTGGTCATTCCTTTTGTCTTGACGTCTTGCACTTGGTAATTGTGATCTAACCATGATATCATCATTGTAATTTTTTTACATTTTTAATTATCACCGAGTTTTTCGATAGCTTTTTATCGATATCATCTTTACATGATAGTTTAGAAAAGATTTGAATCAAAGAGAAATTTTTATATTTATTAAAGAGAGTTTTCCTGTGAACTAAAAATCAGGAAAATAACAATTTCATAAAAAATGACGAGACTATTCGAAAATTGAGATGCGACTTTCATTCATTATTATCGGTATACATTGAAAGTTTGAGCATTTACTATAGCACATACCTAAAGTAAAATCACTATAATTGACTTACCAGTTAATTTCGCCAAGCAAATTGAAAGAGTTCAAACGTTCAGAAAAACTACGGAAATCAATTCTTCACTGCACCAAAGAAACTGATTAGAATATCAGTTCAATTTAAAAACGTTGCATGCTTAGGATCACAATACACCGCTATATTCAAAACAAAAACGTTCGAATAAAAGGATTCTGAGCAAGCGAGTGTCCAGTTCGGGTAGCAGAGGTTCAGCCGCATAGCTTTACGTAAACTTCCCTAGATTTCCTTTTCTTGGTCGGCTGCGTGGCCGGCGGGTGACAAGGACAGGTTAATCGCAAGCTGTTTCTCGTTAGTCAGTCCCAGTTGTATCTTTTGTTGACACCTTTGAAATATAAAGTTTTCACAAGTTTCCCCGGTTTTATTAATCTCCCACCCCCCTCCCCTGCGTAAGTCCGATAGGAGGCGGTCCGCCGTCGTTCCAAACTGCGATAGCGTTTAAACTTCGGTCCGAAGATGTTCGGAATCTCGGCGCGGAGCGGATATCTTTGGTCCACGGTGAACTCGCGAGGGAAATAAACGTGGAGGAGGGGGAGTGGAGGGACTGAGGAGAATAAGTAACAACGGAGAAACGCGAAAGCGCCATTTGATGAAACGTCGGCAAGCTAACCGGCGCGCGGCGGTGAACAATATCGCGATGGACAATCCGAGCGAGTGCTCGCGTAAAGAGGAAGCGCAGCATCGAGGAGATTTTGTTAACAATGAACGTTGAATACGGTCGGGCGAGCTTCAAATAAATTCCGCTTCCGGCGGCGGGGTAATCTCGTAATACGACGAAACACCGCCTTTGCTCCCTTCGATAGCCGACCGATTTCAAGAACTCACGAAAATAGTCGTAATCCCGGAACTCTTCGGTTCATAATGCGACTTAAGACCCTGTCCTCGACGGCAGGCCGCTATCGAGACAGAATCAGGATTAACGGGATCGCGGCGAGCACGAGTCGTGTCAGAGGGAAAGAAAAATACGGGGAAGATCGTCCCGGAGCAACCCCACGGCGAGTTATTCGTCGGCCGAATAAAAGATTCGGAATTAAAAGGATCCTGCGCGAACCGGCACAATGAGCTCGAGGACTATGTGCTCGCTGAAATCTCGTTCCTGCGGACTGTCCTGGGGACGGAGGTTTTCGTGATGGCACGTCACAATGCGAAAATTGAGAATACTTTGTTGGACCGTGCCGGCACAAAGAGAAATGGACCGCATGTTTTATTCAGGTTTATCGAGTCGTCGCGTCGCTGTCTATATTGTTTACGCTGTCCCATGGTTCGTTCTTTATTAAAAACACGCATGTGCTTGCACGAATTTATTGTATAAATAAGAATTTTTACAGAGCTCCACTCAATTTTTTGTTTGGAAAACGCTTCTCTCTAACAAATCCCAAGAAAACAATCAACGCGTGGCAAAAAAGTTTCAAAACACTAAGGGATGCTTGGGGGCAGGGGGGAGTTGTGAATGATTCAATCAAGAATTTAAATATTCGCCTCGACCCAGTAATCTACAGTTTACAAAATGGAATAAAAATGCGGTTCTTTAATCAATCTCAAAGGAAGCATCACAGATGAAACAATTCCAAAACAGTAAGGGATGCTTTGGGGGTGTGATGGATGATTCGATTAAGAATTTAAAAATTCGCCTCGACCCAGTAATCTACGGTTCGCAAAATAGAACAAAAGTGCATTTTCCTATTAAATCTCAACGGAACGATCAACGCACCAGCGGCAAACAATTCTGCAACGTTGGGGGATGGTTGGGGGAGGGTGTCCGGTGATTCGATTAGGAATTTAAACATTTGCATCGGCCAGTAATCTGCCGATCGAAAAATCTCGGGCGTAAGAGGCTTACCGGTCCCGTTACTCCGCGAGGAAAATTAAAATGGTGCCGACGGCGATGGTTAGTCTCGCGGCGGGATGATGAAAAAGTACCAAGGAGGATCTGGGGAACGCTGCGCGGCGGAGGGATCGATTTTCCGGGGGAAATTCGGAAAACCAGAGACGTCTGCCGGCGGAATGGGTTAATAAATCGCGCGCCGCGATAGATCCTCGTGAAACGAAGCGAAGAAAAAGAACCCGGAGAACGGAGGAAGCTATGGAAGCCCGCAGACTTCGCCATCTTGGGATTTAAATTGGTCCGGCTGGTTTATCAGCATGCATTGGCCGGCGCTTGGAAAGTACTCCACAGGCAACGCTCCTTTTCCCAGTTTTAGTTTCCTCCAGCAGCGAGACGCTTAGAGACGCGGAAGATAAGCTGGAAAAGCAGGGTGAAACCGGGGTGAAACCGGGGTGGAACCACCCCCGATACCCGGGAATTCCATGCCGCGGAGTCGAGTAAATCGTGGCCGGAATGAAAAGTTTAGGGTCGTTCGAGTGTCGCGTTACGTTCGACCAATTTACCGTGCCGAATTCTTTCGGGACGTCTTCCTCTACTCACTCTCTCTCTCTCTCTCTCTCTCTCTCTCTCTCTCTCTCTCTCTCTCTATTTTTCGCTCCGCATCTAGCGATCCGGCGCAACGTTTTGCTTCGGAGATTTTCGACAATACCCGAGCGGACGCAAACAGTTGTTAGACGGAATGGTTCCTTGTCTGATTGGAGACCTTTTCCGGGTGAAATGTGGACGTGTCTGAAGTCATTTGGCTGGTATAAGACGTTAGACGATGAGAAGTATGCAAATTAAAAGTTTTATGCAAAGTAAAATTTGTCTGTACGGGTAACAATGAACAGGAGCCAATCCGAAATGTCTGTCTGCCTTTAAACGGTGGCAGATCACTATGACCCATACCAAATTCGCACACGTAGGCATCATAAAAGAGACTGTAGAAGGTTTTAGTATCTTTACAATAAATTATATACGTTTACAACATTCTCGATGAACATTCTCTAGATTTATTCGCAAAATTAAGTCAGAAATTACCCAGTAACTGTTAACAATTTTGACAACCTCGGACTAATACATTGCAGGTCTTAACTTCTTTTAATCAGTCTCCCGCGTTAAATCGCTCATACTTGTTTATAAATGCATAAAATCCGCAGTCCAAGTATGGTATATAGTTGCATATAAACGCACGGAATAAACCGATACCGGGTTAATCTCCTTAAAAATGACGATTATCGCTTACTGTACACAAAGTATTAAATACATGAATTTAATAACATTACGCTGTTATGTTATATAATGCACAGCTAACTGTGCCAAAATATAATATGTTTATGGCTGTATTTTCGGGGCAGAAATTGCGGTGTACGTAAAAAGGTGAATAAACGCCAGAATAATTCATACATAAATAACGAAACGGCAAACAGCAGGAAATAAAAATAAAATAGAAAAATGAACGAAAGGTTGGCCGCGATTTTTCGTTGCGAGTCACGCGAGATTCGAGCGGGTCCGGGCCGGCAGGGTGCCGCAGATTAATGCAAATCTGGAGTGCAAAGTGTCTCGGGGCAATGGCGTAAGTGTTCGTTAACGGAAAAGCATTGCATCCATAATTCAGCGAGCCGGCGACGGTCTCCGGCTAAGGTAAAGAACTTTTTCCAGCGGAGCCGGTGTTCTCAGACGGTTAACGGGAGACAAGACGGTGCGGATCGCGTTTCGGGACGAAGAAAACAGGAAATAGGATGTCGACGGGGAAGAGGAATGGGTGCAGCGCGGGACGTGAAAGGGTTCCGGAGTCGCATGCAAATCTTCGACAGTCGTTAATAGGCTACTTAATCGTTCTAGAATGGCGAGTCGGAGGAGATCGTTCCTCGCGAAACACCGAACATCGTTTCTACCTCGACGCCTTCCCCCGTCGTATCCGTTCGCTTTTGTAAAAAGGAACCGGAGGCAGTCCGGCTCTCTCGTTCCCGGAAGTAATTACCGTTTCTTGCGACCGACGCCAGATCAAAAAGTGAAATTACGACCGATGCATCTGCTGGTTCGCTGGTGGTGCTCCGCGCCACCCTCGTGAACCGGCCGAAGTCAGTCGAATGCAATCAAATGCTCATAAACTGGGTTTACGGGTTCATGAACGGGCCCGTGCATCGCGTGCCAGGGCACTTCTCATGTTTATTATTGACTAGACGATATTCAGGGACTTCGAAACGGTAGGCACAACTTTGAGAACAATTTCTATGCTCGTACACTACTTTTTAGGTATGTACACATGTCTACAAGTGTTTGCGAACGTGTTTTTTTACGGTTCTCGTTGACCAATGGCATTCGTGATCGCAGGACCATTACAGGTAAATTATGCACCGTTTCTTTTACTCAAACACTATCAAACTGATTAGAATACGGGGGCGTCTACACACTGCGTGCAAAGATGCTTCTTACGTTGATTCTTTAACAGATGGTGTTCACGGTTTCGGATACATCAGACTCCAGCTTACGACTCACCTTATTGTCAAACGCGGTCAAACGGACACAAACTCGGACAATACCATAGATACTTTCTACGTTTACTATTGAGTAATCAATGTTCGAGAATCTAAAGGCAATAGATACAAGTTTCTACTGTTCTCACCTCTCAAACACGGTTAAACAGCCATAAACCGGAGAACAATCCATCTCCAATCATCTTCATCCATTGGACATTTTTGGCATTTTATCGTGAAAATTTATAGGATTATATATAAGAAAAAGTTGAAAATATTTGGTCCCCCATAGTGAAGTTTAACCGAGACTTAAAATCTCTCAAACCGATCTCAACTATTCCACTATCAGTTAGTTATGGAACGAGAAGGAGACACTTTTGCGAAATACTTCGAACAGTCTCACACGACAAACGGTGATCATAACACGGTCAACACGGGAACAAACGCTGACACCGACCAACCGGTGCAAGCCGGTAAGAAAAAGAAAGCACGAGGGACAGCACGAAGTTGGAAGGAGGCAGGACAAAAACGGAAAGACACGCGGGACCGTAGATGACTGCTGATACCGTCCAATCTAATTTCAGCGGGGGATGGGGGGAGGGTTAGGTTCGACAAGGTAGCGTGCACCGTCGGAGAATTTTCCCCGGCGACGAGAAGAAGAAACGGGAAACGGAGAACACGCAGAATCGGGGGAAAAAGTGCAGTCCGGAAATCGGATCTGTGCTACGGGGAAGAAACTTACCGGAAGTTTCAGACGCCCAGCCCCCGTCCACCCACACTTCGCGTCCGCGAGTGGAAATGCATTCGCGAACAGACGGCCACGCTTGAAAAAACCTGTCGCACGGTGATTCGAATTTAAGAGCTCGTAAAATCGTATTACGCTGGGACACCGCGGTCCCTGGGATCGGAAATAGATACAAAAAATGCCGGGTGAAGTGGAACGAAACGCGGATCGAGGATTGAATACGTCGTGGAGGGTCTTCGACAACTTCGCCGCCACGGCTAGACACTGGAAACGGGGGTGTTGAAAGTCTGTTGATCCCGTTAGATCGATTCTTCTTGATGGATATTAAGGAGGTATTCTGGTTTTCGAGGCCCTTTTCGCACGACAATTTGAGAATTTTTTCAGTGACATTGTTGAACCTTCCGCATTGAAATTTTGCACGCACGCTTATTGGACTCTGAAGTACACGTGTGATTTTTTAAAAGTAGAAATAATCAAAATTACGTGAGTTATATGTTCTTTTGTAGAGTATGTTTTGAAAACATAGGTTGATGCAACGCGAGTTGCTTTAACTGCAAGCTTTAAAAACTACCATTTAATATGTGCGTTGCATAAGGCATATCTACCCTTGCGGTTTTGTAATAATTAATAATAGTAATTATATGCATTTGTTACGAGATAAAGAGCGAGATTTGACTTTTCATCATGACTATGACGACGCACAATACTAACACGTTGGCACGGGAGCAAAGATACAGCACGTTATTAATCTAATCAGATGAAAAATGGAAAAATTGAATATACTAGAGTATGTTTAAATATGTTTAGAAGGAGATTACGAGAAGTATCATTAATAAAGGTGTAGCACGGTTAGCCGAGAACATTATTAGTGTGTGATTAATAGAGCCTGCGATAAGCATGATTAATACCTTCTAGAGGCATTCAACGTTAGGCTTATAGCAGCGTGCATTAACACGCTCGTAAAAATTTCAATTTGTCCTCTTTACTCTCATCTATTCCAAAATTATGTTTTAATCTTAATTTCGTAATAATTTCTTTCATTAAAAAATTACCCAAGGAAGAACGAAGTTTCTGAAATTGCAAAGATGGGTCTTTCATGTCTAACACAGTTTCTAGTGAGTGATAATTCTTTAAAAAATCTGAAAATATTCATATAGTACCTTCGAACATACTGAATTGAGATTATCAAATTTATTTTGACAAATACTCTGTTGAATTATTTTATAATGTAAATAGTATGAAGCTGAATACGTGATGTTTACACACTGATCGAAATCGTCCGGACACGAGTGACCCCCTTTACTGACCCCATTTAACCTTTTGCGGTCGTATGTCTGCTCTCAGCCACCACAGCAAAGAACCATACTGATCTTCTATTATAATAAGTCGACAAGCTTCGGAGATACGTAGAATTCGAAATAATATTCTACAAATTGTGTTGAAGTGTAGTTAGGCATTTTCGCTTCTTAAAATATTTTCAAAATAATACTCTAACATGGCAAGAAGAAAGTTACTGAAAGAAGCGTACCGTGAAATTAAGAGTAGCGATGACGGAAATTTATTTTTACTCTTTGAACGCTGACTGTGATGTAGAAAGTGATAACCGTTGGTTTGGAAATATTTATACTAGTGATTCTGATAGTGACATAGTTCCAATGAAGCGACGAGTGATGCATTTAGAAGTTTCCAGCGATAGTGAAGAAGAAGAAAATGATGAAAATGAGAATAGAATTACGCACAGATACTCAAATCAAAAACTAGTTTTTCGACGAGATCTAAGATTGTTGGGCCTAATGTACCTGTTCATTGCACGGAACCTATCGATTTTTCCGGACTCTTTTACGGATGACCATACCACATGATGGAGGACTATAAAATATAATTTTTTATTATATATATTTTAATTTAGTAAATTAAAGCATATTATTGTGTTACATATATCTAAAATTTCAAAAAGAATGAATTTTGTTTTTCCTTCACAATCCTGCGTATTATGCATTACTGTTCGTTCAACGAAAATTAACTCCGACCAGCATGACACCTATGCATAAAATTGATACCACCGCAAAGTGTTAATTCGAACGAACGGTAATAGTACAGTCGGGTGGACAACGTTGTTTCGCAACAGTGGAATTTGTCACCGGACAGGTCGTTGCTCAGGGATCGAGTGAGGGGCAACGGAGGCCGTCAGAAGTTAGAAATGCAAAATTAATTTCAGGCGAAGTTTGCTAGAAAGTGAAGGAAAGCCCGAAGGAAAGTTGAATCGTGAGCGGCGAGTGGGAGAGGACGGGGCTGAGCCCGATAGTTGTATAAGGAGAGCGCAAACCAGCAACGATGGTCAAGTTTCAAGCGCTCGCATCCCTTCCTCTCTCTCTCTCTCTCTCTCTCTTTCTCTCTCTCTGTCTCTCTTCTCCGGGAGTTCATAAGTAATTCAGCCGGCAAATACTTTAATTGCGCTAAGCACGCTGGAACGACGCCACGAGATAACGCCGAACTGCGCGGCTGACTCGTCAGCTGCCGCGACGCGCATACATTTGCAATTTTCAGCCGTAAAACCCTTTTCTTCTCTCCCTGTTTTTCTCCCTCCCCCCTCTCTCTCTCTCACTGTCATACCGTTTCTTCCCTTTCTTCATCCTGTCTCTGTTCTTTTTTTTTCTCCCAAACGTTCTCGAACGAACCACCGACGCGACAGTCAGCCAGTTTTCAACTTTAACCCGATGTCAAGGGTGGCTTTCCCGAGAAAAACGCGGAAGGGAATTGGAGAGACGCGGCAGAGTCGTTCGCCCAGGCCCGGAATTACACAACTTGTCGGAGGATTATGACGAAATAGCGTTACTTCCGTCGGAACTTTTCGTGTCCCGCATTTTATAGCGCTTAATGCGCCCCTTTCCTCGTCGCTTTGTCCCGCCGAAGTGCGATACGCCCCGCTGACAAAAAGAAAGAACGAGCAGATAGACAACGACGACGAAAGCGCAACGCGCCGCGCGCCGGGCCCGTTTGTCCATCAGCTTAGGCCGACCAGATTTCATCTGGAGCGAACATGCGGGTCAGTTTCGTAATTAAAACGCGTAAAAATTCACTCCTTTGTGTCCGATCGAGAGACTTCTCCTGCAGCAAATCATTTTTATACAAGATTTTATGCAAGAAACTTGCCGCTATAATACTGAAGACTCTTTGACAGACACGACCGATCGATTAATGTTCATATTTCTTTGGCAGTCGGGTGACAATGAATTTAAAGAATAATTCAAAGCGTCGTGATGATTAGACAGCGGATTTTATGCATTCATGAAAAGCATTAGACGAAATCAAGGATGTCGTTGGATTACTTTTTCGATTTTTTAAAAGGATCAGAAAAAGGAAATATATTATCATTAGACAGCGGATTTATGCATTTATGACAAATATGAGTGGGCGTAATTTCAAGCAGTAAAAAAATTAGATATCTTTAATAATGCTGTTATATTATTTTCAGCCCATTAAACATATCAAAACAGAATATAACTTTTTACTTCGTTCCAGTTTGTTGCAATTCGGGTAGACAATTTTTATTTATTTTATCATTTATTTTTATTCATCAGTCGGGTGACAATGAATTTAAAGCGTTGTGATGATTAGACAGCGGATTTTATGCATTCATGAAAAGCATTAGACGAAATCAAGGATGTCGTTGGATTACTTTTTCGATTTTTTAAAAGGATCAGAAAAAGGAAATATATTATCATTAGACAGCGGATTTATGCATTTATGACAAATATGAGTGGGCGTAATTTCAAGCAGTAAAAAAATTAGATATCTTTAATAATGCCGTTGTATTATAATCAGTCTATTAATCGTATTAAAAAAGAATATAACTTTCTACTTCGTTCCAGTTTGTTGCAATTCAGGTGGAAAATTGTTATTTTGCATAAAGATCCACAGTAATGATATATATATATATATATATATATAGGTTAATTTATCATTGAGAGAACACCTTATTCTAGCACACGAGCCGCGTTCAAATACAGTGACCATAAAATGAAGCTCGTCTGTTCGGAGCTGCAATCCTTCTGGTGTTACAGTGAATAATAGTGGATCAAGCATATCGTTCTGTGGCAGAGGTGAATTCAATCGACTGTTCAAGGCCGCCACTCTGAATACGAATGACGTCTCATCCTCAGTCTTACGACATCGGTAGCCAGCTTCCATATGCGGGGGAGAGGAGCCTGGAGTTCGCTGGAGCGGTCAGGAGATAGCGCAATAGAGTAACTATACGGTGCGCCCGAGTTAGCCCCTGAATGGCCTTGAGTGGCCAATTGAATTTGCGTGGGCAATAGCGTCGAAATCTGATCGATCGTTTGTACCTACTATCAATTCGCAGCTGCCGAGCGGATTCTGGCCTCTTTACTTACGACGTCGTTCTGCGACGAGCAAAACCGCCGCTTGCAAATCGACAGCCACTTTGCTGACACCGAGGTTCATTTCGCGAGAGACATACTCAATTCCATCTTAGTTCCTAACGGTTTCTGTTGATCTGATGTAATTGCAGTTTCGACTCAGCAAATTTCAAACAGTGCCTATGTTTTAGCTTCACACTTCAGCTACCTATCAACACCTTCACTGTCGAATCATCGCCCCTTAAAACACCAAACACGGTTAAAACTTACCACAGAAATCGCTTCTTCGACTCTTTCAGATCGTGAAAATTCCGATGAAGTTCCGATTCAAACTACTACGAGCAGTTATTTAATTTGTGTAGTGATCTCTCTAGATATGTCGCCAAGGCCTGCGTGATAAACGTCGCGGAATTATCTCCACTACCGCGGGGTATACCCCGTGAGGGGCTCCGAAGCTCGAGAGGCCTCAGACGCCGAGGAGTGTAAACATAACACGGTTCGAGTATGTCTCCTGGACGATACACAAACATTGACATATATCGAGAATTCACTGTATATTCTGTAGTTTTTAATTTTGTAGCCATCAAACGATTCTATTCGTATTGAACGAAATTTTTCATTCATCGAACGAAAGTACAGTGAATTCTCGATATATGTCAACAACACTGACGTATATCGAGAAAGACATAAGAAAAAGAAAGACATAACCGAGCCGTGTTACTTTTACTCTCTCGTGCTCGGGGCCCCTTAAGGGGTATACTCCGCGGTAGTGGACGTTTATCATCCAGGCCGTGGCGACATATACAGAGAAATCGCTGTGTTTCGATTATCGGAAATCGTCTTTCCCGTAAATACTGTCAAAGCGTGTCTCATTTATTTCGCGATAAGAACGTTGATTCTTGTTTTGGATGAGAAAGACCGCGATTATTTTTGTACCGATTCAACGCCACCAGATCGGACAGCATCAATCATTTCAAAAGAACGCAAGTCACTTCCCGAGGTTCGCGCAGTGCAGGCGCAAGGACAAGCTCGCGGAGAATGCAATCGTCCGCGACTCTAGTGATCGATTACCGATAAATACCCGGCGAATTGCTCCTGATGCTGAGATTGTTGCACGCGTTCTCCTTGGGGCCCTACTAGAACCGAATTTCACCGGCAGGAATTAACCCTCGTAACACAGCGCTTTGGGAACACGGATGCAATATAGCGCGATCCAAAAATTGCAACTTCCTGCAAGGCAATATTCTTCGCTGTACAAGGATCTCATAAACCAGGATCAAAATGTGGACCACCAGACAAAGCCAGCAGGACCGGCAGAACCAGCGCCGAAATCTTTTCTTGGACACTCTTATTACCATCGCTGTGATTTTGGAGAGAATGATTGTTATCGCTTCAACAAATTTCAGCACATTCTTCAAACGTTGCTCGGTACAAGCGTACTAAGTTTCGAATTACTGGGTTCACGCATATGAAATGTCCTAATTTAAATTGCAAATATTCGTCATATTGACGATGGCATTATGTGATGTTCGGTCAAAATGTGGTGATTAGTCAACGTACTATTTATTCACTAGAAAAGAGACACGACAATCTTATTAAATGGAGAATGAAATTGACCAAAAAATTCAATTTCTAGTGTAATACAATCTTTATTCAGCAAGAAGTTGCGTCTGTTTAACGTTAGAAATCGGACATTTCATATGCAACAACCTGACGTAATGCTCAGTACAATGTTCACTCTATATATGTCCGAAATGCATAGCCGATAAAAGCCGCGGGGTATACCCCGTGAGGGACCGCGAACCGAGGTCTCTAGAGCTTTTCTGTCCTTTTCAAAGAATGGTATCTCCTGGCCGATATATGTCCCTGGCTAGACCCGTGTTTTGGACATATATCGAGCAGATACTGTACCGTTTGGTCAAAAAATTCCCAAAAGCCGTCTTATAATCGAGGAAGCATCCTCGGTTAATCGTTGAAGCAATGTTTCGCATTGTGTACTACAAACGGGGGCAGAAAATTCATCATCCTATAAAACATAATTACCTCTTCGGAATGTTTGCAAATAACAAACTAAAAAGAAGTAATGCGGTTCCGATGGAACGGAGGACGAGCTAACCGTGTTATGGGAGGGGGAAGAGTGCATCGTCGGACAGGCGAGAACAATAGGAAAGAGGTCCGCTAACAATAAGTTTCGCCAAGGCTCCACGGTAGGAGGACACAGAGTGCGATAGCGGGAATAATTCGCTCGCAATTGCAGCGAGAGGGCAACTCGGTTTTACGATGGCCGCGGGCGTGGACGGCGTTCCTCTCTGTAACGGCGCGCCGGCAAAGAATTTGCTTTGTCAGGCGTGACGATTTGTGTACGCCACAGAAAACCGTGTCTATCGGACGACCGTTCCGCGTAAAGTGACCGTCCCTTCTTTTTCGCCGCGCGCGTTTTCTCCGTAAAATTGGCCCCGGACGTCTCTCTCCTAATGTCTTCCGTACCGTCGCGCGTCGCTCGACTCGGTGAAACAAGGAATAAGAGACTCCCTGGCGCAATAAAAGCGTCCTTAATTGTTAAATATCGTACCCCATTCGGCTCTACTTAGTGCCCGCCAACGGTAACTTCCGTTTCAACCGGCCCCCGTGGCTCTTTCCTCTCTTTTTTTTCCAAAGCGGGAAATTTAAACTACACGGACTACATTAAATCTTCCGGCTATTAAGTCTTCAGGAACGACGACGTTCGGCTGTTGGCTTCTTTCTGGACGATGCTACAGATGTTACTGTTCTGTTACCAGAGTTACCAGACTCTGAGGAATATCTCAAAATTGATTATTAAATGCGATGTATTTTTATTTTTTTGCTCGCTTTTTAGAATTTCAAGATACCTAGGGAAAATATCAACACTGAACCTGCCAAGCACAGAACATATAAAAGTGAAACGTGTTATAGAAATGAAAAGATTGTATGTACTTAAACTTTGAACGATTTTCATTGTAATGTGTACTTAAATAAAGAAGTCATTTCAGTAATTTCCTAGGAAAACGTTTTTATAATTTCAATAATTGTGAGACAGAAAACCGGACGTTTCGACCGTGGTGGGTTTAGTGTTAAAAAAATGTCGAAATCATCAGAATCATTGTAACATCTGTAACATCATACAACGTCGAAGCAAACTGACAATCCATCGTCGACCGCGAAGGGTTCAAGTCACCCTGTCAAATTGGCACAATGGCGAAGCATTAAATAGTATGAAACGATAAATAATTAAATTATCGAGAATTGGTCTCCAATAGTGTCTTCGTTCGTGAACCTCGTACCCCCTCCCCCCTCCCCCTCTTCATCTTTCTTTGAACTCCATACTGAGTTCTCTCTAATGATCGGGCACGGTCGTTAGTCGAATGACGCCGTCGGCGAGAAAAAAGTGGCTCGAGGACGATATTTGCAAATGCATGCCGGGCTCGAGTGATTTATCGCGCACCACCGTAACGTATCAGAAATAACGCGGGCAATGAGTCGCTAAAAACACCTTCGCGTTTCTACTTTTGGCTGGGAAAGTAGCGGGAGAGGTCAGGATCTTCGTACGACCCTGACGAAGTGGAAAGTTTCGACTGAAATTGTTCAATGTTCACGAAACAATGTTAATCGTTACTGGAACTCTATTATTTGCTCGTCAATTCTTCGAAAGGCAATACAGTGATCTCTCTATATATGTCGCCAAGGCCTGCATGATAAACGTCGCGGAATTATCCCCACTACCGCGGGGTATACCCCGTGAGGCGCCCCGAGCACGAGAGATTAAACATAGTATTATGTTAAGCATAGTATTCTGTTAGTGTTGATACGCGATACACGACGCTGGCAAGACCCGTGTTGTTGACATATATCGAGAATTTACTGTACTTACCAATAAACAGCGGATTTTGTGCATGTATGATAAAAGGAGTAGGTGTAATTTAAAACAGAAAAATTTTAAGGGAATTTAAAAATATTGTTATATTATTTTCAACCTCTTAAACATATTTAGAAAGAAAATGAATTTCCATTTCACTTCAGTTTTTTGCAATTCAGGTAGTGCGTTTTTATTTCGTATAGAGATCCGCTGTCTACTTATCTACTCAAGAAATCCGAATTTATTTTATCCGTTTGATAATTTGATCATTTAATTTCTAAATGACATACAATTTTTACAACTATACTGTTGAGACGCCATATTGAGACATACACGCTGTATGGTCCATGGGTAATTCCATATTAAATTAGTGGGGGTATAAGTCATCATTTTACCGATTTAGAATTTGTTTAAAAATTACAGGCCTTCGATGTTTGCAATTTTTGTCCATTTTGGCGAGAAAGGGCTTCACTTACGAATTTTTATCTCAGGAACTGTTTGTCCGATTGAGCTACATTTTTTTTTCTTTTATTCAGGAAAGATTAGACTATTGTACCATAATTTTTTCAACCTCGATAATTAATTATATATATTATGTGACGTCTCACCGACTCATCGTCATGCTATTTTTGAGAGTTTTTCTAGTGGCTGACAAATTTATTGTTTTACTACTAGCTAGGAGTTATCAGCTGACTTTCCTGGGAAATTCATCCTGGCGTCATGGGTGGCGTCACGTTGTCGCGCTTATTCACCCCCAAATCACGTATTTCATCTGTGGGCGTTGCCCTGTTTGAACGGATCTTTGAAACCATCCAAAATGTATTTGATCAGCTAATGCTCCACTTTCCGGTAATTTGGTGGAGGGAATTTCCACTCCCACGAGGTGTCGTAATTCTAAAACATCGTTAGAAAGTCAGTTTTATCTCCTCGCTTAACATTATCACATCACCACATTGTACATATCAGCCACCATAAAGTTGAATATATACAGGGTGTCCCATTTGAAGTTCCGCACGCAATTATTTCCCAAACTATAGCTCATTGTACAAAACATTGCGAAGCTCACTCAGTTTCACATCTCATGGTTCTCTAAGTGGACATGTTTCTATATACCTCAATTAAATTTTGAACGGCAATATATGACCTTCAATGACCTTGGGAGGCGAATGTGTTATAGATCAAGGATTTCGTCTCGGGATAGGCTACGGGCTTACCTAAATAAAAACATACAGTATTAAAAACGCAAAGATCACCTTCAAATCTCGGAGCACGTCGACCTAGAGAAGATTTGTGACCACCATAAGTTTGGGTAATAATTGTTTATGATAGTTCAGGTGGAACATCCTGTATTGTTGTTGTTTCATTATAACAAGTTACAGTCATTTCGCCATTCTATATTGTTTCAATTATCGGGAAAAATTCTAATTAATTGCGACCGAAGTGACGGATGCGAGGATGGTCAAAATTAAACGATGCTGAGGACCGTTCACAACTTCATTTATTAATTTTCGTGAAGGTATCTCCGAAGATACTTGAAAAGGTGCCTCTTCTAGAGGATTTCTGTTGTCCCTAATACAACATTCCTAACTATCAACCTTGAAAACCGCATTGACTGGACGTGTTCCAACTAGATCCCTCGGAATCCAAAGGGTTCCATAAGCTGCCACATTTTCGGCTTCTTCGCACGCGAGTCTGCGAGCATCCCTAACCTTCCCCAACTCGAGCTTCTCTCACCCTCTCGTTCTCGTCTGCCAACGACCCTCTGACCCTTTTAAAGGGTACGGATCCATTCGCAAGCAGGTCGAGGCGGTGCTGGGCGAATTCCAAGGGTCCTGTTTCAAGGTTTGCATCGAATCGAAGGCACCGGGATTCTCCCGGGGTTCGGTGCACGGGGTTACGTGTACGGTTGGAGGTACTTGAGGAGCCAGGCTGCGTGCCTCTGGGTAATTCCTCACAGGTGTAGCGCGTCGACCCTGGCTGCGACGCAATCTGCCACCTGCGACAAGGAGCCCGCGCGTGTATGCACGTGCGTCCGCGTGGTTGTTGGTCTGCCACGCCTTCTGCTTTCTCTCTCTCCTCCCTCTCTCATTCTCTCTCTCTCCGTCTCGTTCTGCTTTCCCATCTCTCTATCTCTCTCCTGATTCGTGATCCGTTCCCCGGATAAATGGCCCCTATCGCGACACGTCCTGCCAGCCTGATCCCAGTGTCCAGAGCAGTCTTTGTTCCCGCGTCGGGGATTTGCGTTTCGAGATTTTAATAACACCACTCGACGGCTTGTTCGCTCGTTGGACGTTCGCATGCTCGTAAAGAACGGCCGTCGTTGGGCATTGTTCAGATACGTCATGGATTAATAGCCGTGATATGCTTTTTATTAAGGAAATTCGAGGCCGGGATACGCGTCACTTCATCGGGGAATGGCTGGTGAGATTGCGGATCGTTGTGTGTGCGTGTGTGTATGCGTACACGCGTGTGCGGTGAGGCGAAGGTGTATCGCGCGCCGTGTAATTGGCTCTTTTATTGTTGTGAAATATGACGGGACCGTACACAGCGGTTCGTTATGTACGCATGAACCGCTGCGCGGTTATAATTTAGCCGAGTGATTGGCGACTTAATAAAAATACACACAGAGGTCTCGAGAAGTTGCGATGAACGAAATTAAGCTGCACTGTGGTTCTCGCTTGATCGTTATTCGCGAGGCTAAAACAAAACGCCGCGTTATTAGACATTACCCGGCGAGGAAATTAAATTACGCGCGAAATTCTCTTGTGGCGGGTTCTATGTGTATACACATCGGCGAGGGAATTAAATTAAGTGTCAAATTCTCTTGTGGCGAGTTGTGCACGCCCGATGCGCTCATGTTTCTGGTCAATCGGATTTGTGTGCAACACTTTACGTTTCGGAAGTGATATGTTCAAGATTTTTACTGAACGGACGGAAAATAAATAATTATTATTATTATTAATAGTCTCTCTTGTAGTATGCTGTAAAACATTTACCTGGTCGTGAGTCTTAATTCGCCTTAATTGTCAGAAACTGAACTTAAACATAACTGCAAATTTATCCCGAGAAATCATTGTGACCATTAACAAAATTAGATCTGGTCATTATAGTCTTAACTTCTCTCTAGCTGCAATCAATGTGGCAAATAACCCTGGCTGTTCATGTGGTCATCAGACACAGGATATTGATCACGTCTTATGGCAATGTCCTCTATATGACACTCACAGATTAAAATTTATTATAACCTGAGATAACCTCTATGCAAGATCTTATGTTCCTTCCTGAAAGATTGTGGATTGTGTATATAATGTTACTATCACATCCACTACCAATTAAGCGACTCCAACTGATATGTACCTATTACGTTACCTTCACATTAGTATAAGGTTATTATTGTAATATTATGTATGTAATACAGACTGCAGAATAACCTCTTATCGGTACAATAAAAAATATATATAAGTGCATTTCTTGTGACAGATTTCTTAAATTAAGAATATTACAGCAGTATTTTCAAAATCCTATGATATTCGTTTTTCTCGCAATTGCATGAAGCCCGCAGTCCAATTATATTTAAAAAAGGATAAACAGATCACGAATGGCTACTTCGATCGTCGTTGTAATTTACCGAAATAGCGGATTTACAAGGAACGTATTTCTATCGGGTAAAAAATTTCAGAATTTAATTCCCAGCTCGTAGAACTGTATTCTTCCCTTTATTGTGTCGCAATTACAGTTTTCTGTCGCAACGAACAACGACGGTTGACTATCTCATTACATACTGTGCCACGATTAAAGTAATTCGAAGAAGGCCACCGGCCAATAAAACAATTAACCATCCACTTCCGCCGAAACCATCGCAGCCACTCGCGAAATCAAGGTCTCAAATTCGATTCAAGGACTCCAAATTAAGTTCCGAGTCCCTGAAGACCCTTCGTCTCGATTAGTTTGACCTCCCTCGAACCAGTTTCGCTTTTCCAGGACACTCCGGACCCGAAACGACGTTGCAAGGGTCGAGAGAACGAGCGAAAGGGCGGTTCGGCCGAGGGCCGGCGGCCATCCGCAAATAATTCAGCTTGCCCGAGATAAAATAGACCCTTGGAAACTTTGAAAAATTATCGAGCCTCGGAATTTTCAATTACAATCGGCCCTCGCTGGTGGGGTCGCCCGAGGGGACTACACCTCCGCTATGCCTGGCCTCGTTGGTCAATAAAATCGATATTCGACCGGGCCAGCTAATAGCAGGTATCGCGTAACGGTGCTGATATCGTTATTACGCTGAGATCGCCACTTTAGGCGTGGGCGCAATTCGAATTCGAGGTTGCTCCACCCTCGTTAATCCTAGAAACATCTCCGGCAAGACAATTTAGGGTAATTCTGGGAGAGACGCATCACATTTTCTTTTCTGTTTAATAACAATTTTACTGAAAATAATTGAAAAAATAGGGAGGCATAGTTCAATTGTCTATTTCAATCTCTTTAAGAAAATATAACGTACAATGAGTAAAACTTATGTATTAATATATTAATATGCTGTTTAAAAATGTTCGAAAAAGTGCATCCCTCCCTAGGGCCTGGGGTTAGATGCACGCATTTATCTTTTATATCTCCACCACATATTACACAAAGGAGAATACATGGAAAAATGATCAAGGATAGTACGTGTTTCATGGAACCATTTGAGGCATTCGAAACAGGAAATCCAATCTACTTTAGATGTGGTTCTACGAGCCAGTCGTTTTTGTAGAAAATAAAGCAACTCCTTTTTAATTACCTAATTAAAGTGTAAGATGTTAACAAGTAGTGTGGCAAAGAACAAGTCTCAGGTTTAATGTAGCGCTTTTTAATTAATTAAAAAGGAAGGTGCTTCATTTTTTCTAAACACGACAGCCTGGTATATTTACATACATTAATGGTTCATACACATTATACACTCGTGTTCAAAATTAAAGAATCACTAAATCTCGTTCAAACATCGTCCACGTTCAAAGTACTGTAACTTCATGAAAAAACCTTCTACTTTCGAAATCCATGGTTCGTCTTCCTAAACAAATTTGTTCACACTACGTAGCGAATGAGAACGTGAACATAAAAATTAGTTTGGAAAATTTTGCGAGTTTAAGCGTTCGTACAGACATTAAAAAATTTCTTTAATGAATGAGACCAACGCAGATTTGAAGATTGGAGACTCAACTTTAAAATGATTGGTCTGGGGGAATATAATTTTCAATTTATTCAAGACAAATTAAGAGAGAGAGAGAGAGAGAGAGAGAGAGAGAGAGAGAGAGAGAGAGAGAGAGAGAGAGAGAGAGAGGACACTGTCACGCGAGCCAGCGTTTCCTGTAAACTGTAAACCACCGTCTACCCGGTAATTTCCCCTGGAGAAATTGCATGCCTAAAGCGAGCAATCCGGCCGGTTAAGTTTTTTATCGCGTTAACGCGGCTGATGCTGTCGTTATTACGCTGGCCCCGGCACTTTCCCGTGGACACGATTTTAAGGGTGTAGGGAGCACCACCCTGGTCCCTCCACAGACTGAAGTGGAGGGACAGGGTGGCAGGTGCAATAGGTCCGTTGGTGAAAACGTCTAAATCCCTGGCAGACCGAAGGGCGTGCCAGTCACGCGACTGATCATCGCTGGGACAGACAAATTACTTTCAGCGTCTAGCCTGTAATTCGGTTGTGAAAACCCATGCCGCGTCGTTTATGACGGTTCATCTTTTTTATAGGATAATTCTGTGCCTTCTTTACGAGCTCCGCGCACGCACGCACGCCACCTGAAACCGAACTATTTGTTCTTCGATTGGTGGTCGCATCTGTGCCCCTTCCGCTACTTCGATGTATTTTTCGACAAACGGCGCCATAAACGTAATGATCATTGGTTTTTGTTACCCTTCCATTTTCTGTAACCGAGTCCCCAAATTTAACTATTTGCTTTTATCCATTGTTTTATCCATTTTATTGACGTGCCCGACATCGTGAGTTAAATGAGAATACGTGATAGATCAGAATTAATTTAACTCGTGCTTGCATTGCTTTAGAAAAGTATTACACCTGGAATTAGTTGTTCTAACTTCTCACAAAAATTCAATTCGTATTAAGTGTCCGTATACTAATGGGAGTCACTGTGGATTCAAATTTGTTGTCTCTCTGTTGTCAACCAGAAGGATAAAAGCAGCGTGATCATTGTCAGCGCGGATTTGGCGGCCGCTTGAAGGCTCGATTAATAAGTGCGAAAGTAAACAGGAGCCGCCGCGTAATCGACAGATGTTTAATGAAAAATACGTCGGTGGCCAACGGTGTAGCCGCGTTTTCGAGCTCGTTCGTCTGCGATATAGCGACTTCTAACGGAGCTGCCTCGTGAAAAATTCAGTTTGACGTGGAACACCGTTGACGCGTTTGCCGATTTGGTTCGGTTCGGCACATTCTAATTAGAATCACACGGTCCGACAGCTCGCCGCTGTGCCGAGCGAGCAGCACGGTTCGCTTTATTCGTATTTCGCGCGCTATTTCTCCCTTTAATTGAGTGTCGCTTAGCATTGCCCGAAGCTATTCCAACATAACGGCGTTTATATCGAACTCCGTAGTTCTCTCTCTCTCTCTCTCTATCTCGCTCTGGGTCCTGATCGCGCGCTGCAACATGCTTCGCTTACCTGCAACTTCATTCAAGTCCTCTGTGCGTATCCCCAGCTTCGACTTCCGCGGGCTATCAATTAAATCGTGTACGTCCTTCTCCAGCGTTCTTTCTTGCACGAAAAAAATTGTCTGTACGCTGACGTTTCATTCTTTTCATCAACCATTGATTCAGTGCATCAACCAAATTGAATCATTATTTTTACTAGACTGAATTAACGGTGCATTATTTAGCACGAATTTACTCTTTCCTGTTACGTTCTGGTGTGGAAGGCAACACTATTCGCCAAAGTTCTTTTTTATCGATTATGGTGCGTTTATTTTTTATGCCAATTTCTTTTTAACACCTTTGTAATAGCAAGATTATTGTGGATTTTCATGTTCTCAGATGATCACAGATTGATTGTCATTGAATATCGTAGAAAATGTTGGTTATTGGCAAAAAGGGTTAATAGACCAGCTGAACATTTGTGCAACTGATTTTTAAAAGACTTGATCACCTCGCAAGCAGTTTTCATGTTGAAGGACTTACACTGATTGGCTTCTGAGCTTCTCTATATAACATATTACCCTCTAAAAATGAGAAAATTGAATTTATTTTAGATCGTGCATGAGTCCCATTTCCAATAAATGCTTCACAATTTCTCGAAACGACCTATAATACGACGACCTTCGGTTGACCTTCAGATACACAATATTTTTCTCTTCATTCAAAATAGTTTTCAAACAATATTCTCTAGAAACATAGTTTACATTCGTCTCCCACAGTCCAAGAAATTCTAAGGTACGAATTTAGACAAGACCCTTAAAAGCTGAGAGGGAAAGAAGAATATCGGTGATGTGTTTGTTCTATTTTAACCGATCATTATCTTGAATCCGTATCATTACTGTGCAAGTCTCTTTTACGTAACTTTTAATAAATCTCGCATGAGATTTCTAAAAAAATAATAAAAGAAAAATGTCAGTGATGTTTTTGAAACAAATGATAAACACTTTCACCTAACTGCTGATTTCTGTCAGTCCGGTGACTTTTTTCCCGTTAGGATGTTGCGTCGGTACCGGTGGCGCACTCGGGGCAGTCGCATCTTGCATCTCGTCTTGTTCTCGCAATAATCGAGTGTCGTCGTCATCGAGCGGATCCATTGGATGTTGGCCAGTCTGCTGGAGGCCGCGCCGCGTAAATTGCGTCCGCTCCGCGACGCCAAATTGACCGAGGGCCGAGGTAGAAAGCGGCGATTCAGGAAACGTGAAAAATCGCCCGTTTCCGGTCCAGCCCCGGCGCCGCGCTCTGTCGCCCCATCGAGATCGCCATTACAGACGGCGAGGTCGAAATTTCGCATACGCGACCCCCTAATGAGCCGTCCCACGCCAAATCAGATCTGCCGCGAGTCACTCCCGAGAAATGGGATACTTCAACTGGTCCCGTCACCTCTTCAAGAAACCCCCCGCATTCGCCATCAACGAAAACAATAACTCGCTTTGTTCCGCAGCGACACGTGCGTGGCTGTCATTAAAATTCCAGACTCCGATCGTTAACGGTAATCGGTTTGACGTACAATGGCCCCGGCCAGTTTTCGACGGTATTTTTACGGCGAACCGATGACCGTTTCTCCTCGTTAACGCGACACGATGATAATTATTCCATTCGGTAATTAAACCGATCGGTAGGTAGGGGGGGATCGGCTCGAAAAATTTGCAATACCGATTTTTCAACACGACCCCGTTCCTCTCGTCCCGGCCTTCTAATGATTTTCGATAAATTCATCGGGGCTCGTTTTAAATAACGATCGCGCCCGAACCGTTTCCATGGACCATTTAAAATTCATTTTAACCCGGAACGATGTTATTTTGCGCTACAGTCTTGTTACGGCCGTCGAATCGGCCGGTATTTACGGTGCACGGCGCGTCGCTGCTCTTGAGAGCCTCGTGCTTCCGGAACGAAGCGCCGCTGCTGCTTTATTGCCATCGGAATAACAAATTAGGACAACGGCGCTACGGAATTCGTCTTCGTCCGATCACCGAGCCTTTATTCTGCCGTAAATGTTGCATTCGTCCGTATTTGTTCATCGCACTTTCACCACTTCGAAAACGTTTGACTGCCAACTAGACTACGGATCTTTACAACGAATAAAAATTCTACGCATCTGTTGCAAGAAACACTTCTTTTTCCAACGCCCGGCATTTATTTCAGCAATAGCCTTATAGCTATAATATTCTATTAAACGTATCCTCTTGTAAAATATGAAAAAGCATACATTGCCACAGAAAAGTTCCTAAATTTCCTTTCAGTAAAGAAAATGGAGTATTATTTCTTAGTTGATTCGAAATCATTTGGTAACTCTGTTCGTTGCAAAAGTTGACCTCGTTGAACGGGTATTAAACATAATTCTACGTTAAAGAGTCCAACCCACCGGAGTGTACAACATGCGCCGTGTCCAACAGCGTCCAACATATCCTACTCGAATGTCCTAAATTGTCTTCACAACGATCCAGATTTTCCATCGATAATGACCTCAAGATAAACATAAGCGAGGACAACATTGGAAACGTCCTCCTGTTTTTTGAATCTATCGATATATATAAACTGTTATACATTTGTTTTTTGCTGTACCCCGACCACAATATAAGTATTAACCGTAACCTTCTTTACTATATTCGATTGTAAACCATGTGGTCGTTAATGACCTAGCTGTTAATGCGACCACTTTAAAATAAACGATATATAATAATAATAATAATAAAAATAGAAATTAAAATATTTTTGTGAAGATTCGTTTGGATAGCCACCGCGTCTGACTATGGCTAGCCGTTTCTCCTCGACGTTCTACTGCAATATTTTCTCATGAACGAAGATTTGTAAATTTTACCGTATACTTTTGGTAAATTTTTTCCCATAGAAAAGCTAATTCAGTGTTCTTCTTCGCATACATTATTCCCTCGCCTCGGCCGCAAAGTATGAAACGAACAAAGGAAACCGTCCGCACGCAGTTTTCTAATCGTTTTCCAACCAACAAAATTAACTGTCCCTCGTTCCGGCAGAATTCCGTACGATGTTGTTGCTGGTCCAAGAGCGGCGTTCCGAAGCGGATGAAACCGTCCCGGTAAAAACAGGCAATTACCAGCCGTCGGGCCTTCAAAAGCGAAGTCCGAGGAGCGTCTGCGTCTCGAAATAGAATTAGAAATTGAGATTAGACCGCAGCGTTTAACGGGCGAGCCGCAATTTCGTCGGGTACACCGTCGTCATAATCACGCTGTGGATCAGAGGATGCCGAGGGCGAGGGGGTGGCTGCGCGGATAGAGGACGAGGCGGCTGGTCTCGCGGCGTGTGCATGCGAAACACACGGGCCACCGTGGCCGGGCAAACGTGGAAAACGTTAAACTGATTTATGGCGGTGGGTCCGGAGCGTTTTCGGAATTTGCATTAGACCGGGCTACGAGACGAATGAGAGCGTCCCGGGGTCTAGGAGCGCGGGCCACGGGAACGGGGTCAGAAAAGGATCACGGGGGCCAGGAGAGGCGCAGGATAGGGAAATATTAATCCTGGCGAACAGGAATCAAAGGGCGGCTCGATGACAGAGGACCGATAGCAACCGAAGGACTGTCTCCCGTTTCCCCTGCGACTCCCCCACCCCCGGAGCTGTCTATTACCGCGCGGAATTGCGTTCGTCCTCTTCAAACATCTCGCCCGGTTCGTTTCCACGGGTTTTCCCGGCGCGTTCCCCATGACGACCGGGGGGAAAAACTTCGCCGCGTCGGATGACGAGCCGTGCGACCAACGAGACGCGTCGACGCTGCTCAGCCCTGTCCATCGTGATTTAATCGCGCTCCATCGAGATATCGAGCCTCACGATCGGAACGAGACCGATCGGACACCTGGCCCCGTGGAAAGGAAAGTTTCCCGCCGCCATTCGAGATCTCTGGGAACGCTTCTTTCTCCGGCCACGGAGGTTCCAGCTCGATAGGGTATCGAAAGTTTGGATCGCAGTGTCTCGCTGACAAACGGAGGATTCGAGACAGGAGAAACGTCTGCGCGGAGAACCGGATCCTTGGACGTTTGTGAAACGAGGAGTCGAGAAGAAGATGGAGGAGGATTTGAAGATCGACTATAGTGAACTGTGATACGCGTTTTGGGGAGGTTTATAGCTTCTTCGAGAGCATGGGAACTCTCTTTTATGGTGAGAGCCGCTGTACGGATCGAACGTGAAAGGAAATAGTCGAAATCGAAGATGTACCCGTTGGTAAAGACTTTTGTTGGGAGTTCTGGAGTTCAAGGTTGTCTCGAGGTCATCGTGTGCTAGTTTGACGAAGTATGTGTTTATGAAGAGTCGAAGCAAATCTGTGTACAAAATTGGGTGTATTCCATAGTGTTTCTAAAATTCTAAAATCGAGTGAAATCTTCGAATTAAAGAGCACGAGCACGAGATCTGGTTTCGACTAGGTGTGAGGGAGTTTATCACTGAACCGACATTCTGCTCCCAATATTGGGAGATCGCAGGGTTTTGCTTATTTAAAAATACAGAAAAACTAATTTAAGGGGGCCGGCAGGCATTTGGCCTTGACTGTCACGCTATGTTACGCTGTGCCTTTTTTCTAGACATTTTACGTCTTAAATGAGTAAGTAATCAATTAAAAATGCATACCACCGTGTTTGTACATGTCTTTGCTACGTCTGTATAGAGCCTTCTTTCGATACGAACAGTAAATCTCTCGAAATTAAGAGAATCTCACAGTGGCAGCCATCTTGTGACGTCATACTTGCTTCAGAATTCGAATTTTCTGCCGAATATTACAAATTACACCACGATGAGGTGGAAATTCGCAATTTCGGCTCTATACAGACGTAGATTGGATTTTTATTAAACACAATTGACCCTAGATTTTGACCCTTGCATACGTATATGGATTTCAAACCATGCCGGCCCCCTTAAGGTTGCTTAAAACAGTACCATCCAAAGTGTAGAAGCTAAAGTCGAAAAATTTCAAAATTATCTTTCATTTGTACAATCAAATTTGTCAATTAAGAAGATCTGCGCAGACAACTTTCCTCTGCACCACCTACCGACGACCCCCATCCACGCAAATTGAAGCATCGCCGTCTGTGACCGGAAGACTCGCGCGAAGAATACCTAAACCGTGGCAACCGCAGCCAACTTGGTCTCCCCGCGTAGGGTGGTGTATCCGATTCGAAAAAGTTGCGTGGTGTCGCGGGAGGTCCGCCGGACGCCTAGGAGGACCTTGGGTGGAGATCGGGATACGTGGTGTCGAAGGGTGTATAGCTCGGTTCCGGAAGAGGATGTCGTAGATAGCCAGGTCGAGCAACAGAGGCGCGCGGCACCCGCTGGAACCGTGGAAGATCGCGGAGAGGAGAGCACGGGGGCGCCTGCGCCCTCGGCTATACCGAGTTTCTGCGTACGTTTCCATCAGTCGGGTCTTCAACTCCGGACCGCGAACAACCAGTGATCGGGACCGCGCGTCTCCGCCGCCGTGGAAACACCCTCCCGGACGTCGCGACGTGTTTCCGCGAGCGGAAACCGCCCGTTCCGCGTGGCGCGTGCCGAAATCGCTAGTCGACCACCGAGGTGACGGTTCCTCCTTCCGACAATTAACGAGAATCCCTTTACCCCCGGAACTTTTGACCCGCCATCCCCAGCGAACTGGTAAAAGTTTCTCGCCGATACTTCGCGCGCGTACTCCCACGCGGCGAATTTTTCTATCGCGGCTCGCGTTTCCGCGGTTAGCTGGAGGGCACTCGAGATACGCGGCTGTCCTGCGGGAATTTTTAATAGCCTCTCCGACCTCCGGGAAGTTTTAACAGAGTCGTTTCCGGCGGAGCGACCCTCTCCAGTCCGCGAATAAGAATAAAATTAAGGGCAGGTTTATCGCGCGTAAAACGGGGAACGAACCGCGACGTCGATCGTACATTGTTCCATGATCGCTCCCGTCGAGATTCGTAGAGGAACTTCGTTGCGTTTACCGGTGAGAACCGTTCGACCGATAGAAATTCGCGAATGATCACCCCGGGGGGGGGGGTTTATTCGCGACCGGTGAACGGCCGGCAAGAGCATCGCCGGGCGTCCTGTCGGCAAGGATCAAAGGGCTTGATCGTTAACGTCGTTAGCGCTAATTAATCATCGGCTGGCGGATAAATATCGTGTAACAGGGTGATAAGCGGCGCACGGACGCGGGGTCGTGTCTGCCGATAATTATGAACAGGTCAACTCATTAGTCGCAGCGAACGGCGACGTTAACGGCCGAGCGTTCGCCGCTCGGAGAGCCGTTCAATTGTTAATCGGGCCGGCGCGCCGCGACGTCGAAAGAACGGGCCGCGTGATTGCCCGCGAAAGTAATTCGACAGCGCGCGTTCTCCCGTCACCGAGCGAGACCAGAAACAGCCTAAATCCACGCGAGTACTGACCCCGTCCTGCGTTCCTTGTATTGCAGCGTTGCGGCGACCTTTCGCCGGAAGTGCGCGAGAACTATTCGCCCGCGTGGTTCAGTGGAAAAGAGATCGTAGAACTCGAGAGAGAGAGAGAGAGTGCTCGGACACCGGATTGGTCGATCCATCATTTCGGTCGGGTTTCGGCGGAGCAGAGCGCAAGAGGAATCCGTTCCGCCGGTTGGACCGCGTAATTAATCGGGAGACTTAATCGAGTGCCGAATTAATCGGGACAGATTTACGAGCCAGCGTGCGCGACACCGTCGAGTCGGGTCGGGTCGGGTCGGGCCGGGTCGGTCCGGACCGGACCCTGCGATATACCGGGCGCGTGGTGTGTTCGCGATCATGAAGTATCACCGACGCGTGCAGATGATCGCGCGACGCTCGCAGATGAAAAAGTCGAGGCGAGACCGTGGCTCGGCGCGTGGACGTTAAAGGGGACACGGATCGTGCATCAACGACTGACCTGGAACATCGATCCCTCCTCCGGAACACGCCAAAAAGGAAACGATCGAGCGAAACGGGCTTTTCACGCTCGACCCGCTCGCTCTCACTCTCGCCCACCCCACGCCCTTCTTTTCTCTACTGCCTCTCTCGTTTTCTCTCATTCTCTGGCTCGGTTTGTCTCCCCGCGCGGCCACTAATTAATCTTCCGGCCGGGCCGTTCAACGACGCCCGCTTACCGGCGTAAAATCGCGACAAGAGGATCGCGGCCGAGCGAGCCGGTCTACCGGCAAGATAACGAGGCGGGCTCGCGGGCCAAATAATTCGGACAGAGCCGGCTCGGGCCGCACTCGTAATTAGCAAACAGTCCGCCGAGTGTTTCCGCGGGAACGACTCGATTCCCTTGAACACTCGTGGATGCTCAACCGATCAAAGACACCGGGAAAAGACAACCCCCCAGCCGAGTGGCGCTCTTCGTGGCTTCCGAGGATCAACGTCCCGACCGTGACGGAACCTTGAGCGACCGGGTCGACGAGGATCGATCTGCCTGGCTGATCCAAGATCGCCCGGAGAAGGGAATCCACTTGGCATCTGGATCGAGTCGTCGAAGTTCGGGACTAACTCGTAGCGCTAGAGAGACATCCTGCAAAGTGCGTAATTTAGATCCGGATCAAGGGATCATCCCAGGGAGAAGTAGGTGAAACAACTCGTTCGACTTGTTGAGAGCTGGAAGTCGGAGATGACGATTGATGACTGAGCTGACCTGACCCGGCTAGGGTGTAGACGGTAGCGAGGTGGAGATCGTTGAAAGGGGAAGAGAAATGTTCGAGAAAGGGAGGAGGATCGAAAGAGCCCGAGGCCGGTGATCAGTGAACTGGATCCGATCCGGTAGATTGTAGCTGGTCTCACGGGGATCGAGGACGATTGAAAATTTCGCCGGTGCTCGGTGGACGATATTTCACGTGCGCGAGAATGACAGGGATCCGCGAGGAGTGAACGTGAGAAAGGTAACGTGTCCAGTGAAAAAGGGGGACGGAACCGGACTGACAGGAAATTGTGGAATCGCTGCCGGGGGAGATATCCTGTGGGCGAGCCGGTCAGCCGACGGTGATGGCATGAGGACATTAGTGAGGAGGAGCTGCGGGTCCAGCGAGGAGGAGGATGAGGATGGTGGTGGGCGTGATGGTCCTTGGTCAGCTACTGACGAGGATCCTGCTCGCTGCCCACGCTGGGGATCGGCTCGCGGCGGCTCGCAGGATTCTCAGGGACGTGCCGCTGATAGATGGGTAAGTGCCGATGTGTTTTTCTCACGCGTACTACCTCGCTCGCGAGTTACCGCTGACAATTGATTTGTTGGGCTTCGAGGGAAAGTGACCAACTTGCCGTCTGTCTTCGCAAATTGAGATTGATGACTTTTTGAATGGCTGTTGCGGTTTTCGGCCTCGATTGCACCTGGGAAGCACCCGAAACTGTTCTTGCCCCGCCTAATTTGTAAAGTTGGGCAGCTTCTGTGGGAAAAAGTGATTGATGGAGCTCCACGGCTGTGCGAGTTCTCTTGGCCAATTGAAGTCGACCGATTCTTCTAATTTCCGATGACCGAACGTGTATTCGAAATCGTCTATCTTGCGCCTAGCTCGGGGAGTTTGTGTTCAGAAAAGTGATTGATGGAGCTTGGAGGTTGCGTAATTATGCGCGTGGTTTCGATTTCTGTCATAGTTGCGCGACTCGTACCGTGGACATCTAGTCTGAAAAGTTGCAAACCTTCTGTAGGGAAAAATGCTTAGCAAAGCGTAGATGTTGTATGGTCGTTTCAGCGTATTGAAATCGACGTGAGAATTTTTCCTGGAAAATGAGAAGTTTCTCTGGAAAAATGTGGTTAACAGGGTTTAGAGATCGTGTGGTTGTCTCTCAGCAGATTTCTACAGTAATACATACAATGTTTGTTTCTCTGAAGCGTGCTTGTGTTCGAAAGTGCCCCGTTCGGCAGTGACCAGACTATGTAAAAAGATGCAGCTCTGCGGAGACACGATGTAAACCCGAAGCAATGTATCATAAAACAAGATTATTTCTACGTTGACAGACTTCATCCTTTTGAATACGATGTGTCCCATAAATCCTGGCACTGGGAAGAAGATATATCCTCGCGCGTAATACTTTCCATGCAGGGCTTTGTCTTCGAGAGAATCGAATTTGAATGCAGGCTGGGCTCACGTTGCACCGAACAAGACACGTATTCTTGACTATTCAACTCATATTTTCATCAAAAATCACTCTTTTCATAGTCGTACCTCCAAAAACTGTCTCGCGTAAAACGCTTTATCAAAGTCACGACCGTGTACCCAAGCAATCGACCAAAATTCATGAATTTTATGTTCACCTCAATTTTGTAATTTAAGAAACGGTTCTGGGACAAAGTGCTAGATAGCAACTATTAGATTGTATACTATAGGGGATTTTCAAGTTTAAATTAAATTCTAGAGGAATTACTATATCGAAAATAAATTAAGAGAAATTGTTACAGTATTACAATTTTAACTTGAATTTTAGGGGATTTTTAAGTTTAAATTAAATTCTAGAGGAATTACTATAGTGAAAATAAATTAAGAGAAATTGTTACAGTATTACAATTTTAACTTGAATTTTAGGAGATTTTTAAGTTTAAATTAAATTCCAGAGGAATTACTGTAGTGAAAATAAATTAAGAGAAATTATTACAGTATTTTCATTTTAACTTGAATTGTAGAAGATTTTCAAGTTTAAATTAAATTCTAGAAGAATCTAATTTATTATGTAATCTAATAAGTATGTTATTGCAAATGATGTATACCGATCGGAGTACAATTGGTTCCGACAAGTAAAGAGTTAAGAAAGGAACGAAAAATGTATCGTTAAAAATGAAATGAATCTCGAAACATCAGAAACGCGGAAAAATCCGCGGTGATCAAGTACCGTGAGAGTAGGAGAGTCACGGTGACATATGGTCGGAGATGATAAGCGCAGACAGGTGTTGATGACCAATGCGAGAGCAAAACAGCAGAGGTTTTGGTGTTTTGATGCCGCAGATGAGTAATGCGACGAAAGTAGGTTGGAAAACAGTCTCGCCATATAATGACGAGTTTCGGAGTGGTTCGGGTATCGCGGCGCTCCATGATCGATTCGCGCTGAACTGTCTGCGAAGTCGGTATCTGTAATAGATGGAGCGGCGAGTCTGCGTTTACGTGTTACGCGGAACGCTGGTCTGAGAAACAGTTATGCTCGCCGAATGCCGCGGGCACTCGAGGCTCCGCGGCTGGCGGCGTCAGGTTTGTAAAATCGTTGAAATTTTAATGAACAACCGAAAACTCTCCTGTGATCGTTAACAGGAGTGGCCGTTGAAACGCGAGAACCAGCAAGGCCCGAATTTATAGCCGGCGAGAACAATGTCGTCGTAACTACGCGCACGGACGGACATTCTACGGTCGAGCGTGGCTCTAATTACACCGGAATTAAACTCGAAAGGAATGTCGGCCGGTGTCCGAACCGCGATAAAGCGTCGAACGGCATCCGGCCGGTTTTTCCACGTTCGAGCTTTTCCTCCGTAACTCCATTTATCTATCACTTTCCATTCCTCTCTCTCTCTCTCTCTTTCTCTCTCTCCCTCTTCATGTCTCCTCCTCTCGCGTGGGCGGTACCGATTTCGTAACATTTATCAAGACCGCCGCAAAATCAAATTTATCTCGACGAAACGGCACCGGAAACCGAAACCCTAGGAAATTTGTTACGACGCGATGCGTTCCCACGCGCACGGATCCACCCGCGAGACCACGATTTCCCGTAATTGTGGAATTGAAACGTTGGCGCCCGGGATTTACGTAAATTGCACCTAAGCGAAGAAATTAATTGCTTTCCGGTTAGCCGTGTCCCGGCCCCGATGCAGTTTAAGCAGAAAAGAAACGCGTGCCGATACTCGAGCACAAAACAATGGGAGCGGTTAGGTTTGAAGATAGCCCTGTAATGTTGCGTCCACGTTAAATGATAACAGAGTCGAGCAACGGCTAATCGAGCTCGTTCGGAGTTGACAGGCTGAAAAATATTGTGTAACCATAATCAAGTTGTTTGTAATTGACAATTACCAACGTTCGTTGAGTTCATAATGTTGAATTTAAGCTTATGCAGATTCCTGTTAAGAAATACCATTAGATTTCAAGCGTAAAAGATTATTGTGGCGTACACTAAAGATTAACCGGCCGACCGTGAAATTGGGCCACGATTAAGTGCAAACCAAAATCATGACCAAAACAATTCCGCAAAATGAAGAATGGAGTATTAAGGCCCAGTATGCATAGTAATTACTAATTACAATACGACTACTACTACTCTACTCTTATTACTAATTGTATTGTTCAGGGACTGGTAGATTTGATTCGAAAGTATTGGTCCAGATGACTTCAGAAAAGATTGTTATAAAATTCGTAGTTCAATCGTTACGTTAATTCTTTATATTCTCGAGGTTATTCAAAGTGAAATATTTTTACAGTAATGAGATTGTGAATCAATTTTCCCTAGATCCTCTCATACCCTTTCCTAGGTTCTCTTCCCTCTCTTATCAACATCCCTTTCACCCTTACCTTCCCTAGTATCCTAGATTCCCTACTCTCTTGTGTTTCCTAGACTTCGTTCTCTCCTATCCTTCTCTAGATTTCCATCCTCTTTTTCCGCTCCTTGGATCCCTTCCACTTCTTTCCCTAGATCCCTTCCATCCATTGCTTTTCCTTCCCTAGATCTCCTCCCCGTGTTAATACCCAGACACATCATCAACAATGGTCCACTCCACCTAATCAGGACCAGCCGGCAGTACCCCGAAAAATTTTCGAAACCACCCCTACCCTAAAAATGACGTCCCCGAATGACTGCACGCGATTCGGTTCTCATAGCCAACCTAGCCCAGGTTCATCGAAAATGCATAGGATGCTTACTCCTGAAGTGGTAATCGTGGGATCATGCGCCAAGAGAGAGAGAGTAGGAGAGGAGAGGGTGCAAGAGAAAGAAGGCCGATCCAATTGGACGAAACTCGGAGCTCTCGTGCATTCTCCGCGGGATAATGAGAAAGTTTCGCGCGAATGGGAAAGAAAAGACACTAATGGAGGGAGAGAGAATTAAGCAGGCCTGCTGAAGAAAGAAAGAACGGAGACGAAGAAGAGAGGGAGAGAGAGAGGGAGAAAGACTAGCAGGGAGAAAGGGGGATGGAAAGGGGCGATTCGAGGGCAACGACAAGGGAGCACGGAAGAAATAGAGGCTGGGATAGAATTTAGCTCGAGGATGGCCCGTGGCTATTGGCCCTCCAGTTTCTCGGGTTACTGGACGGCGGATACGAATTTCCGTTTCTCCCGTTGCGAAACGAGACAGCGTGTGTCTCTTCCGGATGCTTCCGTACATGTATCACGTTGGGACCAAGTCGCCCGTACGTGCCCGTGTCCCTACGGTGTCCTGTATCGGTGTCCGACCAAATAACCTGTCGGATCGAAAGGCAACAATGGGCCGCAAGCTCGTTACCGGACATGGCTCCCAGAAGAATTTTTGAAAAGATCGACTTCTCCTCCGACTCCTCTTTACAACCGCGACACGGCCGTGACACGATGTCACGTGTCATCGTGTTAATACCATTCACAGCATCGCGAGAACGTCGACGTTTTCGCCCTATGGTCTCTACATTTTAGAGTACCTGCAGTGTATTGTCGTGTTTTATGAAGAACTGGACACACGAGGCTGCGCCGTTTTCGTTCGATTGTAGTGTAGGCTGAACAAATTTACTTGGTATGAGAATAAAATTGAATTCGAGACATGGGTTCGTGAATACTGCATTGAACGAGTAGAAAGTGGACGAGTATTTTGGAAACATATTTTTGGAGATACCTTTTAGTACGTCGTACAACAATTCGTCACGTTTCTATATGCTGAGGTCATTGTTTGTACCATTTGTCAACTACAGTGGACTCTCGATATATGTCAACAACACGGGTCTTGTATCGGCGTCGTGTATCGTCCAGGAGACATACTCGAGCCGTGTTATGCTTACACTCCTCGGCGTCTGAGGCCTCTCGAGCTTCGTGACCCTTCTCGGGTTATACCTCGCAGTAGTGGGGATAATTCCACGACATTTATTATCCAGGTCTCGGCGACATATATAGAGAAATCACTGTATTGGGTTTGTGACGAAATCGATAGCAGTTGGGTTGGATGCAGCAAGAAAATCTATGAGTGCAGGAAAAATGATTCTGAAAATATGACTCAAAATTTCGTAAGTACAACAGTAAATGAACTTGAGCATTCTCAATTGCACAATGTTCAGAAACGTTGACGAAGAAAATGATTCATGAAAAATTTGGCTGTAAAACATGTCACGCAGTACTTTACACAAATGTGTCACATAAATGTGCGAACATGTATTGTGTGCTAATGTAATTATAAAGGAGGATGAATTGGAGCTGTGAGAGAATTAAACATCGTGTACCAAAACATGCGAAAAATAATAAAATAATAAATTTTAAAAGAATAAAAAGTCGTACAGACCAGTGGTTCAAGTAATATTACACTTTATATATGTTACACAAAAAAATACGAGTTAATTAGACTGCTGATTTTATGCGTTTATGATAAAAATGAGTAGGTGTAATTTATAACAGTAACATTAGAAAATTTTAAAGATGCTGTTATATTATTTTGAATCTATTAAGCATAATCAAAAAGAAATTAAATTTTTATTTCACCCCAGTTTGTTGCAATTCAGATAGAAAGCTTTTATTTTGCATAAAGATTCACAGTCTACTGATAATGAAGAAGAAGCTTAGAATCCTCCCTTAATCATTCTACTTCCTGTTTCTTTTTTTGAGAAAACGAGAAAATTTTCACAGAGTATATTGTATTCGAAAATAATAAATACTGAGAGAAAAGAAAAACAGGTACTGCTTTTTGACTTTTTTTAATGCTACTTAAGTGATTAAATCGTGTATTTGAAACTCTAGAAATTAGCTGCATGAGCTTAACACTAGGTTTACAGGACCCGTCAAAATGACGGGTTCTAATATTTTTAATTTACGATTATTAACAACAAATTCATTTCTTTGAGTGTATGTTAGTTTAAAAAAAAATGGCTAAAAATTTAATGTAATGTAGAATAGTCACTTTTAGCGATAACATTCGTCCTCAAAGTGTAGAAACGACATTTCACTGAATTTACAAGTTGGATTCCGCTTACAAGTTCCGCGGCAGGAACAAGCGATGCCAGCATGGAGTCCACACCGAAAGTATCACGACCCAGTTCTCGCAGAATCATGTTCCGCCATGCGCCATCAGCTGGTCACTTTGTGGAGGGTTAAATAGACGTCCGCGACCGATATATGCGCGCTTCTTTGAAAGCCTAGTTGCTGGCTATCGTCGGTCACGTGTCGAGAATAAGCCCGCTGCTCCCCGAGAAAGACGAGAATCAGGCTTTTGTTGTTGCAAATTACAGTCTTCTGCCGGATTCCATCGTCAGGACCTTTCGCACTTGGCTCGGGATAGAAATTCGAGGGCTCCTCGAAGGTATTCGAAGGATGAAAGGCAGCGGAGGCTAGGGAATCGAACGCGAACGATTTCGCCCGATTGTCGACGACCCGAAGGCGATTCGTTACCGATAACGAGTGAAAGCCTCGTCGAGCCTATTGTGTCCCGTATAATAGTTTGCATTTTTGCCGGGTCGGGTCGGGCCGGGCCACGTAGGATCCCGTTCGGGCCTGGCCTGCCCTCCGGGGGCAGAACGAGAGTGCAAGAGCTTAGCTAACAATCGGGCGATGAGCGTCGCCGAGTTGTCCGTAAAACCGTAAAAATGGGCGAAACCGTGCAACGGATTTTCGAGGCCGGCCAATCCGCGCGCATTGTAATCGAACTCCATTCGGCCGGGATAGGCGCGAGCACGCGTGAGAAAACAGAAATGTCGCGTGTATGCCCGTTTTGCACACCATGCGCCGAACAAAATGAAAACAGACTATGAAACTCTCTTTCGTACCTCGACCCGGAAAAAAAGGAATGACGCTGCTCGCCCGCTGTTCCCGAATTTGTTGTTCGGCGGAAACGCCGCTTCCGATTGCTGATATCCTGGAGCACCATGTGGGACGCTTTGGGGATCGTAACGTGAGTCGGTGTTTGTTCAACCCTTTGTCGAACGATTGTATACAGCTCATTTAATCCCCTGCCGGTGATAGTCATTTTGTTAACACGTTGACTGCCATGTCACCCATATGTGGGTGACGGAATTATTTGTCCAGGTTATGAAATGAATTTTTACGTTAATATATTCATTGCACCAAATTTGATTAGGATCTGTAAAATGCAAGAAAGTTAGAGTACTAATCAATATCGTACATTTAATTTTGTTCAATTTTTATTTCATTAAATAACTTAATCTGATTTTATGGAATCTTTGAAGTTCCTAGTTTGGCAAAGTGTTAAAAGTTACAAACTTATGGTTTTTGCTGTTCGATTGTTCATCTCTTAGAACACGATGTGGAACGCCTTTAGGATTGCTACAGTTGTCAATGTTTGTTCAACCCCTTATGGAACGATTGTATAAAATTTATTAAAAATGAAAGGTTATGTTTCCATAACGAGGAAATGAAAAAGGAATTTTTAGTAGACTCTGTTTGACCATTATGATTGTTAAAACAGTACCTATTAATGATGAAATAGCAAATGAATTCGTAGAACATTAAACTCGATATTTTAATTTACCCTCCGGGCATTGTTCACGTAATTGTTGCGTTAATATTTTATAGACTGAATTGAGTCAAAATGTGAAGGTGCAGTGTTTGGCAGTGGCGCTATTATTATTTGCGGTGTTCGATGTTTATTTAACCATCTGCAGAAGCATAGAATTCAATTATTGCTTGAAACATAAATGCTTTGTCCCGTGTCCTCATTTTTCCACAAAAATTACGAGTGTGTGGCACATTCGTTTTGTTCAATTTTTACAACAAAGAGATGTTGCGTTGTTGCGTACAGGGTTTGCTGCAAATACGATTTTCTGTTTCATGAATTTCTGCTAAATTAACCCGCTCTACTATAATATCGAATCAACTTCGTCATGAAGACATCGAACAGAATTTGCTAAATACGTATTATTTCGCTTTAAATTGAAATGAAATTCTATTTTGTTGTAGTGAATATTTAGCCATTGGAGAACACGTGAAACACAATATAAATATTCTTTTTCCCTTAGTAAATTACATCAAATCAGTTCTCATAATTGTAATCGCAAAATAAATCGTAGTGCGAGGTGTTAATGCAGAACATAGAAAATGACATACTTGATTTGTTCTTAACCATATTTGGCAACAAAAGGATCGAATCGGGTTAACAGTTTGAAGTGCAGACCATTTTCATACAACCTGAAAAATTTAATATTTTCTAGAAAGGTTTTTCAGGTTCCCACAAAAGGATGCTTGTAATTTCAATAATAGGAAAATAAAAGATCAATCATTTTCATTCGTCTGGTAAATCAAGCCTTTCCACTAAAACGGGTATAGCTCGTCGCGAGCTTTCAAGGCAATGACAAGAGTTGCTATAAATTGAGGAATAAAATAATTAATAATAATCAATTTCTTGAGGAACACTGTGTTAATGAAAAATTAGAAGAAATTAAATTTTATCCGTAGACATTATTACCTGCGAGTAAATTGCAGTGCAAGGGGCTAATGATGCAGTTTCTAAAGTGGACTGTCACACATCTTGAAAAAGAGGGTCGTTCGCAGTGTTATCGTTGTCCTGTCCACGTTATCAACTAAAAATTACAAATTAGCTGCAGTCTAGTTCCAAACGAGACCGCCGTTCCCATTACCTATTTATATCCATAATGAATCCCGTCCGAGGCTCCGGGAGCACGATAAAAAGACAATTACAGAGAAATTTTCAGCAGTGGTGAACCAAGATGATAATTGCAGGGTGCACACATTCGCCGTTACACGATGGCGGGAGCGTATCATTCCGAGCGTAGAAATTCCCGTTTCAGCGGCGACGGCCGACAATTTTTTCCAAGGCTATACAAGGTGTCTCAACTAAGTGAGAAACACCTGGCTCGCTTATCGCTGTACGTACAAATTTATATAACCCGCGGTAGTGGGGATAATTCCGTGACATTTATCATCCAGGTCTCGGAGACATGTATAGAGAAATCACTGTACCCGAGCCGTGTTATGTTTACACTCCTCGAGCTTTATACCCCCTCATGGGATATACGCCGCGGTAGTGGGGATAGTTCAACGACGTATATCACCCAGGCCTTGGCGACATATATAGAGAAATCACTGTACCTCGGTCCAGCTAAGTTTCGTCAGGAAACGAGACAGCTGTTCAGGTGATCCCATTTATCCGGGACACTCTGTATACACGTTCGCGGCGGTTGAAGGGTTAAAAAGGAAACCCGGCGGGAACAAAGAGGGCGAAGCTCATCGGTGCATGGAAATTCGGAAGCGTGGCGCCACGCCGCGCCGTTCCGCTAAACCGCGAACAACATTCGCCCGGTAATTACCGTTGTTTGCCATGCGTGCCGCTGCAAACAGACATTCGCCGGGGCCTTTTTCACGGGGAAATTGTGCGCGCCGCTAAGCTGATAACGCGACCGGACAGCCGGCTTGTAATTACGTCGTTGAACGGCGCCGTTTACAGCGTTCATCGCCGCGTGGAAATATTTAATTACCCCGGGGGCGGTCGAGGAAACGCCTCGAGAGTAGCCGCCGGCTGTATTAAGCGGCGAGGAAAGCCTCGCAACGGCGTCTTCGCTTTAAAGCTCCGAGCCTCTTACCGCGCCACCAAGAAATCGCCTAACAAGAAAATATGATCATAACGCTCCGAGCCGATCCGCTCGGCCTCCCAACGCACGCGAGATTTTCGACCGAGTTTCAATTTGCCGGCGACTTTCCCACGCTTAAGTGCACCTTCGCGTGAAATCGCGCTAAAATAGCCGACTTTTCGCATAACTTTGGTGAGCACAGTATTGTCTTGATACGCGTGAAAAATTCGGGACCAAAATGTTGCTTGTATCGTGTACAGAGAATATTCTTCAGTGAATATTATGACCGAGTCGGCCATAACTTAAATTCATTTAAATTTTTGGCACAAAACGTAGGTGAAATCAAATTCACTCACTGTCATTTATACATAGGGTGGACCTTTTAAGCAAGGCCGCCTAAATATTTCTTCAGGTTATCGCGATGCAAAATATATTTATTATGTAATGTGCATGGTGTCAATGGACCAAACATCTGGCAAGAATATCTTTTTCCGAAGATCATTTTTTCGGAGTTATCAAGGTCATCGGTGTTTTTGATACATAACTACATTTTTTTTTTATTGCATCATGCAATAAAATGTACACCAAATATGTATAATAACATGACCTTGAAATGACCTTGATCTCCGAAAATTGAAGTTTTACCTAGAACTTTGACATCATCTTTTTAAATATCTGTAGCAATGACATTCATAATTGACAAGTGCGATGTCAATGATCTCAGCAATCACACCTTTCAAAGACGTACATTTTTAAGGACTCCTTGTATAGTCGTTGGAATACATAGGCATAAAATAAGCATAAACTTTCTTCTTCTAAGAAATTACGAAGAACAAAGGAGTTCTGATGATTGCGGCCGTAAAATAACTCGTACTGCAAATGATTAAACAGACCCCAACGTGTAACCCGTTCTTGAGCGACCCGAAACGCTTGATTGCAATTTCGTTTCGCAGCCTTGTCGCGGATTCGTTCGAGAGCGGTCTGATGCTTTGAATGCGGCTCTTTAGGACCAGGGGTGCGCCTGGAGGTGGTTGCTGCTTATAAATCAGAGTTCTAACCGGCCTCGAAAACGCAGGGGGTGTTCGACGCCGACCGAGCAACAAGTTTCCGGCGTCGGTCATCGAGCGAGTTGGAGCTTTGTCCCCGAAGCGGCGCGGCCGCGAGCGGAATCGTTGAAGGTTAGACGTCGCGACAGCGACGACGACGACGGCGACGGCGACGACGACGGGGAGGAAGACCTGTTTTATTATGCAACCCGTACGCGTTGCTCGGCTCTTGGTCTCACATTGTCCTGGTTCCAGCGGCGGCTTAGCATACCTAAGCGCGGAAAGTTGGTTGGCGGCGCATAAATATATAAAGCTCGGGATGGTAACGTGCACGAGGAACGACGACGCGCAAGTAGCGTCCACGATGATGCTCCAACGCTTAAAAGCGGAAAAGGAGATTTAGGCCGACCCCGACGAGTTGGCCAACTTGAGCGCTGCCGCGCCGCGGAAAGTGGATAGAGGGGAACATCTTTCTAACGGAGTCATCGCGAATGGCAGAGGGCCCCCTCCCCCCTCCCCGCCGACGACAATCTGATTTGCCCGTCTTTAGAGCCGATAAAACGATCGACCAGCCTTGTACCCGCTCCCCGGAGACGTTTTACGGGGCCTCGATAACTCGCCGCGAGGGCAAAGTGGTTTTTATGGCGACGTACATTCTCTGCCCGCCGCGCGGAACGCTATGGAAATAGTTTTTTAAAAGCGTGTCCCACCAGAATTTCAGGAAAATCTCGGAGGCTTGCGTAACCGTTTCTTCAGCTGATCGGGAAGACGTCTGAAACAGCTGCTGACCCCGTTTTCAACCCCTTGCACTACGATCGATTTTACGGTCTCAGTGATTAGAACTTTTTTGTAACTCTCAGTTTCCTAAGAAAAGGATAAAGTTTCAATAGCTGTACATTAACAACGCGAAAAGAGAATTTTATTTCTCTCTGTTCGGAATCTTCATCACGAGTACGACTCGATATTGCAGGGCAAAGGGTTAAGGGCGATGTCTCGTGTAAACGCTGAAGAATTGATCAATTCTCATCGAGGCTAAAAAATTGAAACTTCGAGTAGAAGTAAAATTCTCATACTGTTCCAACATTTTATACAACAATATCAGGCAAGGGGCCAAACATCCCCTGAAATTCCTACAGAATGAACGCGAATGTATCTATTCAATGTTTATATTTGATCAGAGAATTGAATATTAATATCGCGAGAACTGTGGTTCATTTATATTCAAAGGCCGAAGAATAATATCCACGTATGCTGAATTCACGAACACGACTAATTACTTCGTTTATATTAATTTTTGGTTTCCGTGGCGATTCGTATAACTGGCGATTCTGCACGACTAATTGATTTTTCTTGTCCCTTTCACGAAAATGGATAGCATATTTGGTAGTAGAAATATTCTCCGATTATTAACGAATTATGTTGACACATTATTGAAACGATCGTTTCAATCTCTCAGTGATTATAGCCAATGCCTAGTGCAGTACCGTTTTCGCAGAAATCGCCTTTTAAACGCACGAAGCATTACCTACGTCTGGCCATTACGCGCTGTTTCTACTTCCCGCATTACCGGCCGCTGCGAAGCAGCGCTTTATCAGTTTGATTACCTCCCAACACTTACTCCTTCATAATCTCAGGTTTCCAGCACCATTACAATAATTAATTTGCACAGAAACGATGATTAATGGGCGGACATGCCGCGCAAATAAGATATCAAATCTTTATGTATCCGCGTGCACGCGAGTGTCGCATTTTTGCAAACTGTGCTGCGTAACATCGATCCGACACACGTTCTTGTAAGTTCCGGCGGACAGGTCCTGTTACAAGCTTCCTCGCTAACCAGTTGAACCAATTGTTCGAACAGCGAGACACTTCGCATTGTCCCTTTGGAAGATCCAATTATCTTTACACTTTCTCCGTCCGTAACATCCAACTATTACTCGTCTACAATGTCCAATTATTTCGCGAAGCCAATTAAAAGCGCATTTGAAATATTTCGAACCGGAGAAGAGTCGTCTGTCTGCACTTCGTTATTCGTGAAATTCGAGACCAGCGACCAGAATGATTCCAAACAATTCCTGTTCGATCGTCTTTATCGTTTTTCTCTTCGCAAACGATGATCGCAAAAATAAAAACAAAATCGCGTTTTTATAAGCTTCAGCACACAGCTCTTATTACAAGCTTCCTCTACAGCCAGTTTAATCGATTTCCCCAACGACGAAACACTTCGTCCTTTTGTAAATCCAATTATCGTCGCTCTTACCATCTCCGTGATTTCGAGCTACGGCTCATCTACAGTGTGTAATTAGTCTAGACTGCGGATCTTAATGCAAAATACAAATGTTTTACCTGAATTGCAACGAACTGAAGTCAAATAGCAGACTGAAAATAATACAATGGTATGTTTAAAAAATTACACCTACTAATTTTTGTCATAAATGCATAAAATCCGAAGTCGAGTAATCACCATTTCGACCGTTCTAAACTGGAGACGGACCGTCAGTTTTTGCCAGCCGGACGATTCTGTTAACCGCGAAATTCGAATCCAGAAACCAAAACGATTCGGAATCATTGTTGTGCGAGCTTTTGTATCGTTTTTCACCCTGTAAAATAGAGTACCCCAGGCGCGGTTTTATAAGCTTCCGGCAGTTTCATCAATTTGCTCGAACTGTCGAACACTTCGCATCGTTCTTTGGACAATCCAATTATCCTTACACGTGCGCTGTCCATCGATCTATTACTCAACCGTGGACCTTTATCCGAAATAAAAATTGACTGTATCAATTGCAAGAAAAGGGAGTTACATAAAAATTTATTTCTTCTCCAAATAATTTGAACAGGTTTTAAACAATGCACCAGTAATATCAACTTGACTGTATCAATTACAAGAAAAGGGAGTAACATAAAAATTTATTTCTTCTCTAAATAATTCGAACAGGTTGTAAATAATTATCTACCAGTTAAATATTTTTTTGAAGTCCGTGATCCTTGGTTAAAGATTTTTTAACAGATTTTTCAACGGCAACAGGAATCTGCATCGCGAACCAACAACTCACCCCTAGTAATAAATAATTTTATTTCACATTTTATTGTATAAAATGCTTGTTATGCCACCTTTTGGCTGCAGCACAATTGTTAAAAATTCTGTTAATATTTCTCCTATTTCGTGTTCCACCTACTCATTATCGCCATAAATGCACCAAATCCGCAGTCTATTCATCAGAAATGCATCAGACTCGCAAGCTAGTAATTATTTCGCAATACTGATCAAATGCGTATTCCAAACTGGAGATGAACCGTCGTGCCAGCGAAACGGCTCTGTTAGCCGCAAAATTCGAACCCGGGTACCGAAAACGATTCGGAATGATTGTTATGCGATCTCCCGCGTCGTTTTCATCCCCGCGGGATGGAGATGAAGAAGACCGCAAAAATTCCCGGTTGGGAAAAAAGATACCGGAACACGATAGCCGTAGGAGGCGTATGCACACTTTGATATTCTCGACTGCATCCGATGGGATCTCGTAACCGTATTCGAAAAGAATGCGGTCTACGAGGGCAATGATAACGATCGCAATACCCGTAGAGAAAGATTATCGAAGCCGCGGCACGTGAAACTGCTCGACGTACGATTATTGCCAGCCCGCAATACGGACCAAGTACTTTTCCCGATTTCTGGGATTCCTGCTAAAAGTGCCACGGTAAAATCGAAGTCTCTTTCTTCCGCCGCGGTCCGAGGGGCAGAACGAATGCCCTAAGTTCTTTTATGCCTCATGCATCGCAACGAGAGTCGTTCAACACCGAACGAAAGTACACGTTCAAAGAGTTCCAAGAACAGACCCATAGACAATTCAATTCTGTCGATTAAGACATTTTCATTGTTCAATTTTCTACATTTTTCGTTTGGTTCCTGAAGCTTTTTCTTGCAAAAAGAAACAGCGAGAAGCCTATGCAATCAACATTCGTATATTTTGGAAAGTATTTCATTTCATTGAGAACATTTTTTGGTCCAGCTTCTGCAGTATTTTTTTCAAGAAAATTCTGTAGAATTAGCAAGTAACCGAGACGCAGATCATTCATAAATTTTGGAAAGTATCTAATTTCTTGGAGAAAATTTTTTCGTTGAGCTCCTTGAAATATTTTTTGAAATAAAATCTGTAGAACTGGCGAGTAGCCGATGTAACCGATACATAGACCATTCATAAATCTTGGAAAGAATTTAATTTATTCGAGAAAATTTGTTGGTTGTGCTTCTGAAGTATTTTTTGAAAGAAAATTCTGTAGAACTAGCAATTAACCGATGTAACCAACACGCAGATCATTCATTTTTGGAAAGTATTTAATTTCTTGGAGAAAATTTTTTGGTTGAGCTCCTTGAAACATTTTTTGAAAAAAAATCTGTAGAACTGGCGAGTAGCCGATTTTATTTTCAAACTGGTGTGTAGTTGATAAGTAACTTGTTGATAGATCGTTGGTATGTCTCGGGGAGCACTTAGCTTCTTCATGAGAAGTTTGTTGCGGAGTGCTCGGAGAGTTTAATGAAAGAGCAGTGATTACTCCGAATACGTGAACCCTTTTCATTAATGGCGTCGTTGATTGATCAGAGTCGCCGATGATTGACGCCCGATTTGTCAGCGCCGCCATAGGAACCATCGATGACCGTCGAGATTAATTAAAACTGATGGGTCTAATAAATTGCATACACGTTATCATTTCTATACTATTAATATTATGAATAGATCGTGGAATCTTTATGCAAATTTACGTCCTCGAAAGTTCATTTGCAGACGATAATTACATAAAAACTGACTGACTTTTGGAAGTATTACAAGTTTTATCCGACTGTTTCGATACGAAAAATTCAACCAGGTTTCATTAAAATTTCTGTTCCCGAGCAATTCGAATGTTTTCTTATGTTATAAATGCATGGAGCCACGCAGTCTAATTATTTACACACGATAATTACATAAAAATTCACTCATATTTGGAAATGTTACACGTTTTATCCGACTGTTTCGATACGAGTGATCCAACTGGATTTTATTATAATTTCCGTTTCCGAGCAGTTCGAATGTTTTCTTATGTTATAAATGCACGGAGTCACGCAGTCTAATTATTTACAGAAGATAATTTCATGAAAGTTGATTGATATTTGGAAGTATTACACGTTTCATCCAACTGTTTCGATACGAGAGATCCAACTGGATTTTATTATAATTTCCGTTTCCGAGCAGTTCGAATGTTTTCTTATGTTATAAATGCATGGAGACGCGCAGTCTAATTATGTTGCATAGCTACCGGCAAGGTAATCAATGTTTCTCCAGCATAAGTGCGCGGGAGTATGATAACTAGACGGTTGATGTTTATGCAAATTTACATTCATATTCCTCGATCTACGGAAGCAGGATCTGAGTACAAGTTTCATGTGAAAAGAAGGAGAATAACGTCTCCGTCCGAGTGCATTAAAATCCTTATTTTATTCTGTTTTACCTGTTGCGTTCGTCGTAAAGCAAACACTCACAGTTTAACGACATGACTCGATACGATCATTTTTCTTCTGCGACGTTTTCTCGCTACACGTACACGCGTTTACGAGTTAAACATTCTTTCCGAGCATTAAAGACGCGTCGGTGAATTGATAATCAATTTTAAATTTGACGTATCTTTACACAGACTTTGCTCAGGAATAACAACAATAGCTTTCGGTATCTCGATTTTCTTTCAAATAAATGTTCAATTCGGAAAACATCGTGGATCGTTTCTATGCTTCGTAGAGGCTGACAATCGACAGAATCTACTGTCGTCTACCTAAACTTCCATAAGCGCTTTCGGAGTTTGTTTTCCGGAACGATACTCCAAGAACCGTAGTCGGACGATGTGTTACAGACAAAAGGGACAGTCCCGACAAAGAGTCCGTTGCTTAAGATTGAAAAATACGTCGTCGAAGGGTCGGCTAGATTGAAAAAGTTGCTCGAACGTGCCCAGGAAGCTCGAGATTCCCTTTTCCCGCCAGCAACTTTGACGAACCAACCCGATATTCGATAATCCTCCGATCACGGCCTCCTGCGCGATTAACATCACGAAAATTGACTCGCAGCGTAATCGAATCGAACAAGACAGCAGGCAATAAATATCAAAAACATTGACCGCAGTTCGGAACTTCGAACGCAACACGACGGAACGTTAACAAACCCCCACAAGAACCCGGCGCATCTCATCCGTTATTACAAATTTCGATACCCCATCGGAACTTTGCTTCCATATCATTCATCAAATGATTACAGGCTCTTCGTAAGTAAAATGGATGGCTTTCTTTCCTCGTACGATGAATCCATCACGATATTAGGGGTAGTAACATCGTTCGGGGGTTCCGTCCCTGTTATTCCACGGACGGCAAAGTTAGGGGCGTGGATGAAGGCGATTATTTTGAATCGAAGACAGGGGCTAGCAGCTTCTAACATTTTTCCATCGAAGAAACATTGGAAATTCTGCGTTGTCCGATAGTTAACAATGGGATCAACACGTGTCTACCAATCCGAGTCAATTTCATGCATTTATTGCTGAAAAGATGACACGTTAAATAGAAGCAACACCCAACGAGTTTAATATTATTGGTACATTATTTAAATGTATTATTATTATTTTAATCTATCAAAATGATTAAGAAATCAATTTTTATGTAACTCCCCTTTCTTGTGATCGATGCAATTTTTATTCTGCACGTAAGTCTACAGTGACAAGTGAATACATTACTTTTCATTCTTTCGTATAATCAAGGACCATAATTGTTATAACCAAAGAGAGAAAAAGTCGTGGAATAACAAGTATTTCATCGACTAACTTCGGTTGCTCATAACAGTCGTCGATAAGAGAAATTAATTTCGATCGCTCATAACAGTTATAAATGGGAGAAGTTCATTTCGATCGCTCATAACAGTTATTGATGAAGGACATTTGTAATAGTAATTATTAAATAGTATTTAATAATTAATAAATTATTTAATAAATTCTTTATTCATAAAATTAATTGCTGCAATCAAAATTTAATGTGACAAACATTAGTGTTTCCAAATTCCAACAGTTATCGAGGAGGATCCAATTTTCGGAAACTAATAACTGTTATTTGTAACCAAAAAGTATAAAAATCGATGTTTTTTAATCATTTTGTTCTTCGAATTTTTTTCTTTATATTTGGTGTGGATTATCTTACATTTCAACAATATTCAACGTTTTACTAATGATTTTTATCGTAGAAAATTTTAGAACAACTGTTATTTTTGGTCCCTGCTTATAATACGAATCAGGCTAGCAAAACCTGTGGTGTTTTTGGAATAAAACGATCGATAAAAATCTGAACGGTCCCGATTCCAGATGATAGTGTCAGAAAAACGTTAGGATCGCGAGACAGCGCGAATACATTGTAGATTTTCATTTTATTCGATCGGTTCTGTACAGACTCGCAGCGAAGGCGACATTCGGAAGCGTTCGAGGCGACACGCTAAAAATCCGACAAAACGTTCGATATTTCTTGTCCGCGGGAGATCGACGGGATCACGGATACATTCGTAATTGCACTCGAGTTTTTCCCGAGGCAGAAAATTATTCGTGGGATCCGGTCGTCCTACTTCGAGAGCCGATACTCATACGTGACCCGCACGCGAAACCTCCCTTTCCCCTTCGCCCCGCTCGTTCGGAACGTTTGAAGCTCGATTTACTTGGTCGAAGGAGGGATGGAAGGGCACGGGGGTGGATGCTTTCAATCTACTTCAAGTCATTCGTGTGCCGATTCGAAGCGATTTTCTGCCGGCGCGCTCCAGTTGCCTTACCCGCTATCGAGCGGAGAAATTAGGAAACAGCCGTGCAGTTTTCTCTCTTTGATTCCCCCCCCCCCCCCTCTCCCTAGGAAAACCAACGAAAGAGAGAAAAAATTAAATCGGACCTAGCCACCATTTTGATTTTTTTTCAGATCATTTTTGTGCATTGTACGCTGCACGGCGCGTTTACAGGATACCATTCTCAAGCCGCCATTACACCATTGTTATTAACAGTTAAAATTTCTAAAAAATATTTTTGTTTACATTATAACATCAATAAAGGATACATCAAATCTTTAATCAATCTACGGGTTACATTTTTCAGAAAAAATTCTTGAAAATCAGACCATTCACACAAGAAAAACACCATTTACAAATGGTGGTTACATTTCACTTATTTATGTTCCCCGCGTGACATTGTTGAAAAATTTGAATTAACGATTAACTGTCATTTGTGACTAAACCATGGGACGTGACAAGTATATACAGGGTGAACCACGAATCGTGACCAGTAGAGATTGCTATGTTATTAGCAGTCCTTCAACGCCGGAAAGTATGCGACAGAGAATTGTAGATGCATGCTCAGCTATCAGTCCAAGGTCATAGAAAGTACTAAACACTCTTTTATTCTACGTGAGTGCATTGCAGCTGACTTAAATTGAGATAAAAGTTATGTTATGATACTTACCGAATTCGTCTTGAAATCCTCTAAGAGATAGGCGTAAAAAAATTACAGGTGTATTTGCCAAAAATTGAAGGTGGCCTTGAAAAATAATGAAGATAAGTAGTTGACAAAAAATTTGCTGTAATCGCGTGAAAGCTCTTTTGAAACCATCCTACATATATAGTATATACCGGGTTCACCCGGTCTAATGTGTGTCATTCATTTAGCGTACACTTGCAGCATCTAATGATACCATATGGCATGATTGAGCTGCGAAGGGTTAACAAGAACATCGAATATCAGCTCCGTCCTCATCCGTTTCCAGGCGAGCGCGTCTGAATCGCGCGTAATCGAAGATCCTGCTGACACTGTCATGTCGGCGGCCGTGTCGCTCGACGCTTGTGCATTATTCATTAAAAATGTCCGCAGTATAAATTCCGCGAGCATTCACACGACGGCCCTGTCTCCGGAAAGATAATATCGCGTCGGACGAAGTTTCGCGGACGGGCCACGCCGATCCTGATAACGAAGGGGCCGGCGTAACGCGATCTCACGGTGACCGGTTCCTTAGAATCTTCGCTTTCCTTACAAATGGATTCACTGGACGGTGCTAATAATTCGTCCCGTCCTCTCGCCCCCCTCCTCTCCCCTTCGCTGTCTCCCTGTACCCTCGTATCCCTCCCGCCCTTCCAGGCCCGCAACAATAGGCGAGCTTAAGCCCGCAGACTTGGCTGTAACTTCGATCGTTATCGTCGTCCTTCTTTTCCATTCGTTCGCCTCGCGAGCCCGTTAACGAACGTCCGCGGAAGTTCCCGCGTGCCGCCCGCGCCGTCCGAGCCCCGATGGTTTCAGTGCTCGTTAATAAAATTAATTATAACGACCACGGTGAAAAGAGTGACGAAGCCGCGGGCGCCGGACCGCCCTCGTTCGTAACTTAAATTTCGGCCAAGAGCTATCAATTTAAGAATTATTTTAGAATTCGGGACAAGGGTTCTTCGGTGACAGAACCGTAGAAAAATCGTTCTACGTGCCATTAGTAGACCGCGGATTTTATGCATTTATAAAAAAAATGCAAAAGACACAATATTAAAAATAATCATGTTTGTGACTCGTTGAAATCAGTAACGGAAGAAATAAAAGTCGATGCATAAAATATTTATTACCCATAAAGAAACGCAAGTTATTAGCAAGCCTGTCAAGCAGACAACTGATTGTTCGCAAGGTGCAACACGAACTCGCCTAGTAAGCTACTACTTTTGTTAGTAGGGTGTGCCTAGTACTCCCCTCTCGCGCTCATGCAAGTCGGAGCACGGTAGTGGGGGTAGAGAGCGTCAACACCCCACGAGCAGTGCCGTCAGATTAAGACTTGTCTCCCCACTCTACCTTCCCCCTCCACGACGCTACTCCCCCACACTTCCGCCACGGTTGGGTCACGTGACGTCGCTGTCATGCATGCGTCCCAACGCCACGTGACTAATCCGGCAATGACAGAACTGGAATTCCTCTCAATTTCAATTGTGTAAGTAAACACACTAGAACCTTGGTTATTCGAGGTAATCAAAGCTAAAATATAATAAAAGAGTGTAGTGGCAGTTGGTGATACAATTCAGAGTTTCGTTGAAATGTAACATAACACGACGACGCGAACGAGTACAAAATCGATACACAAAACGACAGTCGCCTTTACTTCGTGCAATCGTATCGGCGACTGACTATGAACGAGAACACTCTATTCAGAACACTTCTATACAGAATTTCTATTCGAAACAAATGATGTCGAACGATATTTTTTCGATGACTTCTGGAACGATCGCTGCTTGGAATTCGAATTTCGCGCGTCAAGGAATTACGGCGCGGGAATACTCGGTGGAACAGGGTCAGGTATTAAAGTTTCAAACCTGGCCGGACTTTATTAGACAGGTCGAATGAACGCCGGGTCAAAGGTACTCGTTTATATTTCACCTTGCCGTTATCGTGAAAACGAGTCGTGGCGCGGCGACCTTTAACTGGAGCCGGCGGCGGTGGCAGCCGGCTCAACGAAATTAAACGAACCGGGCTCTCTCTCCCGTGTCGATAACGAAACAACCGACGCTTGTTACTATCTCGAGGAACCCGGGCCCGCTTGTAGCACGTGTCGGGAACAGATACGCCATGCCAGTTTCCCCCCCTCGATGGAACATTTGCCTTCTGCAGATCGGAATTGCTTGGGAAACGTTTCGTTTCGACCGGCAGAGCTTGTTTATTACGGGTTGGTGGTACTGTGCGCGACTCGCAAGACGTCCCGTGAAAAGAGTGCGGAGCTGATTGGTCAGTGGGAGGGGCACTTGCGAAATTTTAGCTGAAGCGGTCACACATGCAAAATTAAAGAACGGCGAGATTTTAATGAAAAAATTGCTCATGTTGAAAATGTTGCAGCTTCGTGAAAAAACGTAGTAGAATATTCTTTCTGGTCTCGCTTTAACGCTTGAACCTTCTACCTCCGGAATTAATTGTTCGTTTTTCGCGGCAGAATTTTGTACGCTATGTAACGGGTGTGAAAATGATCATACTTTTTTGTTTCGAAAATTTTGCAAATTCATACGTTCGTACGAACGTTAGCAAAACGACATATAATCCGGTGGTATTGTTCAAAATACTATGCACGTTTATACCAAATGCTTATGCTTGTACAAAACAAGACAGAATTCCTTCCTCCGCGCGTCAGGTGCATGACTATCTTTCATTATGCATAATTATTGTTAAATGGCAAAAAGAAAAAAAATCCTAATACACGTATCCCCTATTTTGGATCAAAGATTACACACCCGAGTTTACGTTAGAATGAACTAACAGTAAATAAGAGAAACTGCAAAAAAAAATAAAACTTTTGTCCAAATTTTCTTACGCGACTACATTTCCCATTAGAAAACACATTTAAAAACAAATTTAATTTTTTCGACCTCTGGTTTCCGAGATGTCTCAAAAATTGTGGTTTTGACCCCCAACTTTGAGGGCTGTTTTCACCCCTTCAAAGTGGATGGCTGCCGATAAAAGAAAACACGAGTCAAATATTTTTCGAACAACTATATCTCACATAAGTTTCATCAAAATCGGCTTGCATCAACTGAATATGTTGCCTTGTAAGCAGACCTTCAAGAACCGACGAACCCAATCAAGAGTTTCGCGTTCGCCGGAGGCAATTTCGCGGCGACTTAATTGCGGTTTAATCTGCAAACAAGGGTGTGGAATGCGCCGGGGCTGAAAAACCGAAGTAAAACGTTTCACGTAGACGTTTCTTTGTCGGGGTTTACAGAGGGTGAAGCGGCTTGGTTACCGCGCTCCGCTCAAAGATCCCGCGATAAAATGGCGCCGAAGGTGTAAAGTGTTTGCGGTCATTAGCGGTAACAAGACTGGCGAGAGTTCTTCGGCAATCTGCAGGTGCGGTCGCCAATAGCAAATAGCGGGGTCGGAGGTTAATTTCGGTGTAACCGAGTCTGCGATACGTGTGCAGAGGCCCGTGCCGTGTGCCGTCTACCCGGATTGTGTTCGTAGCACGTACCTGTACACACGTACACACAGAGATACACGGAGGGGAAGCGGGAGAAAGCCGAAGGCAGCCCGCAGCAGACACCAACTTCTGGCGGAGTTAATGTAGCTGCAACGCGTAACTAGATTTCACGGAGTTAGTCGAAGGCGTCGATGCTGTCTTAGCGAGCGAGTCCACCTCGAGGGACTGCTAGTCGGAAATCGGATCATGGATCTTGGATCCCAAAACGTGACTTAAAACTCGAGCGTGTTCGCAGCCTCGAACGAACGCCTGTCCCATAATCCGACGCCATCGAATTCGAGAGCGGCGAGGAACATGTACAGACTCCCTGGGAATTTCACGGGAAATTTCGAAGAAATTGCTGATCGATCACCCGACACTCCCTGCAGACTTGCCGGTCGATAAAGAACTCCCAGACACTTTGCATTCCCTGGCACTTTCCGTTTTTAGACAGAAGACGTATTAACAGCCGCCGCCGCCGCCGCCATTCCTGTCCTCATCGGTCTCCGATCGTTGCTTATCGCCCCGGACTACTTTAACAAATTTATTGCGCGGCTGTTCCATTGACAGTCCTCCATGGTTATTTATATTTTAGGGGAAGCAGTTACTACGACCATTTATTTTCCTCGATCAATTAAATTATTTTACAGCTTATTTTGTACATATTTTCCTAAAAGCTTGACTTCTAATGTGCGAAGAGTACGTCACTGTTAATATTCGAAGAATATTGTCGCATACATTTTTTCGCGCAATTCAAGCCAAAATCGCAGAAATGAAAAACTGCAAAATGTATCAACTTGACTCGGTCTCCCCTAATCGCGGACGGAAACTTTAGGCAAGAATGATCAGAGACGGCGATGGCGAGGGGGACGTTTATCTGTAAGGAGGCGGCTAATGGAACCGGGTAATTACCCGATTATTCATGGAACGCGTGGAACGCGACGTCGCGGGTATTAATATCACGCGCAATTCATTTACCGGGCTCCGCCAGGTGAGATAACCCTTGTAATGTAACGCAGATGTAACGGTAACGTCTGCGGTACACGGTCCCCGGCAAACTTTAATAACTTCATTGAGTCACTGCACGCAGATAACTGCGTGGCCGTGTTACGGAGGTGTGGGGTGGTGGGGGTGAGAGGAGCTCGCAAAATAAATTGTCGCGGCGCGTATTAACCCTTACGGGAGACGGAGGCTGCGCCGAGAGTAACTTTAAAGAGGCAGTAACAAAGTTTGCCGGATTTTATGCTGGATTAGATTTTACGATTCCGCGGCAGCCGTAGAGACCGCCGAAATGCTCGCAGCCGGCCGCTTAATCGCCGAACAAATTAAAACGGAAAAGAAAACTCGACGTTAATGCGCCGAGCGATGCCACGGCCCTGCGCTGCAAAACATTCAATTGTGCTCTCCTTTCGCAAACACCGGGCCGAGCACGGCTAATACGGCCAGATTTTAATCAACCCTCGCGCGCTAAAAAATGCAAATTATATGCTATTTTTGCGGTTAACGGGCTTGTTCTTAGTTTTTCGAGGTGTTTAACATATTATGCATCGTTCGCGTCGCTCGCCGCGGGGAGGGAGGGGGCGGACGGTTGTTTTATAAAGAACGCTGCGTGGGACATGGGTGGAATGTCTCAGTTTGCCGTAATCGTTCATCTTTAATTAAAATCCGGTACAGTTTTTTCATTGCGATTCTTTGCAAATGTCAAAAGGTTCGGACGAGATAAGGGCTGAAGGGAGACTGCTTCTGGTGTTTGAACTGCGAGAGGCAAGTTTTACATTTTGATGGATGAGTTACGTTTAACTTTTTATACACCGGTGTTCTGAAAAGGAAGCAGAATTTTAATGGTTTTTATAACACCCCTACATTTTATGGTTTAGTTCGCAATTTCTCTGTAGGATAGTTTTAACATCGAATTATGCTTACGTAAAAAATGTTTCAACGACGCACTTTCAGTAGTATTACTCAATTTTTTATGTTTCAGGTTGTTAATTTCTAGTTGCGCTGGTTATGCAGAACTTTTTCAAAATGTGATCCATAAAATTATTTTGTAGAGAAAAAATTGGGAAGAGAAAGGCGAACTAGATTAAGCATTTTAACGAGTCAATCGTAGATCTGTAAATGATTAAAATATATATTTTTTAAATTATATAATTTCAAGGAATAAATAACTGGAGATCCACCGTTTTACTTATTATTACACATAGTCTTCGCTATCTTTAAGTTATCACAAAATGCAGCTATTCTTCTCATCGTTATGTCATGTACTTGATCCATGTTGTTCCATAACCATAAATTGTTCTCTAACAAAAGAAAAAACCAGTGTTAAAACAAGATTCAACAAAAGTAAACAAATTCTCCACAAATTCGCAATCTCTTGCACTACAATATCGAGTCAGACTCGTAATGAATAATCTGAACAGAGTCTAATAAATCTGTACATATGTTATTAATTTTCCTTCAAACCGAAATAAAATTCTATTCTGTCCTCGTTAACGTACAGCCATTGATGAACCTAACAACATGCGATAAATACAAATTCTCTTCTTCTAGAAAATCATCAATTCCAAAAAAGTTTTAATCACTTCAACCGCAAAACAAATGTTAGCGCACGGGGTTAACATAGCAAAAACACCAACCGGAAGGCATTTCCATTATTCCAACCAAACTAGACCAATCTCCGATGCTTCCTCATTAATTAAACACGCGATGCAGCATCTTATGCGCCCGGCCACAAATCAGCCGCGACAACGAACAACCTAGCGAATCAGAAATTAATTCACGGTCTCGTTGCGCGCGCCTCGGGGCCGGTCATAAATTATTTTTAATGGACAATTTGCGCGGGAAGCAGGTGGTTAAATTTTGGGAGCGATCAAAGCGGTTAGAGCCCCGCCGGGTTTCGGCTGGGCGATAGGCCTGAAAGCCGTCGCTTCTAAAGCCGGAAGTTGGTATTTGCATACGGGGGTGACGTCACCGTGCGCCGCAACCGGCAAACGGAGTATTCGACATTCATATGCATATCGAGGCCAGCGCCACCTTATCGCGCTTTGCCAATTAACCCTCTCCGGTGAAAACGTGCTGTTCCCGCACCCCTTCGCACACCCCCTCGCGACCCAACCTTTCTCTCACAGTGGGTCAGTCAAAAATCAAACTTTTGACCCCCTTAGCCCTTAAGCGGACCTTCAGAATGTACTTGAAAAATGCAATTCGATTGCTATTAGTAAATGGAAACGTAGTGAGACAGTAAAATTGTATTTAAATCCATGAATAGTTATACAGGGTGCCCCAAAAATATTGTACTTCCTTCGAAGGAGTGATTCCTCGGGTCATTTGAAGTAACATTTTCCTGTGCGAAAATGTTCTCCGCGGCATCGTTAAGCAGCTATGAACGAAAAACACGAACCAATCATCGCGCGGCTACAATCAAGGAAGCACAACATTCCTCGGACACCCTGTATTATTAATCGCTTAGAAGAAGTTAGATGTACCGCTACATTATTTTCGACTTTTTATGATGACTTTCATTAACCTTCGATTTCTAACGATTGACTTTAACAATGTTTATTTTGCACATAGACTCCTTGATTGATTAGGAACAAATCTCCTGAAACTTGTAACTAACGATGCGCACTTGACAGAGATATGGATTTTGTTCACTTTCGTACTTGGCACAATCCACGTCGGTTCGACGTCACCGTTGCCGATGGCGGAACTTCGCCGGCGGTTTTCGCGCAGCGAACGTCGCCGGTATCTCGTCTCTTAGACGCACGCTGTATCCGTTGAATATGCATGAAGGACTGATGCGAAAATACCTCAAAAGTGGGGGAGTACGCGCGGCGAGGCGACGCTCGACGAGAATCAAGGAGGGCCCTTCATCCGAGCGACACGAGACCCGGATGCAATTCCACGGGATGCAATGCATGTAATTGGATCCATTCCCGTCGAAGGAAAAAAAAACCATCACTCGCAATCGCCCCGGCGACCGTCCAATTTACGTTCGAGCGTTGTCCGAGCGAAACTGCACCGCCCTCCTCCCACCCCCCCCCACCAATCCGTTGCAACTCAACCCCCTAGTTTCGCTAACAATAAGACGGTAAACGCGACGAAACACGTAACCGACGGAAATACTTTCGGTGGAAATTGTGTTCCCGTCGAGTTACGTTCCCCTTTGGGAACATTAAGCTTCCCGTTTCGTGGTTTCGAAGGAATTGTTTAATGCCGCCTCTGGTAAACGCGAGGATTGTGATCCGATAAACACGTTCCTTTTAATGCATTTTTGATTGCTCGGCGATTTCGGCGGTGGGAGTTGCAATCGCTCGTCGGCGAATGCTTGTTGCGGAGGATTGTAGTCGTTAGATGAGAACAGGGTGATAGACAATGGCCATTATCGAAGAGAAAATGACAGCGGATGAACCCGTCTAGACGTCATTTATCTATGTCGTTTTTGAAGACTGATGGTATCTTTATAATAACTTTAAAGGGAATTGGTGGGTAAGTGGACACAGAACTGAAACTGTTTCAAGCTAAAATAAAAATAAATAATTTGTAAGAAACATTCCTGCAAAATTGTTCTAGGCATACTAAAAGTTAATCTGGGCTAGTTGTCGGAGTCGGTGGCTACGTTGGTTTGTGGTTCGTCATGTGGTACTTCAGGTTAAGCGAGGGTTGTCGTGGTACGAGATGGGACGGGTTACCGCAAACCTTTTTGAATTTTCTCTTAGAGATTATTGTTCAATTACCAACCACACTTGGTTGGCGACATCTTCCACATGATCAGTGGAAACTCTTCTATGATCGAGGCTGTTTAAGATCACTTCAAAGACAATGGAAAAAATGTAAAGCCCCATTATTTCAAGGGACATCAGGGACTGTATGTAACTCTATGAACTTTAAGGGCTATGAAGAAAAAGGGCTACAATTCTATAAGGCCCTTTAAGAATGATACCGAAGGGTTCTCTCTAACATCGTAAGGGCTACCTCAGGTCTAGCCTCGTAAGGTAACTTCAAGATTAATGAGAAGAGATGCTATTCCACAAGAGTCTTCAGGATCAAGGGTCACGATTCCTTCAAGGCTTAAGGAATCTATAAAGGGCTTCAAATTATCAGGGTTTCTCTTGGCAAAAATTGGAAGTTGCGAGTAGATTTCAACATAACCTGTGTTTCAAAGGCTCTGGGGAAAAAGGGTTGCAAATCGATAGGAATTCCAGCACAATTATATAAATGTGATAAAATACAAGTGATGGCAATAAACATATTTCTCGCCGGTGCACATCCAGGTGCCGTCAACGAAATAAAATCTCGCATGGTCGCGCTTTAAAAGCGCAGCCAGTATATCGAAAGATTTAAATTGACAACTTGAATACCGGTTGGCTAGTACCGGCGTATAATTACGACTACAATGGCAGTGAGCACCTCATTAAACAGAAGATTTATTTTCCGATAGCCGCTATTGTTTGCATAAAATCACGAAATTTAAAAGAAAAGAAGCACCACAAGAGATCGAGGAAAAGAAAGATGGCGAGCTTTAGAAGACGCCGACGAGAGATCGTCGCAGGAATTCGTCCGGGGTGAAATTTCGTTGCGGTCTTTGCCGGGCCGGCGTAATTAGGGCAATCGCGCTGGGAATGCCGCTTTAATGGAGAACGATAAAACGGAGAAACGGGAGCAGGTGGAAATTTTTTTCCTCTCCTCGCCGAGGCCGGCCGCCGATCGATGAGAATTCGCCTTGGTGAAAAAAATACTGCAAGGGGGAGGGGGAGGATGATTCCGCCTCCGCGTATGACCAATAAGCGGCTGAATTTTTACGACACCCTGTTATCGATGAGTGCAAACACGAGTCTGGCTGTCGGCCAACCACCCCCGCGAACACTTTCCTGCGCCGACGGTTCCCTGGACCTCGATGGTCATTTCAAAAGATAATTCTCCGCCGGCTAACGACCCAGTCTGCGCCACGCCGCGCCGCGCCGTGCCGCACGCTCTCCCCCTTCGTTTGCAAAATTTTGTTAAACGGAACCGGAAAACGAACCAGGCGCGCTGCATACCGTCGCTGGATTGTTCGAATTCTCGTTCGTCGAAAACCGACTCGCTCGCGCGCACGTTTTTTCGTCGGCTTCGCTGAAATTCGGCCCGATTAAAAATTGAAAGGCTAACGTGCCGGGAATACGCGAAAGCCCGTCCATGTTATTCGATTAAACATTTTCATCGGCGATATTTGCGAGTAACTGCGAACGTGCAAATAATGCCCCGCGCCGTTCCCCTGTCCGTTTAATTAGCCCGCCAATGAAAAATGGTAGGAGCCAGTGCCGTTGGTATGCCGATCAACTGTATTTTCGCTGGGGACGCACCGGCGCGGAGCGGCGCGAGATAATTTCGCTGGAAAGTTGCTCGACGACGGCCGGGTGAATAATTCCGACCTGAGGGAACAAACGGTATCGAATGGACTGCGAATTGGATACGCGATGGCTGCGGGTGTTCTCGCCCCGGGGTTTTAAAGTACACGCTTTAGAGTACATCTGCTGTTTATGGCCGGGGTAATGTGCACGCTTGATTTAGCGCTGCGAATTGGACGCGCAAGACGACAGTCCCGTGCTGGTTTTATTGCGGCAATATTGGAATTTTTATTTCAACAACGATCCCTCTCGTTTCGCCGTAAACCGTTCGCGTGAATCGTGTTCGATCCTACTTCACAATGCGTATTGTCGAAACACGTTGACTATTCGATGTTCTGCCAAAAAATAAAATTTGAATTCGACTAAGCCTTCGAGAAATCGTTTCTGAAATCGTGGTGCAAGCGGCAGTGATTCTGCATGCAGAAAAAGAGGAATAATTTTTTGAATCCTCTATCGAAACTAAAAAATATTATACCCTCTTTTCGACTTTACAGAAATTTTGTGAGGACCATGAGAAACCCCAATGTGTCAAGGGTTAACCCTAGCACTCCCGGGGGGGCTCCTCGAACCCTCAGGTCGGAAAACTTTAAATTAATACTATTTTTCTTGGATGACAAACTCTCAAAAAATGAGTTATTGTACATTTAAGCTTAATACAGAAATTTCTCTATATATGTCGCCGAGGCTTGCATGATAAACGTCGCGGAATTATCCTCACTATCGCGGGGTATACCCCGCGTGAGGGGCTAGACGATAGAGGCCTTGGACGCCGAGAAGTGTAAACATAACACGGCTCGGGTATGTTTCCTGGACGATACATGACGCTGGCAAGATCCGTGTTGTTGACATATATCGAGAATTCGCTGTATTCCGAAGTCCCGTTGCTATAGGAAAAAATTACAGTGCATAGGAAGGAAAAACCGGACTACGCATCGCTACCCAACGCTCCTTTTATCCGCAAAGGATAAGAAATAATCCCAGAACTAAGGATCGAATCACAGTTTTTTCAAGAAAAAACAATTGTTTTAGGAGAAATGAGTAGAGAAGAGCTCGAGGACACCTCTTGGGACTCCGCGCGACGGCTCGAGGCTTGCGAGTGCTAGGATTAATAATCAATCGGAAGAGAACGAGGTGCTCAGAAAACCATTTGACCGACGCGCTAATGTCCATTGGCTCGAGAGACTGGCCGCGCCGCACGGTTAATGGACTCTATAAAAATTCGCGCCGCTTTACAAACAAACCGTCAAAATCCCTCGCTCGGCGGCGTCTTAATGGCCCGATACTCGAACGGCCTCGTCACACTGTTTAACTCGAACGACTTTACCGCTATTTGATTACGGAGCCCGGTAAACGGCAAACGTTCCGCGAGCGTTCAAGACTTCCGCGCAATAAGCATACACATTCGTTCCATCCGATTCAATTCCGAATGCCCGTGCACGTATCAAACGTCCCCGGGGCTAATGCTTACTGCTCCTAATTATTGCTCCGCTATATTGTCTCCATTAATTGGACCGGCGGTATTACTGTTTTCGGCTCGCGGTCAGGATCGAGAGCGCTCTCCCGGACGAAGATCGACGCGGGACTCCGAAGGATTCAAATTAGAATCGATCCGGGTCGCCTATTCGCGACAGATCAACCTGAAAACGCGATTAACGTTTCGAAGCGGCCCGGCCGAAAGCGTGGCTGTTGGAAACAGATTGGCGATCGCGGCCGAAGGCGATGGAAATTTTCACCGGCGAGAAACTGATCGTTTCCGGACCGGTTCGTTTCTCGAATTGCTTCGACCGCCAATTGCACCGGATTTGGAAAAATAATTGAGATCATTAGCGCGAGAATACTATAATCGCTCGGGACACTCGATTGAAAGACTAAGCAATTAGGACGCTGGCGCTAATGAGGTTCGGTGCAAGATTAGTTGCGCACCTGAGGAAATCGTTATCAATTGACTCTAAATACTTGTGAAGCAAACGAAAACCTCGGCTGAACTTGGGAAAACGCCCCCCTTCCTTTCGACGCATGACCTACGCCATTCTATTCGTTTTGACATGTTGAACACAAAATTTACTTGTTGTTTTTGGCGCAAATTAATAGTTTTCGAGATACTCGCGAACAAAATATCGCTACTACTACATGAATCGTCGTGTATGTGCAACATAGGCCCATTTCTTTTCTACTCCTCAGCGTGGCGGCCAGTAAGCAACGTATATAACGGGCGAACTTGTTAAAAAGGTATTTTCTGTATAGAATATAGAAAGGTTGGGATTTCTGAGATCTTTAATATTGACGAATGTGAGAATCATCAGAGTTGATAGCTGAAAAAAAAACAGGTTCAGACCAATACCAATTCAAAACTTACCGAAAATCCATTAGTTAATAGTCTTGGTTTGGGTTAGTTACTTTTAGAGCGAAGTTCTCACATTCGACAATATTAAAAATCTCAGAAATCCCGACCTTTCTATATTCTATGCAGAAAATACCTTTTTAACAAGTTCGCCCGTTATATGCGTTGCTTGCTGGCTGCCGCGCTGACGAGTAGAAAAGAGGGGGGGGGGGGCCCATGCTACATACACGTCGCGACGCACCGTCACAGACGCGTAGATAAACGCAGGATTCATGTAGTAGTAGCGGTAGTTTTTCGCGAATATCTCGAAAACTGTTCATTTGCGCCAAAAATGACACGTACATTTTGTGTTCAACATGTCAAAACGAATAGAATGGCATTGGTCCCGTGTCGAAAGAAAGGGGGGCGTTTTCCCAAGTCTTACGAAAACCTCTAAGTAGATGTTATAGCAAAAATGAATTTTTATTTTACATAGACCTCGAAAAACTTTCTTCTTCTCGCTCTCTACCGTTCCTAATTTAATTCACAGTGTACGATACACGCGGTGTGTGATTTGTTCGGACATATCTGTGTGTACCATTGGTAAATAATATGTATACATCGTTCAGGGGGAACCTCCACGAGTGACTCTGCTGAACTTCAGTCGATAATGATACGCAACTGTTTGAGCACTCGAAACTCGTGAGCGTGGCATTTCCAATTCTAATTAGATAAAATCTAAGCTTCGCAGGAACGAGCAATTACTTTGCCGGGTCCAGAAGCGGCGAATGGCCAATAAAAAGGGTCCGTTAACGATTATGCGTAATTACTCCGGAACGATCGACTGAAACAATTTTTCGTAATGCCCTCGCCCAACTGCAATAAGGAAAGCAGAGTAACGATTATACGCGATTACCCCGGAACGATCTAATAAAACAATTTTTCTAATGGCCGTCTCTATAAATCGTTGACCTTTCCGTCGGGCGGTTTTTACCGCACAGGCGTTCCGCCCCCCCCCCCCCATTAATTAGGAAAAGTAGCCACCACTCTAATCCGCAATTCTAATTGGCAAATAGATGTTTTACAGCCTGTGCGGGTAACCGCGAGACGGGAAATAGTGTAACGACCTGGCCGGCGAGTGGCCTGGAACGAATTACAGGGGACGACTTTGCGCGGAGACGGCTGCGGTGTGCTAATGCTGCGAGCTAAAGCTCAACGAGCAGCCGTTAAGATCGATATCGCGGAGCTTATTCGTCGGTGCTCTCTTATTATCAGTTAGGCACCGTCCTCCCGGGCTCTGATGAAATTTAAGCAACTGTTAAGGGAACCCCTCCCGTCCCCCCACGTCGCAAGAGCGAACAGAGCTCGCCTACTCTTTCCCTTTCGAAGCGAATCGATCGCGAACACCACCACCCTTGCGCTGTACTCGTCCTCCTCGTCACTGCGACAATTTTTCTACTTGTCACCAGTCGCGTCAAATTGTACGGAATTTCTTTGACAGACTCGCCAATCGACGGAGCAACGAGCTGTCAGGATTCATTAACAAGATTTATCGACTGTACCCAACACTTTCTGCGACGTCCGATATCGCCAGACTGCGGATTGTATGCATTCGTGACAGAAATGGGTGACTGTAATTGGAAACAGCAGAAATATTTGAAAACTCTCCGAGTATCAATACATCACTTTCGTTCTAAAATTGTTAAGGGGAAAAAAGTCATTCGTATGTTCAAAATGATTCTACCATTTCTGACCTTGCGCGACCTTGAGGATCATCGTGTCGTATACAAATGAATTTGTCGTGACACGCGCTTTCGTGTGATATAACAAAAATATATAGCATTTCATTTGAAAAATTGAAGGTCACCTACATTTCTTAAAAAAAATAGTGCAAACACAAAAAAAAAATTACGTGCGCTATTACCCTGTTTACGAAGACAGTATTACTGTTTCCCCTTTTATTTTCTTCTAATATTCATTATTTGCAAAAAAAAAACACGTGAACGCTCTCACAGTTAACCACCTGCAACATTTCGTTAAATACAATTTTTTATTGCGTTCATCGATTACCCGTAAAGTGGAGTACGCGTGTAGAGAATGATGGGGATTGTTTGCAAGACTTGAATACGTTTTGGTTGTTCGTAAACGAACTGTATAAAATCCAGGACACGAATTCATCTGAACACCTAATGTAACAATAATTTCTAGATTCGATGATGTCTCTGGTTTCTGGAGTCAGAGAACCCACGAGTGCAAATGGTTCATACTCACGGGGAGAACTATTTCGTGACATTCTAAGCAGCGAAGCCAACCTCATGCACATGCATATTTTCATCATCGGTTCCCCTTGTTCGCCGTTGAGTTGTTAACTTCTACGTCTCGTTACAGCCAAGAACATTTTTTCTTTCCTCTCGGACAAGAAAAATCACGAGCACCCTCTCAGGCAAGAAAAATCAAGAACATCCTCCCAGGAAAGAAAAGCTAAGACACCGTTCTATCTCTTAAACCCTGATTTTAGGGGAGCTGCAAAATCCAGGTTCTAACTGAGACGGTTTATAAGATCGTGCCCATTATCCAGAAGCATAAGCGAAAGCCATAAGTACTCCATTGAGCTCGATTACTCACAGAATCATACTAAATTCGGTCTAATACGGGCAAATCCCGTCGATGGGTTTATATAATCCATTTAGCTGAGAAATGCGCAAGATAAAGCATCCCTGCGATCAGAAGAGTCAGGGGGCTACAGGTCGAATGACTAGATCAAGATTAAAGATGATGGTGTAATTTATTCTGCTCGTTTATCACTGATTGTGTTTCTCCCTGCTTCATCCCTAATCGCAGATCTGTGTTTGGGGTGATATACGACTCCTAAATGATAATAATTGGATTCAATTCACGAAACGGACGGCTTAAGTCGTGATAGGAGCTAAGAGGATAGATCATAGTCCTCTGTTCAATCAATTTCTTGGAGGACCATTTTATTCGCGAAAGAAATTCCCATCAAGAAGTTACAGTACGTGAAGACGTCTGTATCATTTGTTCTGCACATTTATCTTTGATTTTACTTCTCCCTACTTCTTTCCTGATAGACTGCTACTACAGTGATGGGCACGATAGGGGCCCCTCAAACGCCTGTTTCTCCCACCAACCTCTCTCTCATGGAAATTCAGAGAACTGATCCCATGCAGGACAAAATTATTTCAGCATTATTTTAAGAGTTAAAGCCATAGTAAAATAGGTTATTGGATTCGCCCTTGGCGACATATATACAGAAGTCACTGCACTGTCAACTCGTTTTAGTAGTGATTGATCGCGTTCGAGTGGTGGTTTGTAGGTGTGTCTAAAATCCGTCTAACTTGAGGGAGTGGTAAGGATTGAAGTCATCGTTTCGTTAGGTTTGTCCATATGCTCGAGATCATCTGTTGAGGGCTTGCGGTCAACTTTAAACTGTGACAGGACTTGACAGGATCAATGAATCCTCCGAAAATTCAGCTGTACAGCCCCGGCGCTCTCTCGAGCACAATGTCCGTCACAGGATCATCCCCTATCCCATCGCATTTCAGCGCGATCATTTTCTTCGCCAGGCAAGCTCGGCCAAGAAAAGGATTCTCCTCCCAAGTATTTTTCTCCTCGCACGCGAATTCCACTCGACGGTGTCGGCAAAGTTGCTGGAGGACACTACGTCAGTCCTGCGAACTCCTTCGTTCCCGTGCATCTCCGTTGCAGGCGCAAACAAAGTCGTCCGCGCGAGTCCGGGAGCTCTCGCGATCCTGTTAATCTGATTTCATTGGGCTCGGGTGGATGAAGAGGGAAACAATGCGAGACGGGGAAGAAGCTGAATGTTAATCCGGGGGAAAGCCCTCAGCCGGGGCTTAATCGCCGAGGATATTTAGCCAGCGAGTTTTGATCCCTGGGAACTTTCGGAATTATCGGTCGGAAAGCAGCGGCTCCCAGCCGGAGACGGCTGGAAGAGACCGCGCCGTGCTCGTTTGGTTACCTAATTCCGTTCGAAGTTAAATTCCCCAGCCGCGGCACGTTCAAAGTGCATTCAGCCCGCGGTGCGACGCGGTGCAGCGGGCGGTTCGCGTTGAACGGTCGACGGCGAGATTGTACATCTTCGATTCAGGTCAGATTTGTTGCAAAGCGATTGGGGGAACCAAGTTAACCCTTAGCACTCGAGTGACGACTCTGAGCCGCCATTAACAATATTGTTCGCACTATTAACCGTTTGCACTCGAGGCCTTTTTCGCTTGCGCAAACCAGCAACTCGAGACGATTTCGGCCAAATTAGGGAAACATTTTACAAGTACTTCAAAATCATTTATCAACAAACAAACGTATACAAATAATAAAATTTCACCAATTTATTTATTTTTATATCAAAAACAACAAAATTTGAGAAATATTATACTCTGTAATTAGCTATTGTATGATATTTCGTAAAACAATGCCTAAGATGCATCCTAGGTTTATCAGGACACGTATCACAATAATATGTTACTTCCCGCCTACCTCCAGGCGTATTACGGTCAGAGCAAACCTTACAGTCCCTTTTCGGCCCTTAAAGTACTATGTGCAGCTTTCCATTCAGTCTGATGTCATCAGAATGCGACGTAGACGCTTGTTCACGATGCTGGCGATATGTTCCTCTCAATTGCTAAACAAGTGTTTTTAAAAATTTCAAATGGCTCAGTGGCTTTTTCCCTTTTTTGGTCTTCTCTTGTTTGTAGAGAAGGTAAGAATTGATAAGGCAAATTTCCATGACCCAAAAAAAGACTGCAACGCCGTAGCAGCGTCACACAGTGGGCAATTTGGATGAAAACGGATTCAAAATCAAAGAACTTTCGATAGAAATGATTTCATTCGTTTTTGTCACAAAAATCTATTTTTTACAAAATCCTGACGTCGTAGACAAATTTTGAAACCAGATTTGAAATCAGCGTGAAAAAATCTATGGGAAATGGTGTATAACATGTTAAAAAAAAATTTTCCGCGCGTTGTATTGGAAAAACCACAATTTTCTTGAAATTGTGCAAGTTTAACGAATTTTCTCAAGGTTAAAAAACGTCCGTACCATAATCTCCTTATTTTTCCCATATTCTACAAAGTTTCAGCTTTAATTTTAAAAAAAATTTCATCACTCTACCTCATTTCTATCGAAAGTTCTTTGATTTTGAATCCGATTCAAATCAGCCGGGCGCCGTATCGGCGCCGCTCGAGTGCAAAGGGTTAAATTTGTATCTATATTATAAAATGAAAAAAAATCATAATTTCAAAGTCCCGCCAGGTGTATTGGTCCGACGGCTCTTGTATACGTAGAATGGAACTATTCTAGGTCGGAAAAAATGTTTGGTTTTCGAGTTAAAATAGCTTCGAGTGCAAAGGGTTCAACGTTCGACGCTGCTTCCAACCCTCTTCTTCGAGACTACCATAAAATCTTGTACGATCTTAATTGTACTATGTTATTTAAGCGTAACAGATCCTTCTAATATATTTTGCCAAAAATGTTGGTAAACAAGCTTGCACGACCGATTAGAAGAATCGAATTACGACCGTCGAACGCTATTTTCCAACCCTGTTCTTCATCAGCTAACACTAATTCCGTTCGAAGTTAAATTCCCCAGCTGCGGCACGTTCAAAGTGCATTCAGTCCGCGGTGCAGCGCGATGCATCGCGCAGTTCGCGGCGAACGGTCGGCGGGATCCATCTCCGATTCAGGTCAGATTTGTTGGGGTAACAATACGCACGTACACACACGGGCCTCGAACCCCACCCCCGCATAGTTCTATTCACTCGTTCTGTCATGCATCAAAATTCCTTTGTGTCGCGGCATTCTATCTACGCCGCTCACCGACTCGTCCGGAATTGCTCGAATATTTTCGTAACGAATTTGATAATTACATTCGACGGAACCGGAGTCAAAGAGTACGTTGCCTCGAATATCCATAGACCCGGAATGCAGCCGGTGCACATTGTCGGCGGATTTATAAATAAACCGACGTACGCATGGAGAATGTTTTGCGGAGCGTGTAATGTTGTAATCCGTAATTATGTATGCCGCGGATTAACTGGGCGATTGAAATGTTATTCGCGGATGCCCCGGAGACCTATCGTTGTAATGTCGGTTTGTTGGCCTGCACAATTATGTCGGAATTGCAGAGTTATGTTCTCCATAATTTAGACCGGCGGCGATTGAATCCTTGGCGCCCAATTTAACGGAGAGTTGAAAGGAATTTTGGAAATTTGTGTACCTCGTGTCGTGTCGACAAGTAATAAACTATTGACCTTATTGTACGCAAAAATAATTATAGCAAAGCGATTCAGAAGAAAATAGGTCACGCTTACCTTTTACAAAGTTTCGTGTTACGGATTTGCTCCGAAATTTGCTTTGAAGATTTTTTTATCGAATCGATAGTTTGTAGAAAAAGTTCTGTGCGTTGACTTGTAAATTTTCTTTGAAAGAAACAGCGAACATGTCGGCAAATGCCACAGTATAACTCGACACGCCGCGGCGGATTCACTAATCAGAGAAAGCGCGGTTATTCTTCACGCATCGAAAAATATAGTTCTGTGTTTTCAAACAGTGTCAGCGGCCAGTAAACCGCTGACGATTCTACGTAGAAAAATAAATTGAAAACGTAGAACGAAATTCATGCGCAGCTCGGTTGCTTTTCACAAAAATTATGGTACCATTTCGGTCGAACGCACGCGCGATTGAATTGAACGTCACCGGCCTGGCCCCGTTCATTACCGACTATCTCCATTTATTTCGTTCGCGCATGCATAGTCTAGAGCGCGGACATACTAAAATTTCGTTCTACTATTCCCAGTTATTTTTTCACATAGAATAACTACGGAATAACTGTGGCTCTGTGTGTGTCACCGGTTACGAGACGAGCAGCGCGCATCGTTACCGCTGGACCGCGAATTTTATGCATTCGTGCTGCACAAGAGTGTCTCAAACGCAATAAAATAGAGCGTAAAACGGATTTGATAAATTTTTCGTCTCCATCCCAAAAGGATGAAGTCACTGGCATGGAATATTTTATTTCGCTCGCGTTACATTCAGAACTCTACCGAGCCGGTCAGAAAAGTGAAACAATTCCACTTCATTTTATTATTTATCATTCCAGCACTTAGATCTATATTTTGTTTTCAACTGTACTTTCTTATTGTACTTTCCACTGAACCAGCAATTTTTGTAAAACGATAGCGTTCGCACTTTTATTTTATTATCGTGTACAATTTCTCTATCGTGTCAATTTTGTGAAATGATTTTATTTCATTTTATTATTCGTAGTTTCCGAAGACCTATTTCACATTCACGATTGGCTCCACTGATCCGACCACCGAATTTGTGTTCCCTACTGCATTTTATTATCGTATGCCATTTCTGCAGGTCGTGTAAAGAATATATCTGCTGAACCATTCAGCATATTCATGAAATAATTTTACTTCATTTCATCATTTACAATTTCTACAGGCGGTATTTCGACTTCATTTTATTTTGTATAGAATTTCTGTAGGTCGAGGAAAGAATTTATCTTCTGAGTGAACCAGCAAATATATGAAAAAGTCCTATTTCATAAAGACGTGTCATAATCATAATATTTTCCATTTGCTCGCTGACCGCGATTACCCTATTCTCCCCCACTCTGAATTAGTGTATTCCGGATACATTTATCAGTGTAGGAGGAAAGGAAGAGAAATGGCTTATTTTTGGGCACTACTCTACATTTGGTTATTAATGTACATATATAGGTAATTCTTCATAGAAAATTAAATTTACCAATATAATTAATAAATTTAACAGGAAATTAACAATCTTTATAAAAGAAAATTATTTTTAAAAACTAACAAATTTAAATACAAAATTGTATTATGCATAAAAATGATTATTATATGATTATTAATAACAATTTCCATCCTACTATGCATTTTTTGCAAAAGAAATGTATTTCATATCATGATATACACGAATATTGAAATTTTCTAGCAAATTCCGTGACTGTGGCGGACAAATGGTACAATTTTAGACAAAAATCCAAATTTGTTTACGAATGTATAAGTATTGTTAATTAATCACAGAAAATGAGATTTAACAATACATCTAATAAGTTTAAAAAGAAATCAACAAATTTTCCACAATAGATCCTAAAGGAAAGGTATGGGCACTTCTGAAAAAGTTTATGAAATTAAGGGTAGCAGTTAGTTGCAAACAAAACTATAAAATTCTTAAACTGTAACAATTAATATATTCAAATATGTAAGAATCTCAGGATATATTTTGCCGTTTTTATTATATGTTAATTTGAATTTTTATATGCAATTAACAAATAAAATCACCGTTGAAAATATGTACAAAAAATAAATCTATTTTATTAAATGTAAAAAGAATGTATATAATACCTTGGTGAGCACTTCCCATTAGACAGAATTATTATTGCAACACTCATCTACAATTAATGTAGTATTTTTTGATTTTTGGCACACTAGACTAATATAGATGTAATGGTAATTATTCACAAAATATGAAATCTAACAATAAAATTAATAAATTTAAAAAATGATTGTTAAGTGATTAATAACATCGATTTCCTTCCAATATGCAGTTTCGCCAAAGGGATTTATCGTACATCGTGATATACACGTGCAGTCGCAACTGCGAATTGCAGTGCTTGTGCGAAACTCGGTGCGAAATCGCAAGTACGCGCGACACGGCGGAGCGTTTAAAGTTTTCCGCGCCCAGTCAACTTTTGGACGAGCAACAGCGAATCATAGTCGCAAGTTTCCGCGATAATCGCGCATGCGGTGTAATCATGGCGCTATCGGGGAACGGGACACGACGCGATGCGTTCGTCGTCGGCTTTCGTCGTCGTCGTCGCATGCACGCCGCACAATTAGCCGTTCGGTGACGTTGCGCGTTGCGTCGCGTCTAGACGGGACGTCCCGGCCGCGTTATCCGGAACCGTCATCCGTCGACGAGCGTGCGATTATTCAAATTGTCAGGGCCCGCGTACTCGCGCGACCCACCGTCTCACGTCCTAACCCGCCCAGCGACGGGTTAATTCGTGCGTCACAGCCGGAATAAAGCACGCTCGGAACGCGACACGTGCTTAGAATTATCCTGCCCGGTGACACGCCGCTGTGCCACGCCGCTTTCGAATGGCAGCGATGCACACCGGCGCCGCTGGAGACCTGTAATTACCGTCGTTTCAACGGTTACATACCTACGACGAACGGCTGTCATAATTTTTAGTTCAAATTTCAATTCGGTTAGGTCAGGCCCGGGCCAAGGTTGGGGCCAGCTTGAACTGAGAAGAAGAAGTTACCCCCTCTCTGCCAGTACCCGATTAGTCACGTGCCGTTGAGACACATGCATGACAGAGACGGAACGCGTCACGTGACCGGGCCGTGGCAGAAGCGTGGGGGAATAGCGTCGTAGAAGGGGAAGGTCGCTTGCTTCCCCCACCAACTTCTCCTTCATGCAGCGCGCACCTTCGTCGTATTCTACTGTATATATTTTCGTAGCTGCTCGAGACAGTGGAAGCACGTCTTTTCTCCAGGGCCAAGGGTAATCACGTGACTTTTGCAGAGTCAGCAGGTCGGTAACTGCTGTATAATTTCCGATCCCAGCCTTCAGCCACTGATTTAAGATCCGTCTTGGTCTTGATCCGACTGTATTATCGATATTATGAATGTTGACGCTAGAAAAGTGCTTCAAGTTATTGGCTTTATTTCGCAGAGAATCAAGACAAAATATAGCTCAATTTGTAGCTCAAGATATTTTCTAGCGCGCGCTATTCTCGATTTCATCCAGAAACCTCATCCAATGGTATAAAAATGCTTGGATTCCACGGCATGCACGTCGTCAATTTTTGGCCTAATTCTAACGCTTATATTACGAAATATCTACATAATCCCGTCAGGTCATGAGCAGCGCGCGCTAGATTGAACCTTCCTCTTTCGAATGAGCCCTTTCCCAGCGAAAAATATTCTCATATAAGGACGGAAAGTTGAGACACGTAAAACCATTTTTCGCCTATTTTTGTCGGTAACGTGGTCGCTCTACCTTACCGCGAATCTACGGAGTCTTGGCTCTTAACAGTGGCCAGGACAAACGTGCCCAGACGTGGTTTAGGTATAGTGTAGCTTGTACAAGGGTTACTCCTTGCGTATCAGCTTGCACCTTCGACACTGACGCTTACAGAGCCGGAGATGATAAAAATATACGCGATTTTAATACGTGTCTCGAAAATGTTGAAATCACCTTCCTTGAATTCCTGAAGTCACATGAAGTGACTTTTTCCTTTGTTCGTTTGTTTCCTATGTTCTCCGCGGCTTTGTTAAGGAGTTATTAACGAAAAACACGGACCAATCAGAGCGCGGCTACAGCAGACAGTTTCCGGATCGGCCAATACCAACGCCACGCTCAGCGGAACTTATCGCCGAGCCGTCCGTTTCGATTGTGACATCCACAATGTCAGAAATACGAAAGGATGTTGCTGGCTGAGCATTGACAATCCGTTCCAGCATCATTTTTAGCATGTACATCCACAGAATAATACGCCTTTGTTTAAAAACATTATATTGAGGAGCTGCGAATGCTCTGCTTCGTTTTCATAAGGGAAATTTGAGGGTGAAAAACACTGAAAGGCGTGTACCATGAACAGAACGAAGCATATACTTTAAACACGGTATGACAAAGCCGTATTCATCGTACTGATGTATAGAGATTACAAAGTTTGTTCAGACAGAACCAAACAATGGGAAAATTCTGAACTGAATATTCCTGCTTTAATCATTATCTTTACAATTTTGTCGATCATCTCGGTGCGTTCTCCGAAAACGAAACAAGAATGATCAAATTAATGGCTTAAAAAAAACGTCAAAAGAGAAGCACTACGAACAAACTGAAGCAGACACATTGAACACAGCGAAATAGAATTGTACATAGTATATCACATCGACGCGTAGAGATTACAAAGTTTACCAAAACGAAACTAAACAAAGCGAAAGCCATAAAATAAATATCCCTTTTTCAATCGTCACGTACTGACAATTCTGTCAATCACTTCAGCAAATATTCCACAAACGAAACAAAAATCGCCACACCCTTCAAAATGACGTATTCTAATACATTTAATTCACGATTGTTGAGATTGTAAAGATGCATGCATGAGGAATTATTCAACAATTTTATTTCTTTGCGTATGCAGGGTGTACCACTTGCAATTTCGCACGCAATTATTTCCGAAACTATAACTTACTGTAACATGCATTTCAAATAAAACATACTCTGTTTCGAGAGATGCATCTTACTGTAGTTGTAACCTTGAAATGACCTTGAAAGACAAAAGTGTTACAGATCAGCGAATTCGTCTCGGGATAGGCTACACGCTAACCTAAATAAAAATATACAGTTCGGTATAGAAACAACACAGGTCACCTTGAAATCTCAGAAGCACGTCGCCCCGGAAACAGAGCAAGTTTTATTTGAAATATTTTTACAAGGAGCTATGGCTCGGGAAATAATTGCGTGGGAAACTTCAAATGTGACAACCTGTACATTATTTTAAAAATTGGCTAAAAATTTGAATACACAGATTTATAGACACTTTACAAAGTAATGTAAAACGGTCGGTGCTAGTGTTCGGTAGACCTAGCAGTGACATCGATTTCAAGAAACTCCATCGATTTTCCAGCGACTCCACTTTCATCCGACCGTGAAACAAAGGGAAAGGAAGCTTGTTCGAAGAGCTCAGTATTAAAACTAACGTCGCAGCCTAATGAACACGCGACGCAGTTAAGCCGGTCTAGGTACAGCAGAGCGGGAGCAGTTTAAAAAAGGTCGTTCGCATCGATTTCAGCCGGAGATCAGATAGCGACGTTATGCTTGGGGAAACGAGCGACCAAATTAACACGGAAATAAGGGGAACGGCGAGAAGGAGAATGAAACGGGACGGAGACGCGAGGCGTCGCGACACCGCGCCGTGGAACTACGAGCAAGTTAGACGTCGGCTAATGCCGAGGCGCGCAAACTTTCTTGGCTCTAGCTCCAGCTTCGTCTTGCTCGGTGGCCGACCTTGTCGCGCATTAGTGCACATCCCGGGCTGAGTTACACTTCCGAATGAAATTATTTCGCGGCATAAATGGGAATACCGGGTCCTCGGCGACGTGGGAGGCAGGCGGTCGCGTCTCGCGCGAATAATTTCGCCTGTGGATAATTGTTTTCGAAAGGAGATGCACGCTCCGGCGCACAGATACGCTGAAGTAATCGTCGATCAGCAAACATCCCGGCGAGACTGCCTAACACAGTTTAATTTCGATATACGACGAAGATGTCGGTTCTGAAATAAGAAGATCGCTACCCCTCTTCTTCTTTCGAAGTTTTTCGCTCGACACCGCTTCGTGCCAGAACGAGAGATCCTTCAATTTTGCACACCGATGGATTCATCATTAGAAAAAGCTACAGAAGTTAAAGAAACTTGATATTTTCAAATTTTGGTACAGTACAGTAGTACAAGCGTTAGGTCTTTTGGCTGAACTTGGGAAAACGCCCCCCATCCTTTCGATGCATGACCTACGCCATTCTATTTGTTTTGACATGGTGAACACAAAATGTAATTATTATTTTTGGCGCAAATGAATAGTTGCGAAAAAACTACCGCTACTACTACATGAATCGTCGTGTACGCAACATAGGCCCCCTTCTCTTCTACTCCTCATCCCGGCGGCCAGTAAGCAACGTATATAACGGGCGAACTTGTTAAAAAGGTATTTTCTGTATAGAATATAGAAAGCGTAGGTATACGCAGGATTCATGTAGTAGTAGCTGTAGTTTTTCGCGAATATCTCGAAAACCATTCATTCGCGCCAAAAATGACAAATACATTTCGTGTTCAGCACGTCAAAACGAATAGAATGGCGTTGGTCACGCGTCGAAAGAAAGGGGGGCGTTTTCCCGAGTCTTACCGGTCTCTTATTAAAGGGTCTATAAGATTGTGTGAATTTCCAGATACGATCGAGATGAAAAGTTCGTTCTCTGTTCTCTTCCGGGTTCGCAAACACGCCGATTTACATAACACTCGTCGAGGGATTTCTTTCGGTGGATTCAGTGCGATGCACGCTAACAATGTTGACGCTCGCCCCGGTGAAAAACCGTCCGACAATATTTGGCCAGCGTGCTGCGCGCGGATCCTGTGAAAGAAATCAAGAAACTCGAACGAAATAACTTGGCCTGACCTCGGGCGATACAATCGAACCACTCTGGAGCTTGCGGACGCCGGCTAATGCTACTGCGGGACAAAGTTTACCAGCGATCATGCTCCCTCCGGCTCTTCTTCCATTTTTGTACAAGACAACACACATTGCGATCGCGAGTCGTTCGGAATACGATACCTTAGGACGTGGATGACCAAGCGGTGAAACGGACCCTTCACACTGTGTCGTAGTGTACTTTTAAATTGATGATCACAAGCATAATGTCCCACTTGTCAAGAAATCCTTTTGAAATGTTAGGTCGATGGGAAATGAAAATAGTTGAAGTAGTTCTCATGTGCATCGATTGAAGAGTTTATTGTTCGCGTGAGAATAGAGAGACGCTTTAAATAAGTCTCTGCATACAATCTCCCTTTGATTGAAACCAATTTAGATATCTAGTTGCACAAGAGAAGAAACAATTGTGTTTATCTTATAATAAAGGCGAGTCGTTCAAGTTTAATGATCAATTGGGAGTCAAGACAACTCGACAAAAGAGAACTCCGTTTTTAAGTGGAAATTATGTGTGCAGGGTGTCCCAAAATGTAAAGGGATGATTCCCGAGGTCATTTCAAGTAACTTTTTCCTTTGCGAAAATGTTCTCCGCAGCTGAGTTGAGGAGTTATTAACGAAGCCTCGAAGAACATTTTCGCAAAGGAAAAAGTTACTTCAAATATCCTCGGGAGTCGCCCCTGTGAATGAAGTACATTTTTGGGACATCCTGTATATACCTAAGCATATTGAAGACAGCAGGTGCGTTGATTTAGAACGAATGTCTTGACTGTTACTGATTTTTTACGAAGTTTCCGTAGTAAATACGTTTTTTCGAGAGATAAGGTTTTCTTAGGATTAAGTACAGAATGTTTGATGTAAAAACTGTGTAACCGAGAAGATCGAGTAGCATAGCCTAAACAAGTGAATTCTGTTGATCTGCCGCAGGCACAACGACCTCCCGTGGAACATACGCAAGTTCCTGAAGAACCAGCTGCGGGAGTTCAGGTTTGATGACTTGAGGGACACTCATCCCTGGTCCCGGAGCGCGTGGAGTCACACGGACCTCAGAAGATTAAAAGAAGGAATGGTCGCAGCGCAGGTGAGCTCGATAACAATTGATAATAACGCGACAATTGTCCGAGAAAACATTAATCCATCAATAATACTTCAATATCTCATTCGATTATGAATGTATAAAAAATGTTTTCTTTGCAATTTTCCGTAAATGAATCTCATACTTAACGTTAATTTTTGAAGTCGAAAATCAGTTATGAATTTTAATGTTAACAACAGTATGCAACGGTAGAAATGTACACTTACAGTGGACGAATAGATCGTGGATTTTGTGCATTTATGACAAATGAACAGGTCAAACATAATACAAGAAAAATAACAACAATTTGAAAATACTGTCACTTAAATATCTGCTTGTTAAAATTATTAAAAAAAGGAGTGACTTCCTATGTTCTACTCTCATCTTTTGCAATTGATCACGAACATATTCATTTTGCATAAAGACTCACGGGAACAAAAAATGTATTTATTGTTAATGCGACAGACAAATAGCACACGATACCTTGCAAACAAATTATAAGAATTCGGTGAAGCGCTAGACTTTCGTTTTAAAATTGTTTCTCGTCAATATACACCAGTAACTCTAATAATTTCATCACCCACTATTCGATCAATATACATATATTAGATTAGTGCGTATGAAATGTGTGATGTTAGAATGCATATGTAATAACGTCTTTTGACCTAGAAACACTATTATAGTCCACAAGCTTATTATATACTGTTTTAAAGTACAAAGCTGATTTTCAAGGTCTTGCCTTCACTTTTTATTTATATATTTAATTTCAATTTTAAATATAGTTAATTGCAATGCTCATCAATGTGATTGTTATGTGTTCCTTTTATACGAGTGGAAAAGTAAGAATATTGACAATAGCATTATATGATTTTTAGTGAAAATGTGATGGGTACATGAACGCTCCATTCGTTGATGCTTAAAAATCTCAAAAGTGAAGATGATAGTCTTATGAATGAACGAGGAACTAATTCGTTGACGGAGTAGTTTGATTATGACGGTGCTTGCCTCGATCAATAAGTTTTATACAAAAATTGTGTTCTTTTACCGTCGCTGTTAAAAATCGGATATTTCATATGCAGCAGCCTAATACTTACGTATTTCTCAAGCAGACAGTGCCGAATTACCGGCCGCCTCGTAATTCCGAGGCAGCGCGATAGAGCGACGTTCAGCTGCAAATTTTCTCGCGGGGAAAACTGTTCCCGAAGAAAGCGCCGATGCTCCATTTGAAACACTTTCCCGTGAAAGTCCTCCATTTCCCCGGGGCGATTTACGACGGGACGAGAATTACGAGCCACCCCCGGCCGTCCCGTCCCTTCGATTCGATGAAACCACCCCCGCCGGGCGGAAAAAGATCGAACTCGAAGGAAACTTCACTTTTCCATTCCTCTTGTTCCGACGCGACGCGGCGATCGAACTATCGATTAATTGTCTGCGACACGCGACTCGTCCGCCGACACGGGAAAGCAAATATCGAGAGAAAAGGGGCCCTCCATTCCTCATTATCATTGTTAGATCTGAGGACCTCGACGCGCGATAAAAATGTTCCGATTCCGAGGAACGGAAGCCGAACGAAATTCTTTTCCTTTCTTTAACGATTTCAGCGAGTAGAAAATAATGAGGAGGATCAAAATTTGGCTCGTTGTCTAGGTTACACATTATTTAGAATCCAATTGGTACCACTAATAACACTGTGAATATTTTTCATCGTGTCTAAAGTCAGAATCAGACTCGAAGAACGCAGGGTGTTTTTGAAATTGCGGTACAAGCGGCCGGGTGGTGATTCTACAAGGAATAACATTTTTTTTATTGACGTTCCATTTTCAAGAAAAATGAGTTTCAAGATCCGCCGGGTCCACGTGCTCCAGTATATGCTGCAAGTAGAATTGGTTGGTCATGGTCAGACGCGTTAGACGTGTCCGAGATTTTCTCGAGATCGAGATGTCAAACGACAAACTTTTATTCCTTTTTTTAGACGTGTTTTTGCATGATGCACCCGGCCGCCGGTACCATGATTTCAGAAATTAATCGGATTAGAACCAAATTATTACTGCTTCAAAAAATTCAAGCACACTCTTCGAAACGACATACTAACTTTGAAGTGACGATGTCCAGTAGCATTCTTTCAAAACAATTCCCGAAAAATGCCTTGTAAGCGTACCGAACAAGAAAGCTGCCTCAAGCGAGCAAATCAAAAGTTTCGAACAAAATGCCGCCGTCAATGGCATGACCGGACATTGTTCGGTGCAGGCCGGGGTCTCCGGGTGATTCCATGTTTTTTTTTCTTTTTTTGAAACGCGAAAACTGTTCCGGAACGAAGCGGTCGAGAGTCGGTGAGCCGACGAAGAAAAGATTTATTTGATCGGCAAGCCGGAATGGCAGGCTTTCGTTCGTTCTCGAGTGTACATTCGCTGGTACGCGAACTTCTCGGCGCAACCTTTTCATCCGCCGTTGGATACCGGTTTTTACCGTGTTTCCGGTGAAAGGTGGCCCGGAGGCCGTGACCGATCGGCCACGCGGGGTCGGGAAAGGGGTGAGTACAGAGTCCGGCGCAAGTTTTTCCCCCCTCTCCGGCGAGAAGTTAGGCGAAAGGATGCCGCGTAATGGAGGTCCGAGATTAATCCGACGGATATCGAGGGGGTGAACGACCGGCGACGTGCTCCCTCTCTCTCTCTCTCTCTCTATCTATCTCGTGGCCCGAGGACCGCGCGATAAATTTTCGTCAGCCCCCGTAATCTCGGGCAACCGCGAGAAATTAATTGGCAAAGTTTCCCGCGATCTCGTCGCGACGCCGCTCGGTTAGATCGGCGCGCGCCCGTTAATTGAATCGATTTCTGGCGAATTTTTTCGACGGGATCGCGTGCTGCGAATTAATCATCCCAGTCGCCGACAGCGCCGGCGACGACGCCGGAATGAACGTCGAAAACCGTTGCGGTCTTAATTAATCGCGGCGTGTTCGCGCGCCCGCGAAAAAACCCCGGCCCACGGTAATTGAAACATCGCCGGGCCCGGAAGAGAACGGTGACACGCGATCCTCGCGTTAACGCTGCTTCCGTTTAACCTTTGGACAGTCGCGAATGACAGCGGAACTTTGCGGACTGCGGAAAATTGGTCTTGCGGAATCGAAGATGTTCCGTCCTCGACGGAATTTCTAAAGTGCCTTCCCCTGGCGTTCTTCGAAACTGCTTATTAAGATTCCTCCATTTAAAACTGGCTACAATTTCGAAATAACCTTTTTAATGCGACGGACAATGTGTCCACTCTCTAAATATGTTCCTTCTTCCAATTGAATTTTCAAGGTTCTTTTTCCTTACATTCGTTGATACGGTTTATTAGGTCCATTCAATTGAAACTAGTTTACAAATACAAAATACAGTGATTTCTCTATATACGTCGCCAAGGCCTGGATGATAAACGTCGCGGAATTATCCCCAATACCGCGGGGTATACCCCGAAGAGCTCGAGAGGCCTCGGTCGCCGAGGTGTGCAAACATAACACGGCGCGGGTATGTTTCCCCGTGTTGTTGACATATATCGAGAATTCACTGCATCGTGAACGCGTAACTGGCCTTTCCAGCCCGTTTAGATTCTAACCGGGTCATTAACTCAACGAGCCCTTCCTGATTCGAAATTTTTTTAACGACAGCGATAGAACTGTACATTTTTAACTAACTAATTCGTTCAACTCTTGAGACGTCTATGGTAGCATACTTCGAGATAAATTGAGCCAATTGCATCGTTTCACTCGTTTATTTTAAAACGAAAGTTCGAAAAATAGAAAAAGACGTACAGCGTGGGCCAGCAAACTTCCGTTCAAACTTTTTCGCTTTTTGAGTAGAAGGTATTAACGTGGGGACAAATTTTGAAGAAAAATTTTCCGGCAAGGTTGTTTTAGAATTATCCAGGGGTGCAGATTCGTCCCGGATGACCTTCTTTTACACCCCGTACATGTTATTCGTCCGGAACCTGTGTAAATAAGATCGATATAAAGATAAAACATAAAGATCGCGTTTGCCAGCAAGTCTGGCCTGTCCCGGTGTTCCGCAGACAATTTTCGCCGCTTCCTCCGTATTTTACATGACGGTCGCAAACGTTATCGGAGCATTCGGCCCTCGAAATGCCTCGTAAAAGGAATCCGACGATCTCCATTCGCCGGCGAGACGCCCGAAGCAAGCGGTACTAGAGGCGAAGATCCACCGTGGCAAAACTCAAGCGAGCTCATTATCGAGATTAACATTTCCCGCGATCACCAGCCACCCCCGGTTCGCATCGACAGACAGGGCGCGCGTGGAATATCGATTTCCAATCTCGCCGAAAACAAGGGAAGTCCCTTCGTCGCCGTGTTACGGAGTCTCGCGAAGTCTGCCGACGTTCGCGATACGATTTCCACCTCGTAAATCCGGGAACGGGGGTGTGCTCTTGTTTGCGGGTGCGTGGAATGCGACGGATCGCTAATTTGACGGGGCAAAATTCGAGGCGAAGAAGTTCAAAGTAATAATCTAACCAGGGAAGATCCCGAACCCGGAAATTCAAAATACTATGAAAACTTGGTAATGTGTAATGCATATATAGGTAAGTGTTACGTTATTATTTTTGCTGCCTAAATTCACTGTAACCCCTTGCGTGATGAAGATTCTGAACAGAGTCTAATAAATATGTACATATACTATTAATTTCCTTTAACACTAAACCTACCAAGCATTAACAGTATCTGGTAAATATTGCCTTGTGAAAATGGCAACCCTAAATTCATTAAGATTGTCCGTAATTTTCAAAATAATAAATGCTTGGAGGAGGAAATTTAGTCCACTATTTTCCATAAATGAATTTTTATAGTTTCAATAATTGTAAAATTTAAAACCTATAAACCTAGAAATAAAGTTCTATTTTGTCGTAGTTAATATCTTTTGGAGAGAACGTAGGCATACAATGAATATAATCTATCTTATTTTTCTACGAAATTCTGAAAGATGAAGAATTTCTAATCGTTACAGTCACAAGATAAATAGTAGTGCAAAGGGTTAAGGACGTGAATTCGACCCTTGAAAATTCGGCAATATTAATTTCAATTGATTATTACGGAAATGTTTATTTTTCACTTTATTTTGGTTTCTAATATCACCAATTTATAAATAACTAGAATAAAAAAGAAAGTATTATATTTCCTCAAGTAGAGTAACTAAAGTGTGAAATAAATAAAGTATTATATTTTTTCATTTATTTAAGGAACATTTTAATTTTCCGGCGCTAGGGGAACTCCCCTGCATTTTCCTTTTCCCATGGCGTTTTATGAGTTCGATACGCAATCTAGTTTTCCGAGGAGAATGTCTTGAATATTTTAAAAAATCCTCTTGTCAAGGGTTACAGCCCGTCTCGGGCCTGGTCGGGTCGACGGGCTCGTAATGAAGGTTCCCACCTGTGAAATTGCTGTCGCGGTGAAGTTCGCGACCCTGCCGCAATGTTCATATCGCCGACCGGTCTAGACGCGGGGATATTTTTCGCGCTAACGCAGACCGAGGCGGACCGAAGCCGCGGTTTCCTTGGAGCCCTCGGCTGAATGGCGAATTTGACGCAACCCGCGCCCCTATACAGGACGCTATTTCATTCAGACGCGAGACTTGGCTCGCACTGAATAACCGATGTGACTCGATGAAACGGTATTAGTTGTATCGACTATAGAGCCGACGCGCCGCACCGGTTGCAAATCCATTCGGCACGGCGATATTAAAACTCGAGGTGGCGACACCCTTTTCAAGGAACCCTCTTGCAGCTCGGATCAGCCGCGGTACCAATCTACTCGATTGATAATGCGCCGGGCACCGAGATTTTGTTAATAACTTCTTCAACCCTCCGGACGTGGCGGTTGATCTGGCAGGTACAGTCGGTGTGCAAAGTGTTCGTCCACCCTTTAAAAGTAAATAACTTTTTGAAAATTAGAACAAACGGCTTGAATTTTTTGGAGTTGTTCGGGGGGTTAATTTACTGAGTAATGCATAAATAAATTTTTGTAAATTGCTGTTGGTCGTAATTGCGAAGCAAAAGGTAGAGGTCGCGATTTTTAAGTTTTTATCTGTGTCTGTAATGAAAATTTAAAATGTCCCTTTTGTAGATCCAAGTAAGTTACATATATGCAAAAAGTTTCATTGGAATCGGTTGACGCATAAAAAAACTATACTTGTGTCTTCAGACATTGAAGAAATAACAATTAAATTAGTAAGACTTAACTATATTAGTATGACTACATTATATTGGTATTATATTATATCACATAGCATGATAAATACTGATCTAAATGTAAAGGGTGAACATAAAAGTAATCGGAATTGTCAATCGGTGGAGTTTATATCTGCAGATTACGCGCGCTATAATTTTCGAGAATTTAGCGGAATGGGTGTTGCTCGTTGAAACGGTGCCGAAAGATTTTATTAGCGCTCGGACGATCATTCTCGAGGATTTGAGAACGCATTCCATTCCAACTGTTCCGACTCGGATCGCCAGAAACACCGGCAGTCTCGTTTTATCCGAGGGGGGGTTTAACTTTAAGACGTCAGAAATGGAATCTCGTCCAATAGAGCAACATCTGTTCCCTCCCTCGGGGGTGGATATACTGTAGAATCCATAGAGAAGCACTGCCCCAAGAAAATAACCCGGGAGACCTTTGAAAATACCCTGGGCACCGGTGGCTCGTTAGCAAAACAGTCTCTCGCGTTGATCCCATCTATTAGAAGCTCGTCTAGACGCGATTATGGTAGCCGTGGCTAAACAACGAACAGGAACTTGCTCTGAAAAGTTACCGTCGACGGTGTTCAACGAAAATATGCTCGAGAAGTATACTGCAAGTAACGCATTATACTAATACTGTTAAGATGACATCGGTTTGACTGGGGACAAAATTCAAATAAGCTTCTTAGGCAGTTATGCACGAGAAAAATGAATACCCCTGTCGAGTGACGGTGCTAATTACTCCAGGAAAGGAAATACTGACGCTGCTACCTGTAGTACACTAAACCCACCAAGCATCAATAGTATCTGGAAATTTATTAAACCACTTTCCAAAAATGGGTTTTTATAGTTTCAATAATTGTAAAATATAAAACCGGTCATTTTGACCGTGGTAGTTTTAGTGTTAATACTGTGTAATTATTATGGTTTAGTTATAAACGATAAATGACACATCGAGTGGAACACTCGGTACACATAATTCTCTTAGACACACAATATCGCACACACGCGGCGATCCTAATTGCTACAGCCCTCGGTTGTTCCTTGTTACAAATAAACAGTTGCTGTTTATTTCAACAAGCTAGTTTGTTACAACGTGTTTCTAGCAGTTCAGACAAACATAGCAAACTTTCGGCTCGGAGCGTACTTAAAGCAGACAACCGGTAAACGGTGCTCGATAAAGGAGTGCAGGATCGAAGATGAGGGCGAGCGATCCTCCGCAAAGCTATAAGGTCGTGTACACATGGGTTCCAGCAATTTTCTCAGTCGTCTCTGGATGTCAACGCGTCCCCGAAGGTATTCAGTTTGCTTACATCGAGTGACTGGTCGGCTACGTCCACGGAGGCATCGTATGCATGCATGTATGCATAATATACGTAGACAGAGGCGGCGTACAGGTACCGACAAACTGTTCCCGCCACGATCCATCACTGTCCCGGTTAATTCACAACCGGAGGAGAAGGCATCCGTCGCGAAAAGGTTACGCGAACATTGATCGCGACCCTCTTGGGCTGAGGGCAGGCTGGGACACCTCGAAAAAGGGACACCGATGCTATCGCATTTACAATTTACCGCATAATCACCGAACTACCAACTCTCCCCCGAGCTAATTAGCTGCAGCAAATTTTACCTGAACGCTGTCGTTTATTACTTTGATGGACTCGTTAGTCGAACGTGAAAGCACGACGAAAAATTGCTTCTGAATCAGTTGAGCAAGAACATTCTTCAAATTATTTTCCCTACTCTGAAAAATTCCACTGTCTTTGTGAAACCGTTGTTTAGCACTTAATGGAAATTCTCTTGGATTTTTGTACTCTTACACACCTTATTTTTTTTTTTTTTTTTTGCTAACACTTTTACGAATTTCTTCCATTTTTGTTTTTTCTTTGTAAAATCATTGTTGCGTTGATATTAAAAATTTTCTTACTTTTTTTACCATCTTCGTTAAACTTTTCTGAATATTTCGCAGATGGTACTCTTCCTGGGAACCATTTTCTTTCTAAAACTGTGATTATGATATTAAAAACGATTTGCAGATTCCTCATTGATCATTTCTGAACACTGTTACTATTTCTCGAAGTTTTTATTTGTTTCGTTTTATTTATTAACACGTGGTGTGAAGAAACTAATAAAATAATGTCTATTTTATTTATTTAAAAAAATAATAGTATAATAATATTTTTTATTTGCTAAAAAATTGTTAAACGACTATGTACATTGCTCACTTGGAAGTCAACGCCAATAAGTGGAAATCGTATAGTTCTAACACACCTGTTCATACAAATCAACAATTTTAAATCCTTACAAGCAAGGGAAATAAACATAATTTTAACCCTCGCACCAAGTGGTTGATTTTATTCACAATAGACTGCAGATTTTATGGATTTATGCCAAAACGAGTAAAATAAAAACCCACAGAGATATTCGAAGAATTAAGAAAGGAAATACATTTTCATTCGGCTCCCGTTCCTTGCCATCAGCCTAGACAATTTTTATCTCGCTGAAACGTCCACAGTTTAATTCTAACTGTAAAACGCTAAACTAATATTTGCAGGACGTTACCCGACGACAAAATGTAATTAGCAGTCCCAGCCATTTGGTCGGACCGCCGTATAATCGCGCGGGATTATTATAATTTGATCTGTCGGCGGTCTAAAAGACAATCTGCGAGTCTGCCGAATAAATGCGCCGGCAACAGCAACGCGCTCGAGCGGAATGTACGGGCACAGAAACGCGGCGAAAATCCGGCGCGCATAGTGCAAGCGTGTTCGATCGTACCCAGGAGGCGGTTCTACCGGCAAGCAATCTACCGCGTTTCCCAGCGACTGCTTCCCAAAAGTGAATTCCAACCGATTCGAAATAGCCCGTGTGTGTTCCATTCAAAACGGTCGATCTTCAGGGAATTGGGTATCTTCCGTGATAAAAGTGTGCCGAAAGAGAATGCGTTTATCGAGCGGCAGATAGACACGGCGAGGTGAACCATGTGACGGTGGGAACTTCCTTCCGCGATGACGTCAAAACGCCGATTTTCGAAATTCTCCCGAAAAGCGTTCCACGTTTCGTCCAGTTGCAATTGTCAAACCCTGAAGACTTGAAGGGGGATTGTACAAGGGGGATTGGGCTTATAATTAAAAAATTATACCAGGTCAACCACGAATCGTGACCAGTAGAGATTACTCTGTTATTAGCAGTGCGATCGAAAATCCAGTGAGCTTTCACGTGATGATAGCAAATTTCTTTTCAACCAATTTTTTCATGATTTTTCACCTTTAATTTTTTGAAAGTACACCTATGATTTTTTTACGCAGAAGGATTTCAAGACGAATTCTGTATGTATGATGACATAACTTTGACCTTCATTTAAGCGATGTTCAAAATGGTGTCCGTCAGCTGCAATGACGAATGCAGGCGAATAATAGAGTGTTTAGCAGTTTCTATGACCTCTGCACTGATAGCTGATAGCGGCGTTGGAGGACTGCTAATAACAGTGTAATCTCTACTGGTCACTCTGTGGTTCAACCTGCATAAATGAAAACTGCGCCCTATAGATAGCATACACGCCGATGCGACGTCGAATGAATAAATTGAAAAAAAAACAGTTTCTGTGCCAGTGAACGCGTCAAAAGTATTATTAACCTGCCCCCGATTGTATTGAAATATTTGCGAATTAGTACGAGCGCAATTTTACGAAGGAGCGCGGGAAAGATCAAAGCGACCGGTGACGGCGAGAGGTCGAGAGCGCAATATCGATGGCAGAGGTTTACAAACTCCGCGTTTCTCGCTCCCGATCCGTTAATTAGGAACGTATCCGCGTGACGGAAAGTAAATTGCTGCTCGTAATTCCGAAGTAGCGGAAAGATCTTGCGGCGCGAGAGACGGGAAAGTTCCCGGGGATTGACACGGCGCGGCGGATTCAAAGGTGGGTGCCGACCGCGATTAAATTATCGTCGCGTTGCAATTAGCTCGCGCAAAAAAGCGCGACGTTTGTGTAGTTTACGTCGCGGAGGAAAGTCCCGAGAAAATCCCGCCGCGAAAGATTTCGGACAGGAGGATAATGAAGTCGGCCAGGGATCAAGACGCGGGAGGAAGAAAAATTGTTGCCGGTGAATTAAGTCGCTCGACACGGGAAAAGCCTGAACACCTGTTTGCCGGGAGAAACCTTGTCGCCGAGGCTGCCACGGGAATCTAAGATACCCCGGAATTATGAATTCAAACTTAAATGCGCTTCCCGGCCGGCTAAATATGGCCAAGGACTCGTAATTACGTCGCTGAGAATTATTGTTCCTGCTGTTTTTCCATTCTTCCTCTGTCCGCGTAATTGATAAACGCATATTTTACGATTGCGAGAATATTCGAAGCGACAGGAAACCAGGAAATGGCGGACAATTACGATTATTCGCTCCGTAACTTTTCACTCGAGTTTGTTGCAGTTCCGGTAAAAAAATGTATTTTGCAAAAAGACCCGCAGTCATTATGACAAACTTTACAATTTGTAGTACTTAACCCTAGAACAATACAGGATGTCTCACCTAACTCGACCATCTAAAATATCTCGCTTGTTATTTACGATAGAAGAAAATTTTTGAGGAAAACATTAGTTGGTTCAGAGATGCAAATATTATGATACGCAGAAAAATTTGTTCAAGGTTATATGTTTTTGAGATTTCATCCAACGACCTGTAATATTATGACCTTCACGTGACCTTGAGCCCGGAAAATTCAAAAACACATAACCTTGAACAAATTTTTTTGCGTATCATAATATTTGCCCCTTTGAACCAACTAATGTTTTCCTCTGAAATATTCTTCTATTATAAAAAATAAGCGAGATAATTTAGATGGTCGAGTGAGGTGAGAAACCCTGTATAATATTGAACCGGTTACTTATTTGGTAAGACCAACAGCTTTTTCACTGATTCGAGACTTTTCGAGCAATCTTCTACAATGGGGTACACTAATTTCGCAAGATCCGGTGTGTTGCTTTTTAAAGTAGAACGTCGGGGGTGGATACATTCGTGAGCGTCTGACCTAAAACGCGACCGCGACCTCTGCTCGATTTTTCGCGCGGTGAGAACGCGAATGCGCGGATGAAAAGAAAAGAAAAGAAAACTTGCCCCCGACTAACGCACACCGACACCTACGTATGGTCACGTTTTTTTAAACCGTCTGACCTAAAACTCCAACCGAGCTGGATTCAAACGAGACGGGAGACATTTGGAAAAAAAAAGAAGAGAATCTCTCGTGGAACCAACCGCAAGTTGTGCGCCCATTGTCTCTTAATTCGTGGCCGTTTAAAAAATTCCGAGACCGCGTGATCCCCGCAGGACCTCGGTACAGTCTTTTCTCGATATACGTCGCAAATACCTGGCTGATAAAAGTCGTAGAACTATCCCCACTACTGTGAGCATAATTCACTTTGAGTTGTTGCAACCTGGAGAAACAGTTACTGCTGAGTTGTATTGTCAGCAATTACAACGGCTGTATTCAGAACTATTGAAAAAGAGGGGATCTTTAGTCCACAGAAAAGGTATAATACTGCAAATTGACAATGCCTGGCCCCATACAGCGAAACTCACTCAGGAAAAAATCACAGAATTGCAATGGGAAGTTTTACTTCACCTTCCGTACTCTCCGGATATTGCTCCTTCTGACTATCATCTTTTCAGATCTCTGGAGCATTATTTAAGAAATAAAACATTCACTTCTGTAGAAGATGTAAGGAGGCACCTTGAGAAATATTTTGCTTCACGAACCCTGGATTTCTATAAGAGGGGGATTGGAAATTTGCAGATTATATGGCAAACTGTCCTTGTTAATGATGGAGTTTATATAATAAATTAAGAAATAAAAACTTGCATTTACTGCAAAGTCTGTTTTAAATATCCAAATAATTGACTACTTATGGGTCCCCCTCGATGAAAAAGGATTACATTATACCCGCAATTACGTGCTTCACGACAAATGTATCACGTCGCGACATAATCCCGGCGAAATCAAACATTTCGCGCTATCACGAAAGGGGTGAATTCTCGGACGGAAGGGTGTGCGAGGGTTAACACAACGATATAGGCGACGCCCGGTCGGTTATTTTTTATGCGTGCTCACGTTCGCCGGTATCAAATCGAATGAAATATCGCGGGCCGCCCGTCTAATCCTGGGATCTGATACGTCCGTTTAATTTACTCGGAGTAACCGAATATATATTTCCTTAGGTGGCGCGCACTGCCAGCCGAGGGGATAAATACTCGGTGATTTACGAGCACCGATATCCCCGGCATTTAAAATTCAAAACGACGCCCGCGCCGCCTTCGCGGCGTCCGAGACACTCGTCTAATACCCCGCTCCTTAATTATTTCGAAACTTCTGTCCGTTGAAAACCGGGATGAGTAATCGGCCATTCGCCGCCATTAGCCCTTTGGACGTCGTGTTTACTCGAGATCCGTCCGCGATAATGATCGGACAAGGAAACCGTATCAGCGGCTAGCAAGTTGCTATTATTTAGAACACGCGGTCACGCTAGCCCCTGGACTTCAGATTTCGCAAGGTTTCGCGCGAATCTCCGTCCACCGCGAGTATTATAGCTTTGTGTGGTACTTACTTCAACTTTCGTCGTTGCAACTGTTGCAGTTCTGGTCCGCCTACGTGCCGTGCTCCTCGCAGTATCTCGACTCGGTCCAGCTGGCCCTGGAGCAGATCGACCTGATTCGACGGCTGGTCAACAAGCATCCTGAAAGCATGATCCTCGTTACTACAGCGGAAGGTAGGCTATTTTCCTTGCGACCCACCTTTGTCCACCATCCATCCCCTACTTCTACTCCTTTCAACGCGCTCGCATTTGCACGACGATTTCTTTCGTTGTCTTTCGAACTTGTCTTTCGTTCTTTCCGCGCTGGAGTACCGAGAATAACGTTCACTCTAGATCGTTGCAGATATTTTTTTGTCTTTTACCTCGATGTCTTGAGTGTTAAATCTTATCTTTTTTCAAATATTTTATAACTCCACCCTCCCCTATTTCTACCCCTTGTGTGTTAACTGTTCTTACAAGCACTATACAAACTGTCCCCTCTATTCCATAGACCAACAAATAATCTAACTTATTGCTCTTCTTAAGTCCATTTTGAGGAGTTAAAATTACATTGAAATAGATGAGTATCGCTTATAGGATTTTTTTTTTTTTTGTAGCATTTTGAGAAGTTAAAATTGCATCAAAATAGATGAGTGTCACTTGTAGGATTTTTTTCATTAAAATCGTAGGGGATCGTGCTGATACAGTCTCTACTCGATATATGTCCCAAATATGTAGCCGATAATTGTCGCAGAACGACTGTATATCGGTGTGAGACCAGAAGACCACTACTAATTCAATAACAAAATTTCTTTACTTTTAATTATTTTTTTATGGGACTTTCACCAACATACTCGTAGCAATTTTCTGATTAAAATGATACAGAATATGATATATTTCTGATGATATTTACTGGTGTAATGAACGATGAAAGTTGCAAAGGATCAAAGAATAGTATCTTCTAGCCGATAATTGTCCCTGGCCATACCCTGTTTTGGACATATATCGAGTAGATACTGTAATTGAAGACAGTGCTTCTAGACTAGACTTCATTATATATTTAATTAATTTATAATCTTCTACATAAAACAAATCAATATAATTAAGACGTCATAGGTTCGAATGCAACATGTTGAATCGCCCGATTTGTATACATCAATGCTATTAAATCTCGTGGTACATTGGTGGTAACATTCATGTAGAAAGCTATTACAGAGCATTCGCATTATCTACGACAATATTGCAATTTGGTTAGCCTCAGTAAAAAATCATAGATTACCTACCACAACGACACGTGACAGCACGTTTAATAATTTGGATCAGCAACGCCATATGCATTTCCACCGGTTTATACATTAATGTTATTACTACGGTTATGTTGTCTTCAGTGCACGCGAACTGGACAGAAGCATTACGAATATATACGTATTTTATACAATATTGCCCGAGGGTGAGTTGCAGCCAAGGGCTGTTTAAAACACGGCCCATAAATTATGGTTGAAGTCATGCGGTGGTGCAACTAAATCACACTAAACTAAAACGAAACACGTATAAACAGGGAAAAAGGCAAATGTTAGAGCTTGTTTAAACAATGCTGCTTAACTACGTCTAAAATACTATGTGATAATTAAAACAATACAAACACAATGCTTACACACTAACAAATACAAGGGCTTTACATATGAACAAATATTTCTACTTGTATCTGAATGTTCCGAGTAATGAAAAGTAACTTTGAAGATTGAAATTAAGCAACTTAATACTAGGCAAATGTATAGAAACATTTATAAACCATTCCCTGAGTAGAAACCCTCGAAAAATAGATCAAGATCTTATAAAACAAAAAAGTATACGAACAATATCGTAACTAGCAATTCTGACATTAAGTAAGCTAACACTCAAAAATATACTGGGTGTCTTCAAAATCACGGTACAAGCGGAGAATGGTGATACTACATATAAAAATAAATTGAAAGGTGGCGAAAAAAAAGGGTTTTTGAGAAAATTCAGTTTAAAACAGTGGTTCTTAACCTTTTCAGTGATCGGCATCCCCTTGAATCTAAAAATAAATTCTCGCACCCCCTTGAAAAATGTATCTGTATTTCTTTATTTAGAAAATTACATCTATCGCAAGATCATTTATTTATTGAACAATACATTTTTCATCGAAAATTTAGAAACTTCGCTCGCACCCCCAGGGGTGGACGCACCCCAGATTAAGAACCACCGGTCTAAAAGATCAACGGACACTTTTGCTTCTTGTACATGCTATAGCACACAAACCTCAAAGAAAAATGTTATTTCTAGACTGCGGATTTTATGCATTTATGACAAAAATGAGTATGTGTAATTCAAAACAGTAAAAAGGTTAAAAGAGTTTAACCATGTCGATATACCATTTTTAACGCATAAAAATGACTAGTGAGTTTAAATAATTCCTTTTTATCGTTTCACTTCTGCAAGATTTCGAAGATATCCTCAATGCACACCTGCCTGATTATAAATTTTCAAAAATTGAATACTCTGATACCTGCAAAGCACGTAGAAAAGCCTTGAAAAATTGCTCGAGAAATTAAGAAGGGAAGGAAAATTGACTGACACCGACAGAGCAAATAGAAAAACACGCGAAAAAGCTCGGGTAACTAACCCCGTTTACAGAAGCAAGACAGTCTCGCTAATCCGAGGCAGGCCTGATCGCCCAGCTCTAACGATGCCCGAAAATAAATTTGAATGGTGCGCAATCCCTCGGCACCCGGCCAAGAGGATTTGATTTGAACGGGTGCGTGGGTGGATCGTCATCGAGCCGCTCGTTAAGAGCGATTTTCGTGCATATCCCACGTCCTCTTTTTTTCCTATCGTCGAGGAGCAAGAAACGCTGACGATTAACGTTGCACGCCAACCAACTCTGACAAGGGAACCCTGGTGACTGATGCACGCCGATTTCGATTTTTAATCTAATTTTCGTGAAAAAAATGTTCTGTCGTTTGCGATGTATAAGCACTTGCGTACAAAGGGCCGGTTCGAATAAAAGGATATATTTCTGCCTTGAAGAAAAACGGACATGAAATACGTCTAAATTCTTAGGTGGGTCTAACGAACACCTGTGCAAAGTTTCATCAGAATCGGCGTGTATCGGTCACCGGGGCTCCCTTTGTGTGTCAGTGGCATCAATCTCGGTGGTTGTCGCCGTTGTTTGCCCATAAACAAATTTATGTAGCCGTGCGGTACCTCCGGCGAGATCGCCACCCGTTTCGTTTTCGGGCCGGCGCGGCGTTCGAATGAATCGTTCGAAGCTCGGCATTAAATCGTCTGCCGGGCGGAAACGTGGAAGAGGAACGACACGCGAGCAGGAGGTATCGCTTGCTTCCTGCGCCGGGCTCCGTAGTCGCCGTTTAATGGAATCGGCGCCGCTTGTCCCGCAACTCAAACACGGAAACGTTAATTGCTAATCAGCTCTTATATAATGTAAACAGCATCGCGCGAGTACGCAACTCGCTAGCGTCTTCGAAGCTCCATCTCCGAGCGTGTCGGCGAGTTCTCGAGGACGTAACACACCGTCGACAGCCTGTTCGGTGGGGGGAGGGGGAGGGGAAGGAGGAAGAGGAGTCGATCCCCGTCGAGGATCACCGGGAAATACGGTCCGGGAGCCGGAGGGAGCTTCACACGCGAAGAATATGAAATCGAGCTTTCGAGGTCGACGAACGTCGGGAATTACCATCCTCTATTTGTTCCGAGAATGGGCCGGCCGACGTTACACACCGCCAGAATTCCTGGCGGAATGCCAATGCTAGAGTGGGGGGGGGGATGGTTTGCTGCTCCGGCTGCTGGCACACCCGCCGGCAACATTCCCCTTCAACAACCCCCGGAGACCATCCCCGGCTGGGACTCTTTCGTTATTTTAAGAAAGAAGCGTCGCCGCGTGCTCGCCGGCCGCGCCTTCCTCGGATTTAATTAATTTCACGACACGCGAGAACTTCTGATTGGCCAGCGACGATCTGCAAGAGTTTCGTCCGATTCGCGTCGATGTTGCGGAGGAGGGTTTTGTATTCTCTGCTGCGATTCCCGGGCGCCTGCGAGCTGTCAGCGAGCTCGGAGAGATGATGAGAGGGTAGAGGCGCGATTTGGAACAGTAACGTTGAACGGACGCAATCTCGTTTTAAGTAAACTTGTTATTATCAAAGTAGCCGCCATTGTAATCAACGTGTTCTGTCAATGAATTTCAAATTTCTTGATTGTATTAATGTAGAAATCGAATTTCCTGGGCACTCACGTTCTCCATTCACAAAATTGTCCATTTTGAGGTTCTTCTTACCCCCTCACCATATTTTTAGTGAGAAAGAGCTTGTATACTTACTGATAATCAACTGGGAATCCGTTAAAAACATTCCTTTCTCGAGGGTTGAATGCACTGTTGAATATAAAGAAATATTTTGAATAATACAGACTGGAAATGAAAGAGAAAGAGTTAATACACTTCTTGATAATCTATCGGATCCTTAGAGAGCTATCTACGCACCCTCAACTGTGAATCCGTTAAAAACATCCCTTTCTCGAGGGTTAAGTGCACTCTTGAATATAAAGAAATATCTTGAATAATACAGATTGAAAATAGAAGAGAAAGAGTTAATACACTTATTGATCATCTATCGGATCCTTAGAGAGCTATCTAGGCACCCTCAACTGTGAATCCGTTAAAAACACCACTTTCTCGAGGGTTGAATGCACTGTTGAATATAAAGAAATATTTTGAATAATACAGATTGAAAATAAAAGAGAAAGAGTTAATACACTTATTGATAATCTATCGGATCCTTAGAGAGCTATCTACGCACCCTCAACTGTGAATCCGTTAATAACACCCCTGTCTCGACGGTTCAATGCACTATTGAATATAAAGAAATATTTTGAATAACACAGATTCGAAATGAAAGAGAAAGAGTTAATACATTTATTGATAATCTATCGGATCCTTAGAGAGCTATCTACGCACCCTCAACTGTGTATCCGTTAAAAACACCCCTTTCTCGAGGGTTGAATGCACTCTTCAACTATAAAAGAATAATACTTGCAACAAAAGAGATCGACACTGATAGAGGAGGAGTTGGTCGAGTTACTGATAATCAAACCCGGCTTATGAAACCCATAAGGAACTATTTAAGCTCTCTAACACTTAGAAAGAGCTCCGTTCTCGAGGGATGAATGCATTCTTGAACATACGAAGATCGAGAAGGTTACAAGCACGTGTAAAAAGATAAAAAAATGGGAGGAGATGAAGTAGTAGTAGAACTAGATGTATCAAAAATCTTTCAGACCCAGTCTAGAGGGAAGGTGATCGGTCAAAGAGGATGCGCACGACAGGTATCGGTCGAGAAGCCATTGGACGGCGAGTAGGCAGGTGCCGGAGCAAATTTGTTCCATTCACCGGGCCTCGAAAAATAAATTGAACGTCTCTCTACTTCTCCGCTGGCCCGGATTTACGCACGGAGATTAGGGGGATGTTCGATCGAAGCACCAGGGACTTCGCCGGCTCGTGTTTGCTTCCGGTTGGCCGTTCGACGTCGCTTGTCCTTGGACGAACGCCAAGAAGTAGCGCGATGGAAAGCCACGTCGACGTCGTGGAAAAATCGGGCCAAACCCACCCCCCCCCTCCCTTCCCCCACCGTCGTCATCATCGTCACCGTAGAAGCTCTATCGAGATTTTAGGGTGCATTCGAACCGGTGAAAGGGGACGCCTTCCGCCGGCAGGAAGCGGACATCAGCCTCTGGATGTAACGAGCAACTTCCGAGCCAGCAGGCTCACCTATTTTGCAATGATTCGCCTGAATCCTGATGGGGACGCGCCCGGAAGAAAAGCTGTGTTCGAGAAGGGCCATCGAGAACGATGATCTACAGATCGATCCTCCCGGCAGCCCTACCCCGATGGAAATTCCCGTAGAATTTAGAACAGCGAGACTCGGAAAGAGAGCTGTAAAGTTTGATGACTTGAAAGCATGAACGCCGGATAAAGTATCAGATTTTGTGGCTCGTACTTAGGTTCCACTTACGCGGAGGCGTTGCGAACGCTGTTTTTCGAAGCGGGAGGAAGTCCTCGCGAGAAATGAATTTCCGGCGAGGAGTAGAAAAGCTTGGGTTCTGCAGCTCTGGCTGTTCTCCTACTTCGATCATTCTTCGCGGTTCTGCGAACAAAAATTTTGGTCATTTCCGGTTTACAACCCCCGTATCTTTGACTTAATATTAATATTCGTAGGACGAAAGTTTGGAACGATTCTGTGAATTAAGGAACTAGATTATGAGACACAATTAGTTCATTTGTACAGAATCGGAACAAGTCATTTCGACAAACTTTTTTTTTCTGTGATTTGTGTAAAAAGAGAAGTTTGTTAAGAATGTGTAAGTGGCATTTTGTGTTGCAATGTTTCCAGTGTACCTAGGTGTTGGAGTTTAAATTTCGATAAAATTAAGACAGCTGTCCTTTCCAGCAAGGAATTCGGACGGCTACAAGTAATTTCAATAATTTATGAACAAACGTAGCGAGCAATCCGAGTAGCTGTTTCTGAGGGTAAATGCCAGGTTCTCGTCAAAAGAGCAGTTCATTAAAAACGGATAAGCGGCTCGAAACTTTCCGTACTTTAATGTTTCGAGCATACCGAGGAATTTGAGCTTCCGCTTAAAATTGAGCAGAGACAGCTGAAAAATTCGAACAAATAATTGCAATAATTTACAAACAAAGGTAGCGAGCAATCTGAACGGCTGTTTCCGAGAGTAATTGCCAGATTCTCATCGGAATGGCAGCTTATTAAAACCCTGTAAGCAGCTCGAAACTTTCTGTGCTTCAGCGTTTCGTGAAGTTTCGGGCTCTGGTTGAAATTGAATACTGACAGTGATCATCTCTTGAGAAATTCCGGCGATCGGCGGCATTGTTCTCTCTCCGTGAATGGGGATGCTACGTGGAGGATTGAAAAATGATTGCTTCGAGGACGACAGCGACAGAAACGGCGATGATTGCGGCGTCGATACAGTTCTCGGCTTCGAACCAGTAATCCGCCGCAGCTCGCGAGGATGATAAGAAGCTGGTAAATCGAAGCGGAACGGGGAGGGTAAAAAAGCGAGCAGGTTGGCGCCCCGACGAGTCGACGACATTGACGGAAACGAGGAAAAAGAGCAAATAGTTTCACAAAAGGAGAGCGCTGTGTGCTCGCCCCTTGATCGTCTATCTCTCGGCTAAACTCGATACCTGCGTCTCGTCGACCGAGTCGGTGGGTCGACGAAGAAACGGAGGAAAAGAAACGAGGGGAACCTTGTTACGCGATAAAAACGGGTGATAATTTTCAAAGGGCGGCGGCTGCGACAGCAATCGGGCGGATCGCGAATTTCTTCTGAATGGTCTTTCACAATCAATGTTTTCACAGAAACGAAATAATCATTTCATCGTCCCCAATACGTTACTTCCATTGTGTACAGTAGTTCCCTGGGAGATTAACTCAACGAGCAGCGGGGCTTTATCAGTTTAGAAACTCCCACTGAAGTGACGCGAAACGTAGTATCTACACTTTCCCATCAACCCCTTCTCTTCATGATTCACCACCATAATTTGCTTTAACGACACCTTTGACAGAATATTTTAGCAAATCGAAAGTGATATATCGTTTTTATCGAGGACGTTTCATTTATTTTGTTGCGCCATGCATTTTGGTTAGACTTACATTAAAAATATCTGTTTTGATTATTTTCGTTTTTTTAGAAATCTCGAGGTCGTCATTTCTTCAAACGGGACCACCCTTATTAAACACCTGCGATGATAGTTCCTCTCCTTAGGAATTCAGTGACTATAATTACTCAAGGTCATTCAAGGTCACGGACAGGGGAAACGTATCCTCCTCCACCCTCGATGTTTAGTGAATTAAAAGTGGTGTATGATTGCAGTAACCAGTAATTGGACATGTGATTTTTAGTCTTTCCTTTCAGAAGCAAGCGGAGAAGCAAGAAGTAACTGGAAGCAAATTTGTTTGGAACCATAGAAATAACGCGATCACTTGCGAACAAAGTAGTCGGACAAAAGGCACGTCGCTAATCGACGAATCTTTTAAATTTTGGAGGTATTTCGGAAGAAGCGCACGGAAGTTGGAGTCCAGTTACGACCTTAAATAAAACCGTCTTTAATGGAGACGGTGTCGTGGAAAATATGCGGTGGAGGTAGCGTGTGAGTTCATAAAAACGGTCCCCGACCCTGGCGGTATCGTTCTTCCAGAAAATCGAGCAGCAAGAATGTTCTAACCACTGGTATTCTTGCCTCGCAGCGAGCTCTATCTACGTTGGTATCGGTTTTCAGGGGCTCGACTGTCCTCGCTCCACTAGATACCTTCGCGAAATATTAGAATACGGGAACGTCGAACGGCCACGCCCACGTCTGCATACGTATTCCCCGTCGATTTTTGCAATCAAGCCCCCAGCACGGTTTTTTACGGGGCCCCGTAATAATTTGGCCGATTCCATGCAACACGGCTGCCGACCTGATGAGAAAACGTCTCGTCGGTGGTGGTGGAGGGTGGGGGGGATGGGGAAAAGCCTGGGAAGATGCAGCCGGTTGTAAATTCCGGGTGAAATGGAAAAATGTCAAGCCATACCGACCGTTCTGCCGCGTTCGATAAGCCGAAACCCGGCGACTGCATGTCGGCATGCACATGCATACGTAAACAGACATGCAATACGCGGCGTGGCGGCAACCGCCATCTCTCCGCGTATGTGGTGCCTACCGTCGCGTCGTCGGCCGGTCTGCGCATAAAGGAACGATTGTTCAAAATTTGCGAGCTGCTTCTCGCCGATATAACGTCCGCCTTTTGACCGATTAATGGGACCGCACCGCTTTGATGGAATTCCGGCTATTGTCGGCGACATCTCGAGGAGAAATTTTCGTATCGCTGAATGGAGAGACCCGACCACCGCTGGAATAGGACGGGCTCCGGCTATTCGAAGAATATCGGGCATGCTCGCTGCCACCGAGATCTCCGACGAACACCATACGTCATGACTACACACTCGTCGAAGATGAATTTCCTATTGATTGCCAAACCACTTGCCTTTCAACGTATCTTACCGGCACGGGTCGCTGAACATTTTTACATTCGGCCAGCTCTGTCGAGATAACTATTCGTACGACCCACGAATTCTGCGGAGAAAATTGTTCCCGGGTGAGAGACCGGGGGAAGTCGATACAGTTTTCACTGTTTCATTTCTACAATTTTTGTTTGTATCAATTACGTAAAAACAGGAGAATGTTCGCGGAACCTTCCACTTTACATAGATTGTAATCTTATATAAAAATAGGTTGTAATCTTTTTATTTGCTCGACTGTGGGGCAAGTTGATACATCTCCGTTTCTGGTTAATATATATTTTTTATTAACCCCTTGGCCTGCAATATCGAGTCATACTCGTGATGAAGATTCTGAACAGAGTCTAATAAATATGTATGTTATTAATTTCCTTTAAACTGGAATAAAATTCTAGTTTGGCGTTGTTAATGTATACAGCTATCGAAGAAAATATAGACATACAATGGATACAAATTTTCTCCCTTTTTTAGGAAATTATGAATCACAAAAGAGTTCTAGTCACTGAAACCGTAAAATAAATGGTAGTCCAAGGGGTTAAATATCTTAAGATTGTCATTTTATGTATATTATATTATGCTTGCATATTACCTCAGCACCAACAAATCTTTCATTGGGGCATAAGCTTTCTCAAAATGATCTCGCGATATGTCGCCACATTTTTTAATATAAAATTATTTATATAATTATTTAGTAAAAATAAAATCCACATATACATAAAAATTCATCTTAGAGTCTTCACCATCTGTCTGACGTATTGTGTAAAACAAAAGGTTGATTTTAACGTGTAATAAGTAGAAAACGTCTGAATAAATGTTTCAAGTAAAGTTTCGTGTTCAAAGTTGACTCAGACCGTGTATCAAAGACAGGCATAATTAACCAGATATTATCGTATAAGGTAAAGGATTGATTTCAGGAAATAGTAAATAGAAAGTTTGTGAATAAATGCTTAAAGTAAAGTTTCGTGTTCACAAAGTTGACTCAGACCTTTTATGAAAGACAGGCTTAATTAACCAGACACTATCGTATAAGGCAAAGGATTGATTTCAGCAAATGGTAAATAGAAAGTTTGTGAATAAATGCTTAAAGTAAAGTTTCGTGTTCAGAGTTGACTCAGACCATGTATGAAAGAAAGGCATAATTAACGTATCAGGTTACTATCGTATAAGGCAAAGGATTGATTTCAGCAAATAGTAAATAGAAAGTTTGTGAATAAATGTTCAAAGTAAAGTTTCGTGTTCGAAGTAGACTCAGACCATTTGTCAAATACAGACATAAATTAATTAACCAGATGCTGTCGTATAAGGTAATGGATTGACTTCAGGAAACGATAAATGAAAAGTGTCTGAACAAACGTTTCATTAAAACTGTTGTATTCAAGCTAACCCAGAACATTTTTTAAAGGCAGGAATCAATTCCTCTCATTGTATACGTCCGTAAATTGTCATTGGTCGACAGACCGAAAGTATAAATATTTCCAAGTTGGATATCTCGCTATAATTCTCCGTTATCGTCCGAAACCGCGAGATACATACAAATCGGTTATAGCCAGTAACGTGAACTACGACCCACTCCGACCATCGATAACCACGTTACCGGTTCAAAGTAAAAACACACTAACACGGATACAACCCGAAGATGCACTCAAGGTTCGCGGTGCTTTCGTTTACGATTCACAGTTAACAAGGAAGACGAAAATGTCTGGCGGACAACGGGCGAAGTAGATATATTTACATGAACCAATCGTCGCTTCCTGCTGGAAACTTTCAACGTAAAGCGTACTTTCGCAGCGTTCCGTGAAGCGATAGTTCGGGAAGCACCGGAGAGTTCGAGGGCAGAGATTTATGGCAGCGGAGGACGAAGTTGGTGCTCCTGTTTACAATGCTCCTGCGACCGAGGATCCCTTTGATTTCTAACTGACGGGAACGTTCTCTTCCGAGAGCTCTGCCAGCCATAACTTGTCTCCCACGAAAGAAGGGACGCTGAGCAAGCGTTGGCGACAGATAGACGGTGGATGTTCACAAAGTGCTAAGACTGGTGTAATTATATAATACATCTAATTCTGTCGACTAAGAAATTTTCATTGTTCGGTGTTCATACGTCCCTCCTCCGGCTATACACTCGGCGCAATGTCAATACAGTGATTTGAACGCCTTGGAGAATTCCTATTCTGTTAGCTGGTTTAATTGCTGAGAGATGGCTACAACCATAAAACACATAGCTACCGATTGCACATAACTGGAACAACAACGTGCCAAAGCAGAGATTCCCAAAGAACTCGCGGAAAGTGTCAGAGAAAACTATTTTTGGGTACTTCTCTAAATTTGGTTAGTAATGTATATGAACGGTGTTCACGCTATTACTAGCCAGCGTTTTTCTTGTAAATAGTAAATATTAGAAAAAAAGGAAAAAGTAGTACTGATTTTTTTGTGTTTATACTATTTTGTTAGATATGAAGGTGACCTTCAATTTTTTCAATATGTATGCTGTATATCATTTTATATCACATGAAAGTGTGTGTCTAAAATAAAACCACCGTTGAAAATGTATACAAAAAATAAATCAGTTTTGTTAAATGTAAAAAGAATGCATATGCCTTGGTGAGCACTTTCCATTATACAGAATTATTATTGCAACACTCGTCTACAATTAATGTAATATTTTTCAATTTTTGGCACTCTAGAAAGTGCGGCCATGGCAACATTTTTTACAAAAATCTAAATTTGGTTACTAATGTACATGTAATGGTAATTATTCACAAAAAATGAAATTTGACAATAAAATTAATAAATTTAAAAAAATTAACGATACTTTTTTTAAAATTATTATATGATTCATAATATCAATTTCCTCCTAACATGCAGTTTCGCCCAAGGAATTTATCGTACATCGTGATATGCACGTGTAGTGAGATATGCCCCGCTTGTCCGCACTGTGCGCTGCAGCAATGAACACCGGGAAGCAAAAGAAACTTTGAAAGCTGCACGCAAGATACTTCGGAGACTGTCGTCATCCCCGAAACAGCTGGAACGCTCCGAAGCATGTAGCCGTCGCGAATGTAATTCTAAAAAATTTCGAAGGGAATTGGGGCTGCTTCGAGAACGAGCGCAAAACTATCGATTCGCGGCGGGTAGCGGTTCAGCATGCGGAATAAAGGGAGCGGCACGAATGCGGGAAGATCAGGAATTCCTGGAGAAACGGAAAACCGCGGTCGAAAACGGCAGATAACGTTGAAACTTCGGCCACCGCTGTGGGCACCGTAATCGCCGGCACCGTTTCGAGCGTGTGCCGCGAGCGTGAAGAACGTAGAGTCTCGAACAGCCGCGAAAGTATATCCGGGCGAGCTATAAATCAGCGGGCACGGTGAATCGGGGTTCATCGACAGCGTTCCTTTTTCGGTTGTTCCTCCATTAGGGGCTTAACGCAGCGTAATCGGCGAGAGCGAGTCTCGTGGAAATTAAAGTCGAGACAAATGGCTACTGGCACCGGGACACGCTCGATTTGCTTCGCCGTGCGCCGAAGCGTCTTCGAAAACCGAACGCGCCGAGCTGACTTCGCCGACAGTCGTCGAGTGCAAGTTATGGCGAAGTTCTTCCGTTCGGTAGAACCCCTGCGACAGCAGCCTCTGCGTCCGAGCGTATCCGGTGGTCCGAGTTCGGTTGACAGGCTTGCTAGACCGTGAAACTCCTACAATATTCATTTATTAATCATCGTAAGGATCGGTGACAGGTGACCGGAGTGTCGAGGTAAATGGAGGTTCTGACAGAGATACAAATTGTGAAGCAACTCTGCGGTACCGAACCGAACAAGTTTCAGGTAGATTGCGTTCAAATTTCGGGAAATTTGTTTAAATATTCGCTGCTTACCTTGTATTTCCGTCACTGTCTTATTGCTGTTACCTTTTGTTCTTATTGTTACTCTCACTTTTCTATATGAAGTGAATTAGTTGAAAACACGAATTTGGACACTTACGGTAGAGACCTTCGCGACAGTTACGGAGATAATACTGTAGAGCTCGTAATTTTGACGGGTCCCGTAAACGTAGCGTTAGAAAAGTTGCTCCAAACAGTGTACAGAAACTTGTCCGACCCACCGCGTGCAGATTTTCGCTAGTGGTTACAACCAGGTAGGTTGGCCGCAGTTAGCCAGCCATTACCGAAGTCGGGGCGCACATCGGAATTGAGTTACGATTGGATTTTCAACGGCGGAAAGTTTCGATAGATCGAAGAAAGGAGCGGGGCTCGCCTGCTTCATGGTCGCAGTTCTCGGTCGTCGTTGCGGCCGCGGTTGAATTCGCGAGACCGCAGAACGGGTCCTCCATTAACGCGAACTCGAGGGGGCTCGATCGCGACCGGCGAAACGCGGAAAAGTTCAAGTCCCCGCGACAAATGGCAATTCGTCGGTGGGGCTCCGCTCCGAACGATACAAACGCGAGCACCGGCCGGCCATCCGGCGCACACATAGCTGCTGGATCCTCTTGTATCGGTGCCCCGGAAGCGCCGAACCTAACGCAATTTGTACGCGGTGTTTTAATCGAATCTGAACGACACCGAGCCCGCGAATCCGATTCCACGCGGTCCGATAGCCCGCCTTTACACGGCTCGGCTCGATTAAAACGATTAAACGCCGGACGGAATCGAATTCGCGGCGCGCTGACTAAATACTGACAAAATACCCGCTCCGCAAGAAGGATTTTCGGAGTGGCCAACAATGTTCTTCGAAAGCCCCCCCTCCGCGGCGGCCATTATCCCTCGGTCGGCATTAATCAAGCCCCGTTTATGTCTCGTAATTAATGATCCGCGAGATAACGCCCTCTGCCCGCAGGTAATTCCGATGATTTAATTAAACCGAACCGATCGAAAGTGACTGATAACTTTCGACGATCGACCCGTACTTCACTTTAAATCTGCAGTCTTTGAAAATCACGGATCTGAAAATCTCGGTGACAAAATGAGGGCCCGCGTTATTTCCGTTTGTAATAATTTTCTTCGATAAAACGGTACTAATTGCAACCGCGATTTTACAGTTGGTTTGTAGTCAACTGAGATAGCTAGCTTCCCAAACTACGAAGACATTTATCCTCTAAGTTAAAAATTAATATAATTATATATGAGATTACAGCTCAAACAATTGTGAGCAGAAGTTGTAAATTGTTACAGTGATTTCTCTATACATGTCGCCAACGCCTGGATGATAACACGGCTTGGGTATGTCTCCTGGACGATACACGAAGCTGGCAAGGCCCGTGTTGTTGACATATATCGAGAATTCAATGTATTGTAATTTTACAGTGGCTCTGTAATAAACTAAAGTAGCTAGCTACGTAAAACATTGATTGCCCTGTATCGTACCATCGATAGGAGAATGCTAGCTACGAAGACACGTATCCTCTAATATGATAGTAATAGTATTGTATATGAAATAACAGCTCTAATAAATATAACCCGTGCACAATCTGTGAATTACGCGGCCAGTACCAACATGATAGTGTGAAAACCCATAAGGACCATTTAGACCCCAGAAATCAATGACCCGCCACAAAAACACCGTTCTCCTCAGGACCTTTGGGTTCTGAGGACTTCGAAGGCCTCTACCAACGTCTTCTAGCTTTCCAGGAATGGTCAGAGTCCCTTGGGACCCCTTCCATCAGCATCTAGGATCCCCAAGATCTCCGAAGTCCCCTCGAGCATCCTCCACGGAGCTTATGGGGCTCCTATGATCCTCGACTTCCCTCGAGGGTCTTTCTAAGAGACTGCGACATCCTTGGACTGTCTGAAATTCCTTGGAGTGCTCTTACAAAGTCCTCTGATCCGTTGTCTTCCTGTGTAACGCACGCTATGCGAACCCATTGTCCATGTAGGGTCACTGGAGTACTAATTACTGGGTCTTGTATCAAGATTCTACTCCGAGGTATCACATTTCGATATGTACGTACGAAGATGACGCGATCAAGGTGACCTAGAGTATTTTTTTTTTTGAGTAAGTGGTTTTCCAAGGTCAACTTAAGATATAGGTGATGATATTATAGGTCGCCGAATACGTCCTTACCTCGACAACAACGTGACATTAAAAAGGGTTGACTTTGAAAAACCTCAAGGTCACCCTGGTGTCTCAGAAAAAATGGGGTATAGAAAAATCAAATTGTACTCATTCGATGCGTCCCTTAAACTGTAGCATGAATGATTAAAAAGTTTTTTTGATACAACTCATAGATATAAAGTTATTTTAGATTGTAGTTCGTACTGACCCACCCTGTATATACAATCGTCATGTTACGCAAAATTCCCAAATTTGTCCCTGATCACTATAGCGGTGTTCGGCCCTGTAAAGGGCACAAGGATGATCAGGTGGACTGAAGACGCGTTTCATTTCAGGTATAGAGAGAGCGCACAAGGAGGGTAGATTAGCGAGCCTGATAGGGGTGGAGGGTGGCCACGCTGTCGGTGCGAGCCTGGCAGTTCTGAGGATGTTGTACGAGTTGGGTGCCAGATATCTCACCCTCACGCACACCTGTAATATACCTTGGTGAGTATACCAATCGCGACAGCTACGAATTACGACCATGTTTGCCTAAGCAATTTATATGGAGATTGACCGCGAGATTGACGCGATAAAAATCTTGGTTCGCTGCGATCCGAGTTGAAAACACAAGGTGCGAACAAAACGAAACCGGACTCTGTCAGTTTCCATGCGCGATGTCATCGGATAAAATTTGATAACATCATTTATTAACGTCACTTCTTTATGCTTCATCAGCCACGGATATTTTGACGCGTGCTACATGCAATTTAATAGAAGCATGATCGCTCTGCGATTCGACAATGTACCCAAAAAGGTGGAACGAAACCACACGAAATTTAAAAAGGTTCTATTAATCAGCCGATCTGAGTCTGTCTTCTATTTCAATCGTAGAAGTTTCCTTCTGCGTTAATGTAGCGACTCCGACAGTTCTGCAATCCCATTACTGGTTGTTGGAAATCATTTTCTTCGAGTCCCCGCTTCAGTTTCTTCGCGCGAAGCGTCTGCTCCGATTCAACGCGAACTTCTTCTGCCGTGTCAAAGCGTTGCCCTTTGAACTCCCTTGATTTCACTTTTCGAAGCAAGAAGCTACAACGAATCGACGTGCCGAAGCAGTTCGAATGTCCCCGAGCGAGCAAGGGTGTGGCCCCTGAAACGTTTGCTTCCCCCACCAATCCCTTTTTCATGCAGCGCGCACTTGCGTCGCGTTCGCTGGTGTCTAGTGACTGGTAGCTACTCGCAACAGACGAAGCGCGTCCTTTCTTCGTGGGAACGGCCCTTGCTGCAAGGGGACAATGGGCGCTATGGCGGGGACGGTTTCATCTCAAATGAGTCGAACCTGCCGAGCACAGCTATGGAATGTAATATGAATTTTTCATCAAATTTCATTGCTAATATTTCCATTCTAAAATCAGACATTTCAACAACCTAATAATTTGACAAAAAATTTCACGTCCACCGTGTGTTTCTTTCAAGCCGTATGACAAACAGCAGAGCCACGCGAACTACAGTGACTTCCCCATACAGGGTATTCGCGATAATTTGTACCCGAATTTTTCTCGTAGAAGGTAAACATTACTAGCAATACGAGAGGGTATCTCGATTTTTTGTATTTTTAATATTTTTCTGGAAACAAAGGTGACACCTCATTTTTTTAAATGGAATGCTACATATTTGTTTACGTCAAATGAAAACGGACATTGAGTCGGGTTCAACCATGTAGTATACTATGGTCTTTTATTTCTGCCCTTGTATGACCCTGAAGACCATTGTACACTACATGGTTGAACTCGTCTCAATGTCCGTTTTCATATGACGTAAACAAATATGTAACATTCGATTTCAAAAAATGAAGGTGACCTTTGTTTCTAGAAACATATTAAAAATACAAATTGTTATATTGCTAGTAAAATATACTACAACTCTCTTCAGTTTTTTTCTAATGTTTACCTTATCCGAAAAAAACGCTGGTACAAATTATCGCAAACACCCTGTATATGTAGCCAAGGCCTGGATGACAAACGTCGCGGAATTATCCCCACTAACGAGAGGTAAATCCCGTGAGGGGCCACGAAGCTCGTGTTGTTGACATATATCGCGAATTCAGTGTATACTAAATTGTTCGTAACGCGTATAGAGACATTCGCGGGTCAATGAAACTAGGCAGACTGATACCTACACAAAATCATCATGAAAATTTAGCTGACACCTTCGCAAGGAAACAGTGTCCGGTTTCTTTTCGTTCACCCGTTGTATACACCGGTGCGACATCGTTGCGCAGCCTGTTTATAGGTAAACTATTTTAGAAAATAACGCGGAGACAAACCGCGGCGTCGCGTCGCGTCGCTGAAACTGATGAAACGCAGACGTGCCAGATAGTCGGTCTATTTATGCCGTCGAGCGAGCACGAGAGCGCAGCTTTATCATCGCCGGACAATAAAAACGCGTCGCAAATGACACAACAAAGGGGCGAGTGGCGCGAGAACCACGGCCTCAAAACTTTCGCATCAAGCGTTTCCCCATATCGCGGGGAACAACCGCAGAGCCGCGGAACAATCACATAAAATCAAACTTTCAATCCGAAACTGTCGCGCGCAGAGATCCGATTTTGCTTGGTCTGTCCGTACGGGTACGTGCGAACAAATTCGGAATACTCTTCCTCTTCTTCTGACGACGAGGAAGCGGGCCTAACAGGATCGAAGTTCCATTGAACATAGCTACAGTGGCGGACAAAAGTTTAAGACGAAAAGAAAAGAAGGAAGTAATAATTCAATTGACATGAAAAACATAAATACAGTGGTTTTATTTTGGTGGTAACAGATGAATAGTTTGTTTACATATTGACAACAAAAATTTTTATTATGTTTCTGAGCATAATAGTAATAATATGCAAAAGAAAAACAAATCTATATTCTATTTTCATGGTCAAAAGTTTAAGACTATGTATAAAGGAAACATTTTATTCGAAAAATGTGTGAAATATTTGTTTTATTTCAATAATTTGTCCAAAATCCATTATTTTTTATCGCCTCGGCACATCTTTTCGGCATCGAATATACTAATTTTTGACATTTTTCAACAGGAATGGTATTCCAAGCCGTTTGTATTATAGAGTAAAGTTCATTCAGATTTTTTGGTTTATAATTTGCCACACTTTTCTTTACTATATTCTATAAGTTTTCAATTGGATTTAAGTCTGGTGACTGCGAAGGCCACGGTAGTACGTTAATATTTTCTTCACGAAAAAAATTTTTCACAGCTCGGGCTGTGTGTTTTGGATCATTATCCTGTTGGAATATGAAACTATGAGTCATATTATTGTGTGCATATGGTAACATGGTATTCTTCAACACGTCTATATACTGGAAACGGTCCATAATTCCAGCTATACGACGTATTGGTCCAGGGCCGTTGCGAGAGAAACACGCCCACACCATAACGCTACCACCCCCGTGTTTAATTGTGGGTAAAACGCATTGTGCTTTCAAATCTTCACCAATTCGGCGTCTTACATATTGTAACCCATCAGAAGCAACACGATTAAATTTTGATTCGTCTGAAAATAGTATTTTTTGCCAATCTTGACTCGTCCAATGTTCGTGAGCTTTAGCAAATGCAAGTCGCATTTTCCGATTTTTGGAACTGAGCATTGGTTTCTTCCGGGGTCTTCGTCCTCTTAAATGGAAGTTTTCCAAACGTCTTCTAACAGTTCTAGCACTAATGTTTGTGTCACTGTTCGTGTTTATTTCAACTGCAATGACACTTGCAGAACGAAAGCGGTCCTTTTCGCATAAGCGGTGAATCCGACGATCCAGTTTCGCAGTTGTTTTCCGAGGTCTTCCGCTTCTTGATCGATCAGAATATTAACCAGTCTTTAAAAATGTGTACCACGCTTGCTTACAAGCCGTTTCTGATTTATTTACAAGACTTGCTATTTTGGAAAATGTCATTTTTTCTTTTCGCAGTCTTACAATTTGCTCTCTTTCGTTTGGTAGCAAACTCCGAGACTTACCCATACTTTTCTCCACTGTATATAAACTTCAACCAACGAAAGGTATGCCAGACTCCGATTTCAAAATTTATATAGCAAATTATAGAAAGAACGTAATAGATGTTGCTTGTTAGACAGATCGTCTTAAACTAATGTCCGCTGCGCACAAACGTTCAGTAGAAACAAACGACTGAAACTTCTACATTGTTTACATTTGACGATCACAACATTGAGATGAAGGAGATGAAACATATACCTGTCTTACTTTGAAATATCAAACAGAATAGAAAGACAGTACTTGTATATTACGCGTATAATCGAAATCGCGTATCATCGTCTTAAATTTATGTCCGCTACTGTACATTCGCGACGCAAAATGTGCGGCCCGTCCCGAAGATTTCGACAGCGCGCATACCTGTACACCCCGTGTGTCTTCGGCCCCGGTAAAAACTTGAATGGATCCGCGCGATTGAGGAGGACTCGTCCTGCCGGGCCACTCCTCGCCAAATCTTCAGACGGCTTTCACATTCGTCCCGCTGCTGCGTCGAGAACTCTTTCCGCCGGAACAGTCCGACGTCCTACGAGTACCGCGATAGTCAGCTTCGAGGAAGACGTTGTAAATGGTTAATGGTAGAATTTACAGTTGTCGGGCTCGCCGACGGTTTTCCGGAAATCGCCCGGAACCGTCTCCCGGTTCCCGGTTCCCGGCGACTTCGCGCTCGCTCCCTCGGGGGCCCTTTTCAAACTTGAACTGTACCGTAAACTCGCAGCATTGACAGGTTTTTGTAATGCCGCGTTACATCGGAACGGAAATGTACGGATCCGTTCCCAGCCCTCCACTGTATTTATCGCGCTTTTCAGAACTTGTTTTCGAGTTGGAAATTTTAGTGGAAGTGTTACCGATATGTAGCTACAAAAGAGGCACGCGCGGTTTAAAAGCTACTACCATTGTGTCCAGAAAGTAAGGAGAATTTTCAATTGAAACTTCGCGGCTTTATCCAAATCGATGAATATTTTTTCTGTAGGTCGGTAGCTCTGTGACTGTCGTCTGTATCAAATTTCATGTCATTGTCTTCGGTAGTTTTTGAGATACGCTTGTTCGTCCACATTAATGAATATTTTTGTTGAGCAAAGAGTTTGTTGGAAATGTTGCGGAAAACCTTCGGCGCTCAGGCTATGTCGAAACAAAATGTCAAAAAATGTCGAAAAATGTTGTTGTGGCGAAACAACTCTTGGTTTTTGCACCACGATAATGCTTCGTCTCACACTGCATTTGTTGTGATCATTCGCTCATAAATTCGCCTGATTTAGCACCGTGCGACTTCCTTGAAGGGGGTGAAATTGATCTGAGAGAATAAATAAAGATTTTTCATTTCATAACAAAATTCGCCTTATTTTTCGGACACAGTAGTATCACAAGGAGAATGTAAATTTATTTGATCCGTACAAAATATAAGGTTCCAATGTTTCATTGAAACACAGCATTTTTTAATTGTTTTTGACTCTGTAGTCAAAACTCGCGAGGTCCCTGCAAAATATCAAACTCGTTGTCTCCAAAACTGTGAGAAAGTCTCCGGCAGGCAGTCCAGGGTTCATTAAAAACCAAGGCAGCCATAACTGTGACGTTGGTTTACGCGAATGTCGCCGACAGTGTTCGCGCAGTTTAGGGTAGTTCGCCGTGGCCCCGGATGGCCGACGGTATTTTTCACGATAGAATTTCGCCGATAATACAGCCCCGTCGAACGTCGGGGCCGAGTATTCCAGTGGGCTGGGAGCGTCGCGATGTGACGAGAGCGCGGGGGTGGAAATCGGGGAGCGGAAATTACGTAAGGGTTGCCGGTGGCGCGACCCAGCTGCCGCTTGCTCGCCCGACGACAGAAACATTATTCTAGGACAAACAATGGACGAATTCCCTTTTACGAGGCGACACCGACGACGACTGCAACTAGGCAACGGAAAAACTGACGACGCAGAAAAGAGGGTGGAGAACAATAAAAAGCCCGGGGACGAACTGTCACGGCTTTCGCGACAGAAACGCCGAGGAACGCGCGAGCGCAAAGTTCGAATTTATTTTAGCGCCGGTGCGCGTCGCCTGGAAAATTAAACTTGTTACCGAGGCAATATACAGGATGCGCCGGAGGTGAATCTTCATGAAAAAATAAATTGCGAAGAAAGAAAAAGGTTTTGTTCTCGCAGATCTATTCCTCATAAAGCATACTCAATTTTGATATTTAATCCATTCCTCTAGCTCTACTAGTTTCCAAGATATTCAATAAAATATGTTTTCGACCCCCCAACTTTGGGAGCTGTTTGCACCCCTTCGATGCGAACGATGCCAGATAAAGAAAAACATCTGACGAATATTTTTCTTTTTTACTATCTCTCACAAAAATTTCATTAAAATCGGCTTGTGTAGCGGCATAAATTTCCTTCCAAGGCAACTAAAGATACACGAGCGCAAAGTTCGAATTTGTTTTAACGCCGGTGCGCGCCGCCTGGAAAATTAAACCTGTTACCGAGGCTAATATATGTTTCGAGCTGCGACAGCGCGAAAAAACTTCGAACCGTCTCTTTAACATTCTTTCGCCGTGCACGCGGCGTCGTGATTTCTAAAGCCGGCGCAGATTTATCTTGCAATAGCAATCCCCTCTGGAACGTAACGTCACGTCCGGTGTCTGATGTCTTTACGCGGGCGCATCGTTTGAAGCTCGGGCAAAGGAAACAATTTTTCCTACGTTTTTCGACCGGCGAAACCGTTGGCAGAAATTCTGTTTTATTGACGGCGGAAAGTTCTGTAATTCATTTCTGTCGGGAAGTTCGGGGGAAGTTGTTAATCGGTGGCTTTGAGTTCTTCGAAATGCGGCGAAATTACGAGAACTGACCCGCGAAGTTGCGTTCAATTGTTCTTCCGATCGACCGCGGTTTCTTTTTGTTCCGCCGTGGGATTTAATTATGAACGTACCGTGCTTGTAGTCGGGTTGCTCGAAGCATTCATTTTCCTTTAAAAACTGGCCTAAATAGTTTACCAGTTTCTAAAAGGGGAACCCGCGCCTCTATTTTCGCCTCCAAGGCAATATTCGAACGCAGTGAGATGTCAGTCCCGAGGAACGTACCGGAGTGACATCTGTCGATTTTTGCAGGTGGAAAGTTCTTACAAAATGTTCGATAACTTACTATTTATTTTACTGTGTTTTTCTGGATACGGCAGCTCCGAGCGTATTCGGGCAAATGCGACTTTCATCCCCAAATTAAAGGGTTGCTTTCACGTTTTCGCCGAGGAAATTGTGCCTCAAATATTGAGTTGGTCGAAAGATTTCCTCTTTCTCTCTTGGAGGAGTTAAAAATCGTTTTGAAATGATGGAAAATAACTGGTTTGAACTAAAACGTAGCAGAAAGTCGTTATATTGTCGACTATACACAGCTGAACAAATTCTAGTAAATGGAAGTGAACACAGTGTCCGTAAAATTTGTTTAAAAATATCAGAAGAATTCATGACCCATAGGATTAACACTAGGTTTACGGAGCATTAAAAGTGATTATTTTACATAACCTTATAAAAATAACAAGAATGTGCTGCCCAAATTTTTAGCCATTTTTTTTTTTAATAACATATACCCAAAGAAATAAATTTGTGAATAATTCCTCATGGACGTATCTTTAGAATCTTAATAACTGTAAATTGAAAATATTAGAACCGTATTTGACGGGGCAAAAACATATTTTTCGGAACTTTTGTGGACGCGAAACATATTCGATCAAATATTTTGGAAACTGGGACTAGAACTAGTTCACCTGTACTTTTAGCCGCGCGTTTGAATCCAACGAAATTTCACTTTACTCGTAAATTCGCATTTAAATAATTACGTGGCTACGTGATACGGGAAATTCATTTTACAGCATCCTGGCCCAAAAACAAAATTGAACAACTCGCCGGAACTGCAGCAAAATCGGCTTCGCTTCGCCGCTGGCCTTACAAGCACCGGCCAATTAAAGTCGAAACAGATCGGCGATTCGATCTCCGTTCGCGAATCTGGCGGCAGGCACGAGACTGGACGTCCCTTATATTTGCACGCGGAATTGCGTGGTCGGCAGCGCGATAAATCATCCCCGGATTAATGGAACCGTAACAATATTATCTGCGTTCCGGTGTTTCCGGGAACGACCGCGCGTTTTACGACTGCGATAGATTCCGGCGATAGGCTGATAAATATCAACGCGTGGGTCGGTTTCAGGGCTCGTACGGATTGAACCGCGATCGTCGGTTTCATCGGTTCCGCCGGCGTAAAAAAGGCTGTAGGGTCGAAACCATAACTTCATGCGGTAACACACACAGACGCTTCGAATTTCCAGCATAAATTTCCTTTTCTGCTCGGGAACGTGTACAGACTATTTGAAGTTTCCGAACATCGTTTTAGGGAAAACTTATCACGTTCCTGGAGGACATCTTACGGTGGTCACAAATCATTTTTAGGTGGACGCGCTTCCGAAGTTTCCAGGTGATATCTTCGTTTTCGTGTGCCATGACGAATTCATTGATCTGCACTCTACAGGGTGAGTCGCCTAATATTTTCAGTCTATAATATATCCGTTGTTTATAGCAATACGAGAGAATGTTTTACTCCAAGGGATCATTATTGCGAAGGAGGAGATCTTTTTCCCAAGGTCATAGTTGATTTTCTTTAATGGGGTGACGTACTTTTACTGGTACAGCGTCTAGTCAATATGTTGACCTTCGAATGATCTTCGGCAAAGTTATTTTCCAAATGTTTCCAGAAGTTGTGTATTTTGAAGAGTAATTCCCCTGAAGGTCGTTCAAAGGTTAGCACATTATACATGATCGAATTCGTTTTATCGTCAGGCATAACCTTACATCAATCAAAACACATCGCCCCGTTTAACAAACCGACGATGACCTTGAAATTTCGGAAAGTATATCCTCGACGAACAGTAGTATCAAATTCTAGTATCAAAAACAACGGAGATATTGAAAGTCTTAGGTGACCCGGCTTGTATACGTATAATACATGTACCTATAATTACGTGCGAAACTTCAAATAGGCAAAGCTGTATAAAGAATAAAGCAACTGAGTCTGGTCTACAGATGAACTTCTCAGAAGAAACCAAGTCGTTTGGTCGATTTCGAAAAAAGGTGTGACTGTAGTTCGCCAAAAAGGGGGAAGAATCGTCTTCTGATAACGTAGATGTGTGGTTTCTCGCAGCGTCGTTGAAGTATCACCGTCTTGAGTGTATAACCTTTGGGCTAGATCGGATAGAGGCTCGATCCTCGGTTTCGCCGAAAAAAAGAAATGCTGGAGGGTGGAAACGGGGCTGGGAACGCGTCCCCTAAACGATCGATTATCGTCGGCGGAGGGGTGTCGAGCGTTTCTAGGCGGGCGTGGTATCATCGGTCTGTTTGCCAGACTCGTGAACATCGCGCTAATACGGACGATTATCGCCCCGGAATTGCTCGGACTCCTCCGGTGCCCGATTGTAGTCCATCTCTAATCCTATCAGGGATGATCACGGATCTGCGACGTCCGCGGCTCTACATATATCGTTTGCCATCCGATTCGCCGGGATAACGGCGGAAACTGTTCGGAGTGCCCGGTGGCACGTCGATTTTAATAATTTAATCTCGGAATCCCTGTCGTCGCCAGAGCCCGGCATGTATATCATATTGCATCCGGCCGCGTCAACCAGGTCACGGTGCACACACGTATAGAGGGTGACGCCTGGAACGTCGGCAGTTCCGTGGCATTGTTTGACTTCGACCCGTTAAAGTTCCATTTACTGTTTACTGTCTATTCTGTTTACACTGGTGTGCGTGGACTGTGCGGGGGAAGCGGAGAGGGAGCTCATGTTAGTAATTTTTGTTTATTCTCCTCGAGCCACCCCTCCCCCACCCCCCAGGGCACCCAGAAACCCTCGCGGATCTCGGTTTAATTCGGGCGCTGCCATTCAAACGAGACGGAGCAAGTTTCACAGTGAGAGTGACGCCGAGGCGGACAATGCCGGCTCTTGTTTTCAACGGGACCCCGTCGAGCATGATTTGTATCTGCGCGAAGAATTGTTAATCTGGTTGGCGATGTAAACAGTGCACGTCGGCGCGAGACAATGACGTATGAGTACAGTTTTTTTCGGGGCTTTTGTTAAACTGTTGATTTTAAGCATCGGGAATGCCTTGTGCACAGGCAGATTCAATTTTTAATTAATAACTTGTCTTGTTACGGACGTCTCTGTGTCGTGAAAGTATTCCAAATTGTACTCACTGTAATTTATTTTAAATCATCACTATACACATTTATGTCTTGTAAATATTTGCACTGGGGCTTCGTGCTGTTAAAGTTATCTTCCAGTAGGATGAGTCAAAAAGAGAAGTGGAAAGTGTGATGTCTAGCTGTACAATATTTTTACATGTGTATTCACAACATTTTTATTCATAGAATCGACTAAAACTGTCGCTGTAGGACAATGGAGAAATATTGGTGTGTATCGAGCACAGTAAACTGGCAGATCCGTGTATATTGTCGAGCACAGTAAACCTGACTCTGTTTCTCAAAAGTATTTTAATTTGGCTCAGACATTTTTTTAATTCGATTCAATGACACTGCATGCATTTGTGAATTATTAGATCAGAGTAATGGTGTGAATCTGAAAAATTAAAAATATTGAAGTGTGTCAAGCACAGTAAACTAGTAAACTTTTTGTGTGCCAAAAGTATCTTAAATTGATTCAGACATTTTTCCAATTCGATTCAATGACACTGTATGCATTTGTGCCTTATTAGATTAAAGTAATGCTGTGAATCTGAGGAACTAAAAATATTCGAGCCTGTCAAGCACAGTAAACTAGTCAACTTTTTGTGTGCCAAAAGTATTTTAAATTGATTCAGACATTTTTCCAATTCGATTCAATGACACTGTATGCATTTGTGCCTTATTAGATTAAAGTAATGCTGTGAATCTGAGAAATTAAAAATATTGAAGTGTGTCAAGCACAGTAAACTAGTAAACTTTTTGTGTGCCAAAAGTATCTTAAATTGATTCAGACATTTTTCCAATTCGATTCAATGACACTGTATGCATTTGTGCCTTATTAGATTAAAGTAATGCTGTGAATCTGAGGAACTAAAAATATTCGAGCCTGTCAAGCACAGTAAACTAGTCAACTTTTTGTGTGCCAAAAGTATTTTAAATTGATTCAGACATTTTTCCAATTCAATTTAACGACACTATATGCATTTGCGCCTTATAAAAATAATAGTAAAGTATAATTACAAAGATTTATAGTAAAATGAATAAAAGGAGGAATGGAAGTTTTGAAAGCGAGGACGTTTATCGTGCTCGTAATAGAATTTTTGAAAGCGAAGATCGAATTGTGTGCAATCGATTGGTGGAACAGCTGTCCAAGGCTGCCATTACAGCGCCGAGCACACCAATATCCCGTGGACACGGACGCCTACAAAGGGATTAGAAGCAATAGTTTATCCTATATTTGTAAACAGCCTGCAGCCGACGATCTGGCACGCCTTTGATTGCACATTCCAAGGAATTAACGTTTCAAATCAAGGCGTTTGTACGTACGCGACGCACGACAATCTCTGCGGTCATTAGTCCACGGAACAATTCCGTCCGCGTTGCTTAGTATTGCGAACATTGGACTCTATGATTAAAGGGCATTGTAGGAGAATAATACTGAGGATTGTCGCCATTGAGTTACTGACCTATTGGTTCGTTAGGGCAGAATGCAGCACAGTGGATGAACCCGGCAGAATCTCTCACATCGGCGGCCTCTCCGAGTTCGGCAAGGTGAGTAACACAAAAAAAAAATACATTCAAAAACATTTTTCAAAACCTATTTCTACCTTCAATCCCATCAAGATCCTATCGTACGTCGACAAGCAACATCGACTGACGCGAAACACGACCAAATCGAAACCCCAGCTATCTTCTTTCGATCAAACTGCATTTAATCCTACGTGGACAAGGATTTTCCAGATTATTAAAAACATTTTTCTAAAGAACTCGATCGTACGACCAAATCTCTATAACTGTAAATAAATGAACCACTCGTTCTGACATTCTGTCATTTTAGTAGTTCAATTATACGTGATATGCAGCCTCAAGGAGCGAACTAATGGTTTCTCGATATAAGAATGTTACAACGTAGTGCACGCTGACGACAAATTTCGTCGTTCTGAGTGTACATAGGTCGCGATCAGAGTTGCCAGATCAGGGGAATTGAGTCGAATTGGGGGGAAAAGGTTACCCTCTCTTTGCCAGTACCGGATTGGTCACGTGATGTCACGTGACACTGTGAACGCGTCACGTGACTGGGGCCCTGTTGGACGCGTGGGGGAACAGCTTTGTATGCAAAGGGTAGGTAGAGTGGGGAGACAAGACTTAATCTGGCGACTCTAGACGCGATTCAACTCCCACTAGACTTGCCAATTTTTTCTGTGACAACTCCGGGACGTATTGCCTGAAACTGAAATATCATAGTTCATGTACTTTCACAATATTATTCACTGAGTCGCCACTTAATACAACACACCTAGTTTTCCGAGGAAAATTGTTTCATGTACAAAAAAAAATATGTAGAAAAATAGTAATACAGCAACGTCAATTCCGGGACAATCCTGGCCAATCCGGGACTATCCGGGAGTGTCTGGCGGTTTCGATGTATGTACCCACTTCCGATAATCTTCATCGCTTCCGAAGTAATTGACACGAATCGCCTCGCACGGTGGAACAAGCCGACGAGCCCGGGTGTCTCGGGTCGGGTTAGTCCGGGGCTTTTTGTTCCCGGTGAAGAAGACGTTGGTCCCGGGGATTTGCCGGGGGTGACGAGGAACACCGGTGTTTTACACAGTGGATTAAAGCATCCCGCAGCTGTCTATCTCCGGCGCGGTGCGGCGCGGTTGTTCCGTCGCGAAATGAACGTCGCTTCATCCCCCCTCTCCCCCCCCCGTTCCCTACGAATCGCGCGATCGTAAATCTACCCTGCCTTTTAACCTCTGCTGAAATCGATCGGCCCATAAATATCGGAAGTTCGACTGGAATTTCAGAGAAAGATAGATTTTCAGTGCGGGAGGAGAAGCGGTTCGGTGAATGGCCTCATTGGAACCGAGTGTTATTGTATCCATTACGCGGAAAAGGTGGTTTCAAGTGCCTCGAAAAAGGAATTTCAGCGAATTCCACCGACCGCACAGCCAACTGAATTCTGCTGCCGTCGAGTCTGCACCTCGCCGAACGTATTTGCCGAACGTTCTTAATGAATTACATGGATTCGAGCAGACGGTGGCTGGAAAACGAAGACGCCTCGTACGCGGAGAACCTCGTGTCTTCGGGAACGGCAAACCGCAGTGTGCTTGCCACAGTGTTGCACTCGCGCCACTCCCGTGTTTTACGTCTTTCACCCCCTATTTCATCCGGAATTTTGTTTCTTCGCTGCTGTGCCAATCAGTTGAATTCCCTTGCTGCGCGTGCTTCCGTTTCGAGCTTTGCATCTCATAATTAGACTGAAAACGCTATGCATTTGTCACAAAAATGAGCCGGTGAAACACAAAATAGTGGTAATACTCGTTAGAATGATTAAAACAAGAAATAAGTGGCTATGTAGCTTCTGTTTCTTGCAATCGATACATAAAATTTTTATTTTGCGTAAAGACTCATTGTCCACTCATGAGCAGATTCATATTACACAAACGTGTTTCTTCAGGGGGTACACCACCGTGCAAGTTTAAAATTATTAGTAAGATTAAACATTTTTTCTAGGGGACTCAGATGGCACCCAGCACCAAAAGTTCCTGGAACACAGAAGGCAAGAAATTTCTATGTGAACTTAATTAAGAATAAGTACTTTTCAATTTACGATTCATTTGATATCTCACTTAGTTGAATTTTTACAAATATTTAATAAATTATTATTATCAATTATTTTTAGGTAAAAAGATTGAATCCTTTAAACAGCCACAATTTTTCTTACTTCTTGAATTATTCAAATATCGTACGCTACATTGAAAAATATTTATTCTTCATTAAGTTCACATATAAATTTTTTACTTCCTATTTCGTAGAAATTTTTGGATAATAGACAATATTGCACAACGTCGTTATTATGTTACTTTAAATAACAAAAAAAAATGAAATTAATGCTAAATATCCTCCAAAAAGATATTTACATTTTACTTAACAATTACTGAAAAAAAAAATTTTCACCAGCAATTCTAAACTTGCATGGTGTACCCCCTCGAGTCGACGTCGTTTTTATTACTCTCACAAACAAATCGAGCCGTCGAAAAATCAATATCCCTCGCCTCGAAGGGCTTTCGAACTTCCAGAAAGAGTTTTGAACTTCTCACGTGGCATCGCGTTGAAAACAGGGTTTGAACCGTTGTAGCTCCGAAAACGAGAATTCAAACCGCGAGTTATTTATGAAAATTGGCCGTCGGTATCCGCGGAATTCCCGTCGGAGTATTCATGAATTGCCGGGCCGACGTAGCGCTTATGCGAAAGAAAATTATGGCCGGCATCGATCAGCGCCGGCGGAACAATCGTTCGCGTTTTAAACGTGCATACTTCGAATGCTAAGGGCGCCGGCGCGCCGTTTCGAAACCGTTGCTCGAGCCAGAAACTCCTGATCACGAACGGCCTAAATATCGTTTAGCGGATGGAACGACCTTTCCCGGATCCTCCTTTTATTTCTTTCAAGCGAGAACGTACGGAAGCAATTTGTTTACTCGAGGCACCGGTCGCAAAAAGCGACCTGGTAACGAAAGAGGAGCGTACAACCTTCTGAGGCACCTGCCGTGGTCGAAAATGCATAATTTCACACCTGTGTATCAAGAAAGATGTTATTTTACGTTCGTACATAGTGTATTTTATGCACTTATCCATAACTAAAGCTGCGTTATGAAAGGAGAAAATAATTGTATAATATCTTTCATATTCCGGGAGTCTCAAAAATGTTGTACTTTGTTGAAAGTGGTGATTCCTGAGATCATTCGGAGTAACTTTTTTCTTTGCGAAAATGTTCTCCATGATTCTGTTAAGCAGTTAATAACGAAAAACACGGACCAATCGGAGCGCTGCGTTAGCGTACGGCTTCCGGCTCTGCCAATGCCAATGTCGTATGGTGTACGACAATGTATGGGAAACCAAAACAGTACAGACAATAATAAAATGAAAATTAAAAGAATTTGATATTTCTGTTGTCCAGACCACGATGGACATTATTTAAAAAATCCTTCGAAAAATTGAGGATAAAGGGTCATGTAAATATTATTTTCGATAACTTAGAAATGAAATAAAGAATTTTTAACATCACCAGCCCTCCTCAGACTTGCCTCAATACATTTGTTACGTACCTGAAAGAGATTGGAGCTTGGACCAAGAAGCCAAGGAGCAACTTAACGACGAAGGAACAAGAATAAAAAAATTAATGTTTTAATCATTTTTTTGGAAGCTACGATTTATCGACGAACTTCGGAAGCAATTTGTTAACTCGCGTAACGTGTCGCGCGATATTCCATGAAACGCCAAGTGTTCCGAAGATGAAAGAGGAGTGCACAAGCCTCCGAAAGTGCATGATAAATAATTTCCAAAGTGACGCTGCGACACGCCCGTGGATACGTGGCCGAATGTAACTGATCTCGTATTCGAAGAGAGGAGGCGCCACTTCTTTTTTTTTTTTCAAGTGAAACTTTCAGTCGAGCAGATGCTCGCCGAAAGTATTTCTTCAATCTTGGGAAAACGCGTGGGTGGCGTCACACAGGGCTCGGACTGCACGAGCCTGAAGATGCGATCTCGCTCCTGGAGGCATTTCTTGGGATGAGATCCGCGCTCCTAGCGAGAGAGTTTACGGTTATTATGCGTGCCGGAGCTTTTCTTGATTGTTTCTTTCGGTGCGAGAACTGGTAAGAAGTAGCACGAAGCTTACGCCAGTTTCTTTTGCCAGTGACTTGGTTCCGTTGCTCGGGGTAATAGACTTTCAATTTTTAGATAACAATATTTTTGATCAGCAAAACACGTGTAAACTTTAGTATATTTAAATCTTTGCAATATATTTGACTCTTCAGAAACAATTTTTTCCAAGCCTGAAGAAAAAATATATAAATCGAAGAGGGTTCAAAGAACATAGACCATTACTGACAATTTAAAGTGAATCCGGGCTATGAGTCACCGAGGCCTCCACGATAAAGGTCGCGGAATTATCCCCACTACCACGGGATATACCCCATATAAAAACCTTTATTTTTCATTATTCTTTTACGAGACTTTCACGAACGTATTCGTGGCATTTTTTTATGAAAATGATACCGAATACGTTATAATTCCGATGATATTTACTTGTGTAATGAACGGTAAAAGTTACTTCCCATTACAAGTGTAAATATGTTTCAAATGATATCGTTTGGCATCATTTTAATACAAAAAAATGTCACGAATATGTTGGCGAAAGTCTCATAAAGAAATAATGAAAAATCAAGAAATTTTTTGAGCTTCGCTGTCCTTTTCTACGTTCGGCACTGCATCAAAGAATAGTGGCTTTCTAACTTAAAGGACGACAAAACCCGGGCTGCTGACATAAAACGCGAATTCACTGTACAGGCTGAGTCTCGCAACATGACGACTTCAACTCGTAAACTATTTGTTGTACGAGAAAGTTTTTCAAACAAATGTTGCACGTTTTCCAGGGGAACATGTAGTGCTGTAATTTGTTTTTTGTTATTTGGCTTTTTCATCGAGATACGAGGGTCATCTTCAGATTTTTAAATGGAATGTCCAATATTTCTTCTCGAATTCGGATAAACCACCAAATTCTGCGTAAAAAAGTGTAACACGAAAATTAAAATTAAATTACAAACATGACTTACCGTCCTAAACGAAGTCGTACTAATAATTACGTTGACTGAGCATATGAAATATCTCCTAACAGAAGATTAGTAATTTGAGAATATCTCGGTAATTATTAATTTTAAGCCCTATTTGATTAAGAAAAATGGGGCGCACATGATGTAGACTGAGCGCGGTGAATTTAACACTAAACCTACCACGGTCAAAATGACCGGTTTTATATTTCACAATTATTTAAACTATAAAAATTAATTTATGGAAAATAGTGGAACAGATTTCCTTGTCCAAATATTTGTTATATTGAAAATTACGGACAATCTTAATAAATTTAGAGTTGCCATTTTTAGAGGGCAATATTTACCAGACAATGTTAATGCTTGGTCGGTTTCGTGTTAAGTGTTAAATCCATTTCCAATAACACGGGGAGCAAGAACGATGCAAGGAGCTCCCCAGTTTGTTTCTGCAAGGTCGTCGCCCGAGGCAGCCGAGGCTCCAACAACAAATTGCGGGTTTTCTTGAAGTCGCACAAAAGGATATTAGCTTTGATCAAGCGGACGCACGATATCGAGCGTATCGTCGACAGAAGCGTCGGTTTTCGAGGCGATCTTTGGACGGAACAGGTCAAAGTTCGTCGTTCCTTTCTCCACAGCGGGTTACGAGTGCTCCGGCAGAGCCTGTTCTATTTACCGAACGTCAGAAAAACGGAAGACAGCCCCGAGGGGTGTGCTCCGCTGGCAAGGTGGATGTATGAGAAACGACTTCGGGGCCGTGGTCGCGATACAAACCAGAAGCGCGCCCCGGGGGTAAGAACCGAAGAGGACTCGGGTACAAAATATCGCGGCCGCCGCGACGCGCCGCGCGTTCAGCTTTCGCGTCTCCAGCGTTTAACCGGGGTCCATTGTAATCCAATTAACGGGATCGAACGTTTTGTCCCGGCGTTGCTCGGCCCGGAAACTCGTCTTTTCAAAGAAAGAACCCCCCCGGGAGGGGAGGTGGCCGGAGCAGATAGCCCGGAACGACGTTCATAAGTTACGCGGCGAAAATGTACTGTGTCAAGTAGTTACAAGCAATTTCTTTGTGCGGAACCGCTGGGACAAAAGCGGACGTTCCTCGGGGCGGTTCGCCATGAAGAAGGACAAAAGGGAGTGCAAGGGCGAACAGCCCGAGATGAAAACGTAACGCTCCCCATAAATTTTAAGCTGTTCCATTTGTTACTCACCGTGCGTGGCGCTGTCGAAATACTCCATCAGTTTCTCCGGGACTGTATACGACAAAGTGGTAATGGCTTCGCAGGTTGCTCCCGTATACCCCCGTCTGTCAGCCTGCTAAGTTTCATCGAGAACGGAGGCGTTCTGTGTGCGGACAGTAGAAATCGACATGTATAACCATAAACCACAGACGAGGTATAGGAGTAGATCAATCGCCATATGGGGTTTCGTGTCTCATACAAAACAAATCGTATTCTTACGCCCTCTACGCTGACAAACGATAACTGTTGGAACTTGATCCACGAAAACGCGATCAAATCTGATCAAATACATACAGACTCCAAATCATATTACACACCCGTAGTAAAAATGAAGTATATGGAATATTCAGTTCTTGCTAATACTAATATCCACGAATAGTTTTCGAGTTGTGTGGCCAGGAAAATTATTAGTAAAACAGGTACGAAAATTTGGTGCCACCTCTTTTGCTATGATGTTCTCCTAGTAGAAATCCGACAACTTCGAAAGATTTTCGAAAATTCCGAAAATCGAACTTTGTGTTAAGAGAATACGATATCGAAGGAGGTAGCACGAAATTCAGTAGTATAAGTCGATGACAAGTCAGACCGTCAAAATTTTCCGAAATTTTTCGAGAATTGAGCTTTGTATTAGGAGAATATGATAGTAAAAGAGGTGGTACGAAATTTAGAAATTCAGTAGTACAACTCAACGACAAATCGGACGTTCGGGAAAAATTGAGGGTTCAATAATTATATACGCAGATACGTTTTTTTTTTTTCATTACATTGTCTTTATCTAATCATTGCTAATTCTTACCTCCGACCACATCGCGTATATCCACAGTGTTTACCCTATATATGTCCCAATTGCGTAGCCGATAAAAATCCCACAACTATCCTCACTGTCGCAGGGTATACCCCGTGGAGGGCCATGAACCGAGGTCTCTAGAGCTACGCTGTCCTTTTTTACGTTCGGCGTGGATCAAAGAATAGTATCTCCTATCCGATATATGTCCCTGGCTAGACCCGTGTTTTGGACATATATCGAGTAAACACTGTACTTTCTATTTTATAAATATACATCTGAGTACAGTGTAAAATGTTCATAAAGTATCAGACACCTAAATATAACAAAACTTGGGGGGAGCCCCCCTCCCACACCTTGGGACTCCAAGTAACGGCTCGAGGATTGGCGGTGCTACGGTTAATGCAAGGGTCGTAACGAAGATTTTCTTTAAGACAAAAGCCTGTGTCCGACGTCTTCCGAGCGGGAGTGTACGCCTTCTGCGGGGAACGCGAAAAAGTCGGCGAACCTTCCAGTTTCGCCCTCGATTGCCGAGGAGAATGTCGACACCGGAGTCCGTTTCAACTTTGAGTCCGTTTCGAGGAGAAAATTTCGGATGCCTCCAACGGCCGATTGTCTTGCGACGGTCCCCCGTTTCCCTTCCGTTCCGCAACTTCGTCGCATTATCCACGAAACTTCCTGTCCATTCTCGCGAAGAAAACACGGCAAGCCGGCCGACGCGACGTCTCGGACACCGAGGGGCGGGGAGCGGGGTTTAGGCGAAAAAAGAGAAACCTCGGCGAAAAGACCTCCTCGGAAAAGTCCGCTGTCTCTGGCCGCCGCATGAAATGCCGCGCGAAGGGAAAAGAGAAAAGCGGCTCGCCGGAGAGAAAGGCGGCGCGCGACGTATCGCGAGAGGTTACACTCGAGAGGAGAGGAAAATTGCGAGTGCGAATTAAGAGCTTCGCGGAGTATTATTTCGTTTGGGCTTACGGCTTGAACGAGACTCTTCCGGCCTGAAGAGTTCCCCCTTAAAGTACGGCCTCGTGCAACGACCATGGGAACCGTTTTAATACCGGCGTGTTTATAATTGATCGCTCCCGCGCCCTTTACACCTACTTTTCGCCCCATTCTCGCCCGGCACAATCATCTTCGTTTATATACACTCGAATTACAGTTTTCGCTTGCGATATTAGTGCCTCGCCCTCTGCACACTCATTCCTTTACTTACGACATGCATTTCCTCCGAGCAGAAACTCACCGCTTATATAAATTAATTCAAAGGGGTTGTAGAATTGTGCTTCTCACGTTCTGCTTGCTTTTCATGGCTAGACTGATTTTATGCATTTATTACATAGTAAAAACATTCGAAGAATTTGTTATATTATTTTTTACCCGTTAAACATATTGAAAAAGGAAGTAAACTTCTATTCCAGTGCAGTTTATTGCAAAGTAGAAAATGTTTAGTTTGCACAAACATCCGCTAGTCGTAATACTAGCAGCACTGAATATCAATTTATTCGTTCTGGAGTGACCTAAATTATACTGTAAGGTGGAAACTTCATTGTCAAGTAACTAATAATAATTGTTAATAAGTCTGGCCGTTTATACGAATGAATTGTATGGAACAGTGGATTTATAATGTGTTTTTTATGTTAAATTGCGATTATTTGCCACCTTATCTGAAAAGAATCATATGACAACCTCAAGAACCTCTTAACGCTCCGCGCAGTTCCGGTCACATAGGCGCTTTAAACGATAATAACTTTTGTACCTGGACCGAATGGGATGTGAATCTTGCATGATTTTATAGAGAAAAGTGTACTGAAAATAATGCACTTTGATACAATGCGGAACTATATGGAACTCAAAAGATATCCTTTACCAATGATAGAAAACTTTGAAGATCCTATTTAGTTTACTAAGCATCGTTATTTCGATAAATTATAAATATTAAATCTTAGTACACAAGATATACTCTTAACATAGACAAATACTATTCATTTGAAACAAAAATGGACACGCAATATTCAATAGATTCTCCAGGATATCAATAAGAAATGAGATAAAAATTTTTCGCTGAGAAATAGGATTCATAAAGCGCTAATTTTTAAATGCTTGTTCTAATCACAATTTTTAATAAATCATTCATAACATTCAAACATACATTCATGAACATCGATATGAGCAAGTTGCTTTTTTTATCAAATGAACAGCTAACTGCTCGATCTGGCCCACAGTGCGTCGCGTCGTGGCGACGAAGGTTTTTTAAAGGGAGCGGTATTAATAAAAATTTTAATCTGGATCTTTTTAGTGCGAAAGACCAAGCCCGAAGGTAGGGTGCGAGGACCTTGAGCTCCACTCGGTTGTACTCAAACCACAGATCCGTAAACCACACGGGGCCCCCTCTTATCCGGCGAAAGAACCGATCCCGGGCACACGGCCGTGTTAAATTCACTCTGCATGAATACCTCGGAATATATACGCGCGTCCAACCCCGAGAAGAATCAGCTCTTTTTCCACTCGGCCTCATCTGCGCACCGGGACGTTTTATATACGATCCTCCACTTTTCTTTTATATCTCATTCGGCGGGCTACGCCGTTTCTCAGCCGCGTGCTGCTGCTGTAATAAACAGCTCTCGCAAGTACTCGATAAAAATTCCGCGCGGACTCCCCGGAAATAGAAAGGATCTGCCTAGGACACTCTCACCTGGGTGTCGTCCTCCCCTTACAGCAACCGGCATCGATTTCCACGAATCCGGTGACATAAGCGAGAGCCCAAATACCTTTGGAACAACGCAGCCGGCAATTTCTCTCAGTGCCGGCCCATGTTTTCTGACCCGCGAAATTTCAGCGAAGTCAAACGTGACACAAGTTTCGTACAAAGTCTACGAAATACAGTGATTTAGAGGATAAAACTTATCCAAAATCTTTCTAAAGCAGGTTTCCAATTGCCATTGGACATAGGTTGCTTAATAGCTGATCCTAATATTAATGCGTGCGTCTATATAATAGCCTTTTTAAATACATGTAACCTACGTGCCTAAGAATTTTTATTTCTTTTTATATCGTTGCTATCGTTTTCGTTATACCATACATTACACTATGTAATACTCTGTATTAAACATTACGTAACAATAAATCTCATAAGAGATTTCCCCCAAAAAAAAAAAAAAAAAATACAGTGATTTCTCCATATATGTCGCCAATGCCTAAATGATTAACGTCGCGGGATCATCCCCACTACCGCGGTGTATACCCCGTGAGGGGCCGCGAAGCTCGAGTGGTCTCCTGGACGATACACGACGCTGACAAGACCTGTGTTGTTGACATATATCGAGAATTCACTGTATGTATGTCACTAATGTCTTTCAACGCGTTGACTGTCAACTCGACGACCACAAAAATGGAGCAGAATCAAAGCAATTTATTTGTTAAAGCAGAAACTGAGAAGCTAAGATTTACGGTGTTAATTATTGCCCGAGATTTTTTGGGAAAGTAGCACGATTTCATTCAAAGACATTCCACGAAGGCAGTTCGATTTTATTTAAAGACATTCCACGAAAGCAGATTTTATTCAATGATTTTCGACGATAGCATCTACGACCAAAACGAACACGGCAGAATTATTCAGACGATAGACACTTGCCTCAAACTGTCTGGAAACGAGCATAAATCGAGCACTAGCTATCAATGCGAAGCAAAGACGAGTCTGAAACCCGTCGCGGCGGAAGCGTTTTTTAAAAACCACGAGAGAGAGAGAGAGAGAGAGAGAGAGAGAGAGAGAGAGAGAGAGAGAGAGAGAGAGAGAGAGACGGAAATGTGGAGGGTGCGAACAAGTCGCGCAGATGGAAATAAAGCTGAACGACCGAGCTTGGAAATGGAAAACTGTATCTGCGAACGAGAATACTCGAATCGTGGACTCCCAGACGCCGCGAAAGCCACTCCCCTCCGATGCTTCCGAAAAATTTGCACCTTTGTTCTCGCCCCATCGCGGTGTCTACCATCTTCAGCGCGGTGCGAAAATTTGGTCATTTCCGTGGCAAAACTTTCGATAGAATGAAACAGATATGAAACTCACTTTCAATTAAAGTTTCAATCTTTCTAAGGATTATAAAAATGAGAATAAAAACGACGAGTAAGTTTTGACCTCCAAAATATTTATTGAAATTGACCTCCCTTAAAAAGGTATCGGTTTGTCCATTATCACTTGTGGTTGAATTTTGTGCTTACTATAATGGACAAATCGAAGCTTTTATTAACGCCAGGTTTACCGAGCACTAAAAGTGATCAGTTCGGATTATTTTATAAAAATATCGAGAATATATTCAGCCAGATTTTTAGCAGCTTTTACCATAATGTATGTCCCAAGGAATAAATGTGTTAAATAAATTTCTTATAAATGCGTTTTGACAATCACAATAATTGTAAATTAAAGAATGTAGACACGGTAAATCTAGTATTAAGGAAGGTGGACTTCAACAAATATTCTTTGTTTTCCTAATTGGGCGACATTTCAATTTTCATACACACAAGATTGTTCTCCTGACTCGTGAAAAAATTTATTTAAAAAATGGTGAAATATTCTGACCGTGCACGTGTTCACATAATCGCATATTCGATCCCGTGACGTTGCAACATTCTCCCAGGGATAAGGGAACAACAGGCGCCCGGATAGCCGCGAGATAGAAACGGCTTTCTTTTGTTGTACGAATCGCACGGCCAAGGAGGAGTTTGCTTTCTGGGTTAAATCGTTATTATACGTGAGGTAAATAGAAATTCGTTTAGCGCCGAAATTTCCATCGGTTTCTTTCGATCGTGACTGGCATCGATGAGCTCTTCCCGCCTATTCTCGTTGCCCTACGGCGAAACGGGCCTCTAACCGGTCGTTCGTGACCGCTTAAACGCGCGCCGAGTTCTAATCGACTATAGTATGATCGCGAAGTAGTGTACGGCCATAAACGGGAGGATCCTCGATCTAGGAGGAAGTATAAACCATTTCAAAGCGAAACATGTTCTTAAAACCCTTTGTGATCCCAAGAACACCGAATATTATGTTCTTTTTATCTTCTCTACACGGTCACCTTTTCGTTTCACCTCGTATACAGGGTGTCTCGGTATTAATGGTACAACCGGCGGTGATTCTACGTGAGAAAATAAATCGGAAATATGGAATGAATTATATGTGTATTAGATCCAGTAAGAATATCAATACCGACGTTACAATGAATTCTCGATATATGTCAACAACACGGGTCCTGTATCGTTCAGGAGACATACTCCGAGTCGTGTTATGTTTACACTCCTCGGCGTCCGTTGCCTCTCGAGCCTCGTGGCCCCTCACGGCATATACCCCGCGGTAGTGGGGATAATTCCGCGACGTTTATCGTCCAGGCCTTGGCGACATATATAGAGAAATCACTGTAAAATAAAATTGGCAAATAAAGATTTCAATGAATCTAGGCTGCCATAAAATCGTCAAAAGCCTCGCGACAGCCCTTGTTCTCGAGAGTGTTCACCGAAAAAGTTCCGTGGAATAAAAATAAATCTAAGTGGCATCGGGCAATTAGAGTGGTTGCACACGGTTCGGTAGCAAGGGGAGCGCATTTGGCAGCTCGTAGCTAACAGGGTATCGCTTAGCAGGCTACTCGAGTGGCTCCGTGGGGGAAGTTCTAGACGCTCGGCTCACCGACAACACAGGCATGAATTTCCGCGAATAGGACATTTAGTGTATCCGCGGCTGACTGCAGTCCTGGCGAGACGTCGGTCTCCAAACAATGAGGGTGCCCGGAAGTCGCGGCAAATTCAAGAAAACATAACTCGGGAAGAGCAATTAGACCGGGACCGGTTGCCGGAAATGCCTCGTGCTCTCTCGTGGCACGATCGAAGCTTCCGTGGCCTCCCTTCTCGGTTCGGAGAACTTTCTCATATTTCTCTCTCCCTCTCTCTATCTCTCTCTCTCTCTCTCTCTCTTGTTGCCATTTTCTCTCTCTCCGTAGAAGCATTGTGTTTCTTCTCGACTATATTTTTCCACGAGGTACGTGACCCTCGCCATCGATACTCTCGTCGAGCGAGCCTCGCGAAAAATGTCTGATGGATCGGATCCGAGCCCTTCGTCCTGGATCGATCCCCGCGGCTAATTGCCTGGTGGACTCTCGATCACCGGAATCGGGGAAAGAATAATAGTATTTGTCGAGAAAAGATAATTGTCTTACTCGACGATTCCTTGAAAGCTTTCCGAGTAATGAACTGCTATACCCGTTGGAAATTTGGTGCTCGTTTCACCAGCACATCGATTGTCGTTGCCAGAGTCTCAGAGAAAGGGAGTAGCAAAGAGAGAGAGAGAGAGAGACAGAGAGAGACAGAGAGAGAGAGAGAGTGAGAGAGTAATAGTATTTGTAGAGGAATGCAATTGATTGGTTTCGTAATCCCTCCGAAAGCTCTCCAATTAGTAATACTGAGAAATTAGCGATTTGGACTTTGTTTTGGTGAAGTGCACTACCGAGAAAGGCTTGAAACCGTTGCTGTTGCAAAGAGGAAGATCGAGAGTTTAACCATTTTAGAAGAGATTATAGAAAGAGTATCCAGTTTGAATGTCTTCTAATTGCACCAGTTAGCCCTTTCATTAACTACTAGCTCGGTGAGAAAGACAAACTAACGTTAAAACTAATACTCGTAGGGATATTAGCCTCTTTAAAGGATTAAAAGAATTGGCAGAGAAATCACGAAGAGAATAGTATGTCCTTAAATTGATAGTTAGCACAGGAAACAGGTCAAAAGAGAAGCAGAAATGAAGATGATAGCATTCTGAAGAGTATCATTGGCAGAGGTGTCGAGAAAATAAAGGATTAAAATAAAAGGGTAACAATACGTTATTTCTCCAAGGATTCTTTGGAAGCTAATTATTAGGTTAGCAAATAAATTTTCGACCTTTTTCTTTTGTTTATAAGTACCACATTTTTAACGATCATCCGAGGAATTGAAAAATTACCCGAGGTATGGCAAAAGGGTCTTGAATCAAATGGGGGATATTTAAATTAAAAATTGTTAATCACATAATTTTAATAAATAATAGATAATAGTTATTGGTATAATGGAGATTTGAAGAGGTAAAAGAAATAATACTTTTGTATACGTTTACGAAGGACATTCTTATAACAAAGATTATAAGAATCCGAAGATCTAGTTATTGGTATTAAAAGATTAAGTTAGTATATGTCATTAAACTTTTTCTAATGATCAACTGAGCGCCAGCGAGGAATAACAAATAAAAATCGTAACACATGAAGGACTAGTATAATAAAAATTGAGAAGACTGGAATAAAGGAATCGTTGATCCGCGTTGGCGGGTGCTCGAAGCTAACCAGCGCGGCGAGTCGTTAAAATATCGGTGTTCATAAATCTTTTAATTGCCACGAGGACAAACGGAGGAGCCACTTGGACATCCGGCGTTTCCCGGTCATCTTCTAAAGCCTCTCCGCTCGATGAGTTGCCACTTTCCCACCGAAGGTGCTTACAAATTAAGCGCCTAGCCGCGGTGGGAACGCAATCGAGTCGAGAGTTAGAAGCTGATCGATTATTTATTTCCATGATTAATTGCCCGCTAGAGGCTCGCCAGAGAATCGAGGCCGCGCTGTAATAAACGGAACAAAAGCGAGAACGGGAACAGAAGCATGATTTATTATGTCCTGGACTCCGAAGAACAATAGGATAATAACGTCCGTCGTATGAAAAAGGAAAGGAACTGCGGAAGTGTGGAGAGAAAAAAATAATAAAACAAGAATCGCGTACAAGCGAACCGAGTGACGGGGCGGTTTCTTGGTGGGAATCGTTTCAGTGTCGAAACATTAATTGCGACGACACCGTTCCCCGGATTACCAGCCGGAAATGAACGGCCGGGATGTCTCGGCGACGACTTAGCTCAGTTCTTAAGCACCGAACCACCCCTTCCCGCCACCCTCCTTTGCCATAATTTCATAAAGTTTCCGGCGCTAAGTGAGTATTAGCCCGCCACGTGAAAATCCTTTAAAACTGCATTACCATATCCTTTCGGACCTGATCTTCATTCCAAGAATCTATAGACCATCTCATCAACGCCGCTAAACTTTCAAACACCCGTCCTTTATTAACCACCACCCCGCCCCTCGCCCCCGCCGCTCCTTCTCACCCCCGCAAATATCACAGAATCGATCCGCGTTTCAACGCGGACGACACATCCTGCGAAATTGTTTACCCCGAAACGTAAATTTCGTTGGGAACTGTGTTATCGAATTAAAATTTCCTCGTTCTCCCGATATTCAATTAGAAGTTCCAGCTTTCAGAGGTCATTTTACGGGAACCGGGTTCGGTGAAAAGTTTCTTTCGTCTTCTGGAAGGCGGTAAATTGTTAAGCACCGGCCCTAATAGGATTTAATATAGTTCCACTTTGCAAACTTCCCCTTTGTCTACGATATTTCGCGAATTAAATACGACAGGCGTGGAAGAACAACCGACAGCAATGTATCCCGTAAGATAAGTAAATAAACACCAATAGACCGCGTATTTTGCAAAATAAAAATTGTTCGCACCTTCTGCAAGAGATGGGTGCCTAGGATTTAGGAATTTGTTTCCACCTTTGAGAATTGTAGTTCGATTCTCTCGATCTTTCTACCGTTCCAGCAGCTACTAATTTTTGTGATTAAATCCGCGGTCTACCCCGAGTTTGAACAAATATTAATTATAGAGAAATATGTTCATAAATTGAAATCAAATAGTAATTACCGGCGCTCGTCTAGTTAAACGTTTTCTCGAAAGTGAGTCGAGCAGCTCGGATTAAATTTCGCCGGTTATTAGTATAGGCACCTGCATGCGAAATATGAATGCGAGCGCCTTGGGCGCATAAAATCCGCAGTTTGGTTATCAGGCGCAATCAAACCGGGCGAGTTGCTGAAATTCGCAATCAAGGAGGCGATTTACAGTTTCTAATCGGACTTAACGTTGTTAAAGAGTACGCAGCTATCGAGAAACGCGAACGGTATTCCGCCACGACGCTGCACTCGAGGCATTTGCATACTAAACAGACGTTAATCCAGACTAACGGAAGGAAAAGCTAGTTGGAAGTTACATCGAGTGGTTCGCCGCATTATATGTACGTACTGACGTACCGGAAGTACATGCCGGTAGCAGTAGAATTCCGTGGCACGAGCGAAAGGAAAATATTGATCCGGTGTATACGCGGCTATCCGCTTAAAATGTAACAACTTACAAACAATGCTCCTTTAGCTTACTTCCGGTTTTGTTTTTTCTTTCTGCCCATTCCCATTCCAAATTGCAACTTCAATTCGAACGCGAGTTCAAAGCGGACTCGGACCCGACGACAACTACAATTCGTCTCTCGTATAGCCACAAATTCCACCCCACGCAGCAGATATTGTGAACAAAATGGCTTCTCAAAGTTTTCCTGCGAATAATTCCAAGAAAGATTTATTAATAATTCAAGCGGGATTGTATTTTATTGGTTTCTGGACTCAGAAATAAATTCACAAATTAACACTAAACCTGCCACGGTAAAAATGGCCGATTTTATATTTTACAATTATTGAAACTACAAAAATTCATTTATAGAAAATAATGGAATAAATTTCCTTGTCCAAGCATTTATTATATTCAAAATTGCGGACAATCTCAATCAATTTAGGTTTGCCATTTTTATAAGGCAGAATTTACTAGATACTGTTAATGCTTGGTAGGTTTAGTGTTAATATTTTTTCTTATTTCATTTTAAACCACTATAGTGGCTTCCGTGGAAAGCATCAGTTTGAACGGTAACGCCACTATAGCGGCTTTTGGCACAAAAACTTTAATAACTCAGAAACTAATCATTTCCAGACCTATGTTAATACGACTTCTTCTCTAAGCATTAGGTAACTATTTCTCAAGTTTTGCCCACCATTTACGAAACACCCTGTATATACTATTAAGCACGAGGAACTTACGTATAAGATACTTACGTGTATGTATACTCGAAGAATGTCACACCGAGGAGTGAGTGTCGATGAAGAAGAATTCGCCACGTATTTTCCGACCTTGTTGATGGTTCTTATAACAAAAAGAAATGTTCTATAGACATTTAGGCACGAAAGAAAGAGAGAAAGAAAAGATAATTTTTGTATATAGAAGCAGACCTTTATGAAATAAACAAAAAAACAACGTATTTAGTCAAATTAAATTCTAGAAACTCTTCGTGCGGGATGCTTAGCTTTTGTTTGTGCAGGACAAATATTTCATCGTTTGACGTCGAACTAGACAACTCGAAACCACGAAACTTTCTAAAAACCAGTCGCCACAGTGAAGACCCATTACTCCCCCTTTCATACTCAGTCTTCCGAATCATCCCTCATTATAGCCGAACGACGTCCATTGGAAACTTTTCCATCGGGGGAGCACCGAGGCCGAAAGTGCTGAGGCTTCCGGCGAAGCCTCGGTAACTCGATTAAATTTGGTCACCCTGCTGCGATGCTCTGGAAGAGTCGAAACTTCTTCGCTCCTCAGAAATATATACACAGGCTCGCGGAAGTATTCGAACGCCTTTTAAAACAGTATAACTTTTGTTTAAATTGGACCAAACGACCTGACTTTTTTTGAGAAATTAGAAGAATTGGTTTACCGAATGACGTGCAAAAAAGATTCTGAAAAAATTGCAATTGGTAAGAATTACATGAGAATATAAAAATGGCACTTTATGCAACTTTTTTATTTGAGCCTGTAACGAATATTTAAAATATGCGGTTTGTAGATCTATGTTAGTTATACTCATGGTCAAAATTTCATTGAAATCGATTAATGTTCACACGAGCTACAAATAGTTAAAAGTGACTTTTGGTCAGTTTCTGCTTAAAATCCATAGATTCGATGCGTGCCGTGTTTATCTGCGTCAACCGATTTCGATGAAATTTTCAGTATGTGTGTAACTAACATAGATCTACAAAACGCATATTTCAAATTTTCATTAGAGGCTCAAATAAAAAAGGTTTGGAATTTTTTCAAAATCTTTTTTGCACGTCATTCGGTAAACCAATTCTTCTAGTTGCTGAAAAAAAGTCAGGTCATGCGGTCCAATTCAAAGAAAGTTATACTGTACTAAAGGGCGTTCGAATACGTTCGTGAGCCAGTGTACGTACACCGTAGAATGTATCGTTACGTTTCAATGCTAAAACTCCGATTATTTCGGAATGTACCGCCTCGAGGAGAAAACGAGGCCAACGCCTTAAGCACTTAAGAAACTCTCTTCTTGTTGGTCACTAAAAACAAAAGATTAAAAGATAATAGGAAAAGTTGCCTCGCAACCTCCTCGAATACCGTAATAAACAGGAAAAAATTCGAACCGTTCCATGCTTCATGAACACTAAAAAAAAGAGTTCCCAAAGTATGTTTAATTTGTTGAGGCTCATAGCAGGATTATTTTATTCTTTGACGTCGGCTTTTGGAACAGTGTGCTAGAAGAAGTTGCTAATTGAGCATTCTTTCTCGTGGTAAAATAACTGCTTATAAAACTGACAGCATGTTTGAAGGCCTATATTTATACTGAAATAATATACGCGTTTTACAAAAAAGAAAATTTGTTTATTTCTCATAATTCTAGGTGTATGTAGCCCGTGAAAAAGATTATAGTCAAACGGTTAAAAATGGAAATGAGATGAAAACGCCACCGCACACGTACAGGGTGTCCACTAAATTTTGTCCCCGACTGTACAGTGATTATGACAATGACCTCGATCCGAAGGTCTCGCAAAAATTCATCGAACTGGTCGCGTCGCGTCGTTGGAAAGGGTCGTGTGCTCGATCCCGGTATGTCGCATCGATTCTTCGTGGCCGCGGAGCGTCGAAGAGTTTGCGGGGCCGATCGACGAGGACTCGTTTCGTCGCGGAACGCCGAGTAATACCAAGTTCTCGACACTCGGCCGCATCTGACCGATAAGTTCCGCGGAATGGCCGGCCCGGCCGGCCTTTTGAGGCCAGCTGCCAGCTTGTTTCCGAAAGTTGCCCGGCTAAATAGGCGGGCCAAGCATCGACAGTTTCGCGGAGAGGAGGGGTTGGGGGGGAGGCGCGAACTTGTCCGATAACGCCGGCAGCATGGCTCCTGGACAGAGGCGCGGAGAAGTTTTCGCCGTCGTCGTCTGCGAGGAACAGGATTGGGCCGGATGGACAAGTGGCGGCTGACGACTACTCCCAGCCTCGATCAAAAGTCCTGACGAGTCCTCGCCCCCCCCCCCCCTCTTCTCCGCCGGCGTAAAAAGACAAAAGCCGCTTTGTTTTATGTATCGCCCGGCCATCTGCTCGCCCGGCAACTTCCGAACAAAGGACATCGACCGCGTTGCCGTTACACCGGCAACTTTCGTCTGGACTTCTGGCCCGGCAGATGAGACCAGCTGCTTGTTGACTCCATCTCGGCAACGCTCCGGATCGTCAAAGCAGTTGTGGACCGTGTATTACAGTTCGTGTGTGATTTCTGCGGGACCGAGCTGCTCGGCGTATTAGTTCGCGCAGACGTCGAGCTCTCGCAAACGGTCTCTTAGCGATTCTAAAGCCGAGTAATGCACCGCTTTGTGTCCGCTTTCGAGAAGAAATTTAATTCGCTATTCAAGCAATAATATTGTATGTACGTGCGTAGATGGAAAGGATCGGTTAAGTCGACCTCTTTCTCTCATCTGTCACTCCTGCTTGGTTAATTAAAACCGTGCTAGGTAGTTTTTTGATGGTGAGGTGTTTTGAGTAGTATAGAAATTGTACAACTTGTTGGTAACGATAACTCTTACTTCAATTATATCGGCTGTACAAAAGATGTGACTTAAACGAGGACTAGCTGACGACTGATGGAATACAAACTGAAGACTGAAGACTCGCACGCAGAGATGGGTATTTAAGAGATGTGAAATTGGCGGTGGAAGTGGTAAATGTTAGAGGGAGAAAATTGGGGGTGAGTAGCTAGAAGTTATCCAGACGCTGTCTTAGATTGTTACGTGCCGGAAACTCGCGGAGAAAATGGGACGGGTCCCGTCGTTTGGGTCTCAAGAGTCTTGGACCCTTAGGTTAATTTATTGCCTCTAGCAAGGGTGATCGAAGTGGTTGGGACTCGGTGTCAGGTTCGGGAGACCCTTTCGTGGGTCCCGCATTGCGTTGCGTCTCAACAAATATAATTAAAGGATGTACAGTGAATTCCCGATATATGTGAACAACACGGGTCTTGTCGGCGTCATGTATCGTCCAGGAGACATACCCGAGCCGTGTGTCACTCCTAAACTAATTAAAAACATTTGTTTTAGTGACGAATGCACTATTTTCTTAAACGATGCTGTGAATCGTCATAACTGTCGTTACTGGAGTGACGAAGATCCATATCTTATCAGAGAAAGTAATACTCAATGGCCAATCTGCTTCGTTATGCTCTTATTCACGGGATTTATTTTTAGAAGTTCTGGAACAGTTTAGGACTTATAGCCGTACATTGAACCATAAGAGATGTTTTTAACAGTGAATACCGACTAGAAAAATGTATGTATAATTTTATGGAAAAATCTGGCGTTCACACTATCTTTATCAGATGAATAGATGAATAGATCGAACGTCTCCGAGGATTCCACACGCGCAACGACCACGTAGAAAAGTCGAAAGAGCGTGTCGCAATCGGTTCAAGTCGGCGACGTTAACAAATGGAGGACGTCATTCGCATGAAACGTAATCTAACATCCCGGGCCGAACAATATAGCAGAAGCCGGTCTAATGAACCCGGGCAGCAATAAATGAAAGAGCCGTATCCCTGATACAAGGAGCGAGCGCGTTTCAAAGTGGAAGGACGAGGGCCAATTTGTCATCCTGTCGGAGAATAGGACCGTCTACACGTTGTTACGCCACCTTAACCTCCGAATACACGAGGGTGGATCCCTTCAATGGGGAAAAAATGTAACTACCCTCTGACTTATGGTAGAAGAAATCGCCTGACGGCCGTGCAAGACGGAATCAACGTCGTGTGCCTAACTCCTTTGCCCTTTCTCCGCCACTTCTCATTCGTTAAACACCTCTTTGCGCGTTCTTCGAAAAGGATTTCGAAGCGTAATGCTAGACGATTTTAGTTACTATCGCTGTCTGTCGCCGAGACTGTCGTACTTGCAACAATTTCTTTATTTAGATCAGCAGGACCTCTTTGATCTTTGTGCATTTTTCGGAAAATCGGGATGTATAGCGTGGGCTAAAATTCGTGGTGAAAATGAGGAGATGGTACAGCTAAAAATAAGACGAAAATAAACAATAACAAAATTGCTTTGGAGGCTTCGTTTTCGAGAAAATTGGCTTGGAAAATTCGTCAGGTTCTCATGCATTAGTATTCACAAGAAGTAGCATCGACAGGTCATGATCAGACGCTTCAACTAATTTCTATTCAGTAGCGTATTCGATGAATGTCCAAATCCGCTTTTCTCAATTTTATTTTTTAATTATTGTCTTATTTTATTTTTTTTTAATTTTATTATGGTGAATAATAAATGTGCGAAAATGAACAAAAGTAAATTAAAATACGGCTTTGGAAAAGTGGGAGAAGAAAGGACAAAGACCGAAGAGAAGTCTATGTGCATTGCTCTTTATAGTCAGTCATATTACATGAAGTAATATTGAGAGGAGCACTTAACTTTATTCCATCGACATTTAAGCATTCTTGAGGTAAAGAGTCAGCTGAAACTGAATATTCTGTACTTTCTGCTCATATCCTTTTCACCTTTATGTTCTTCCGTGTTCATTAACTCTACCTGTGAATCAAAAGCATTCTCGTTCGTCGAATAGCAATAATAATTCTGTAATATCACAATTCTGTAATCAGAACAAAATGGAATTCGAGGAACGAATGACTACTTTTCAATTTCTAATCATTTCTAAGGAGAGAACAAAATCTCAGTTTAATGTAAAAGGACGCAAACTTTCCTGGAAATGAAAAGTATTAAAATTGAGAGAACATCTCTTGCAGTATTTTTTTAAACATTCTTTGAAAAATTCATATTTTTAACCCCTTGCCCTACAATATCGAGTCAGACTCGTGATGATGATTCTGAACAGAGTCTAATAAATATGTATTATATTAATTTCCATGAAACCGAAATAAAATTCTATTTTGTTGTAGTTGATATATATCCTTTAGAGAAAACATAGGCATACAATAAATATAAGCTATCTTTTTTTCTATGAAGTTCGTAACGATGAAGAATTTCTAATCATTATGATCACAGAATAAATAGTAGCGCAAGGGGTTAATTTGGAGTGATATTTTCAAGTGGTGCGGTCCCGATACATATTAGGGGTAACCATAAGTAATCAATTATTTGCAAAGAATTTGTTTTGCCTTTAGTTCTGTATCGATCATTGAAGAGGAAACACGTACTCTTTTACAGGTTTTGGTACAGCAGTCTGTGTACAAAATTTTTTTACAACCCTTTAATAAAATGGCGGTTTCCGTACCTTCCAAGGATCATATTCGTCATTGCATAGTTTTTCATTTGCATGCGGGATTTAATGCAACGGTAACAACAAAGAAAATTTGCGATGTTTATGGTGATGTATTGATGGTCAACAAGTGTCAACGTTGGCTCAGAAGGTGTGCTGCTGGTGATTATGATCACTCTGACAGGCCTGGAAGTGGACGACCAATTGAATTTGATAATGACACCCTAAAATCTCTAAATTTGATTTGAAAAATCCTAAAATTTGATTAGGATCCCTCTAATATTTCTGAAAACAAGACATGCAAGTAAAACTTGGTGGTTCTTCAAGGGTCTCCGCGAGAAAGCGTACACAAAGTCGGCTCGAACACAGGTAAGACGGGCCTTCCCGTCTGCTCTCAAGGATCTAGGTGTCCCGATCCCGTATAATGATAAAAGTTTCAGCCTCGGGGCTCTCCTTTGGCCGCCGCTTTCCAGAAATTCTGTATCGCAAAGCTGACAGCAACGGAACAGCTTGAACCGTCTCGGTGTTGAAGGCGAAGTCGTCTCTTGCGAGCCGAGCCGAGGCGACGCAAAGTCAGAAGGACGCGACCTCCGAAAAGCGGGATGGGACGGACGCAATGGAATTATCGCAGGCATGATAAATTGCACGAATAATTGAAGAAAAGTCCCTCGACGAGGGGAAAAAAGTTGAGAGACTCCGCGGAGCTTTGATGAAACAGCCGCCGCCGCGTTTCAAGGCGAACGCTGAGCATCGCGCGTCACTCGCACGTGTCTGGCTGTGCTGCGGAATTCTTTTGGTCCTCCCGTTCCTTTCGCGCGGCTTCCATTACCAACAAACGGCTTTTAACTGATCCCCTCCGAGTTACACTCGCTCCTTGGCCCGCTTTATCTCGTTTTAATCGGGCAAAGCGATTAAGGAACATGTGCGCGGTAATACAGTTTCGCGTTCCTCCATTTTCTCCGTTTATCCTTCCATAGAAATTTTCATCTTCGTGGACCATCTTATGAACAGCAAAGTAAGGGAATTTATTTCACCGACATGACGATTCTTCGTTGTAAACGTGATTCAGCAGTGTTCAAGGTAGATGCTTTTGACGGTTCCCTGACGAGTATGGCTAGATCTATTCAAATTTGTATGCATCAATTTTTCTTTCACTTACCCCTTTTTTATCAACATTTTTGTACGTACTTCTTAATAGAAAATCTGAATTGAGAACGAACGTTTGTAACTCTAGATTGATCTTAGTTAACACAATCGCCTGTTTACATTAAAAAAAGGATGTAAACCTCCTATATGCATGAAGATACAGTGATTTCTCTATATATCTCGCCAAGGCCTGGATGATAAACGTCGCGAAATAATCAACCGTATCTATTTCAAAAGGAAACATGTATCTCTTGATGTAAAAAATTTTGCTGTTTACTAATAAAGGACCATTGAATCTGAAGATATCACTTTTGTAACGTGGAAACGGATCTTTTCCTTGAAAATATACCCTCGAATTTCGTCCACGTTCTCGCACAAAAATTACAAGGAGTCAGCGCGAACAGGTCGCAACTTTGAACAGCGAAGTTTATCGCGTTGTTACATTAACGAAGCATTTCCGTTCAGCGGACGCTTTCCCGAAGATAGCACGGAGGAATCGGGATTCATGGGATAACTGTCCCATCCCCGTTAACAAGAACTGCTTTACCAAAAGGTACAGCAACTTCGCTAATTTCGTGATAATGGCCGGCGTAGTTAGCGATAAATTCGTCCCCCGGCTAATTTCCCTCGAACGCAAGGACACGGGAAATCGTTCGACGACCGCCGCCGATGAAAAGAACCACACCTCGTCGTCCCCTCGGATGTCTGTTGCGGGGGGGAAAAACGAATTCTTTGTGTGATACGAGAACGGGAAATGAGAACGATGACCGAGAAGCATCGAGGTAAACTGGAATCTTGAAAGGAATAGCACGGGATTCGGTCCGTGACGGTGCTGATTTAACAAAGCATCTCCTGTTTAATGGATGCGATGCGCTCCAGGAAGAAGGAATGCTCTTGGAATGCGAACGATAACTCTGTTTCCGGCGGACCCCAGGGTCGCCGCGGAATGAATTGTTCGCGTGACGCTGTCATTAGCGATTGTTCCTCCGTGAGCGCGATCTGGAAGCGTCACTCTCAGAAATGTCCTCAAGCAGAATTTCTTGCGAGCCCTTGATATCGTGCAGTACCTGTCCTTCTAGTCGCCAATACGCCGCGACGCGACTTTTCCACCGCCCCAGCTGAAAAGTAGAATTTCCAGATTCTTGATCGAGAAATTTTTGACAAGTACTCTTATATTGTTCATCTTTCTGCTTTGAAGACACTTGAAAATCTACAGGGCGTCCCAAAAATGTTTTACTCCCTTGGACAGATTCCTGAGGTCATTCGAAGAAACTTTTTCCTTTGCGAAAATGTTCACCGCGGCTTTGTTAAGGAGTTATTAACGAAAAACACGGACCAATCAGAGCGTGACATTGGCGTTGGGCGAGCCGGAATCCGTCCGCTGCAGCCGCGCTCTGATTGGTCCGTTGATAACTCCTTAACAAAGCCGCGGAGTGACCTGCGGAATCACCCCTGCCACAGAAGTACAAAAATTTTGGACACCCTGTATAGAACCAGAAGTTAACATAGATATTGACTATGCCTGTACAGTCAGCGAAACAAAAGGGAAGAAACAAAAATATTTTTGGTAGGCAGCATTTTACTGAACGTCAGAATAACTGTAGACGCTTATTGCAGCCTCGAGCCTGGAAATGAGGCGTCTAATAAAGTTTGATGAGATTTCCCTCTCCTGTGCCACGGAAAAGGATTTTAATACAGTCAATGAGTTTTTTCCAATTCTAACTTTGACAAATTAGTTCGCGAAACTTGTCTGCCTATATTCGGTAGCCGACTAATTTGGCGCGCACGGTGTTTTGCACACCGCGAACACGCCGCGACGATGCCGATGGTTCCAGCAGAAGAGGATGGGCCGAGCAGTCGGGGGCTGTTTTGTTCCAGCGAAATGACAAGTGACAACGGTGAAATCGAATTTTATATTAGCAGCCGTATCGCGGAAGCCTGACGGCAGACATCAAGGACGATATTTCACGTCGCGACGGCATGCCAGCTAGCTCTCTCCATCTCTCTCTCTCTCTCGGCAGGACCTATCGGAAATCTCTTATCCGAGCGAAATACAGGTTTCTGGACTCGATTTCCGCGGAACTGCTCTCTCGAACTCGATACATCTGTCGTTACCTTTATATCCCTAAATATACCGTTTCAGCGCGAAACGAAAAATCCACCGGGAGGAGGGTATTAGCATTTCTCTAAAAATTCGCCATGCGTTGGGCGAGAGAGCTCTCCGAATTCTCTTGGAATTCGGAATTCCTGGCAAACAGACGGGCTCAGGGAACCGTCTGTCTGCCGTGACTTTCAATCTGATTGAACGACGCCGGCAATAAGTGTCACGGATCACGCGTGAGATCGCTGTGGAACCAGGGACGGCACATCTCTCGTCTTCAAAGAGCAGAAACACTTCTTTCCTCCTTGACAGAAAGGATCCGGCCGAATCCTGTTTGACTTCGCAAGAAGAAACTGTATCGACGTAACGGATGGGTATCGGTCGGTCTACGAAAGAATCCTCCATTCTTATCGCCGCTTCCTTTCGAGAAAGAATCGTCATAAGCCCTGTTAATCCGGGATTATCGAGTTCGGTGAGAACCATCAGCATGAATTTCTTTCTCGAACTGCTTTACATAGAAATGTCTCTCAATTTCGAGCTCTCTTAGCCGAGAGCGGGGAAATTCTCTCGGTTGGGATTATTCGGTGATATTTTGCTGCTAACATATTTATACTGTTTGATAGTAAATTAATCTTCCTCGAAATTCTTCAAAACGTTGCCCCTTTATTTCTTTTAAGACAAAAAAAAACCCTTAGCTCATCTTATTCCTAAATTCCCTGGATTTCCCTGGAAGTTCTTGTAACAATCGTTGCTATTTGCAAGGAGATTCTTTTAGTAATTGTTCGTTTTTGGAATTCCTCTCAGAATTATTTTCTTCCTTCCAGAATTACATACCTTCGCGCATTCCTAAAAGACTGTGAGAAGAATTCTAGGGATTCAGAGTATTTCCGATGACCTTATATAATTGTTGACTTTCACATTTTCTAAAAACCCTGAGGATTCTAACCCTTCGTATTCCCAATAACCTTGGGGGAATTGTAGTCCTTTGGATTTCCAATCAACCTTAGGAAGGTTGTGAAACTTTTGTGTTCTGTGACCTCTTGAAATGACGCCATTTTACATTTTCAATGACCTTGGAATGTCCCCTCTTGTAACCCTTAAAAACTCTTCGGGTATCCAACAATCCAGTGACCAGTTGGAAAACGTCATATAGATTGAGAAAATCCGAAGAAATCTGCGGTAACCCATCTTATCTTGTACCGCGATGTACGTTGCTTAACCTGTAATAATCATACAACGAAGCACACCTCGACGCAGTCACTCACTGTACCGACTACATTATAATTACTTTTGATATACCTAGAACAACTTTTGCTCTTTTCCTTCGCTGCTCCTTGGTACTTCTCAAACTCTCATCACCTGTTCAAGAAACTCACAGATCCATTATTACACATCAAATCCACTCTCGAGCTTCTCGAAGCAGTGAAACACGGTCTCGAGATTCACCAAAACCGTCGAACATTTCCAGAGTGTCGTCCTCGAGATGAATCGTCTCGGAATGATGGTGGACCTGTCGCACGTCGCCGTGCCCACGATGCTGGTCGCCATGAGGACATCGAGAGCACCGGTGATCTTCAGCCACAGCAGCGCCCACGCTCTTTGTAATTCCTCGCGAAATGTGCCTGACCACGCGCTGCGACGTTTGGTGAGTTACTATCATCCCTGCAACCATTCATTTCCCAACGTGTTGAATTGAACCTTAGACAATTAAACTTGGTTTCACAATAGAACTAACTTAACCTAAGTTAACCCTTAGCACTCGAATGGCGACTGTAAGGCGTCACTAAAAATTGCTTGGTTTTACAATAGAACTAACTTAACCTAAGTTAACCCTTAGCACTCGAATGGCGACTGTAAGGCGTCACTAAAAATTGCTGTATCATTATTCAGACTATTTTTTACATTACTAAATTTGTTTGCACTTAATAAATTACTAAACATTTCAGTATTATACGGGTAAATAACATGGAAAAAAATATATAGAAGGGAAATATTCTAGGTTGGAAGAAATGTTGCGTTTTGGAGTTAAAATAGCTTCGAGTGCAACTGGTTAAGAGTTACAATAGTGCCTGTGGATAACTGTCTCGTTTAACCCGCTTCTGCCTTTCTCGCAGAAAAAAAGTGAACAAAAGTGGAATTCGTATCTCACTTTCCGTGAACGTATCTCACCCTAGTTCTCGAAAGATGCGAGAAGCTCTGTCGCAGATTCGTGTCGTAGCAATCCTCCGAATCTGTGACACTTGCAGAGACATCACTGTACATCGCAGTCTCTCTTTCTGTTTCAGGCGCAGACCGATGGTATAGTTATGGTATCCTTCTACCCTCATTTTATCAGCTGCGGCGAGAAATCGACGTTGGAGGACGTGGCCGGTAAGAGCTCTCGAAACTCGTTTCGCGATATGTCACGGCCGGACACCGTTTCGCTGGAAATAACGTAGTAATTCCTGGAAATTCCTTCGGACACTCCCCCCCCCCCCCGGCGGAAGGGTTTCCACGTGACAGACGCGGCAAATAGACAATTTTCATGCCAGATACGGGATTATTAAATCGTAGACGTTCCCCTAGTCTTTTTCCATCGAATCTCAATGTGTCCAGCAAAATGCTGAACACTCGACGTTTTTGCCCGGGTTATATTTTACCGATATTGACAAGCCAGGATCGATCGGTTGTATCCTCGACGTCTTCATTAGTCTCGAGTGGAATTTTTAATGTGCAGAAACTTTGCATCGATCGGAATGAATTATTGCTACGAATTTTATCGGTGGGTACAGTTTAGTTCTATTTTTTTTTTTCTTTTTTAGTTTACAGTAATTTTTATGCGTTGTTCAGGTGTACAGATTTCCAGTGGGTTTGTATATTTATCTTCTTGGATGTACGTTGAAAAGAAAAATGGCGTGGATATGTATATTCGATCGTTGTAATTATGGAGATATGTATTAGGATGGAGTTATGTCTCCGTCGGAATACTTTCGCAAACGACTACACGCGAGAAATTGATAGTTTTATGACGTGCTTCAGTAGTTTCGAGTAAATGGAGTGGCGGAATCGATAAAGGGGAATAATGGAAAAAGTTCATGCACGTGTTTACCGCGAGCCAAAGTTGCGAGACCTCTGGCCTCTTGCACAATAACACACGAATTTATAATATTTATGAACTTGCTTATCGGTACGTAGACTTGTACAGAAGCATATTAATCTACAAAAGTTTAAAGCGTGTATTATATTTGCATTAGCCATGCATATACTACATTGATCCACTGACTCGATAAGTTCCATTAAAGTTACTACCTTTCGCTCTCTAATTAATGGAAAACTTGGTCCTATAATTATAACCGGCGTTATACCAGCGGATCGATTTCGTTCTTCGTAACTTCATTATTGTACCTCTTGAACAAACTTAATTAATCGCATCGATCGAAAGTTCCAAAGAAGTCTGAATTAAAGACAAAGAACGAAGTTTCCCAGTGAAAACACGAATTTAAAATATCACCAATATTTCGACGATTCGTTCACGGAGTCGGAGCCCAGGACATTATTAAAAATTTCACAAGTTCATTAACTCCGTTTAATTCGTATCGACCTTTGAGACGATTATCGACCCGTTAAATAATCTCTGTAACTCTTCGATTCCGATTTAACTTGAAACATTTTTGTTATAATCCTCGTTTAATCGTCAATATTTTCTGATTTTCACGTTTCAAAAATTCCACCGGAGAAAAGTGAAATCCATTTTTCGAGCTCGAAATAATCAGCGGAAATGCCCTTTACAAGCGTAATACCTTTGGCAAACGCCACACCCGAAACCGGAAGCGCCGCGATTAAAGTCAAACAGGATCCCTGTTTACGGGCTCACTTTTTCTCATCGTGCGCGGGTAAAATTAGGCCAAAACCACACGGTGGCTGGTAAAGAAGCACCCGGTGTGGAGCTTCTGGCCTTACGTTTCCGTGTAGAGGCGGGAATCGGCGCGGTTCGGCTTGATAAAGTTCCCCGGCTAATTCTTTCTCTTTTCTGGACCAATCAGGGCTCCCCTCGGCTTCCGTTTCACGTATTGTAGCTTTGACCGCGCCACTATCGTCGTCCCATATTCCAGGATAAAAGCTAATTGAAGGGGACGCTGGAATCGCGTCTAAATTGTTCTCTCCCCCCCACCCCCTTCCCCTTCCCCCGCCACTGTTCCCCGTTAATATGGTTTCCTACGGCTAAGCCGCGGCTTTCATTCGCCCGGTATCTGGAGACCGAACGTCCCCCCGAACGTCCCCTGGACGTTCCCCCACAGGGACGCGACACCGCAGGGAAGATCCCCCGGATAACCGGCAATTTTCTTATACGCCGAGCTTGTTCTCGCCGGTACGTTCGGATCCTACGAATGGCGTATAAAGAGCAATCGCGAGCGAATGAACCCGCGGGAGACTAATGGCTCCGTCGGCCGAGGGGACGAGAAAATGGCGATACCTCACGCCGAAGCAAATCGATGCCCTCGCAAATATATCGCCCTCCGTCCAGAACCTCTACGTTCCCACCCCTCGAGGAATCTCGGGAAAATTAGAAACGCGTTACCCAGGATTTTCTGTCGTCACTGGATCTCCCTTCGCGATATACGACCGAAAAGGTTCATATCCACGATCGAAGCGGTGGATGATGTATGTTACCATTCCGTACCTGTAGATTTTTATACTTTCGTATTCTTGAAAGCTATGCTTCAACAGAGAAAAGTTTCTTGCAAATCATAAACAGTAGAAGAAAATAAAACAGAAAAAAGTAATACTGTATATAGTATATATATATATAGTAATACTGTTATTCTGCAAGCTTCTGTAATGACGTTTGTAAGCTTTTTGTGTTTGCATTATTTTTTTGTAGAAATGAATGTGACCTTCAATTTTTCATATGGATTGTTTTTTTTTTTTATATAATATGAAAGCCTGTGTCAAGAAAGTCTCATTGGTGTAATGACCTTCAAAGTCATACAATGTCGGAAATGAAAGAAACATTTCGAATATTTCCATTTCTGACCTTACATGACCTTGAACGTCATTGTGTCGTAAACGAATGAACTTGTGTTGCATCTGCGGCAATTTTCTTACACGTTTCTGAAGTATGACACCTATTTAGTCAAATACGAGCTCAGCTATGCTAAACAACGTAAATAATGTAAATGGCTAATACAAGACACAAGAACCTCCACAAGATTAATCTGCGTTAGAGTTGCGTTCCTTAGCTTCTACATTTTGGAACGATACCGTAATCTTCTTCAAAATCTATGGTAGTTTAGAAAAATTACCATAATCGAACGGATCCAATAACTTCCTTGCAATGATTAAGAGAAGCTCGGCCCTCGAAGATTATGCTAAGAGAGATGCTTTAATCGAACTCGAATATGCTGAACGCTTTACCCAAGAACTTTGGGAAAATTGATGAACAGACTGCGGGTTTTGCGCATATTATAGCAAAAGTGGGTGGGTGCAATTTCAAAGAGTGCAATAATTAAGAGACTTCAAGGGTATCGATTTTCAACTTTCTCAAGTTATTTTCTACCCGGAAAGAAATTTCTACATGGGTTGAATTTCTTGCAATTTTTATTTTTCACACGGATCCCCAGTCTATCGATGAAGACACCTAGTTGATCGTATGCCGGATAACGTTCAGACAGCATGACCCGAAAGCGCAGCAGTCTAAACACTCCTCGATAATATTGCGACCAACAATGATTACCATCCAGTTATAATCCATCAATACGTGCACAAACGTATTTTACCAACGCCGAGCGAAAATTTATTTCGATGTCGGTTTAATCCCATAACGTGACGCCGCGCCGGGAGAATGGATACGCGGTGGCGTAACAGTATTAATGAGTATGTCATTGATCCCGTTCGGTCGCTAGATTAGGGTACCGGCGTTGACGCTGCGAGTGCAGTTCTCCTTTCGAGCTCCGAATGAAATTCGAGGCGGAAGCGAATTTATGCGGCAGCCTGTTCTCGTGCCGAGATTCACGGCGGAAAAGAGACAGCGGAAAAGGGGAAGAAAGAGAGAGAGAGAGTGAGAGAGAGAAAGTAGTGGTCTTCTTCATCGAATACGAGCACGGAGGGGAGCAGCAACGGGCAATTGCACTTTCATATCCGCGCGCCCTTTGTGATTCATGAGACGGGAACCCAGGTAACTTCAGAATTTCAACGTGAACGCGAAACTTAGCATTTCTCCTTGCTCCGCGCTGCACAACCCTCCTCTGTTCCCGGCGATACACTTCCCCCCGCTGTTCGCATTTCCGTTCGAGCGTGCACCAACCGAGACGGAAAACAGCTCTGATCGCCGTAACGATTGCGCGATCTCCGCGACTCGCGTTAATTATACTCCGCGGGCCCAGGAAACTCGTCAAACTTCTCTTCGCGGATTTCTTCGGGGATCGTTTGCCTTCCATCTTCAGCCGAACTATGCTCGCGCATAGCTCTTCCTTTTCGCGCTCGATAAGGGAGAACCGCCTTCGAGCCACTATGATTGACTCGTACCACTGAATTCGTACGGGGGCACGTAGGAGAGAACGGGGTAATGGCGGTCACTTAACCAATGATTACAGTCAAATGAAAGTATGGATATATTTATTTAAAGATACGTTTTATAAACTTTATTCGTACAATACAAAACAAATTGCTTTCAGATTCATCTAGTTGAATTTGTAAAAATAAAAGGGACGTCGCTTTTCGGGCAATGTTGGCCCGGTAACATTCCGAGTGTGCCCAAAGGCGACAAGAGACCCACCGAAACCGCATTTCATTGTCGTGATCAAATTGATAGCAAATGTTGCCTGTATTTTTCTCAGAAAGATTTAATCTTTTAGTTTCTCGCCCTCCCATTTTAATCTTTCTACAAGTTTCTTCTTCATTTCTTTCTGATAGCTCGGTGAAGTTGTAAATGTTAACGACAGTAGCTGCTGTGCATTATACATGATTATATAATTATTTTAAAATTATTATTATATTGAATATAATTATAATTACTATAATAATAAAACTAAATATAATTTAATGGAATTATTGCATTTTTAATGTATACTTTGAAGATCCACTTAAGCATTAAAGTTGAAATCGTTCAAATTGATCCAAGCGATCAGGAGCCTGTTTACGTATCCGTCCTCGCAAGAGGAGCGCCCGACAAACAGATTAATTTGCAGATACCTAATTAATGTCGCAAATAATGCAGGATTTATCGCCGGGGCTCTCGGCAATTTATCCGAGCAGCGGTATCGTCAGTGTTGAAATAAATAATCCGATGGATCGCGAGCGTGTCCAAGCGTAACCCGCTGCGCTCTACGATGTAACGTTCGATCCGGGACTCGGGGATTCGCAAAATTCCCTGGGCGAAACCCGCCGCCGTATCCCTGGGGTTTGTTTGCGCGGTGATTTTCGCACCCCCGCAAAGTGAAATACCGAACCGGGGATTACCAGTTTCGCGCGATCCCGTGTTAACCTCCGTGCCTGCCCTGGGAATTCCAAATGCGACGAGCACGAGGCAAATATCGTCGCTCGTCGGAGCAAGGGAGGGCCAAAAAAAAAAGAGAGAAAAACGAGAACGAAGGCGACAGACGTCGGCGAGGACAGAAAGCGTTGAACCGCTGGAACACCTCTCGCAGGAGTTACGAATTTCATCCGGCGGTCGATCCGATGTAAATCCGTCCCTCTCGCGTATCTTCACCCCGAACCAGTTCCCCGACATTCGTCTTCGGCCGGTTTCTCTGAATTTCAGAAGCGTCGCTCAGAAGGTGACGATAAAAAGAGAGAAAGAAAGTCAGACCCCGATGAGGGTCGTTGAAATAAGTAATAAGGCAACGGGGCAAGGGGGCGGATCACGAGAGGCCTGATTAAATCGTAACGTCCGTTTCGAAGTTTTACTCTCCAGTTTATTCCTTCGTCGACCGTTTCCATGTTTTATTGGACTGCATATAACGAGTCCGAATTTAGACAGAATCACCAGAGGAGAGGACCCTCTGACCTCCTTTCCGGGACGCGAATAGCACGATGCAAGCGTGACTCGTAAATGATATGGATTGGTTTATTGTTTCGCAACTATGTGGTGGTTCGAGAGGCGTTTCGGGATGATTGGAACTACCCGGCAAAGCTAAAACGGGGTTTAACGTGTCATCGTGCTCCGTATATGGGTCACGATTTTAAGAAAATGTTGATCCACGCGTGATTCGGGAGTGCTGGAGACGAGATTGATCTGAGAGCCTCGTCGAAACTGGTCGAATAACGTTGCGTATTAACCCTTTGCACTCGAAGCTGTTTTAACCCCAAAAGGAAACATTTCTTCCGACCTAGAATATTTCCCTTCTATATATTTGTTTTCATGTTATACATACGAAAATGGTGCGATTTACTCGTACAATACTGAAATGTTTAGTAATTTATTAAATACAAACAAATTTAATAATGCGAAACATATTTTGAATAATAATAGAGCAATTTTTAGTGATGCCTTACAGTCACCATTCGAGTGCTAAGGGTTAATAGTTTCAATGTTCGAACTTACGATAGACTCTTTGTTCTAGTCAAGCTCAAAAAGCTGTAATTTCTACAGAGTATTTTTCGCAGAAATTATCACATTTTAAAGACGGGATCCTGTCTGGTAAGAACCTGGCGAACCATCCAATGAATGTTGCGATCAACGGAAGCAATTTTTATAACAATTTAGGGTAATTCCGGGGGAGACGCACTATAGAGTGAGATGCACCTGTTTTTATTGTGGCATTACTGGACGATTTTCAACTGTTTTTCTATTATCATTTGTAACATTTGTAAATAGTCACAAAACGAATAACACGCGTATTATATTATTTACGTCTAACAGAAGAATAAAAACTTCTTAGTGCTTCGAACTTCTGATGAAATATTTTTGCGAGTGGTCAGTACAAATGTTATTACCTTCTTATAGTATGGGTTTAACTATCACTATCAACTTAAATACAGTGACTCCCCTATATATGTCGCCAAGGTCTGGATGATAAACGTCGCTGAATTATCCCCACTACCGCGAAGTATACTCCGTGAGGGGCCACCAAACACGAGAGGCCTCGGACGCAGAGGAGTGTAAACATAACACGGATCGAGTATGTCTCCTGGACAATACATGACGCTGTAAAGACCCGTGTTGTTGGCATATATCGAGAATTCACTGTAGTGACAATGGTTTCTCTTTTACGATTTTTCATCGTATTTTCATCGCATCGTGTATCGGGCAAAAATGTGTCCCATTTAGTATGCATACACTTGCGCGAGCAATCGCGCCCGGCGTCCCATTATCCGGATTTTCCAAGGGCAAAATGGGAGACCGCAGATCCGAGTAACAATGCATTTCCGCGCGTTAAATCTCGCGGCGCGGGTAGAGGAAACGGCGAGAAAATTATGCCCGCGAGCAGGAAGCTCCGCGTTAAACCGAATCGCGATAATAATTCGAGCAGTCGTCGCGCTTATGCGCCGGGTCGTTTCATTGACAATATTATAGCGGAATCGATCTGTCTCCTCGTTGCTCGTCGCACGCCACGCAGCAACAATTACGAGCTGGTTAATAATAAAGCGACACGGTAGTGACCGCGTGCCGAGTTCCCAGAATGACGCGATCCCAGCGATGCATCCGATGCATCCGATGCAGCGCGTCGATAACACCGCGTTTTCCTTTCGCGTGTTACTGACGTTTGCACTTAACGCGCGGAAGACGCGCGATCCCCTTGTTTGCGGAACGGCTCCTAGCGAAACGTCGGATGCACGCCGAATGTCGTTCGATTCGATGGATCGCCGATACGACTGTGACGACGTTAGCCACCTCGAATATTTTCCGCAAAAGCGACGTTTCACGTTTTCAAATTCATTTCTCTGGTGTCCATTCTCAACTAGCGGCGTAATTTCGGGGGTAACTCTACTCCATAAGACGAAGAACAAGTCTAACTTTGAGAATTTTTACGGAAATACAGTGTTCACTCGATATATGTCCAAAACACGGGTCTAGTCAAGGTCATATATCGGCCAGGAGATACTATTTTGATCCACACCGGACGTAGAAAAGGACAATGAAGCTTTAGAGGCCCATGGTCCCCCACGGGGGATACCCCGCGGCAGTGGGGATAGTTCTGTGGGACCTTTATCGGCTAGGAATTTGGGACATACAGTGTGTCCCACGAACTCTGTTCACGTGAATATCTTGGTTATTTCAAATAATACGAGAAAATGTTACGTACAGAAGTTGTAGGGTTTAAGAAACTACATAACATGGTGTAAATGATATTCTTGCAAGTGGAGACGTATAAAAGACATAGAGGTCATCTTTGTTTTTTTTTTTTTTTCATTGGAATGTCCAATTTTTTATGCTCGATTTCGATAGATTGCCGTATTCGTGGGACACACTGTATATAGAGTAAACAATGTATAATGAAAGCAATGAAAAATACAGGTGTTTAGTACACAGACTTTGACGTGTGAAAAACAATTTATTTATGACAATTCTGTTATCATATCTCGAACACTAGGCTTACGAAGTACTAAAAATGACTATTTTTAGCCATTTTTTAAGTAGTCTATACCCGAAGAAATAAATTTGTTGACTATTTCCTCATGGATACATCTGTACAATCTCAATAATCGCAAATTAAAATATTAACCTTTTAGTATCAGTTTGAACGGTACGCCACTATAGTGGCTTCCGTGGAAAGCATCAGTTTGAACGGTAACGCCACTATAGTGGCTTTTGTGCTATTCGCGGCTAGGCGCGCCGTACCTGGGAGATAGAGTCACGGACGAGCGAGCCGTACCTGGGAAATAGAGTTGCGGACGAGCGCGGCGTGCTTAAGAGGTTAAAAGCCAGGTTGACAAGTCCCGTAATCCTGGTGTTAGGCAAATATTTCCCCTCATATTTGTACGTTATTATAATTGTTGCTTAAGCGACGATCAGCATGAAAACTAACGCTGGCCGTAAACTTCTGTTGCAGCGCACATCGATCACATTCGCAAGATCGCCGGGATCGACCATGTGGGGATCGGAGCCGGCTACGACGGGATCAACCTGTAAGTGTTCAACCCGGCCTGCAGACATCGCCTTTCGCGGAACGCCTTGCTGGATTATCCAGGCGGCTTATAAAAATATACTTATACGGCTTACGGCGCGGCGCGCGGTGCCTCGAGATAAATTCCGGGGGGGGGGCGCGCGCACACGCGCGAGCGCTTGCAAACAAGTGAGCCCCGGGCTTTAACTAACGCACGGTGAATTAGTGCCGTGAAAAAGGAGCGGAACGGTGTAATTCCACGGACGCCTTTTCTGTTTTCTCTATAGCTGGCTCGCGCGATTTACGAGGTCCACCCGTGCAACACCCATAAAGCATGCGTTCGCCCTCCGCAACCCCGTGCCTTCTTTCTTCTTTTTATTTTTTATGCTCGCTCGAAGCGTTGACCAGCGCCCCATAAAAACGTAATACGACGGAAGTAAAACGTACGACGAGAGATACCCCCGTATTCCGCGAGCTGCAGCCAGTTCTTAACTGCCGGCGTCTTCTTCGAGGAGATTGCGCCCGCTGCGCGTCGCGGTACTCTCTTTTTTAAGGCTGTTCAGCGATAAATTTATTCCCGGAGACGGCAACGCGGTTCGACGTTCACGAGGAACCTGACCCGTCCGCCATTCTGCTTTATATTAACCACCCGATGGCGCGGTATTTAGGCGAAGTAGGCTGTTCTCCTTGGGCTTCAGAGACGTTCCGAAGGGGTTTTATTAACAGCACTGATTTCTTTAATTTGCTGTACGGGTTCTTTAATTCTTTGACGACACTTCGTGACAGAAGTGGCCGAACTCGATCCAATCCTGACGTATCAAATTGTCTTTTATGTAACAGGAATCACAATTTTTCTATCACAATTCGTCACCATTCAACATGCCGAGAAGTCGAACTGATTGATGTTTGGCTCGTAAATATGATACATTTACTTACCCTCAATAACGTAATCTAATCATTTCGTCTGGGATTATTTTAGAAAAGATGATTTTTAAGCACTGGTTTTTTTTTAATTTGTTGTACAGGTTCTTTAATTCTTTGACGACACTTCGTGACAGAAGTGGCCGAACTCGATCCAATCCTGACGTATCAAATTGTCTTTTGTGTAATAAGAAAGTTTATTACAATTTTGCTATCACAATTCGTTACCATTCAACATGCCGAGAAGTGGTATTGACCGATGTTTTGCTCATAAATATGTTAACCTTACTTACCTTCAAACTTATAATAATAATAATAACAATGACGTAATTTAACCCTTAGCACTCGAATGGTGACTGTGAGGCACCACTAAAAATTGCTGTATCATTATTCAAAATATTTGTTACATTATTAAATTTGTTTGTATTTAGTAAACTACTAAACATTTCGGTATTGTACGAGTAAATCGCACAATTTTAAGGGCAATATTCTAGGTGGGAAGAAATGTTTCGTTTTGGAATTAAAATAGCTTCGAGTGCATAGGGTTAATAATTTCGTCTAAGATTATTGTATCAATGATGATTTTTAAGTTTCCTTTTGGTACAATAGGATTATTGAAAATCCGGTAGACAAAGTGTTAACGCGACTCGACCAAAGCATTTTTAGGAGTGTAGACTCGCAGGATACAAAACAAAATAGCTCACGGTACCTCTTTAGTTCTACATTTTCCTAGTTCCCACTTTGAATCGCCGATTCCATAGTTCCGGGAAATGATGCGGCAGTCTGAGAGCATCTTTTTAGGTTAGCTTCGCACATAGTACAGCGACGAAAGGCGCGCAGACACGAGGGATGAGGTCTCGCGATAGCAAGTTAGGCGACGGTCGGAGTTACGTCAAAGGAGTACTGCGAAGCGAAGAAACTGTTAGCTCGCTCGCACGTAGAATTTACAGTCTCCGGGAACTTTCGGGAAGTGTAACAAATTCGGGGGTGCACAGGGGTGACTACCACCTTGCGGGGGTTATTAATATGCGACGAAACCGGGGAGTTTGCGCGAGGTTAAATACCGGGAGCACCTCAGACGTCGTGATCCACGGGGTAATTTGTAACGTCAACGTCTTGATAGAAAAGTAACTCGCTGCATGCTTCGAGCATAAATCCTGTTAGAATCGCCACCAACCGGCTCGAAATAGGGGAGGGAAATATTGAAAGAAAAATTCCGCTCTAAATTCTGCTTCAGCCTTCCGAGTATTCCGATTCGAATCCCATTTGAACTGATTGTACCATAAACCAGCGAGCAGAAAATCCTCGAAAGCAGATTCACCGGGTTCGCGCGCGTTCAGTTCAATTTATGTCGCCCGTTCCCCCTCCACTTCCTGTGTCTCTGCGCTCTCTTTTCGACGATAAAAAAATATTTAATAAAACACAATCGAACAAGAATCATGGTAGAAGTCGACCCGGTCTCGACCACCGTGTTCGTTCCGGTTTGCGAAACGGCGACATGTTACATCTGCCCTAGGCTGAAATCGGAGCGGTCGCCATTAAGCCGGGCCCCGGGGGTGGAAAAAAAGGGTGCGAGGCAAAGGGAAAAAGAGCGCGGACAGCAGCTGCTAAAAAGTTGTCGGGTTTTTCGAAGCCGCGGGAAAAACACGCGCGGGCGTGGCGACGAACGACAGGAATACGGGGACCGTGGATCGGGCACGGGAGGTTGAAAAACAACGCGTACGCAACGAACCGCGCATTTGCACGTCGAGCAACAAAAAGGCGAAACGGAAAGAAAGAACGGCCCCCGAACGTCCACGGATTTTTATGGGAAATCGAACGCCATGGGACGTGAACCAAATGGGGCTGATTATTAGCCCAGACAACTCGGAATTTCTTTTGCACGGCAAAAAGGATCGCTTGAACTGGTGCGGCGCATAACACACGACAGAAATGATTGTCCCGCTCACGCAGCTCTTCTCTATTTGTTCGAGAAATTTCCTGAAATTTCCTTGTTAGTACCAACGAAAATATTAGCTGCTCGCACGAACAACCCGCAGTCATAGTTGCGCAGAATTACAATTGAACTACTGAAGGAATTATAATTACAAAGTAATCGAATTACATCGTAATTCGGTCATATTATAATTTATAATTCAGATCGTCATTCAATTCAATTCCAATGTAATTCGTAAATGCAATTGGTGTACAATTACAAAATACTTTCTAATTAAGTTATATGAAATAGCGTTTTACGAATTATGGAACGAGGACGAGGAATAAAAAATACGCCACGTAGACAGCAAACAAGTACAGCGATTTCTCTATATATGTCGCCAAGACCTGGATGATAAATGTCTCGGAATTATCCCCACTACCACGGGATATGCCCCGTGAGAATTCACTGTATATGAAAGAAAAGCATAAAAATATATCGCACTTCTTGAAAGTTCTGGGCTATAATTTGGAGAGTTGTATTTTAATTGTATTGTATTTCAATTACACATTTGATTAAAATAATTAGTAATTGAATTAATTGAAAGGTTTGAATTATGTAGTTCCATTATGGCGTAGTTGAATTACTATATAATTGAAACACAATGTAATTCAATTGTGCAATTGAATTACAATACAACTGAATTAGAACAAACTGTCCACAGTTCTGCAGCTGGACAAAAACTTAATTTTTATAAACTAGATGAGACTGGATTCGTTGTCGAAGGGGGGACTAAAATTATAACAAGTTACAGAGAATCTACTTTGCTTGGAGAACTTGTTTCAGTTTCTTTTCAAAATGCTTCAAATTTCGCTGGGGAAAATTAGATTATTAATTTGTATGTTTAATAATAATGACGGTGTGAAATACTTAAGAACAGGAGGGTTTTATAATGGAAACAGTTACTGTAAGGATGAGAAACGTTTAAAGATAAAAATCATTTTGTAATAGAGTGACAGTGCATTCAGTCGTCTGGAGTGATGTTTAAAAATTTTATATTCGAATCGCATGATAATAGAACGTTCACATTAAAAACTCCAATAAACAACATTTTCCAATAAAAAAATTAAAATAGCAATAGCAAGATTAGAGTTCATAGCAACTGCATCGAATGTGACGATCTAACGAAACAAAATTAGATAGGGTAAGGAACCCAATTACTGTAGGAGTACCAATTACTGTGCCTATATTAATTATACTCATTTTTAAAGCATAATGAATATTAAAACAGCGATATTAAATTTTTTTCATTAAAATCAGTTAATATATACGTTATATATCTCTTTTTTAACATTCATTATGTCTTAAGAATAAGTAGAATTAATATAGGCGCAGTAATTGGTACCCCCACAGTAGTTGGGTAGATCGCTTAAATGAATGAGATTTATTTCCATTCTGAAAAGATGAATTGTCTAAAGATTATTACTTTAAAATGTTCTAGAGACCCAGCGGTCGGACTACAGTTCCAAATTTTGACCAAAGAAGCCAGAGAATTGTAAATATTCCGCGAGCATTCTCATTCTACCGGCGAGCATCCAAAAGTAATTACCCAAAAGAGCGTGTGCAGGGAGCAAGAGTCAGTAAAGTCCCGCGAGCAGCGCACAGGAAGGTGTTAAGAATTTTCCGGGCACTCTGCGTCGAGTGTTATGACTCGCGGCACAAAGCACGCGCAGCGTTTCATAGCAAATGTTTACGGCGCGATGCAGTTTCCCCCGATTTCAATGACAAATGCACTGGTCGGCCCGTACAAATACTTTCCTCTGTCGCGCGGGCGTCGGCGTCGGCTTTGATCTTGCCGCACAAATTCGTATAATTAGCAATAGCACGTAGCCGGGCCACTTTCCCTTTGCTGCAACAGTGCTCTTTGACCGTCGGGGCGTGAATTAAAAAATTCGTGCCTGCGCGCGCGCGCGTGCCCTCATTGCAATTGTCCCGGAGGGACGAAAAGAGGCGAGTGTGTCGGGTAACGCTCGGGGAATCTGGGAAAGTTCGCATCGGAATGAAAGCAATGTCCGATTCGCGTCGGACACCGGACGTCCGCGACACCCGTGGACAGCTCGTAATAGCGCGTGGCCGAAATTAAAAATTTCATCGTGGCGCAGGAACCCGTGGAATTCCGTCGACGAAAACTCCGAGGAACGGTTTTCGCGCACTCGAGGGAAACCGGACCGAAAGCGCTGCCGGTGCAACTCGATGGGAAAAAATTGAACGCGTCCCGGCAATCGGCGAAGATAAATGCGCGCGGTCCCGGCGCGGGCGCCGGCAATGATCGATCAATTAACAGACGGAACGATTTATCTTCCGCGCATTTTCCATCCGTCACGGTGCTCAACAGGAAAAAGAACGTCATTAACTCGACCGGAAAATCGGTACATTCGGCAACAATGAGCCGTGAAAATTTTAACGACTATCCGGAGTCGCGCTGTTAAAAACTACCGACCGGGGGCCCCGTTTGTTTTGCGGACAAGGATCCCACTATCATCGGCCCGGCGAAATTAACGGTTCCCACGAGATAATTGTCGAGTTAAACACCCGGGCTGCGTCTAGTCCGATTGTTTGACATCGCGGGACCAATTTACTTTTTCCGTGCCGAGCAAACGCGTCTCCTTTGGAAGAAAGTCACGGAACCGCGGGAACGCAAACTAATTTTGAACAAATACTCGTCTCAACGAAACCGCGGTCGTTTTATCTCGATATTTGAGTAACCGGCTCGCCGCGCCGCGGCGACTAATCCGTGGGCAGACGGAAAAAAACCAGAGACCCGGCTCGCATTTAATTATATCCACGTGAAACAAATGGGTCGAGAATATTCGCAGACGAAACAGACTCGAATGGAACGGATTTAGCCGGAGTCGATACTACACGCGATCGCGTATTTTAAGGACGTTCGAACTCCTATTAGGGGAACGCTTAATCCCCGAGGCCTGAATTATGCAGGGTTGTCTCACTTAACTCGAACATCTAAAATATCTCGCTTGTTTTTTATGATAGAAGAAATTTTCGGAAGAAAACATTGGTTTAGAGGGGCAAATATTAGGATAGGCAAAAAAATTTGTTCAAGGTTACATTTTTTGAGATTTCAAGATTATCGAAGGTTCTTTAAATGGAATGATGACAATAGAAATTGGAATGGAATGATAATAAAAATATTATTATCGCTGTATGATAGCCGAGGTCAAGACGAATCCAACGACCTGTAATATTATGACCTTCACGTGACCTTGAGTATGAAAAATTCATATATTATCGAACTTGTCGAAGCAATTTCGGGTTTTCAGTGCACCAATAATGCATATTATGTGTATTCAGTTATCCATGGTTAGAAAAAGTAGCTTCGTCAGTAAAGAGAACGTCATAAAAGAAATGTTCATTTCTTTGTATTTGCTGCAATGCCCATGTACAAAAAGCAACACGATTTTCAAAGTCGTTGCCATGAAACTTCTGATGTAAGGAAATATGGTATGAAATTTATGACGTTGCAATATTCGCGACACACTTGCTTTGTAAATGCCTACAGAACGTTCAATTTTTCGACAACTTGTAGTAGGGCCAATATTGACTGTAGCCAATACAAAAGTTTTAGCATCTTCTCCAGCAGCAGGCTTTGATCTTTCTCTGTTCAGTCACTTAATACTCCCCGTTTTACAAAACAATTCCACCACGCCATGTGCTTAGTTGTCTTGTGAAAATATTTGACTTGTGACACTTACAGTTCACTTAGATGCTTTTTGTTCTATACGAAGATTCACGGTCTACTTGCAAAACATTCTCGATTGTACATATTAATGGGAAACGAAGCGATCTTTCACAGGCAACGTAATATTTTTGATCTACGGCGGTGTTTAAAACCGAGCGGCGGTACAAAGTGCCCCCGGTTCTGCATAAATCGCGGCGGTTACATTATTTCGCGGCGGCTCGTTTAAACAAGCTAACAGATCGATTTTTTATTCCCGCTTTCCTCCAAGATTTATACTCGGGAATAAAAAAATCGAGGGAAAATAGGAGGAGGAAGGCGAAAGAAAAAGAGTTCCGACGCGAGTTTCCCTTAAAGCACCGCTCACTATTTTCGATCTACGTCCCCTGGTCCCGTACATTTTTATGGAAATTCCGTATTACGGTTTTTTTATGCCGCCCTCCGCGTTCGCGTCGCCCGCGTCGCTATAAATCACTGTCAAGTACCCGCATCGAGTACCTTGGCTATCCTGGACCCAGTGAGAGAGACCCGATTCCATCGATACGCGGTGAAAACGTAAGGAGAGAAGGGGGGAAGGCATCGAGCTCTCTCGGGCTTCGCTCGGGCCGGAAATGCGAGTTCCATGTAGAACCAAGAAGCTTCCCGTCGACGGCCGATCGGCGAACTACGCGCAACAAACTTTCGGATGCAATTAAAATTCATCCGACGGCGAGCTCCGGTAACGAGGATGTCGTGCTTGCGGTCAACCTCCGAGCAATCGTTAGTCTAATGGCGTAATTAGCTGTACCTATCTGCGCAACCCCTCCGCCGCGGTTTCCATGCTAAAACCGGCCAGACCATTGGAAGCATCAAAGATATCCCGGCCCCGAGCCGTTTCTGACGCGTTTGGGCAAATACTTCGTTAGGCGATTAATCGCTGTTCGTTGCAGAGACTCTTTTTTCCGGGTGATTTTGACTGATAGCGCAATTAAGTTACTGGAACGGTAAAATCGACGGCTGAAGAAGATCTATTAAGTTATCGATTGTTGGATCAAGGCGCGTAAAAATTGCAAAATTATTTAATTGCGGATATTTATGCAGTTTGCAATTTTTGTAGACGAATTATAAGATACTGGAAACAAATGAAATCTTATTTTCAGTTGTAGTGGCCTTTGTAGATCTGAAATATATAAAAATCGTACTAAATTCTGTCAAGTTTTATATTCCAGAATTTTTTGAAAATTTTTCGAAGCCATGAAAAGATCCGCAGTCTAGTAATGATGCTCTGGGGTCTCTCATAGTAAATGAGTCCTAGTGTGATGCAGTGATTTCTCTATATATATATCGCCAAGGCCTGGATGTTAAACGTCGCAGAATTATCCCCACTACACCGTGAGGGGTCATGGAGCTCGAGAGGCCTCGGACGAAGAGAAGTGTAAACATGACACGGCTCTGTTATGTCTCCTGGACGATACACGACGCTGGCAAGACCCATGTTGTTGACATATATCGAAAATTCAATGTACTTCTTATTCCAAGGGAAAAGTGATGAATTGAAGACTGAAAGATTAGGGCCATGATGATTATTCTCTTGACGTTTTTGCATCTTGTAATTTCTAAAAAAGTTTCTCTCAATGTGTCACGGCAAAAGTTACTCTTTAAATCTAAAGAAACTGGCGCTCCGTTCTAATCGATGTAACAGTGCTCATACATTTTTAAGAACTGCTAGTACATCATAGTTATAAAGTAGCAAAAAGTACGAGACATTGTAGTCGCCGTATCTAACAATTAAAACCGTTATTCTTCAACCAAAGTTCTCCAACCCAAGTTATTTTTCAATGTTCACAATGTTACACAATGAGCTCGGTAAAATGTTGGACCCGTATTTTTTCCAAGCAATCACCGTTCATATTCAAGAGAGGAAAGCAACCCTTGAAGTTCGGGTGCAATTCTTAATGCAGTTTCTGAGATGAACAGCCGCGTCTATCTCAGGAAATATAAATCGCAGAGAAAAAGTTACAATGTACAACTCCGTTTGTGTTTCAGTACCGCATTTTTAATAGCTCTCTAATGCAGACAGATTTTTAAAGAATTAGTCTGCTTTAAAAATGCATTAACACAAAGTGAAGATTTCGGGGGCTATTTTTAATAAACACGTCATAATTACTGCTTAAAAATCACATAGCAAATATGTTTCAGAAAGGTACCTAATAGGTAAACATTAAAAAAATTCACCAAACATTGCTTACACCAAGAACACTTGAGTCGAAGTTAGACATAGAACAAAGACGAACAACATCAAGATAAATCAGATTTTATATTTATCTGAAATAAATATGTTACTTTCCGAAGAAATATTGGATTGTTCGGAAAGTAATTTCGTTTTTTTTTCTTTAATGAAAATGAAAAACGATTTTCTTATAGCGTATAAATATTTTATTTAATTATATATTCTCCATTTTGGTGCAATACCAAAGTACCCAATTACCCAATTACCCAATTTTGTCTTTATCAGCTTCAACTGGCCTTCCAGAACATGGTGCATCTTCAACATCAAAATTGCCGGAACGAAATTTTGCAAACCAGTTTTGTCACTGGCGTTCTATCAGTACATCTTCTCCATGCACATCGAATAATATTTTTCTTGCCTGAAAAGCATTTTTACAAACAAACATACTTTTTCACAAACAAGCCTTGTTATATCAGCTGTCAAAATGTATAATGACAATGCGGTTTCAATGCGAAGTTGGCTGCGAAAAAATACAATTACGCCCCCTGTTGGGAAAAAACGAAATTACTCTTTCGGAACCACCCAATACCTATCAACGTGCTGACTGTCACGAAAATTAAAAAGAAGATACTTTGACTAGATGCAAAAATGCTTCCCCCAGAACCTGCATAATGGAGCCTGGACCCAGAGCCTCCGGCAGCTGTTCCAAATAGGAAAACTGCAACCTACATTCGATTCCCCGAAGATCGAGCGACGAGAGCGTCGAAAGAGGCCGTCGAAGATATCGATACAAGCCTCGAAGCTCCCCAAAGTATCTCCAAGTTTCCATTTCCCGTCTAGACAGCATCAATGGAGAATAAACGCGGCAGAACCGCTTCGAAGCGCCGCGCCTCGCCAGACCGATAATTACCATCAATTATCCCGTCCGATGATCCCGCGGTCGATGTAATCAGCCCCAACGCCGGGGTACAGGTTCTGCGGGGAAAGAGAAAGCCCGTGAAAAGCTTAGGATCCGTTCGAGGTCGTTTCCCTTCTTCGGGTGCCCCGGGTTGCGTTTCCTCCGCGTATCGATCCTCCCGGGCGTTTCTTGGTGGTTTTTCCGCCCGCCGCCTTTCATCCCCGCCTATAAATCACTGTCAACGGTGCTGGACGAGATGTGTCTTCGCGTGGGAATCGGATTTTCAGTTTCGACGTGAGTCGCGCTCGTTCGATGCTCCGGGAACGGAGAAAGACGATGATGCGGTTCCGCTGTCCAGATCGAATGGAGTCCTCTCTATTCCCCGTTCCCCTATGGGGAATTTCGCTGTGTTCTCGCCGCGGACTTATCCGTGTTCCCGCAGATCCCACGGGTTCGATGACAATCCTCGGCACGGGCGTGAAAGCGACGGGAAATTCCGCGAATTGGAACAACGCGGCGACCGCGCCGCGGCTCTCGGGAACACAGCGCCCCGACAACTTGGTCCGAGTCAGGTTCGAACGCCGCCAATAAATCTGCTCGGCCCAATTTTCCGCCGGCGATATTTTATCACGCGCGATATCCCGCGAACCTGCTCGCCGCGGTCGTTTTGCCGGTCGCCCGCGGCTCGCGTAATTGATATCCCCTCCAGCGCGGATCTGCCCGCCGATCGGCGGAAGAAGGCGCGACGAAAGCAACGATAACGGGCCCTTGTTGATACAGAAATAGCGACCCTTCGCCCCTTTTTGTTACCTTGATTTTTCCACCTTTTCTGTGCCAAATCAAGACACGATGCGATGCAAATTTTCAAGTTCAACTGACAATTAATTTCTGGGATATCAGAGATTCATTGTACGTTGTCGCATCGACCTGAAACATACGGCATTTTAGTCATTTTTTTCAGTTTTTAGGTATAGTTATAGATATGTTGCAGGGTGTTCCACTAACTCTGTTACAAAGCGATATCTCCGCTATTTTATATGCTACGGGAAACAGCGAAAGAACGCATTGTTTGGTTCGAGGGAACACATATAGCGGGAATAATTTGTTACTAACGGTAATTTCTTTTTTTGTGTGAAACTACACATTTTTATTACTATGGCGTGATAGCTGAGATCAAGACGAAACCAATTACCTACAATCCACGACCTTCGCGTGATCTTGAATACCAAAAATTCACAAATTTTTAGCCACGCAATGATCCGTGTTTTTCGTTAATAACTCCTTGACAAAGGCACGGCGAACATTTTCACAAAGAAAAAGAGTTTCTTCAAATCACCTCAGGAATTGCACCTTTCAAGTAAACACAGTGAATTCTCGATTTATGTCAACAACACGGGTCTTGCCAGCATAGTATATCGTCCAGGAGACATACCCGAGCCGTGTTTATACTCCTCGGCGTCCGAAGCCTCTCGAGCTTCGGCGACCCTCACTATACCCCGCGATAGTGTAAATAATTCCGCGACGTTTATCATCCAGGCCTTTGCGACATATACAGTGTGAGGCACTTAAAACCGGCCACCTGAATAACTTGGTTGCTATTGGTGATAGGAAAAAACGCATCAGACCAAAATTATTTGGTATCGAGGGGCTGATTGTCCGATGTTACTAGTTTTTTGATTGGTGGAGGCGTCAAGGAGATATGAAGGTCATCTCTGTTTTTTTTATATGGAACCACATATTTTTGAACTCCTACGATTGTAGCCCTTCTCGAGACAATCTCAACAATATAGTCATTCAAGGTCATTCAAGGTCATAAACGTTAACAAGGAGGAAGAATAAGAATTCACTGTGAATGCTGCGTAATGGAATATTTTCTTTATTATTCAAGCATTCGAACCGAGTCAATTCAAAATGTAAACAAAGTGGTTTAATCCAAAATAATCTGCTACAACCGATGCAAAAAACGGTGACCAGCCACAGGAAGACAGTGTCTGAAGGTTCGCCCACTGATGATTGCATTATGCATTAAAGTGTGCGACGATCAATCGCAGCACAGTCTCCTTTTAAGCATTCCCGCATGTCTTTTTATTCAGGTGGCCGGTTTTAAGTGCCTCACCCTGTACAGAGAAATCATGCTGTACATTTTTCGGACACCCAGTACATTTCAGAATATTTCGAGACAAACAAAGAAATTATAGAACCAGCGTGAGCAATGAAATATTTACAACTGTGTGCGACCCACTTTCAAAGTCGAGCTGCACAGCTAGGGAGGGGGGGGGGTAGAGGTAAATTGAACTATCCACAAAAATAGGGGGCCGTTCACTGTATCCTCGGCTGCGGGTTGTGCGACCGGTCGAACGCGCGCGTCATTTAAAGCGAGCCCGACCGATCGGCCGCGCCGTGTCGGATCGCAGGTGTTAAACAAGCAAACAAATGGCTCGGTGTTAAAATCGACGGGCGCCAGACGCTCGGGAATCGCGATACGGCCGAGTGCGTTGGGCTGACGTGACGCAGCCCGATATTCACGGCGAATTAGAGGAATGACGGCCGAGTTGAGCGTTAAAAGGGATCAGTCTGAATTTCGACGTTCTCATTACGCGCGTCATAACGAGCGTCAGAGACGCGGGACCGTCGACAACGAGCGTTGCAGAACCGTTGAAAGCTACCTGCTGACAATGTCGGGCCAACAAGAGCGGTTAGAGACTTATTCATGGCGCGTCATATCGCGGCTGAAGCTGGCAGTTATGCAGCTGTATACTGCGAGCAGAGATCGACCGTCGACGGTCACGAGCGTTGTTTCAATCTCGGGAATTTCCAAATCGAGTGTGTCCGTCATTAACGCGACGACTGCGAGTCACATCGCGTCGTCGCGTGCACGCTTTCTACGTCTCCGTCTCTCGAGCTCGAGCACCGGTCATTGTGTGCAGTTTCCTGCTGTCGATAGTGCACTCGGTGACTAATGCTTCCGCCCCGAATATGTATCTCGTTATCGGCTTCATCTATTCAGCTCTAACTCCAAACTTTCATTTCTCGATACACTATTTTTGGGGACCTGACATTTCCGCTTGGAAGTTCTATAGTTAACGATGAAAATTATGACCGTGACGGTCCCGGGAATATCTGGTACAACTAATCCTTGAATAATAGGGTATTTGTGTTTCGCGAAAATTCGCATAACACGGTCAAAAATTACGCCGAGCCCCCAGTAACACGGTACACAGTGCGGACAAATGGCCAAATATTTGACACTTCTCTAAATTTGGTTATTAATGTATATATACAGGGTGTTCAAAAAAAACCATTCAATATTTATATGGTATATAGAACATACTGTGCTGAGTAAATAAGCCACATGGGTCGAAAAGTCAAACGTTCCTGAGATATAAATTTCACAATAAAGTTAAAATTTGACAATAAAATTAATAAATTAAAAAAAAATTAACAATATTTATGCATAAAAATGATTGTTATTTCCTCCTAATATGCAGTTTTGCCAAAGGAATGTCCGCAGTGTGCGGTGCTTCAATTTCCCGATTTTTAACAACTAGGACTGCTGTACCCTAAACGAGGCTGATGTATATTTCTTTATAGCAATAACAGGATTGAATTTATTTCATAGGATTTTTCTGGCGGCATGTACTTGAATAAAGATGTATACTAATAAATTTCCCAAGAAAATCATTCTGTAACTTCACGAATTTTAAAAGAAAAAATCTGAAATACGCTATTTTGAAGGGCTCGGTAGTTCTAGTGTTAAATATCCCTTTTTAACTGTTCTAAGATTTATTTTATTGTTCGCGTGTGACGATAATTTTGTAAAGATTGCCTATATAGTATACCTATGCATCCTAATTTTAAATGATCATTCGGTATCAGTGATCTCATCCCCCAAAAATATAATCTATTGAATTCGCGTTGATTCTCTCGCTTCAGAAGCAAATGCTGTTCCCGAATTTTCCGAATCGAATAACGAGAATGATTTTTTGATTGCGAGCTTTACTGGCATTCTGTTGTATCAGAACGAGATCGAGAACGTGCACGCGTTACTGCGGTATTTTATTTCATGACAACCAACGCGGGGAACATTTCATAGACTTTATTCGTTCTCGCGAGAATATAAAATATTATATGGACCATAATCGAGTGTATAACTGAACGACACGGTTCATATCTGCCGTGTTAACACGTTGACAACTAGATGGGTTGACAGCACTCTGTATAAAACTGCATCTTCGACCATTAAGATAACAGGTAACTATTGAGAAAATTTATCTATTCTATGCAAGTTTAGAAACCAAATATATTTTCCATAAAAAAAATATCGACGCTCTTGACCGCTCTTTGTTCGTCTATCCCTTTTTCTTCGGTTTTCACCGAGTCTAATCAAATATTTTATCTATGCAAACCGGGAACGAGGTAAACGTATTTAATCCTCTTGAAGCTCTTTGATTGAAAATTTACCTATTCCACCATTTTGAAATGTTCCAACATTTTATAAAATGCTCAAATTCTTTCCGAATTTATTTTTCAAATAAAATAATACATAAATTACGAATAAAATTCTCCGTTTTCGCAGAAAAATCTTCGACTACTCTCCGATCGCGTTACAATTCTGCATGCACGGTATATTTGAAAAGCTCCCAAACTGATTGTTTTGCAGGCATACTAGTACAGTGAATCCGCGCCACATGTCAGCAGCCCGAGTCACTATTCTTTGATGCAGTACCGAACGTGGAAAAGGACAGCGAAACTCGAGAACTTCTTTATTTTTGATTATTTTTTTATGGGACTTTCCAAGTAACCAAGTAATTAAAACAGTTAACAAAAACGTCCCGAGGCTTTCCAGGTGTGAAAGATGCACACCGAGTGTCTAGCTAGTGGAGGGACGTGTCTGTAAAACTGAACGATAAAAATTTCTGAATCGACAGAATCCAATTTTTTGCTGGAACTTTTCGAACACGCCGTGATCCACGAAATTACGAGCGTAGCGCGATTTATAAAGCGAAAATGGGTGAAAAATCTCTCGAGACTCCTTTGTGCGAACATTTCTGAGGACCGTTCGAGGGTTAACCGTGCTCGTCAGCGTGTCTCGTGTCGTAGAATTCGCGGAACGGAACACGGTGCGGTGCAGCGCACCGAAAGATCAAATCAATCGACCCGCCGGATTCGAGAGACCGGAACAAGGCGGTCTTAATTGCGTCGCAATAATCGCGAATAAGAATCGTCGGTATCGTTAATTCTCATTATCCCGGCGACATTAAAACGTCGAGGGCTCGACCTCGTGGCACATTTACCCGTTCGGATCGCGCGCGCACGCGGTTCCGTTAAAAGACGAAGTCGCATTCTGACGTCTAGAATAGAACTCGCGCTACTCGCCCGGTAGCTCGCTATATAGTAATTAAATTAATGAGGGATAAACCGCCCCAGGAGACTCATAATTTATCCGCGACTGCTCCAGCCGACAAGCTCGTCATTGTACGCGGACTTTGCCCCCACCCCCGTTTGTCTCGAATAGAAAAATGGAGGCGTCCGTGCCCGCCTTTCTAGCGATCCGTTCATGCTCGCGCGAACTATAAATCTCCTTATTGTAGGAGTCGTTGTATTAATCTTCCGTGTGTCCAAGGAGGCGAGAGAATATTTAAAATGTGTGTAGCTGGTGCGTTTAGGGTGGACAGAAATACAGGAAGAGAAATGACCATCAGGGTATCGATGTTACTATTGCCTATTAGCATCACTGTGTGGGAGAAAATTTAAAAATATTCAGTATAACATTTGTATAGAGGAAAGCAGCCGAGTTTAGACCGGCGTTGAACCTAATTTATAATGATTAGCACCAGTAGTGATACTGTAAGTTGATGGAATTTGCAGAATCTCTATAATTGATCTACAAAATATATTTTTTGAATTTTTAGTATGGCCCCAGATAAAAAAGTTGTACAATACAACTTTCAGTGTTTTCCCTGTAATTCCGATCGCTGAAATTTTCTCAAATTTTCTTTTTCATGCAGTGAATCAAAATTGTTCTTTTAAAAAAAATGCAAGTCCTATGACCTAATATTAAGGGCCAAGGGTAGTCACGTGACTTTTGCCGAGAGCTTTCGGTAACTGCTGCATAATTGCCATTCACAGACTTCAGACACAGACTTAACTCTGTGACTAAAGTCACATTTTTTGCTCTGTATTATCGATACTATGAATTCTGACGCCAGAAACATGCTTCAAGTTTTTGGCTTTATTTCGCAGAGAATCAAAACAAAATATAGCTCAATTTATAGCTGAAGATATTTTCTAGCTACCCTCGATTTTATCCAGAAAACTCATCCAATGGCATAAAAATGCTTGGATTCCGTGGCACGCACATTATCAAATTTTTGACCTACTTCTAAAACTTATGTTACAAAATATTTGTATAATCTTGTCAGCTCATAACCAGATCGCGCTGCATTGAACCTTCCTCTTTCGAGTGAGCCCTTTCCCAGCGAAAAATAGTCTCATATAAGGACGAAAAAGTTGAGGCACGTGAAACCATTTTTCGCCTTATTTTGTCGGTAACCTGGTCACTCTACCTTATCGCGAATCTACGGAGTCTTGGCTCTTGAGAAAGTAATAGTCCTTTTAAAAGAGCCGGAATATAACTGTGATTCACTGTACAGTAATCGAATCAAAAGAGATGTCTGGAGAGGTACCGTTGTCCTCGGAAGAAGATCAAAACGTAATTTAATTTCCCTGAACGTTCTGCCGAGCCGTCTTTTAAAAGATCGCTGTGGAACGGTAATTGAAACGCTGTCGGCGGGCGGGCGAGATCGGTCTGAATATCGAAAACATGGGAAAGCGATGACGTCATAAAAAGTAAACGAGAAATCGGAAGCTCCGGGTATCGGTGATCTCGAATGAAAGCGACGCGTTCAATAAGCGAGGAGGTAGAAATGCTAGAACGCTGGGAAGAATAATAGAAAATAAAGAACGAGCTAGGGAACACGAGCCGAAAAGTTATCAGTGCCGGTGGGACGGTACGGGGAGGAGCACTGATTGCGAACAGTTTCTTGCGTAACAGCGGCGAGGATTGTTCTTGCGCAAGTGAGTTTGCAAGAAAATGGAACGTTAAAAAGCGCCGCGCCGGACACCGGCACGCGTAATTTCGAGCCGCGTCGCGTCGCGTCGCTAGCGGGGTTCGTTGAAGGAACTCGGCCAAAGAATACACGGAATGTCATTAAACTCTTTCGCGAATGGATTTTTGTACTTGTCAACGTTCCACCCTCAATTTCCTCGCGCGTCCCGGACCGAAGCTCTCGGAAAAAGGTTGCAACGAGCGAGTACACACACGCGCGCGCGCGCGCGTGCATGTACGTGTGCAGCAACGTCGAGTAACGAAGGTACGCAAAGAAGATTATTCGTCCGCGACCGACGTATAATAGATTAAATTTTCCGCGAAGAATTACGCGCCGACGAAATTGCACGGGCGCGGGATTCGCGGGTGGCCCCGTCGAAAACTTTCGCGCAGCTTTTTTTAATTTAATCCCGACCGTCGCGTCGGCTCATTAAAAACTCATTCCACCGGGCGGAAATATTTATGTAAATAATGGCGATCCGGTTCCACGGCCGCGACCGACTTTATCGAACCGCTGTTAGTCCGATGGGCTATGAACTCGCTTAACAGCCCTGCGAAGGGCGAAAAAAGGGCCTCTCTCGCCGGTAACAAGAACGTACGATTAGTCTGGTGGCTGGTCCACGCCCAGATGGCCGACGAACATTTTCATAAAAAACGCTTTACGATCCACGTGTTTCAGGACACCGTCGGGCTTGGAGGACGTCAGCAAGTACCCGGAGCTCTTCGCGGAGCTGCTGGCGAGAGGATGGTCGGAGAAGGACATCCAGAAGCTGGCGGGCCTCAACCTGATTCGAGTCTTCAAGGCGGTCGAAAAGGTAAATTCGTGTGCTATAAACCTCAACAAGGTCGGTCACGCGTCGGGACATTCACGGTTTGGCTGAGCGATCGAAGTTGTAATGTCCCTTCTACATGCTCTACAACGTCTCTGAGATGTTTTGTTTACATTTGGCATGGCCGCTCCACCACGTCTCCGACACGTCTTGTTGATGTTTGGCCCGGTCAGCACATCACGTATCTGATACGACTTGTTTATGTTTGGCCCGGTAGACTTACCATGTCTCTGACATGTCATTGTAAGCTAAGAGGTTAAGAAAAAGATCCACGAAAGTTCTCTAGCATGGCTCTGATACAGTCCACAAAGTTAATTAACTAAGGAGACACTAGAAACGAAAAAGCGATGAAAGAGGTGTGAATGAAGTTTTACAATGAAGTTTTTAATTTAACAGACCTGAACTATAATAGTCCTAAGTGTCTTAGCACACTTGGGAACCTTACACGCAGCACTATAATCCAGAATTTTAATCGACTAAGGTGTCATCCAGAAACTAGCGAGTCTAATTCCCGTTGAAGTCTTTAAAACGATGAAAGGGGTACCAATGTTTGTAAATGAGGTTGCTACTCTAACAGAGCCGGTACATCGAATTAATTAAAGTTGGTTTAGGGTACCTCGGCATGTTGTAGCGTGCTCACAAAATGTAACTGAGTAACGAGATAAGCTCGAGGTCCTTAATTTAATATAAATCTTCAAGCTGGTAGAAAAGGTAGACGTTTTCGGATTAAGCTCCTGTTTCAAACCACGGATCAAGTCCGCGCTGTATAAAATTATCCTTCCTTGCTTTAACATTTCGAACAATTTGAATCGAATCGCATCAGGTAGAACTAGCACGATACAGTGCAAAATGAAGTCGATGCACCTCGGATTCAAGACGGTAAACAAGAGCAGACGAGGTTCGAACCGAGCTGAATGCGCAATCGGCTTGATTTTACTGGCCGCGATACCCGAGACGATGAAAAGCGACAGATTCGCGAAAAAATCATCCGGACGACGTAGTTCCCGGCGCGAAATAACCGATGGCTTGGAACCAGGTTAGCCGAGTCGACCAATATCGGATTTAATAAAGCACACAAATCATGCATCCGCCGGTGCATCGTCCAGCGAGACGACTGCGGAGCGTACGATTTTTGTTCTCTTGGATCCCTGCCAATCCCAGAACCAGCTGGCCCGGTTCTCCTCCACCGGACCACCATCCCACTGCCATGATTTCTACCTATACGAATCGACTGTGTGCAGCCCGTGTACGCTGCGCGTACTGCGAGCAATCGCGTATCTCGTTGCTGTCTCTTCTAACGCCGAGTCTGTCACGTGCTAGCGTCCATTTTTATGAAACTTCGTTTCAGTCGCTGGACTCTTCTCGAGCAATCGGAAGCGTCGAATGCAGCAGCATCATTCAATTAAAATCTTGTACTATCGAGTCAGAATATTTTCAGCACGATCTATTAAATATGTATGTCATTTCCTTCTTTTAGCATAGTAGCCATTGGAGAAAATACAGTGATTTCTCTATATATGTCGCCAAGACATGTATGATAAATGTCGCAGAATTATCCCCACTACCGGACGGGGTTTGCCCCGTAAGGGGTCAAGAAACTCGAGAGGCCTCGGACGCCGAGGAGTGTAAACATAACACCGCTTGAGTATGACCCCTGGATGCGTCCTGGCTGCCATGACTCTTGTTGTTGACATATATTGAGAATTTGCTGTATAGGTGTGCAATGTCAATTTTCCTTTACTTCATAGGAAATTCGGAACGACAAAAAAAATAATCACTGTAAAATATTGGCTTGGCAATTAGGTTCGCGACCTTCACATTTTCTTGAACAATTTATTGAAATTATACAATTAACAATTTTTAATGGAATTATACCCCATCTGATTTAATAATTTTTTGCCATATTTCGAGCAATTTTTTAATCCTTCGGTGGAAGAGGAAGAAGGCACAAAACAGAAGGTCGCGAATTTAGTTTCCAACCTGATACATCATAAGGTTCGCGCTAAACGCACATGTGTTATTTTCTAGGAATTGCAAGATTTAATGAATTCAGATGTTCCAAAATTTGTATCACCTCGTAGCTTCATTAGTCGTAAAATGTGAAATTTGAAACCGGTTATTCGACCAGCGACGGCACGTTTAGCGTTAAATTAAACTTCGTCAAAGCTATCTCAACTGTCCATTCAATTAAAGCACAATCCACAATCTCTTTGGGTATTGATTTTCGCGCGATAATACGATCATCGAACAGAAAATGTAACAACTCGGGGAACTGCGGGTTCTCCGGTTACACGTATACTCCGGTATCGTGCCGTTAAAATGCATTTCACGGGCAGAAAAGCTACCCGAAAATAGTCCGGATAATTGAACTACAGCCCGTGCCGCGTCGTCCTAAAAATATTCGAGCTCGCATCCCGTTTTTCCCCGTGTGCTTGGTCAGCTGCAGGCGCAGGCCTCCTGGATCTGACAAGCACCCGAATAAGAGACGAATAGTAATTTGTATCGCGTCGTGACGTTGCATTTAAACCCACGGTTTTTACCAGCGGAACATTAATTTTAAACTTGCCCGGCATTGCACGTCCGTCGCTTCAGCGCGTCTTTTTGTCGGCCGCGGGCGCGCGAGCGAGCGGGCGGGCGCGCGCGGGCGCCTTTGCCCCTGCACCACTCCATCGTAAAATATCCATTTGGCAGCGAATGAAATCAAAAGCACGGGGCCACGCGTTGCGAGAGGAAAAGCCCGCCCGGACTCTCCGGTTCAACAGAATATTCCTCGCGTTACGCGGGACGCTCGTAACGCGAGAAATTACGCGCGTAAACAGCGAACGTCACCTCCGACGATCCTCGCGGCGTAACTGCCAGGAAATTACCGGCGATAATTTAATCACGACCCCGAGGTGCGAACGACAGTCGCAAAACCGAGTTTATTGGCGCGTGATTGTAACGAGGCCGACGTAACGGGAAAGGGGTTGCGTTGTAATTGGGGTTACACCGCCACCGACGCGACGCCCACCCGCTCCGAAGAAATTCGAACCGACTCATCATCGACGGAGGGCCCACTGTTTCAAGCGACAATGGCTGAACCATCCTATCGATCCAATTAACAGTCGCGTCGTTTGCCTCTGAATAGTAGGTACTGACTTCGGGCTTGTTCGAACCCGAGCTCGAACACAGACACCGAGTGAGAAAAAGGAACTACACGCGCGTAGATGTAAAAGTAATTCGACTGAAATTCCATTTAAAATTTGATGGAGTGCAGGGGAATGTATGAATTAGAAGACCCTTTTGTGTTTCTCTAAAAATACCCTTGACTCGTTGTACGCCCTCCTATTTACAAGGATCCTTGAACATTTTTACCATTTGCATTCTTAATGATAGCCGTTGGAACTGTTTCTTTCTCTCATCTCCCTTTTCATCCCTAACACCGTGGCCCTTCTGCATTCTTAAAAGTCTCTCTCTTGTCTTGTTATTTTCAACATTTTACATTTCCCATTCAAATAACCTAAGGGAATATGGTGGCCCTCTTGTATTCTGAGAGGCCCTTGGAATAACTTTTTCCTATACCGATGACCTTTAGAATGGTAACCCTTTACATTCCTGAGACTTTGTATATTCCTATGATTCTTTAGGAACCCTTTACTTTTTGTATTTTTAAGTACACAATCTAAGATAATTCCAAGGGTTTTTCTATTCTGAAAGGACTAGGAATGGTTTTTGCATTTTCATGATCCTTAGGGATTGGGTCGGCCCTTTGGATCCCTGAACCCTCTCTGGAAGAGATACTGGAGTATTTCCTCAATGACCCTTCGTATTATCAGAGAAATCCTTGCAATGTGTTTTGGTTTATTCCATTGAACTTATAAATATTCCCAATAACCTTAGAAGTACTACACACCACCCCAGGGTGGTCCTTAGTGACTTCTTCGTATTCCCACGGGTCTCCTAAAAGTTCTTTATCATTGTTTACATTTCTGAGGCCCGTGAATGAATTTATTTGTAATCCTTCACAATCCTATAATCTTTGAAACAATCCTTTAGATGTCTAAGAATTCACTTGATCAGCTACAGTACAATCGAGAATGAATGTAATGCGAAAAACCACCAGCGGTAACCCATCCCGTCTCGTGCCGCGAAGCTCGTTGCTTAACTTGGTACATCTAATGGTTGTCTACATATCCACGTACCCAAACTCCGCTACGACTACAATAGACTAACTTTCGGTATACCTGAAACAACTTTTGTTTTTGCTCTTTGTTCCTGTTCCCTCGCAGTTCTTTCCACAAATCTTCCCACCGATTCACCCTAAACTTTTCTGGGTTCTTAGGAACTATTTATTAGTATTTCAGTTTCGCTCATTTAAAATTCCCGGTTCATTTACCCGCAGGTATTCTTTCATTATTTGTTCATATCCAACACTGATTCTACTCTTCTAATATTTTTTATTCTTTCACGAGTTAAAAACAATCTCCGAGTGCAACGAATTAAACGATAAGTTCATCAGAGTTTCACAGTTTCACGTTTTATTTCAGGGAAATAATCCCTGACCACCGGGTAGAGTAATTGGGATCTGAAACAGTGAAATAAAGTAAATTACAAAGAAAACGGTAATCGCGTTCTCCTGAGAGGAATTCTGTTGAGCCGGGTCTGCTCAAGAACGGCCGTTAGAAATTCTACAGTGTCCTGGTAAATTCGTGTCGGACAGCAGAGAAGCAATTGGACAGTTTCCTGTGAAGAGAATGTTTCTCTTACGAGGGCGGGTTAGCGGCGTCCACGGATCCACGGGACTGCGTCAATTTCCAGCTCAAAGGGCCGGCAAGAGCACACCTTACCTGCAGCACACCTGGCCGTTTCTCTCCGTTTTGCGGGGCCGTGTACGGGGCGGGAACCTTTGAACGATTTTAATTCCCGGCCTCGTTAGAATCCTCGGGCGTCGACTGCTCGTTACCAGCGGCGAGAAACGTCGTAATTGTTAAAACAATAGAGCCGCCTACCGCGGGAACCAGGCGGAACGATGACGGAACTACCCCTTCGCCGTTCTGGAATTGGATTTCGACTTCGTTCCGACGAAGCAACAACGCAATTCGAGGACTCTTTCGGATTATACCGTCTCCCGAAGACGGTCTCGCCGCGCGGAACCAACGGAGACGCTATCAGACATTGAATATTTATAGAACCTTCGCCCGGGGAAAATTCACTGGAAAATTGAAACTGTTTAATCGTATTCGAGCGACGCTGTGCTCGTTCCCGTCGAAGTACTGGGTGTCCACAAATATCCTCCGCGATTACGAATCGGTATAAGTTTGCAATGGCTCGTGGAATTACTGATTCGTCGTCGCGGCGCGCCTCGTCGCGAAATGGCGGTGCGACAACTTTCGACAAAATGTAGTGGTAAATTAATTCGATGCATTTTTTAAAATCTACTTTGTCTTCGAAAATTTCGAGACGGTCATTTTTCGAAACTTTTACAACGTTGCAGCTATTTCTTTTTTATCTAACAGGACTTTATGTAACGCTTTTAATTATACCGAAAATATCTATGCGAATTAAAAGCGTGGATGGAGTGTGTGCCAGATAAAAGTGCTAGCAGCATTTCCATACGGTTGAAATGTGTAGCAAGTTTTAATGAACAGTCTTTATTTACGCCGATAGCCTTGGAAGGGTTAAAGAAGACAATCCACGGTTGCTCTTTAAAACTTCGCTCTTTGAAACTCTTTAACTCTACAAATTAGAGCATAACTCCTTCGGTAGGTGATAAATCTTGAATTATCCTGGGAATGGAATTATTCGAGTTGTTTTATCCAATTGGTACTTGAACAAAGCACAGATACTTCGGGTTTTCCTTTCTAATGGATTCTAACTAATTGTACGATCACAGATAGTGACTCGTTTGTAGTTAAGAATACTTATGAACATCCTGTACTTTTTTTAAATCCGAAACTAACGAATTCTAACACAGAAAGTAAAATAGCGGATGATTAAACCACTGAACAATAGCTGAAGCTACCGAAGGATCGATCTCAGGATGATCATAGGATTCAGTGAAGTTTCTGCGGACCTGCAGCAACGTCAGCCCGAATTTCGATGCCGATACACGCCGGCGCTCTGATAAATGTGCAAAGCTCCTGGGGATCGCTGCGCAGGAAGCTTCCAGTAATCTGAATACCGTAGAATGCTATTATTCCGATTTCTGTGGAATTAGTAACCTAAAACGCACTGATAAAGTGCAATACGCGCCGATAAAGGATTCGCCTACAGAACGATTTTAGAACCATTAATGGGAAACAGTTTCGATGCAAATTTTACAACTAGACCTCGCCTATTTATGCACTCCAGTGCGCAATTCGGACGGCGAAGTTTTTTAAGCATTTTGAAGCTGCATTTTATTAAAACAGAATTTTATTTAAATAAAATTAATTGTGTTTCGCTTACGGCGTCACATTTTAAAGAAATAAGTCTCACAACATCAACAGGAAGAGATCAATCATTTTACAGAATGTAAAAACAATCAATGGCTGGATTTTCACCCTGGGGGACGCATGAACAATGACAATTATTAACGGTTTGAGTGTACATCATTTCGTAGGTTGTAAAGAATTAGTTGAAATGTATATCTAATGATCTAATGACGGCTGTAATTATATTTTTTTGTGTTCATCTTCCAAAAATATGGGAAGAAATTCACAGAAATGAATGGAGTCGTTGGATTTCTGTTTAATAATGGATAATAATAAGTTTATTTTTTGTGCCTCTTGAAAAGGGAGTTTACAATCGTTTCCCCTAACGTCAAACATCCCCATTGGTTTTCTATTTGTCACTCTACGTACATTGATTTCCCTATATATGTCGTCAAGGCCTGGATGATAAATGTTGCGAAATTATCCCCACTATACGATACACGATGCTTGACGACCCGTGTTGTTGACATATATCGAGAATTCACTGATATGTGAAAATAATGCGATGCAGTCAGATACAGTAAAAATGCAGTAAACATGCGATGCAGAAATGATGCGGTAAAAATGAATACGACTGTCGCTCGACTTCTAGCAAAGGAAGTTTAAACGTTGCAAGAAAGTCTGTCCCTGTTCTGTAGTTTATGAAATACTGAAAATCAGAGATATTACATGTACTTTGAAGAAATGTCGCTAAAGAACATCATCTCCGCGACAAATTACAATCTTTCTGTCCGCAACGAAGTCGCCGCAACGATCTCCGCCAACCGTGTCTCGTCAAAGTGATCTCGAACGAACTTTTCTCGGGCTGAATATCTCTTCGAGAGCAAAGAAAGCGAAGTAATTTGCCGTTTAAAGAAATTCATCGTTCGAAGAGCGGTCGCGGTACGGCTACAATAAAGCGCGGTTTACACGAGGAAAATGAAAATGATCTAGTTTGGCGGGGAAACGGTGCGTTTTACGGCGGGCGCGGACGCGGTGCGGCGACTATAGTAATTTACAGGCGAGGCCGTAGTTCGTCACGGGGAAATATGCGCTGTCTTCAGAAACAGATAAAAGGCAGCGACGCGTTAAAAAAGAATATACGGTGCTCCCGTGCGCTATCTCGCGACTCCGAGCGGCCGAGATGACCGATGACGCGTACCGCCGCGAAATAAAGGGCCTCGTTATGGCTCTAAGGGAAGCGTGAGGGGGGGATAAAAAAAAACGAGAACGATGCCGCGTTTGATTAAAACAGTAGAGAATTTATGGACAATATCTTCGGCGGGACGCGGTCCGGCCGGCCGTCGTTGCCCCGAGGAATCATCTCGGCGTCCATTAACATTTTAATTTCCCCGACGATTCCTCCGGAGCGTTCCGAGCGCGCTGGTAAATGTTACCAGGCCGACGACGACGACGACGAGAGGGGAGCAGAGAAAAAGAAGGAATTCAATTTAAAGATAAAACGCCCGGCCGGAAGGCGCACGCATTACGGCACGGAGACGTTCGTAATGTTGCCGGGCGATGCTTTATCGCGAAGTTTCGCGAAACGCGAGCCCGGCAATAAAGCGGGATTTGATTACGGTCCGGAATTGTCGCATCAAACACGCGACTTGTCCGCCACAATCCGGTTTCTTTGTTCGCGGTTAATTCGTTCGGAGATCCTTACAGCCCACATCTTTTTATTTTCGCTCGACCTCTTCACGCGAACGATACACTTGAATCGGAATTGGGAGATTTGCAGTCCGAATGCAACCCCGCAGCTTTCGAGACACCGTGTTGATATTTTTCCGGATAGCTCCGGCTGTAAAGGCTCGGCAGAAATGACCGTAGCCGCGGTCTTTCTGAGCGATGCTACCTCATGATGGGTTCCCTTAATCCCTTTAGAAGAGGAATGCTCTAGGGAACATTTTCTTGCGGACGATAGCGCCGAGCCAAGTTCATGTGGTTCGTTCAATGATGTGGGGCATGTTTGGAAACGTTCCGAGAGGTCTTGTTGCTCCTTTGTTCGGTTTCTTAGGGTGTCTTTGACCGATGTCTTTGATCGCAAGATTGTCCTTTCATGGATTGCAGTTTCGCGTTACGTTCTTCTGCTCATCGTTTCTGAACGATATAGTTTCGTGCCGAAAGGAACACAACTTTTCACGAATTCCTTTCGCTTTATTTTTTAATTTCCTTGGGATGTCCCTAATGGATGTCTTTGATCACAAGACTGTTCTCTTTCATGGATTACATTTTCGTGGCAAATTCTTATGTTTATCGTTCTTGAACGAGATATTTTTATCGAATTAAAGCATAAAAAGGAGTACAACGTTTTAGGAATTCTTCGTGCTTTATTTTTTAATTGTCTTGGGATGTTTTTGATGAATGTCTTTGATCACGAGACTGTCCTCTAATAAATTACATTTTCGTGGCAAATTCTTATATTTATCGTTCTTGAACGAGATATTTTTATCGAATTGAAGCGTAGGAAGGAGTACAACGTTTCAGGAATTCTTTTCCCTTTATTTTTTAATTTTCTTGGGATGTCTTCGATGGATGTCTTTGATCACAAGACTGTTCTCTCTCATGGATTACATTTTTCTGACAAATTCTTATGTTTATCGTTTTTGAACGAGATATTTTTATCGAATTGAAGCGTAGAAAGGAGTACAACGTTTCAGGAATTCTTTTCCCTTTATTTTTAAATTTTCTTGGGATGTCTTCGATGGATGTCCTTGATCACGAGACTGTCCTCTCATAAATTACATTTTCGTGGCACATTCTTATATTTATCGTTCTTGAACGAGATATTTCTATCGAATTGAAGCGTAGAAAGGAGTACAACGTTTCAGGAATTCTTTTCCCTTTATTTTTTAATTTTCTTGGGATGTCTTCGATGGATGTCTTTGATCACAAGACTGTTCTCTCTCATGGATTACATTTTTCTGACAAATTCTTATGTTTATCGTTTTTGAACGAGATATTTTTATCGAATTGAAGCGTACGAAGGAGTACAACGTTTCAGGAATTCTTTTCCCTTTATTTTTAAATTTTCTTGGGATGTCTTCGATGGATGTCCTTGATCGCGAGACTGTCCTCTCATGGATTACATTTTCCTGGCAAACTCTTATATTACTCGTTTTTGAACGATAAACGACTCCTGTTTGCTGGAAGAACGCTGGCTAGCAAATCTCCGAACACCCTGAGCTTTAGTCCTAATTGCTTCGCAGAAACGAGGTTCTACCGTAGCTCAGCGATCAAAAAGCGATCAGGCTAGCGCGAACAGTAGATCCGGCTGACAAATGCGTCGAATCGCGACGCGGAACACAATGTATCCGGTCGACCGGTGTCGACGATGGAGCAGAGAAAAAGCGGCGCGCATAAAGTCCGGGTAGTGGGACCATCGAGGAGGAAAGTAAGAAGAAGTGGCGATGTGTCGAATAAAAAGCAATAACCATCAACCTCCGTCTTCCGGAACCATTGGCTCCCTTATCCGGGGGGGGGGGCTCAATGCTGGCAGAATTATGTGTTTCGCGCGAAAGGAGCGCTTCAGGCTCCGAGGTGGATGAGACGCGTATGCACGGGCTGTTCAACGATTAAAAAGCAAAAACACGAGACAGGATAGAAAAAAGGCGGGCTCAGGCCGGAGAAAAAAGAAAGCGTTGTGAACATCGGTTACGCGTTCGCCGAGCGTCGAAAGCTTCGGGCCGACCGTAATGGCCGTGGAAGGTTAATGGGCTTACCGAAAATTGATGGTGGCTGCGCAGGGTCGCATGAAATACGCGCACCGCGAACTTTTTCCCTTGCCGGATGGCTTTCGCCATACAATCCCCTCTTCACTCTCCTTGTCTCGCTCTCTCTCTCTCACTCAGTCTCCGTCTGTCTCTCCTTCTCTCTCTTTCTCTCTCTTTTTCTCTGCTCTACATTCCTTTTTTTCCCGCCGGCCGACGATGGCCGAGCGTGATTTTTCCTGAGAATATTCGCGACGCCATGTGCACCGTACGAGTTTCGGGCCGACCTCGCTCCACAAGCTTTCAGGAACCCGAACCTCCGTGAAAATTGATTGGCTTTTTTCTGGCCCGGCCATCGGTATCGGGAAAATTTCCGTTTCGCTTAAAAAATCTCTAGTGCACACTCCCGAATGCACGGTACCCAATACACAACTGTCCTGGCTCTGCGTTCCTTACTGCTCGTGTTGTAGCACGCTATAGAACGATATACGGTTCTAGGATATTTCTACACTGGTTTATGAAATGCGGAACTGGAGAAGGGAAAAATTGGAAAATACGAGAGGTTGAAGTTTTAGTTATTGTCAGATACTTTGCCCTATTTTTTAAGTGGTCTTCGCTATTGGTACGTCTCAGATTGTTTACTGTATCGCCGGTATTCCTTTGTATTTATTCGTGAATGTATTGTAACTCACACTCTCAAACTAATCGCTGGACTGCAGTTCTTTGCGCAATATAAATATTTTCTGCATCGACTACACGAAACAGGAACTAAATAAAAATTTCTTTGCTTCTTCAATAATTTTCTGAACATAATATACTCCTAATTACTATTTAATCTTTCAGTTATTCTCAAATTGTCAGACTTATTTTTGCAGACATACTTTGTACTGGGCACAATCAGTTCCAGATTACAGTATGCGATAAGAAACAATTAATAATGACGTGATATTACAACAAAATACACTAGGAAAATGATTAAAATAATTGCTTGATTTTCTCGAAAAGTTTTCTATATTTGTTCGTCTCTGTACATCGAGCCGCGTGGCTCGTCATTGTATAATCCTTTATGTAATTCGTCGGTCAAATTCTACATGAAGCAACAGCACTAAGAGGATTAAAGTTACGTCACAACTTTCGTCAAACTAATGTTTGAATTTATTCAGCCAAGCTAAATCACGCTCATACGTTTAAATCCAATTGAAAATTATTTTTTCGAACTTTAAAATGACACCAACATTCTAAATTATAACACTTCAACCTCCTGATAGTTGCGCTGTTATATTACATACAACATGATTCATTTTCCCCACAGAAAATTCATTGACCTGTCAGATTTTCGTTCTCGTAAAAATTCACCCATTTCTCTGTTAGACACTGTACAAATTTTGATTCTTTATGTTTGTAAAATTGTAAGACATAATTGACTGAATTAATGTGTAAAATGAGGAAGTGTGTTAACACTAAAGGATGCTCCATTATAGTGGATAGAAATTAAAAAAAAAGAGCCAACAGCACGTGGTGTTCCCAGGCGGTCACCCATCCAAGTACTGACCACGCTCAACGCTGTTTAACTTCGATGATCGGACGAGAATCGGTTCATTGCAACATGAAATGGCCGTTGGCGGATTCTACTATGTTCAGATGTGAAAGAAATTGTGCCTACTCCAAATTTTCAATAACAATAAAAAATCGAGACAACAATAAAACGATCGGAAGTAACCAAAACAAAATCCCCGCCATCGATATCGCTTACTCGTAACCAAAATAAAAGTTCCGTAATCGATATTGGTTATTCGCAACCAGAACGAACCTTCTGCCATCGGTAATAGTTACTGGTGACCAAAAAATAATTCTCGTCAGCGATAATCGTCGTTCGCAACCAAAAAAGAATTTCATCGTCGATAACAGTTACTAACGATCAACAGAATTTTTCTCGAAAAGTAATATCATCAAATTTGATGGAAGATATTCATTTCAATAAAAATCTCTCTTGACCAAATTTCCAAAATAATTATCTCTGGCCTCTGGTCAAATAAAAACAGAAGAATTTAAAAATGTATTATTTTCAACATATTCTACATACTAAAAAAGAAAATAACTATCTGCTTCACTCCAGTCTGTTGCAATGCAGATTTTTATTTTGCACAAAAATCCGCAGGGGATGAGATAAAACATCCCTTCAGAAAAATCGCTGGAGTTTAGACTGATGAAGACCGCAATTATTTTTGCACCAACCTAATCAAATTATTCGGAGAATTTCACCGCGAAAATGAGAATGTGTTGCGCCGAATATGTGCTGCGCTTCGTTTCACAAATTAAGGAAATCTTTTAATCCGCAGGTTCGTGACGAGATGGCAGCGGAAGGGATCGAGCCCCTCGAGGAAGAAATTCCATACGGTGACATAAGAGGTCGAGATTACTGTCGCTACAACGTGAAGCGACTGATGGCACCGTAGGAGGGTGGCGTCTTTCGACCGGAAGAAAGAGGGCGGGAACGAAGAAATAGGTGGATCGCGAGAATCGAAAGATCGTTGTCTGAGAGAGCGAGGGGTGGGGGGGACTGTTCTTCGGAATGGTCTCGATCCGCGCTGCGGCCTCGCGTCAGCGAATGTCTCCTTTCTCTGCGATCTTTTCTCCGCGTTGTAAGTAGATAGGCAAACTCGATCTTCGTCGATGATTTCGGAGACGCGGACAATGTCTGCCGGGGACAACGAAGCGACGGGAAAAAGGGAAGAACCCTTTCGAGAAGGGGGAAAGGAGCCGAGGACGAAGGGTCCCGCGTCCTCGAAGAGCAACGCGCGAGAACGTGTTTGAGCTGCACTCAACGACTTCCTCGTCGATGCTGGAACCAAAACTGTTCTAGTCAATAATAATTAATACTATTATACGAAAACAATGTACACATTACGACCGATCTCGCGAGCGAGTGAGACTGTTCCGCGTGCGAGTGTGAGTGCGAGAAGCAACGATGCTTGTACATATGGTACCTGAAGTCGATGAACATATTGATCCTCCGGTGTCGCGCGGACCGGCCGGCGAACGATTCGGAATTTTCGGGTGTCGATTCTGTTGCTTTTTCCGGGTGTCGTTTGTTCGATGGGTTGCGAGAGAGCGAGAGAGAGAGAGAGAGTGTGTGTGTGTGCGTGAGTGAGTGAGAATCGTCGAGTATCTGTCTTTTAGAGAATCAAAGACGTGGCCGGTTTGTTTGCTCGGCTAGAGGAGGGAGACTAGATATGGGGTTAGACTTTGAAGGAGCTGAGGAAAATAAAAACGAAGAAGAAGATCGTTGGCGAGACGTCAACGCGTACTGCCTGTACTTTCCTACGATTTTGCACGATCGAAGTTGACCACGCGCGTCGCTGTATATCATGTTCACGATTCGATGACTATCGACACGCGTCTCGTTAATGGTAAACCACCACTTTAAGACTCGTATATTGTATTAAACGCACCAGAATAATATCCTTTCTTAACGATGTTTTTACACTCGAGAACTTTTAATATAGCCGAGAAAATTTTAAGGACTGCATCGAGAATAAAAAAGGAATAAAATACGCAAAAAAAAAAGAGAAGGAGAAGAGACATATTGAATATGATGACGAATCATCAACTTCCCTCGTGCCATCGATACCATACATCGGTCGTTGATTATATTTTGCTCGAGCGACTCACCTAAATTTTCCGTTCCGATTCTGCAGACAAAAGAAAAATGTATGAGACTTGTTTCGTATCGATCGATCAATTTACGACCATTCGTGTGCAAGTAGTCGTGATCAACGAAGCGGCCAGCCTCGTGAGTATATGCTAACATTTCAAACGTTACTGATACCCGAAATAAACGCGACGACCGAGCGAAAATGCGGTCGTTGTTCAACTAACATTGTTCGTCTGGTCTTTCATTTTTATTACCCCTCCCATGCGACGCAATTTATGTACGATACTGAAACTTTCAGTCGCGGTTTATTGCAGAATTATTCATACAAATATCAAGCGAGAAATATTTTCGTTCTTTTCTGAAATCTCCAAGAAATCTCGACTCGGAATTTTATGAAAGACCGACCTAGATTGTATTTTAATCGATTTTACGTTTTATCAATTTTCTTTATCAACAGAGAATATAAAAAGTTATAAGGAATAAATAACTGTACCATTTCCTTAACAACGTAAAGGTAGGTTCATATTAAAAATAATTTGACGCCATTTCCTACTTTGAAAAATTTAATATAGGATATGGTAAAAGATATTTCTGTTTGTTTTTCATTTCACTCGGCGTTTATAAATATCTACAAACTTGCAAGGATTAAATGAATACGTTATCTTCCTAACAAAGTAAATGTTTATAATTCAATGGTGGAAACTGACGTTTTATGAACTTTACATGTATGAAGAAAAATTCCTGTCGTTATTCCATCACAGAAGAAAATATACAAATTCCGGATTAAATGAGTGCATTCTTTTCTGAACAAAGTAAATGTATTTCGTGAGATTATTTCCATTGTTTTCAACGAACTTTGCGGTTTTTTAAACTTCTTTAGATTTTCATAAACTGTCGACGCATCAAAAGAATTTCCGGTCTAATTACACTTAATTCTTACTCCTTTCTTCCATCGCACAAGAAATTCCATAAATTCTCGGTTTAATAAATGCATTGTTGTCTGGACAAGATAAAAATACAGAAAATAAATTAGCGTCATCTCCTGCTCGGAAATGTAAAACAGGACGGCGGGTTCTTTTTCCTCGGCAGGATAAAAGTGGATGGGAATGGAAAATTGCCGAGTGCTACACGCGCGATACAATAGTGATGCAGAAGACAAAGCAGGAGCCGGAAGTCACTGTCCAGCGAAATAAACACCGGTTGTAAATGAAGCGCAACGATTCTCCAATTTACGAGTTACAAAGGGCCCGGCGCTCGTTGCTGATTCACGCAACGCGTAGGAGCCAATCAAGTGCAAAGCACACGCGTTGAAATCGTAAACGCAGGCTCGGTTTATTGGCATTTCGGGATCGTACGTGCTGTAAATTCCGACCGGGGCTTGATTAGATTCTCGTTCCCGCGGATTTGATAATGGCTGATTACCTATCAATCGGATGAATCAATCAGGCCCCGAACAAAGTTTCGCGCAACGCGGATTATCGATCATTCGAATTTTATTCTCGCTGGCCAGTGAAATTTTCCAGCTACTTGCGTTTGAAACGTACACAATTACGGCACTGAAGAAGAGTGGTCATTCGGTAACAACACATGTTCACACAGGATAACAATTGAAGCAACCACTGCAAGGACCGTGCCACAAAATGGTAAAAAGAAGGGACTTTTAATAATTCTGATACCTCTGATATACGTTTCCTTTGTATAAATTAGCTTGCATACAATTCTACTGAAATACAGTAAAGTCTCGATCTAACATAAGCCGAATAGAGCTACACGATCTACGATACCGGGTCGGGCATATCGGTGTGAACCACTACTAATCCAATTACAAAACTTCTTTATTTTTCATTATTTTTTTATGGGACTTTCGCCAACTTATTTGTCGCATTTTTCTGATTAAAATGACACTAAACACGATATAATTTGAACTGTAGTTAGTGGTCCGTGTTTACACACGCTGTCCTCGTCACAAGAAAATAATAGCCCTACACGATCTACGTCACAGCACAGACCCGAGGATTGTTTGATCAAAACTTTACCGAACAACCATTTGCTACACTCTCATGTTTCACGTTGCTATGTCAATTTTTTGGAACGACTATTAGATCAATTCACAAGAAATTTCAGACTTTACAAAGCTTGAAATGAAATCAAATGGCAGTGGAGAGTACAAGAAATCGAACAACGGACGAAGGAAAAAATTGAGAGGTTTTCTGGTACGTATATGGAAGCTGGGCATAATATTGGAGCAGGTTTAAGAGGACAACGTGTTTCTCAATGAATGCATAGCTGAGCATATCTCGCTTGACAAGCATTGAATTCGATAAAAATGTGTGCACTGAAAGCTCGATTCGAAATTGGAATATCTCTCGTGCACCTACTTAACATCAACCTTTCAATCTTGCTTTGCCTATTGCGTGGTCGGTTAACTTACTGAAAATTTCATCTTATAATCTGCCATTTCACCGTAACTCTTGCTCGCCTCCCTTATTACTCGATACAACGAAGGCGGCCACTTTTTCGCCGCGACGTTCTTAAAAGAAAGCACGTTAACGTCATCCGAGAGTCACGGAGCGGAAGTTTAAATCAGATTCGGGGGCCGCAAGGGTAACGAGTTTTCGCTTTCTAATCGTTTAAAAGTGGCCGGGACAAAAGTGTCCCGCGAAAGTTTGAAAGGCGGGAAAAGGACGGGGACGAGCGAAAAGGAGCGCCGGAGGAGCAACGTTCCCCCGGTGATAATTAATTTCCACCCCCCGCGTCGGCCGCCCTAACGAGCTCGTTAAAAAGTTTTGACACGTTTAGACCCGGATTCGACTGTGCAAAAACCATTTAAGGCTCTCCCCTCGGCGGCCCGTAGCTGAATGAACAGTCCGTCTCCTCGTTCAGGCTACCATCGTGCACGGACCCACCCTCGGTCCGTTTCGCTTTCACCCTTTCTCGCGCGAACCTGATCTTTCCGCGCGCAATAAAATATTGCTCGCTAAAACGGCACCGGGGACGACGCAAAATTACGCCCTTTCATGAAACCGTCCTTGGAACTGCAAGCTAACTTAAATCTTCTGTCCCGTCACGTTATTTTTTCTTTCTTTATCTCTTTCTCGTGATTCAAGCTTGTTTTCTCTTGATTCTAAGGTGTTTCGAAAGAAGTTCCATAATTTCGAAAGAAGAACGATGTAGCAGCATTTGATTAACCCCTTGCCCTACAATATCGAGTCAGACTCGTGACGAAGATTCTGAACAGAGTCTAATAAATCAAAAACTGTAGTTGATACATGTATTTCCCTTGGAGAAAACATAGGCATACAATAAATATAAACTATCTTTTTTTTTTCTATGAAATTCTGAACGATGAAGAATTTCTAGTTATTATAATCAAAAAATAAAGTAGTAGTGTAAGGGGTTGATTCGCCAGAAACTGAATAAATGAATAACGATTTTGAAACTCTGGGTCAAGATTGACCCGGACTCCGTCGCCGCAAGGTTAATGCATCAAATCCGCGATCACTCGTGTAAACTTGAACCAAAGCCGTTTGGTCAAGAACAATCATTGTCCGTCTACGTTCAACAATTTTTTAGGAAATGGGGATTTCTATAAAAATTGCACAGGATTCCCAACATTTCGCCTCAGCATCCCCAATACAACACACTAGGCAAAGGTTTGGAGAAATCCCCTAACGGCACTCTGCAACTTAAGAAATCGTTAAACGCAGGTGCAATATTACCACTTCGAGAGCTTGGGTTTATAGCACGTCAATGGTACCAGTACCTCTTCAAGGGGTGTGCACCCCAAACGCTTGCTTCCCGATTTAGACACAAGACCTCATAACATTCTGCTTTACAATATAATAGAAGACTTGGGACGAAGAAAATGAGAACAAACTGAACAAAATGCGACTGGGATTTGTCTGTGAAATCATTTTGATACCAATGTTTAAACTCGGGACTAAATATAGACTTACAGTGGACGTACCTTTACTTTTTTTCGATAAATTATTGAGTTGAGTACATCACAAATATTTATCTCTTTTCTTGATTTCCTGTACTCTGATAAAAATTAATTTTGCCCAATATGAATGCTTATACAAAAATCTTACACTAATACAGTGAATTCTCGATATATGTCAACAACGAGGGTCTTGCCAGCGTCGTGTATCGTCCAGGTGACATATCCGAGCCGTGTTATGTTTACTCTCCTCGGCGTCCGAGGCCTCACGGGGTATACGTCGCAGTAGTGGGGATAATTCCGCGACGTTTATGTACATTTTAAAAATTTGTCATAGTCATAAAGAAAGTACAAACTTTCTCGCAGTATAAGAATGGCTCGCTCTACTTCTCTTTAAATATCTCCGAAACTAGTGCGCGGATAAAAAAAAGTATCGTACGAAAATTGCTGGTCTTTTTACGTACAGTAAGATCCCATGATAAAAAATATAGGTTTCCATTTGAAAATACAAAGTTGACCTTCAAATGACCTTGAAAACGCCACCCAAATAAAAAATTGATACCGCCTCCCTCTTTCCGTCTCGAAATCCTTGGACACACTTGCTTTACACTTTTTTAATATCTCTCATACGTTTCGAGATATTCGGCTGGAAAGTTTTCAAATGAACACCCTGTACAGAGGAATCACTGTATACAGAAAAATGATCCACAAAAATTCTCTAGCAAGTCACGAACGAATATTTGCAGATCGCAGATTAATTTCGGCCGATGATCGCGACGCTACGGAGGCAGAGCAGGCCGAAGATCGGCCGACAACCGAGCCGAGGAAAAAGTAGAGTGGAGAAGGGGGTCGAAGAAGAAAGAAGTCTCTCGAAACAGCGAGAGTAGACTCATTGTTTCCCGCTCGGCGAGATATCGGCCGGGTTTATGGTGGAAACTCGTCCTATAAATTTCATGCTTTAATACGGCCGGCCACGTATTATACGAAACCGGGCGAGGTCGTATCTCGTGGCGGCGGTTCAAGAAATTCCGTGGATCCGCGATACTTTTCGGTTGCCACGGGATTCTTCCTAAAAATTCTTACAACTGGGTAACGGCAGTTCCGAGCCACTCGAGAACTTCCGGCGACCCATAAATCAGAAAAAGGATTCGCCGCCTGGGGGAAACTTTATGGCTGGCCTGGTGACGTAGCGCCGCTGCGAAGACGTTGGGGGACACCCGGCATAAAGTTCCCGGGGCGAGCGTAATTGCTGCGATTAGTGCAGAGATCGAGGCGATGGCAAACGGGCCGGTTAATGAAAAGATGAGTGATCCTGGAAGACGCTTTCGGACACTGTGACTAACGACGCCGCACAGTAGAGCGAATGACCGATCTCGGCGGAAGAAGGTCATGTAAACAAATAGAGATATTTTCCTACCCAACTAATGTTTATACTAGGGAGACCTCTATCATTTCCGTTTGTTATCGATAAGAGAAAAATTAGTTGGGTACCCACTTTCAATTGTTATACGTTCTTACTGGCGAAAACTGGATAAATTAATTACTGTGACGACTATAATGTTACCGAACGTCGTGGAAAATCCTTGACACCGATGTAAGGGGTACGAAAGGAAACACCAGCGCAAGAAAGCGACTTTTAACAATTTTTTACGAGAAAACTATTAACAATACGAGCATAAACTTTCTTGTCACGTCTAAAGGCCCTCTTAAGCTACAAGAAGAAATTTTCGTTAGCTACGTTTGAGCGTCGGTTTATCAGATAGCGTACAATCACGTCGACCTAATTCCTGCAAGAAGTGAGCCGACTTTTTGAGATTGTAACCTCAGGAGTGCTAAGCAAATTGTCTTAATTTTTCATCGCTCAGATCGTTGCTAAAGGGACCAACCGAGGGTCACACATGCGGTTAATGATTAAGTCACGAGGGAACGAAACGGTGGTCGCGTTCCCTCGGGCTATAAACTCCAGCGGCTCCGAAGTATTCGTGCAGTCTGAATATTTCGGTAGAAGAAAAAAGAGAAGAAGAAAAGAGAAGTTGAGGGAAGAACGTCGAACGGTATCGAATCGGGTATCATCGAATATCGGTGACCTGAATTCCGTCGCTCGAGCCTGTAGGAAGATGAGGTATCAAGTGGAAGACAGAGTAATGACCGGGGCCGCGTAGAAGGGAAAAGTTGCCGGAGGGGTTGCGGTGTCTGGCGGAGGGTGAATTAATGCCGCATTTGCGTGGAATTTGCTGCACCGTCGGGGCCGGTTCCGGCTTACACGATCAAGAATCAAATATCGGCTGGCGGGTTGATCGTATCCACGCCGCGCGCTCCGGCACCGACGGCTTTACGATTCGGTCAATCGTAAACCCTGATAGCCTGGTCGTAGCATCCAGCTTCAGGGGCGACAGCGGGGCCCCGAGCTCCACGGGAAAACCATTTCCAGCGCCGAACCGCAAGACCGCGCGGCCAACGTTTGACAGAATCCCTCTTCGTGAATATTATATCGGCGCCGTGATTGAATCAGCACCGCCAGAGGAATTCGATTCGTTCCCGAGATCGAAAGGGCCACGACCTCCAACGCAACGCGTTCCGAAACAACCGGCTCGAAAAATTACCCCATCCCTTTTTAATGAAACGGGACCTCGCTCGCGATGACCTTTCACAAAATCCCTCGGAAATTCGGGGATGTTGCGAGAGACTTTGGTACGTTTCTGGGGGCGAAGTTAACCCCTGGAAAGAGTATAGCCGGGTAAGATCGACAAATGCACCCCCAAAACAAATTGATCTTTCTTCGTACCATTCGATAGGGCTTCCAAAGAAAACCCTCTGTAACAAGTTTCAAGTCGATACCCCTACAACAGGGGTAGTTAGAGGGTGAGACCGGTTTAATGAATTGTGCTCCATTTCTTCTGTTCTGATTAACAAAAATTTACGAAAAAATTCATGAACATTCCACCCAATAGCCAACACGACTGTGAATTTTTTCTCAAATTTTTGGCTGCAATATCCATTATTGAAAAATTCCAGAAACTTGAAATCCCTGATTTGATATCGAAGCTGCCACGTTTATCTCGAAAAATCCGAAAATATAGAGACACCAGTTTCATAAAGATTCAGTGAGATGTTGCTGAAATCGATGTTCTTCATTTTTCCGATATTTTTCATAAATTACGTCGTACTTAATAAAATAAAAAATCGATTTTTTCCGATAATCCTTAGCTTTTCTGTACGCATATTATGCGATATTGAACACTTTTATATTCAAAGAAGCAATGTACATAATTAAAAATTCAAGTAAAAATTATAGAATTCTGGAAAATACAGTAGACTTTCAAAAAAGAGAAGAAACTGTAGATTGACAGCTTATATTCAAGGAATTAATGAATTTATTTCACCCTTCGCGAACTTTTTAATTTTTTACTTATTAACGGAGACAACCAGGTCGAGTAATCTTCTCTTACAGAAAATTAATTATCTCTAACAAAGTGTCAGAATATAACTAATTTCGGTAAAAAATTTCGATTTTCTAGTATATGACACGATCGACATCGCCGGTTACCTATCCTAAAAAAAAAATCCTCAAGAAAATATATCATATCCCATTAAAAAATAAGTTGCTTAGGCTAAAATATTTTGTGTATGTTCCTCGAAACACTGTCTAAATATACTAAAAATGTCACAAATTGATTCCCATCCGTTTAATTAATAAAAAATCCAGAAACCATCCCTTAACCCTATGCACTCGAATAGCAACTCCGAGGCGCTACTACCCAAGACAGTTTGTATACAGGGTGTCCCAAAATTCGATCAATTCCGTGGAATGCGTGGTTCCTGATTTGACGTGACATTTTCCGGTGCAAAAATGTCCGCCTTGGCCTTGTTAAGGAGTTATTAACGAAATACACGGACCACCCAGTACAGCAGAAGATCGATTATCTGTACTAATTAGTAGGAAACGAGTGTTCGGCTAGCAGAACAATTGCGTAGTTTCAGTGCTGGAGAATTGTTACCGTGTTGCACAATAAATCGTATAGTACATGGATTGCTATAGATCTAACTATTTCTTTATATTCAGACATCAGAGGTCAGGGTAATCTGAACCGTAGTATTAAATTTGTCTATGTTCAATAAATTGCGAAAAATGCATGTATTTCACAGGAAACCAGTCCTAATCTCGCGTGCGCAATATATTAAAGATCGTACAGAATGAATATGTACTTGATCAAAATGAACGTCTTGATTTTGGAGTTAGACAGCTTCGAGGGCAAACGGTTAAATTATCAACGAGGCATCGCGCCGTTCCTTCGCCGTTTCCGACCAACTGCTGTAGAATTTATTTCACGCTGACGAATCCGATCATTCCGCCGGTCAAACGGCGAGGATTCGAGCCGGTCTGAAATATTTATGCGCCTCGGGCCTTTGAGAAATAAGGTTTCCACTCGGAGACGGCGCGCCGGCGAGTTTCTTTGGGATTTTGTTTCGCGCGAACGGCCAGGTAGGTATTATTCCCGAGGATCGCGGGGCAACGTTTCGAGATCTCCTCACGAGCACCGTGAAATTTCGATGTGGACGCAAAGGGGAACGAGGATCGACCCGCGGAAGTTTTTAAACGGCGCCTGCCTTTCTTACGCCCCGGCGGCCACGCATACAAACTAGCCCCGCTCGCTGAATCAGGAAACAAAACTGTCGGTCATTGAATAAATTACGAAGTAAATGAAACGCGAATCCGGTCGCGCCGCTCGTAAATGTAACGGCATTATCACACAAATTAAATGGACCCGCACGCTTGGCGATTTCTTTCGCAATATCGGTCGGACTAGCTGCGTAAGCGACTCCCTTCGACTGTAACCCCCTTGCAACTCAGCGTCCGTGATACCGCTAACAGGATTTCCTTATACTAACTTCACCCCGAGACATTGGAATTCCGAAGGCGAAACATTTAATCCGCGTTCGGTTTTCAGACATTTTCAAAGAAATTTCTTAACACTGAACGTACCACCACCGGTCAAATGACCGGTTTTAGATTTTTCATTTGACAATTTTTGAAATTATAAAGATGCTTTCATGAGCAATGATTCAATAAATATCTTTAGTAGAGCACGCCTAAAGTCTAAATAAACATGTATCTGTTACATTTATAGCTCGGTACGTTTAGTATTAAGCGTAGAGTATTTCTATACAAGTTCTTCAAGAGCGACCAGCTGTTTCTTTCGTAATTGAAAACATGTTTAGACATTATTATTCCAAAGCCTAGTGATAGTCTCTCGGTAAATAAAGTGTTAATAATTAACCCCGAAAATGACGTCTCGGTGACTTCGCAGGCTTCGAAGGCCAAACGTGATTATTTTTAACTTTCTATCATAAACGAACAGACGTGTCGCTGATTATGAACGCGGTGTAAGTCATACATGTTTAGTTTCGAGGTATTTCGACTTTCGCATTCGAATATATTAAAAAATATTTTTCCATCGTGGACGAAAATGTTTCGTAAAATATGTGATCTTCTGACATATTATTTATATATCGTGGTACACTTTTATGAATAACTTAGACATTTCGATACAGCACTTTCACAATTATCGGCACATACGTAACGGCAACTCCATTGTACATTGATTTTGAAGCGAACTATTTTATTTTCCATTGTTACGTATTTAATAGTATGTTTCAATCCAAGGGTGAGAAATAAGCGATAGAAAATGAGTACGATGGTGCCCAGCGGAGCTATAAGTTTGCAGAAAGACGTGCGCCGCTGTGACAGAATGGTTTAGCGTGTGATAGAAAGTTGTCGTGTGAAAAGACGAGCACTGGGGCGCCTGGAGCACACTTTTAAGTCTCGCCAGTCACATTGCAGCGGAACGCAACATTATGGGAACGAGAGGATTACTCTGTTAATAAATGGGCTCCGGGAGCATTCATAGGGCCCGTTGTACTCGCGTAATAGCGTTAAACCGGCTTGATTCCGTTGGAAGCGCACAGAAATTTTTAATCTACTTGGAACACCTGAAATTCATAACGCGAGCGAGTTATGTACGCGTGAACGCGGAAGCCGGCCGTGGCGCGGCGGCCGCAACCATTGTACGGATTATCGAATTACCATACACTTTTCCTTGCTGCTTCCGCGTCCTCTCGCCCACGGGCTTTTATTTTCACCACTTGAACCCGCCCCCGGTGTTGCCGTGTGTATCCGTGTGTACGCGATGAACTTTATACACTCGGTGAGCAGCACGCGCGTCCACCGTGAACGTGTGTTTCCACGAAAAATAAATTGAATGAGCGAGGCTCATGGCGCGTGGAATTGTCCATCGTTAGCCTTCGCGCACTCGTGATTGCGTCGTTTAGGACAGTCCCGTTCGGCAAGCCTTGCGGCGAGCAAGGGCGCCCGCGGGCTTAGCTCAGGGCAACGTGACGTCACACAGTGGTTCGAAACCGTGAAAACGCGAACTAAATTCATAGCGTTGTTGTTTATACGCTACCTTTTATGAACAGAACGTATTTAGGGGTTTCTTGGGTCGTAGAATCTGATTTTAGAGTAATTTTTTACTACGATAAATAACGACAATTATGAACTACCTTTGTACAGGGTAATCAAGGTTTTAAAGTGCCTGTCAGTATATTCTATGGGCCTGAATAAGAAAAAAATGTTATATAGATATAGGTTGTTTATTAAAAAGTTGTCGACAAAAATAGGGGAATCTTACGCCACTTCGCCTTTATATATGGAGCACTTTAAAGGAGAAAGTTTATTCCCATGCTCATTTTTATATATTATTAAAATATTGCACGCTCAACACAATGTTAATCCAATGTGGTAGTGACGCAACAAATCTGAACTAAACAGACCGAAACACAACGTTTGTTAACGTTAAATACTTCTGTTAAACTTCGCGTCCCGAAAAGGAGTACTTCTCGAAGCGTTCTGAGAGCGAATAGCCTTATAATTAGTGTCTTGGCTGATGACTAGAAATGTTTTAAAGGGGACTTTTCCTACCCGGGGAAATATTTTAAACCTTTAAAAATGTCATTCCTAAGCACAAATAATACGTCAGTAAAATCTATGCGTATAAAGTCAACCAACGTCCCACGTACAGCTTAGGGATAACCCAAATTACGATCATCTAGAGCATGTTCGGTACCCGGTGTTCATTAAGCGTATGGTACGCATTATACCTAACCAGGTAAAGGGACGAAGAAGAAGATGGGTCAATTTTCACGCTGAGGAACGCATGATGGTTGAAATCATTTTCTGAAAGTTTATCTATTCTGCCGACAATTGTTCCACGTCCCTGATTTGCTTGCATCTTCGGTCCTCTTACTCTTCTGCATCAGATGCACAAACTATACTGGAACTCCACTGTGGAACTCTCTGAAATAGGTTACAATTCAGTGTTAGTTTCTTATTTATTCCTCTATTGTTATTACTTCAGCATAGTTGCCAATAATCAGATTATTGTTAGCAAACCTTTACGAAAGCTTCCACCTTCATTAATTATTTTATAATGATCTGAAGGAAGGAACAATTTCTTGCATCGTCTAGAAGATACTTTGTAGTATCGTCGTTATACACGCTGCTCCCTTGCATTTTACAAACTTACACGTACCATAAATGCATCAAGATCCACAGTTTAGTTAGCAAATCGAGAATATGACGAAAATAATTGTTTTCATCTGTACATTTTCCGAGGCAGTTAATCCTTTCGTTGCCGCGGCATTTTCGAGGGGACGTCGGCGATTCTGAGTATTTGATATTAAAAATTTTAATCAAAAGTTTCAGCTTCGAATTGAAAGTTAATGGGCCGCTCGGATGTTTCGAATCGTCGAGGTATTGTAGTGGGTGGGGACAAATGTAGCAAAGCACAGAAAGTATTTATTGCATTACACTAAACTTCGTAGCGGTGTAACTCATAAAATTAAGACCAATATCTACAGGACGTCTAAAATATTTAGGAACATCCTTTTCATCAAAGCAATTCGAAACCGAAGTCTATAAAATAATAAACAACTATTTCGTTTATATTATATTTGTATGAAGATTACGTATGTTCCAAGTGGTCCCATATTTTTGGTGCACCCTGTATGCATCCACAGCAGCACAAGGGCGCCAGAAAAAGTTGTTGCTCTAAGCATATCGGTAATTATTGCCGAACAGCAATTTCGTCAGGAGATAATCTCTAGTGTACACTATCTATAGAGGATAATAAGTGACCAAGCTCATCGCTAGCGTATACAAGAACGGTTCTATGGTTTCTTAACCGGGCCAGAAGGATGAATGAACATTTTCGAGGCACACAGTGCCTGCCAGGACAGCTTAATATTGCACGATGCTCCGCAGATAGGGAAAAATCAGTTATTCCTGACATGCGGGTCATCCGATACCATTCAATTATAATTGCCAAGACCGTTACCGTTCGGCCTGACCTGGTTCCCTCGAAACGGACCCCACAAAGACTCCCGACAGAACACTGGTCAGAATCTTCGATTCCTCTTCTGCCCTCGCGTGCATTCGCTTCCCTTTTTCCTCTGCTCTTCTTTTATCGAACAACGATAACATCGTTGCGCCGCGCGCCGTATAGTATCAACGGTTGAGATTGCGTTGCAATCCGCGCGAATCGAAACAGAGATTTCGCTGTCGAACCGTATTTCACGGCGAAATATGCAAATTCGAGTTTCGCCGGAACACGTACTATGCGGAATCGTTCCGTCAAAAAAAAAAAATATATATATATGATAGCCAAGTGACACTGGCAACCAGTACGCGCCGCCCGCAGTATAGTGGGAGGAAAAAATGGAGGACGGAGAGGCAGGAAATTCGAAAACGAATTATGGTCGCGGGCGTGCGGAGAGCGTTTAACGTGAAAAATAACTGGGATTGATATTCCTTGAAAAATATCCATTTTTATTCGATCCTCTAGACATTTTCCAGGTGTATATAAATATATAGAGACATATATTCCGCGTGCGTCTGTATATACATCTATACGAGCAAGTTCACGCGATATCGGTAATATCTGTACAAAGTGGATAACGTCGTGCACAGTACAAAAATACTGTTTCTCGCACAGGCAAACTCGATCGCGTCGCGAAAGATCGCGCCGGGACGCTGAGAAACGGGAAATGTGGAGACGCTCCTGGCGAATGATTCGGGAAATAAAATATCTGGATCGTTCTCGACGATCCACGGGTATTCGTGGCTCGTCGGATACTGCATAAACTTCTTTTTCTTTTTTTGTTTTTTCCATCGGTCGAGCGCGAGGCGCGTCGTCGTTCGTCGACGGTTCAACAGGGATATATTATACCGTTCTGCTTTCTTATTCTCTTTCTCCTTACCCAGTAATTTCTCTAACAATCGCGCGGCGAAAAGGTACGTGTAGTAGGTACATACATACATACGCATGAGTCTGCGAACGTTCGAGGCTCTGTCGACCGTTCAACGAAAACACGTCGACCCGGAACAACAAGGGACAACTTCTTTTTCTTTTCGCTTCGTTCGAAAACAAAATATAAAAACGATATAGATACACAATAGATAACGCGGGTAGAAACAACAATATCGAATGAATTTTTCGAAAGAGACGAAAGATGGCGACGGGAGGCGCGAGCCACCGCCATTCGGCTAAGAACGGCGAACCGAAATCAGGTTTCTTCGTTTTATCCACGGTCGTCCAAAACAAAGTATAAAAATAATAATATATGAAAGAGATAACAATATCGAAATAATTTTTTTAGAGAAAGAGGAAGCAATGATGCGCTGGTGGCCATCGTTGAGAACCGTTGGAGTTACAATAATCTCAGCCTTTCTTTTATCCGAATTCTTCGAAAAGAAAATACAAAAACGATGAATGCTCGAAGAAACAAAAATGTTACCAGCCGCCATACAATCGAGATAATCGAACAGAACGATTTTTCTTTGTTTCGTCTACGTTTTATCCGTCGGAAATAAACTATGAAAATAATATTCATACATAACGCGGAAAGAAACAACAATGATCAATTTTCCTAGAGACAAAAGAAGCAGAGATAACAACGAGAGACGCTAGCAACCACCATTGAATTAGAATCGTTGATCTACAACAATTTTTCTTTTGTTTTCATCCACGTCTTTCGAACAGAAACTATAAAACCGATATTTATAGACAACGTGGGGCAAAACAGCAAGGCCGATCTAATTTTTCTAGAGACAGAAGAATCGAAGACGGCGACTGGAGGCGCTAGCAACTGTCATCGAGTTAGGATCGTTGACCTACAACAATTTTTCTCTTGCTTTTTCATCCATGTCTATCGAGCAGAAAATATAAAAACAATATTTATATATAACACAACGAAAAACAACACTTCCAAATGATCTTTTCTAGAAACAGAAGAATGAAAGATGGCGACTGGAAACAACTACGATAGAGTTAGGATCATTGACCTACAATGACTTTTCCTTTGCTTTCGCACACGTCCGCCGAAAATAAAATATTAAAACAATATTTACAAACAACGCGGAGAAAAACAGCATTACCGAGTCAATTTTTTCTACAAACAAGAAAGGCAAAGATACTACCCCTTTCCCCTCATCCGGTTCCATCGAAAGGGAACAACAGAAACGATAAATCCTGTCGAATCTCTGGTGTCGGATCAGTTTCTCGGAAGATAGAGGCATGGCGACTGTCGGACGCCACGTGATCGTCGAACAGGATGCTGTCTTTTCTCTTCTTCCTTCTGTCGTCGATGGAGGTAAGTTCGAATTCGAAGTAGTTCACGTTTACTTAACTCCCCCGGTTCGCTGAAGAGGACCACCTAGGAGACGTGAGGAGGCTAGCTCGCGGCTACCAGAGCCGCATCGTCGCGCGGAAATAAAAATGGGGCAACAAAGAATGGAGAAGGCGAGGCTCGCGAAGACGTTGTCCGTGACTCGTGTTGCTCTACGGTTAGTTGACCATCTTCTCCCGTTTCAGGGAGCCGAACTCCTCCAGCATCGTCTGTAGCCCGTCGGGAACTCGTCCGGCGTCCAACTCCTGCCCCCACTGTCGATACTGAAACGAAAATAACGGGTGGCGGTTACAAGACTTCCGGTGGGCACGCGAGGCCTGCGAAGGCGAATCGTTTGTTATACCTATGGGGAACCCGTGCGAGGAGAAACGGGGCAGGGACATGGCGTGGAATGGCGTTGGGCTGGTGGGAGGTTCCGATGGTCTTCCTCTTGCTCCTCGGTTGGATCGGGAGGCGGGATCGTGGACGACAAACACGGATGAACGTTACTCGATAATATGCTGGACCCAGGACCAGCACGGTAACAAGTTCCACGGTGTTATTTTAAATTTTGTTTGTTATGGCGGCCGGGCCACCGATCTGCGCCGAGTGTTTGCTCGGCTTCATTTTTTAATGCTCCGGTCGCGGACGATCGAAGGCAAACACCAGAAGTCCGCTGAACGAATTTCGCGGTCCCGCGTAATTCCCGGTCTCCGGGAGTTTTACGGAAAAATAACTGGAAGTGGAGGTGCGCCCTTTCCGCGTGTTTCCGAGAATATTTTCATCTTTGGGATTATCTGGCGCAATCGACGTCCGACTTCTGATCAAGACTGTTTTGTAAAAATGACTGTTGCACACGCGTGAAAAACCTAGACAGTGTCACATTTGAAAATGATTCCCGGCGTTATTTAGGGATGGAAAAATAAATATTCCTGCATCCTTTCCACGTGCGTCGCGCCTAATTACTACGGCAGCCTGAAATCTTGTTTCCAAGATGGTTCGTGCGACAGCGATGATTTATCTGGACCATAATTCAGGCATCCTTCACGGCCAGACGTTTTTCGAGTCGTACGTATTCCCGATTAAATAACCGTCTTCCTTCCCCATCTAGGTGAGAGTCACAATTTCCGCGGAATAGTGGCGTTCCGTCTGCTATTTTTCCTGCGCTAATATCGTAAACTTCGAACGGGACGCCAGCCGAGTAGGACTCTCGGACGACGCGAAGTTTTTCCCCGGGCGAACCGTAAACCAGCCGCGGTTTTTTACTTCTTCTTTCGTCCTTTGCAAAGGAGTAATGCGAGCCTCGAACTTCCCGGAATTAGTTCTGGCACCTGCAACGTGCCTGAAAGGCCGCCGCGAACGCAGTAGAAAATCATGTAACTTTCGCTCGCCGGTGCCGCTATATTCAACCCCCTGTTACGATATTATTCAACTTGAATTTCTCGTTGATTTGCGGGACAGCGAATGTATATATTTTTAACATTTTATTTTTCGTGTCGACCGTAGATTCGATTCGCAATATGTAATTCACGGCGTATCGGCAAAGGCACGATTTTACATCCAAAAACGAAACGGAAATGCGGGCTAAAATGTTTTGCGAGCGAAGCTTCATACCGGTCGAAATATAATTCGAAACTTTGTGGATCACGAGTGCACCCGAACACGGTTAATGCGTCTGATCACGGCTCGCTTATTCTACTTGTAATAAATACGAGCAACGGTGCGATATTACATATTACTGGTCTCTGCCGCGTTCTATTTAATAAATAACACCGAAACGCGGTGGATATTTGCGACAGAACCGGCTTCGTTCGGATTCACGTTTTCTCAATAGCGCATTCGACAGGGCGTTGTAAGATTAAAACTACACCAGCCTCTGTTCGAATTCATTTCATTATCCATTTCTTGTTCGCGTTCCTGATGAAAACAAACGAACGGTTTAACGCGAACGAAGATAGTCGGCAACAACGGTCGGCCCTTTGTTTCCTTATCACTGAACCTACCACGGTCAAAATGACCGGTTCTCTATTTCGCAATTATTGAAATTATAATAACGTTTTCGTTGGAAATTACTGAATTGTACAAATCGTACAAATTTGAGTTGTGAAAATCTTACAAATTTTAGGTAAATTCAATTTTCTCCATAAGACGATTCACTTTGATATGTTTTGTGCTTGGTAGGTTAACATAACTCTCGATTGTTCCTAATTTCTTTAAAAAAAAAAAATACATCAAATTGTATTTTCGGAAAACCCAAGGTAAGAAGCGATTCCCAGAACGTATTACGCATGCTATAAATTGTTGAAGAAATATATAAACTATTTTACGAACAGAGGAGACTTCGAGGCACCGAACCACGCAGGTCTCAAACATCAAACCGAGATTTATCAGGACCTTTATTATGATCTATGCGGGGGTTGCGCAGACAGTGACAAAAGGAATAGACAGGATCGTGCGAAGAATGAAGACGAGAGGCAAGTCGTGAGCGAAGGAGGTGAGATAAGACGAATGGGAATTTTAAAAGGAGTCTCACCGTCTCCAGCTCCTTCCGAAGAGCGAGCACGGCCTTCTCGCGGTCGGTCACCAACTCTTCCAGGTATTGATACCGCAGCTTCTTTCGAGCACGACACTCCCTCGCACTCTGCCGACTTCGCTCTGCAAAAATAAACGGGAAGACGCTAGTCAGTGAGAGAAGGAGAGAGAGAGAGAGAGAGAGAGAGAGAGAGAGAGAGAGAGAGATCGCTCTCCAAGTTCCATTAAGACCATCGCACGCTTGATCGCGTGTATACTGGCCGGCGCGGCGCCGTTCTAATTTCGTGCTTCTGATGCCACCTACACGAAGATGCACGGAGCATTTGAATTTTAAATTTCTTCTGCTCTCGTTATGCCCAGTACACACTTGACTCCACGTGTTACATCTCTGTTGAATTCGGCACTGCTTGCAACGCTTAATTGCGTGTCAGAATTGCACAGATATCAGATTGTCAGATTTTGATCGAGATCGGTACACGCGCTCGAATCTATCCTGTCAAATCTCTCTTGAATTTTATCATTCTTCTAATACTCGAATGTGTGCAAGTTAATTGGAATTTTTTGATAAAGGATCTATTGAAATGTTGGCCGATGTATTGAGAAAAAATTAATTTCATTTCATTCTATCGTTCTTGTAACGTCAGACTTCGTTATGCGTCAAGAATTTTGTTGGAACTTTATTACTATTTCTTATTCTACTTATATACTATTGTAATTAGACTGAGGATCTTTTTGCATTTATGACACAAATGGATTGGTTGAATACAAAATTTCTCGATTTATTAAAATCATTAAAAGAGGAAATTAATTTTTATGGAACTTCTGCATCGTACAATTGATTTGGACAATTTTTATTTCGCATAAAGATCCGCAGTCTAACTCGTGAAAAGATGAGACGCATAAAAGTACAAATTTAATAGCGATAAATTCGACATGGTTGTATTAAGCCTCATTTGTTCTTCATTTTAATTTTATATTTGTTGAGCTTTCCTGAGCCTCGTAAGCATGTAAGGCTATTCATACTAGTTTTCAATATTGTTGTATACTTCATGCAGGGTGTACCAAAAATGTTGTACTTCATTGAAAGAGGAGGTTACTGGGGTCATTTGAAGTAACTTTTTCCTTTGCAAAAATGTTCCCCGCGGCTTTGGTTAGGAATTATTCACGAAAAACATGGACCAATCAGAGCGCGGCCACAGCAGAGGGATCCCACTATAGCCGCGCTGTGATTGGTCCGTGTTTTTCGTTCATAAGTCCTTCACAAAGCCGCGGAGAACATTTTTGACAAAGGAAAAAGTTACTTCAAACGACCCCAGTAATCTCCCCTTTGAAATACAACATTTTTGGGACACTCTGTATAAGTCATAAAAGTATACAGAACGCATACAAATACGAACCTTTTAAATAAAAAATTTATAGCGATTTTACCAAACCTCCGAATCTACGTATAATACATGCAATCAACCATTTTTCAAATAAGATATATAAACTTCGTACAATGTCAATTCTACACTGTTCTCAATTCATTATTCTAAATTGCTAGGCAAATATGAATTAGAGACTTTTTTGGTGAAAAAATTGTTGAGGTTTCATTAAAGTGCCTGCACTAAAATGCAATTTGGGCACCCCACGCAGTGCTTTATCATCGCATAAACATTTATACGAATTTTACAAGCGCTTCCATATTTGATGGAAGATATAAAATGCATTAATTGCTAGACGAATGCAAGTCACACTGCGTCGCGCGATCACGATTGCACCTATGCGTTTCCTGACGAGTGGGAACGCGCTTGCGAGAGTTTTTGTGCGAATTTTACGAATTAAACAAAAACAAACTATTGAACCTTTCGCACTGCGATTTTTCGAAACTTTTTTATTGGTGCTTGAAGTACACCTGTGATTTTTCTCGCTTAAAAATTCTCAAAATCACTTGAGTTATATATTTTTTTATGAAGTATGCTCTGAGAAACATGGGATCGACGGTCGCCATGATTCCAGTCTTTCTGCAGATCAGAGACAGAAAAATAAAGTTGTTTACTAATAAGTATGAATGTAGGTATGGGGCGAACTAAAGGAAATTAAAAATCTAGATTATTTACGAATCACCGATTTTTTAGTATTCTTCGGGCTTCGGCACGATAGAAAAATAAGAAAAAATTGGAGGATTGAAAAAAATTTACTTCGTGCGATAACAGGGCATGTCCTGAAGATTCTCTCAAAATTTCAAGTGAATCGGTCAATTAGGACTTGAGGTATCGTGGTCGCCGTTGTGAAAAAAGTGGTTTCGAGAAAATTGGTTGCATTGTCCAAACGCCTATAGCATATTCATTTTACGAATACAAACAAATCCTTTTGCACACGTATTCCGCACCACTTATACTCGAAGCAAACGCGAAAAACGTGAAATCGATGAAGACGTAAAACGTCGAGGAAAGGATCGCGAAGGCTGCAATGAGGAGATGTAAGCGAAACCAAACAAGAGGCCGCGCGAGCTCTGTACCTGCGGTGAATTTTTCACGCGGAATCGAATCGCTACGGGCGGGAGCCGATAAGGTCGGCTTAATAATTCAAAACGGATCTCTCCGGCGGTGCCTGCCGCCCCCGCGATAAGCAGAACGGTAACTCTAATAAAACGAGAAGGTATTTTTTCAAGCGATGTTTTCTTGGACGATTCCCCCGTGATCTTGGTGCCCAGGTGAAGCGCGAACAACGCGGAGCGTCGACGCCGGAATGACCGGCGCGGAAAATACAATTGTCGAAACGGCCGGCTGTAAAAATTCACCGGTTAACGATACCTGGAAAAAGCGATCGAGAGCCGCCATCGTGCACAGCCTGGCGCACCGACGCCCAACACAGAGAAGGTATTTTCCTTTCCGTATAAATTCGCGAGCACGTCACGGCGCGTATGATAACGCATAAGAATTGCAAATGCGAGCCCGAGCCGAGGAAGATGTATAAACTCTTGCCCAAAGTGGCGAACAAACGAGCGCAACAATAATGCTGCGACGCCTATTTGCGTGACGAAGTGGTTAAACTTCGCCCGCCATTCAAGCACACTTCGCGAATTACTTCGCCGTGGAAGATCTCCAAGTTGCTCAGGAAATTATTGTACCGCTTTTTTATTGTAAGGGATAAATTGGAGCGGCGCCGCGTAAAACTAACGTACCGAGCGCGAGCGGAAACGGTGCAAACGAATAGGTCACAATTCCGCCCGGTGGAAAAAGAATGAAAAATGAAGAGGAAAATGTACTCGTAGTAAACTTTCGGCGAAAATTCGGTCGGGAAATTCGTCGGCCGTGCGAACCGCTGAATGCCGTTTTGTTCCTGTGTCTGACCATTACTGATCGCTCCAATTTGCGTTAATTACGTTGCCGGACGAAGATATTTGACCAATTGGCTGGAGAATCTTTGAACTTTTTTCTTGGGAATTTTGTGAAAATCTGGCACAACTGAAGAATTATTGTAGATATTCGAAAGTATTGTATTGCATTGTTTTGTATCTTCATCTTTTCGTGGAGTATTGTACATATTTTGTAAATACAGTTTTGGCTAATGTATAGAAATAGCAACCGGGTTATACCGTATTAACATTTTCCGAGGAAGACAAATTTTCTTTTGCAAGTAATTCACATTTTTATTATTTTTATTTTCTTTGTTGGCACTCGACCGAATAAAAAGGAAAAGAAAATTGTGGCTGGCAGGCTTTTCAAGGTTCGTCGCCACGTGTTTATTCTCGTTAAGTAGAAACAGCCAGAATTACTCAGACGCGTTCCCCAGCCAACGGAAATCCAAAGATTGCGGAATCGAGAGCTAGAGGTTCAATTATCCCAAAGATAAAGCTTCGAACAAAAACTATTACTGTTCTATCTTCGAATCCGAGGATTGGTCCATTTAGAAGCCAGTGGATGAGTAGACACAAGTGCAAATAACAATTCTTTCCTTGGCAAAAAGCGCGGAAGCCCGGCGGCGCGGTGGCGGCAATCGAGCGGCACAATTAACCGTGCAATTAAACGAGCTATTCATTAACCGAAATTACGGGATCCGGCGTGTTCGTCGCCCCACGGGAAACCGTTCGATGCCGGAAAAACGGGGCTCGGTAAATATTCCCGGGCCCCGTCCGCCGGAGTGCCCATAAATTCCGGGAGCAAAAATTACAAACGAAAGGGAAGAACGCGAGGCACGACGCGACACGGCCGCATTCGACGTAACCATCGGACGATAAATTCGCACGACTCAAAATGTGACGCGCGATTTTTCACCGGGTGGTCGGGACCAGCGCCCGTGGCCACCACGGGCCCTGACGAATGGGGGCAATGTCATTGACTCGCTAGCAAGACGTCGCACAGTGTCTACTAACAATCTAGCGGAGAATAAAGCCCAAAATCATGATCCATCCAAAATGGATGAATTCATATTAGAAGCTACTGAGGCAGAAATATGGAAATACAGTGATTTCTCTATATATGTCGCCAAGACCTGGATGATAAACGTCGCGGAATTATCCCCACTACCGCGGGGTATACTCCGTGTAGAGAAAACACGGGTATGTCTCCTGGACGATACATGACGCTGGCAAGACCCGTGTTGTTGACATATATCGGAAATATACACCTTTTTCATTATTAATTATTTTTTGATGAAATTTTTATAATAGACAATATAATTCTAGAATTTATCTGATTAAAACGATGCCAAACACGATACAATTCGGATCATATTTGCACTAATTTTCCAATTTAAGTAGTGGTCTCCTCGTCTCACCGATATACCCAACTCGTATTATCTCACGGGGTATACCCCGCGGTAGTGGGGATAATTCCGCGACATTTATCGGCCATGCCTCGGCGACATATATGGAGGATTGATTGCAATAATTTTTTTTCCTCCACGTTTATGCGGCCGATCATCGACACCTCGTTTCATAGGGCACGTAGCAACAAGGGTAATTAGAAAGTTTCATGACTCGATATCATCATCGAGTAGATGATAATATCCCGCGCCGACAGTGGATCGCGCGTGTTGCTAGTCGGCGCGGGTCCGCGTCGCGATAAACTCTTTTACGATCAGACGTCGCGGTTATTATCGCGTCTACGGCTCACTAAGCCTGCCTTTTACGCGCCAGTAAACGTACCGCCCTCGCGCCAGACCTGCCTTTCGCAGAAGTATCCTGGAAGAGGGCTTCGCGAGTCCTCCAGGCGGATTCGACGCGACTAGACTCCTGTTAGCTCGAGAATCAGGCGAAATCGGTGTTCGGCGTACCTGTAGAACAGCTATCGATTTCGACGGTTTTTGGATATGCTATAAATAGACTGCGGATTATATGCAGTAACGACAAAAATATATACGTGAAATATGAAATCGTGAACACAGAAGAATATAAGAATATTACCATTTTCGACTTATTAAAATTATTGAACAAAGAAATAGAATCTGCCTTCTGTGTTTCACAATTGACTTAGACAATTTTTATATTGCATAAAAATCTGCAGTCTAATAGTTACAATCAACACGTTAACTGCCACGTCAGTCACATACGACTGGCAGTGATTTTTGACTGGTTTTAGAAATTCATTTTTACTATAAGATATCCAGATATCGAATTTTATTGGACTCTTTCGAATTCAAAAGGGTTAAGACAGCATCCCCTATAATACATTTTCAATTTCTAGTTGTGGTTTCATTAATTAAATTACTCTGACTTTGTAAGAATCTCTCGGGTTGATATTTGGCACTTAACGTGTTGAAAGTCGGCTGTTCGATCAAATTGCTACGAACGGTGCACGAGGTTGAAAGGCGTTCTCTCAAACATTGTTTCAACACACCTAAATGTATATATAATTTAATAAAAAACATAAACTATTCAGGAGAGCGTAAAGAACCGTCCCACGTAAGAATGCTCCACAAATCCCTTGCGTTTGGGACGGAACAAGTTCGCAAAGTCAAGAACTTGTTATTGGTTTGCAAATGAATTTTCTCAAAGACCGGCTGCGATGGAAAGGCAAGATCGGCGCTGGACGGTGGAAATCGGGAAGAATCGCGGCGGCGTGAGAGCCGGTCGGCGAAAATTGGTTGGGCAAACTCACGTAACCGTGACGCCGGCAGTTAATGCGTCCGCGGGCCACGTTGAAAGCCGGCGAGAAGCAAATTTGCGACTCCATTTAGAGCTAATCCGCGTCGTCTAGACGGGACCGAGAAATTGCGCGGGGCTTGAACAAAGTCCGGCTGTCGTCGGTGGAAAAACCGAACCGCTGCCGTCCGTCCCGACGGGATCCCGTCCGCGCGAATGAAATTACGGGAAATTGGATTTACGACTCTTACACGCCGTGTGGGAAACAGATCGATCGGCGCAACGGTAGAAATTGCGACCGACAAGATACCGGGGAGAAGTTGAGGGCCGTGGGTGGACCGTTGGTTGTACAGGGTGATTCACTGGGTAGTGCACCCAGGGCTGTGCCGCCACCAAAAATTTTTTCATTTTTCAGTTCACAAATACGAGCGAATTTACATTGGAGTCAGCGTTATCAGATCGGCGGATATCTGGGATAATAGTGGGGGAAATGCTATAGTCAGAACCTGCGTGACGTCACGAAGCTATAGTGTAGTCTGACCCAGTGGGTCATGAACTAGTGTGGCAGCAGGGTGCAGGGTGTAGGAAGCCAGATCGAGACATTTCTCCCACTCTTCCCTTCTTCGACGCCATTTTCCCATTCCCCGGGACGAGCATCCCTACGTTTCACATATCGGTCACGTGACGTATACGCGCACCCAATTCGCGTTGCGTTTGTGTGTGCCTTGTGGCTAGCCTGATAATGGCAGAGAGAGGGTAACTGTATTCCCCTCGGAGACACGAGCAGCGTTACCAGATCGAGAGATTTGAGGGGTAAATAGATGAAAACAGGGGGAAATGCTACAGTCAGAACCTGAGTGACGTCACGAAGCTATAGTGTAGTCTGACCCAGTGGGTCGTGAACTAGTGTGGCAGCAGGGTGCAGGGTGTAGGAAGCCAGATCGAGACATTTCTCCCACTCTTCCCTTCTTCGACGCCATTTTCCCATTCCCCGGGACGAGCATCCCTACGTTTCACATATCGGTCACGTGACGTATACGCGCACCCAATTCGCGTTGCGTTTGTGTGTGCCTTGTGGCTAGCCTGATGATGTCAGAGAGAGGGTAACTGTATTCCCCTCGGAGACACGAGCAGCGTTACCAGATCGAGAGATTTGAGGGATAAATAGATGAAAACAGGGGGAAATGCTACAGTCAGAACCTGAGTGACGTCACGAAGCTATAGTGTAGTCTGACCAAGATGGTGACGCCGCGATTTATGTTGAGCATGGACATGCTATCACGATTCTACGCTTCAGATCGTGAGGCTGCTAGGTAACCTCACTATTTGTACGTTTGTGTGGCAATTCACGTGACGTCATGTGGTCCTTCTGAGAGACTTTTTGAAGGTCGTCTACCTTCCAGTGACGGAAAAGCAATATCGGTCCCACTCGTCGACATTGAAGTGTAACCGAAAAAAAGCGTTTTCCGCTGCGATGTTTTGGTGACGGCACTGCCTCCGAGTACAGTACTCACTGGATCACCCTGTATATACGACGACGTCGATTCGACCGTTGGAAAAGCGTGGAAAGCGTGGCAAGCCGGCCGCTCGCGAGGGAAACGGATACGGAATTGCGGAATCGCGTACAACAAGAATATAAGAGGAATCGCGCGGTTCGGCCGCAGAGTCGGGAATAGCGCGGGATTGCGGACGCGAAAGTTCGTTGGTCGTAAAACGAGCTTAGAGCCCGGCGCCCATCCACGGAGCTTTCTCTCCCGACGTTAGAAACCAGTTCGAATCTGCCCAGGGTGAAACTGCGAAAGCTATGGCCGTGCCGAGCGACGGCAACCGTCGAATCCGCCCGATGGTTTTAGTCCGCGCGATTTTCTTCGGTGCTCGGGCCGGCGAGAACAATCTCGAGCAACGTTTCTCAAGCTTTAGGACGTATTCAATTCTTAATGGACAGCGGAACGGTTGCCGGCAATTTGTGAAAGCTTGTCCAGAAGTTCTCGCTGAATATTCTTACGAATTCGGACAACTAGTGCAAAGCTATAAAAAATTAATTCTTGTCTTGTATCATTTTTTTGTAGGAATCGTATAAGAGTTCTCGATATGCAAGATGCTTCGCCTAACTTGATTACCTCGATTAACTGAATACTGAATCGTACACTTCATAAAAATTTTGAAACGTGTCATTTAAATGGCTTTGAATGACGGTACTTTTTTTTTGTGCGCGTTTCGGCGATTTCAAGGTTTAGCAGTTACTCGAGGTAATCATGTCAGGTGACACGGTTAAACTATAATTAGTGTTTGACGACGACGACTCAGTTTAGTTGACGACGACTACGATTCAGTTTACGGTTTCAAAACTTTTTTGTAATACGTAATTTCCTAAAAAAATATTTATTGTATGCCTATATGTTCTTCAATAGCTGTACATTAACAACGCCAAAATAGAATTTTATTTCGGTTCAAAGAAAATTAATAACATATATATTTATTGGACTCTGTTCAAAATCTTCAGTATGACTCGATATTTCAAGGGGTTAATTTGCTCTGAGGAAAAGTTTGCCAAATGTTACTGTAATACACTGAATTCTCGATATATGTCAACAACACGGATCTTGCCAGCGTCGTGTATCGTCTAGGAGACACACCCGAGATACCCCGCGGTAGTAGGGATAATTCCGCGACATTTATCGTCCAGGCCTTGGCGACATATATCACCACTAATCCACCAGGCTCCCAAAAAATATTATATTACGAATACCTAGGCCGCAGTTCGTTGACAAAACAATTCACGAAGAAGTTGAGAAACGCCGACTACAGACCATAAATTTTGACAACAGTAATTTCCAGAAGTTCTGCTTAAATTCCGTTGATTTTCACGGTAAACGAAGGTTCAAGCTTAAGAATGAAGAAGTTGTGCGCTGGTCGAAGAAACAGAAAAGCTACAGTGCACTCGTAAACAGTCTATTTCGGTTGTCTGACTAATACTGATTCTACTTAAGGTAACCAGAACTAGTTTTATGGGTATACACTGAAGGTAAAGCAAAGTTAAGGACCGACAGTTTCTAGGAAACTTTGCGACCTGTACGCGATGCTCTTGGTGGATCTAGAAACCCGCATAATCTTGAGCTACACTAAGTAGGTATGTTCTCGTAACTCACAACTTCCAGCTATCTTAATCGAAATCGATAATCTTAAACGAAACGTAATGTGCTTTCTACATGGTCTCCTAAAAATATGCGACACCTCGAAGTGTGCGTTCCATTAGCATAGATGCAGATCGGAAGGTTCTTCGCTGCATTACGAATTCAGATTTTCTTTATGTCAAGAAAAGCTATGAGAATAATACGCAGCTGCCTGCTGCAAATTTCATTGTACTCTTTTCTTCCTAATAACATTTAGCAACCCCTAATGATTTGCTCAACTAGCAAAGCGAAAAAAAGACCATACAATACAAATACAAGGGAATACAAGTCTGAGAGCCCCGAAGCCCTAATTCCGCGACCAAGTTCGAGTTACAACGACTATCCCGAGCACTCGAACACCCGTATAACAGGATTCCAGTCCAGCCCTACTTCAGTTGATTGAAGCAGCTGCGAGGTTGGCGAACAGTCTCAGGGCGATTCCGAAGCCGACTTCGCTCTCCTCAGCGCGGTCTTCAAGGTTCGCCCGCCGCGGAATTGCGAAACACAGGGAATATTCCATCGTCTGGGAATCCCTGGAGACCTGGTGGATCGAGGACATCGGTTCCCAGCGCCAGGCTGACCCGGCATAAATATTCATTCCGGTGGCGGAGATAAATATTCGTAGGGTGTCGCGCGAGCCCCGGGGCCACTCGGCCTCTGTCGCGCAATCAACGGACCTGTAATTCTCACCTGGCCCGTGTAACTCGGCCAGTTACACCGTGTTTTCGAGCTTAATGCGCCTGGCTCTCTCCTTGGCCGAGTGTGTTCTCGGGTTTCCGGGGAAATGAGAACGAGAACGGTTCCCGTGCATCTTTTCGAGCGGTTAACCGAGCTACACCGACGCGGTACGCTAATCGGCCGGAGCGCGGCTCGCAAATGCTTTTCTTCGGAATCATGGTTCTCGAAGGCACCCCCGGAACAACCGCGACCATCCCCGGCCCGTTGTCGTTCCGCCGGATAATGGGAAAGTTTGGCCAAACACTTTGGAAATCCCCTGTTTATGCGGGATCAGGCTCTCGAAATTGCAACCCTGATTTACGTCGATATCGTAATATCGCCGGCCCGGACTATCTCCCGCGATAATTTTGAATTATTTCGCTACCATAATGCACCCTGGGCTGCGGCCCACTGGTTACCCTGGATCGCATAATTGTATTCGCTCGTTCCTTACAATTTATCCCTTTAAACGAAAATCTAACTACACGGAATTATCACGATTTTGATACGACGTATTGAAATTTACAAGTGTACATCAGAGTTCTAGAGAACACTGATTATCGCATAATAATTTGATCATCCACTGTATTTTCATTCCAGAACCTGGACATTTGTCTGACCAATTTTCATTACATATTTTTTGCTGTATGCATATGTAAGTGTGTGTATTCACACTTACCGCATTCAGCCCCAGACTTGCAAGATAGCTCAACCTTGTCCTTAAGTAGTACAATTTTGACATTTATATAAAAACAAAAACTTAAACAACCACACGATATAGAAGTTTGCTTAAAATGAATATAACCAGAGCATAGTGCGCTTACAAAATTTGTACGAAGTCTCAGAAACTCGATACAAATTTAGTAAAGCAAAGATGGTTCGAGTGCGAAGGATCGAATGTTTGCGCGACGTAGTTAATTTTGAGGAGACTAAATAGACAGTCGAGAGTTGCCAGTGGACGTTCAACTTCGGTTTAAACCGCGATGTTAATCAAAATGGTAATTTCAGGCGTCTCATCTTGGATATTGAACTGTCCTTTAAAGATTAGCAGAGTTAAGTTGGATTACCAAAATGCGTTACCTAGGATCTTACCAAGCTTGGCTTTCATATCCGTCTTATCGGACGCTTTCCTTCCAGGCTTGCGTCCCCTCTTACCCCCCTCTTTCCGATCACCGCGAGATCCCTCCTGCAAAGACAGAAAATTATTGTCAATTAATCCACCAGTCACTTTGAACCTTAATATCCATTTCCCGCCGGAAAGAAAAGAAAATCGATCGGATTTATCTTTTCATGTCTGCCTTCGGTGCCTCTTGCTGCATTTTCGAACTTTTCGATTTTTGCATACTCGTACGGTACTCTTCCGGCAATTCATTGTATACGTTTATTTCAATCTTCGATATTGAAAAAATCGTCTCCGATCACGGAATCCTTTTGGACCGTAGGCTTAAAGAGGACTGTTTCTCTCAATTGTATTTCAGTCATAATCATAAGTCACAAAGACCTAGTGACCTCCACAGAATCGTTCCTTCTAGCCATGGTACATCCTCTGACCAACTAACCACCTCTTCATCAAATCTATCGCAGACAACTAGCTGCATGCTGGCGGAATCTCACGAGTTAGCCGAACCTGTTAAAAATTTCACAGAAAGCAGACACCCGACGATTAACAATTACACAGTCCATTCGTTTCTACGCGCGTCGACTGCCCGAGAGGCTCTTAACCATCGCCCGCAATCAATACCGCAAACTCAGGCCGGTTCATTGAATAGACACGGAATGTGTTATCCTACATCATACTTCCATTATCGTGGTCTGAAATTATTGAACGCGGAAGACTGCAAGTCTGCCAGCCTGTCGCCCAGGCTCCACCCTTCTCTGGACAGTCGAGACGAGTATCGACGTCCGAGTAATCGAGAACGCGACACCGAGGAGAAATTTTATACGGCACCGAGAAAGTCTGGATCGCCCAGCGGGCGTCCAATCTCGAAAATCGAAAATGATTTCGGGATAGACGACTCGAGAACGCTCGGCTCGAAAATGGAAGACACGAGTCCTCGCGTGATGCTATTTCGATCCGTCGGGGATGGTATCCGCCTGTTCCTCCCGCAGCGTTGATTAATATCTCGAGCGACTTGGTTCGTGCTCGCGGGAAACAACGGGCCCGACGTTTTCAATGGAAACAAAAGCTTATCGAGTCACGAGAAACGGCTCGTCGTCTGGGATCCGCTAAAAGCTCCCGCCGCGGAACCTCTATCGGGCCTGCCTAAGCGTTCGCAACCGCCGGCGCGACGTCGACAAATATCCATCGACGGATAACCGTGCGTCGAATAACATTCCCGGAAGATGCGTCTCGACTCGCGATCCAGGCTTAGTCGACTTTGCGACGCTATGCCTCCCTACCCCAGTCTAACGATTCAGCTTCCGTACGGCTGGGAACTAAAGAGACAGCTTTTAGAGCTGCAGACAAGTCCCAGCGATGGCTCCGGCTAATCCCTGGCAGCTAATAAAGTGTCCAAGAGCAGAGTCGACTCTTTGATCCTAAAAGCTATGCTTTTTCCTAGAACTTGTTGATCCGAGTGTCGTCTGTTAAGAGGATGACACTATCTTACAGTTTCGGGAGGGGGGGGGGGGTATCTTTGTCCTACGAGAGACTAATAAGGGAACGAAGAATCGTTCCCATCCTTAACGAACAAATGATTTCCTCGAGGGGGCTGGTACACGATTTTCATAGCAAACCGGTGACAACAGTTAGTCCGCAGTTCTAGCGTTAAGTGACCTATGGATGGCTGCCGGTAACAAGCGTCACGGCCACTCAGGCCGAGTTAGCACCCATAGACATAGCACGTCGAAATCGCCAGACTCTCGTAACGGTGCGCTGCTGCAAGTGCAAGTGTTATGACAAGCTTAACAAGAGGACATCGAGTGATCCGTTGAAAAAACAAACAAAAGGAATAGCGGAGTCCATCGGGGACGATTGGGGAAGACCGACTGGCCGTTCCCGAGGGCGGAGAAAGAAAACGGTTGACGGTGTGGAGGGTGGGCGTGTCCAGACCGAGCGAACCCGTTAAAATTTACACGTCCCTTGGGCACGGTTGTTACGACCAGCAGAGGCGGCCGCAGGCTTAGCTATGCATGTGCTCGCGGGTGACAAAATACAAATTCAGTCCCCTTTTAGGGGAGCTGTTTACCTTCGGCCCTATCCTTGCCTCTCAATCCTATCTGGTATTAAATCTCCTCGAATCCTCTTTCTTTCCCTCGACCGCTTCCGACTTCTTTACCCACCCTCGCAATGCCCATCCTCTCTACCTATCTACGCATCTCTCTCTCTCTCCTCCACCTTCCGTCTTCTTCTCTGTGTAGCTCTGTCTTTGTCTTGCTTTTTCGAATTCCTCTTGCTTTCTTCTTCTACCCCTTATTCTCCCTTGTTCCTGCTTGGATTGAACGAAATAATGGAAACACCTAGCGCGCCAAGATAATTCCTTATTGATTTCTCCTGGGGATTGTTCCTAAACGTTGTTCAACAGAAGATCGTTATCCTATTCATTATTTCAGTAAGTTTAAACTGGCGAGGGATACCCTTGCGAGGCTATTGATACTTGCATGAGCACATCTTCCTTAGGAGTGTTATCAGTCAGAGGGGTATGAAACGTTGTAGAAAGTTTTATAATGAGAACATCGAGAAATGACTATGGATTACACATCGTCGCTTCATTAGTTTCAATAGCTTCGTAGTTTGCACTCAACACGGTTCATGAATAGATTATGTACAATTTCGTGGCAACTAATCTTATAAGCACACGACTCAAATGTTTCCATTATTCTGACCGACCCATTTATCTCTAACTCTGCCTTGCTTTGTCTATCTTTTGCTCCCTGTATCTCTGCCCATCCTCCACTCCCTCAATCTTCCTCTCTGTCTTCATCTTGCTACCTCTCTACCTTAGCCTCTGTATTTCTTTCCTTTCTTACTTTAGTCCGTATTTAGCTCCCTCCGTCACTGCTACTGTCCACCGTATGCTCCCTCTATCTTACTATGAGATACTGGTATGTGTCTATCTTTCGCTCTCTCTAACATCTCCGGTTACCTCTTGCTACCTCCACACCTTTCTCTATCTCTAATCCACGACTTGCTCCCTCTATCTTTCACGCTGTGCTCTGGCTTTGTCTACCATTTGCTCCCTCTATCTCACCCAGTGTTCATCCTCTACTCCCTCAATCTTTCTCTCTGTCTGCATCTTGCTGCCTCCCTTCCTCTATTTCTGGTTCATGTCTCGCTCCCTCCACCTCTCACTCTGTCTACATCCCTCTATCTTTTGCTCTATGTCTTGCTTCCTCTATCCCTTTTTCCGTCCTTCTTTCGCGGCCGCCGCAGCTCTTTGTGGACAGAAAATGGAATTGGTGTCCCGCGATGAGCAACGAGATACGGGAACAGATGGAGAAGGAGCAAACCAGAGGGACAGGGCGCGAGAGAGACGGGCACGTTCCTGTAAGGATTTCGCGTGTGTAAAGGCCGACTATTACGACGCTACCGACCCCGTCTTAAAGCCAAGAGTATAATTAACTCTCGACAGGTGATGTCAGTGAACGAACAACTCCGCGCTGCGTGGCGGCTAGGTGGTTAAACGGAAAAATTAGATTAAGCCGTTTTGTACTACTTCCGCGTGCGCGATCTGGGTCATGGAACATGTCCGCTGTCCCGGAAGCCGGGGAACCACGTCGATCGACCACTGACGCTGACACTTCCGTCGATTCTCTGGCCCGACACATATCGCGACCGACGATACGCGATCCCTCCTGTGCCTGACAATTTTCATCGACGACAGCAAGAATTTCGCCGATTCGCGGAGTCGTTTCCGTCGTCGGTCCCGGCTGAACCGGGGACAGTGAAAATTCTCGGAAAATTCAAAATCCTCGGCGAACGTCCCAAAAACTCTAATTTTCGAGCTCCTTTTTGTGTCAAATGATAGCGTACATCAGGACATGAATCGGTGTCAATTCTCAAGTTGAGTTAACAATTAGTTTCTGAGGGGTCAGAGGTTAACGTTCCTTCGCGCATAGACATAAAACGTACGAACTTTTAGATCAAATTTGGAGACCGGTTTCCCAAATTGGACCGTCGAAACTGCTTTGAAAATACGGTGAATTCTCTATATATGTCGCCAGGGCATGGCCGATAAATGTCGCGGAATTATCCCCACTACCGCGAGGTATACCCCGTGAGGGGCCAAGAAGAGAGACCTCGGTCGCCGGGGTGTGTAACATCCAGGTGGCCAGGTGACCACTACTTAAACTAGAAAATTAGTGTAAATATGATCGGAATTGTATCGTGTTCGGTATCATTTTAATCAGAAAAATTCCACAAATATATTGGTGAAAGTCTCATAAAAAAGTAATTGATAATAAAAAAAGTTTAAGTTTTGATTTAAAGACCTGAGCTCACTCCAGTCTCTCACCGAAAGAAACCGATACTTTAATCGTTCATTGCACATGTAAATATCATTGGAATTATATCATATTTGGTAGTGCTGGTCTCACACCGATATACCCGAGCCGTGTTATGTTCACACTACTTGGCGACCTCGACGGCGAGTATCGCTGTCCTTTTCTATGTTCGGAAAGAATAGTGACTCCTGGACGATAAATGACATCGAGACCCGTGCTGCTGACATATATCGAGAATTCCAGCTACGTAATGTCTCAGACAATTTTCTTTTCGGCTCGAAAATATGAACACGATTTACGGAGCTAATTGCTGAACTGGTCCGACATAAGGAACGTCCCGCTATCTAGAATCGAAAACTCGTGCGTGGCGGGTAATTCGTAGATGGATAGGGGCCGGGTATAGTGAACTGTAACAGAAGAAGAAGAAGTCAAACACCAGGCAGTAACTTCCAGGACAGTGGTCGGGTACAAACGAAACGCGCCGGAAATCAGCGCGGATCTACATTCAGAGAGTGGCTCAATGCAGCCGATGGCATTTGAAGGTGCATATACCCATTTTAGGATGGCACGGGACGGAGGACAATGATCCTGTTGGCGAGGCACGGCCATATATGGGAGATTCGAGACCCGGTCCGGGGAGCCGATTCATCCTCCGGGAACGAGATAACGGAACGAAGAGGCGCGCGATCGTTGTGGGAGAAATTCTATGGTGCGGAGCGGTGCGGAGCGGTGCGGAGCGGTGCGAAGCGGAGCCGGATGCTCGGTAGGAGACCGGAAGCTCGTAAACCACACTGTACACAATCGAGAGCGGAGGCTTTGTAGTTTCGCAGCTCGCCGGACGATTCCCTCTTACGCGTATTCCTCGAGCGCAAAGGCCGCGTTACGCGGCTCGCTTCGCGCCAGCCTGGCCTCTTACGGTCCGCGCGTAACCGTGATTTAATCTACTGGCGTGAAACGCACCACTCGTCGCCGCGCCACACCACGCCATGCCACGCCACCACCGCTTGGTTAATACGGAACGAGCGACGCGGACACGTACCCGCCGACCCGATCCTCACAAAGCCGATCCTCCGAACGCGTTACACGAACGATCGAAATTAGTGGTCCGATTAATCCTCTTGTTTTTACACCCTGCAGCCAGGTGTTTGTCGCGAGCTCATCCGATATTTCTAGGTCGGTTTAATTAACACTCTACCTAGGTTCTATTTTTTTTTTCTTCTAAAATTGTAAGGGCTTAGTCGAAGCAATTTGTATCCGCTCCTGAAAGTATGCAATGTTCGGGTACCCGAAGCGGCAGTCGGGTGGAGTCAAGCTTGTGGATCGATAAAAGGAAAATTAATGGTTAAGTTCAATTTGTAGCACATTCTAATCGCGTCCGCTAAAAATGTCACGAATTACTTGTAACTTTATTTTATCAATAGACTGCGGATGATTATTCAAAATAAAAATGTCCTATATCAGTTACAAAGAAAGGAGAGTCAAATAAAAATGTCTTTCCTCCTTTAACACGTCAACTGCCGCGTCAGTCGCATATGAGTGACAGTGATTTTTGACTAGGTTTAGAAATTCATTTTTATTGTGACATAATACATTTTAAATTTCTAGTTTCGGTTTCATTAATTAAATTACACGGATTTTGTGAGAATCTCTGGGATTGATTTTTGGCGCTGAACGTGTTAATAACTTTATAGGGTTGGAAATCATTTATCGGCGCTACCAAATTCTTTCAATCTTTTTGCCGTTTGTAATTGTACCTACACGTGTTTATTACAAATGCATAAAATCCGCGGTCCAGTTATTAGTATTTCACAAAAGTACGTTTTCGATAATTGTGGAGTAAGAAACGGGTCAGTTTGGTTCGTCTGGTAGTTCGAGAGCTAATCAGCTGAAGATGATTAAAATTAGCCGCACTAACGGGCTGATTACAATAATCCGCCCTCGTTACGTTAGTCCCTTCCAACATCGAATCGGATTCCAGCTAAAGATTGCAAACGGAATCTAATGAACCCGAATATTATTCAATTTAAAATAAACGTAGATATAGCGCCGAACAATTTTCTTGCCGTTCTGGTAAGTTATTAACGTTGGAATAGCTCCAATTAGCGCAGCTGCCAGAGGAGTCGTAAGGCAAGGGGATAAAGCTGCAATGGTCAGACGGCAGGCATTGAAGGAGGTAAAGAAGAAGAAGAAGAAGAAGAAGAAGAAGGAAGTAAAATTGCAAGAATGATATTGTAATATAGTAACGAGCGAGACTTCGCTGGATAGGACTCTGTAGTCATTAAAAATTTCAAGAGATCTCGACACTTAAATACAGACCGCGGAATCGACCACAAAATACGAGTACACGTCAAAAATCCTTGAAATTTCGTCGAATAGCGAAGCATCCGAATGATGTACATTTTCAGCATCAGTCGGGAAAAAAACACGCGTTCCAAAGTTTAAAAGCAGCGACGCAGCGCCGCATTACCTCGTTAACGTTCTCGTTCCACATCGATCACTGTTTTATGTTAATTTCTCGCAGCCGGCGCGGCCAACGAAAACTCAACAAAACGAAAGTGTCGGAGAAATAGGTCGCCAGGCGTTAATGGGTTAAAATCCTCGAAAAAGAGCGAGGTCGGGACCAAGATGAAGTGGTTATCTAACTCAAAATGGTCGACAGAGTTGAAAAGGAGGAAAGACATAGAGGGGATCAGCGGCTGCCATAACGCGACCGAGATAGAGAGAGAGAGAGAGAGAGAGAGAGAGAGAGAGAGACCTCGCTGAGGGACTCGGGGAGTAATTCCGTTAATAATGAAAATTAATTGAACGGACCAGTTCTTTCCGCGAAATGTGGAAGAGCGGCGCGAAGGTGGGGAGCGTAGGCCAACGGAATAGAGCAAGAACGGTCCCCGTGCCTCTGTAATTAAAGGCTTTCCACTCGGAAGGTGATCGTCCGAAAGTTGTTCCGCGAAGTAGATGAAATGGAACACGCGAATTAGCGAATGGGTGCTCGCGCAGTCGGGTCTTCGAACCGTCCAAGTCCCATAAAAGATGCTTCGAGTTCGCGGCAAGTCGCTCGAACAACCATTCGAGCAATGTGTAAGGGTCGATCGGAAACTTCGCTCCGTTCGATTTCGCGAACCGTGAGCACGAAATCCGCATTCGTAAAAATTCGTTCCAACTTAATCGCAACGATCAAAAACCAAGACCGTTGACTCGCGAATTTAACTTGGGGCACGGACTCGAACAAGCCGAGCGAACCGAATCGAGGGCAAACACTTCATCAACGAAGTGTCGGGGATTCGCGGCGGAATTTGTTTGACCGACGATCCAATCGGCGCCAATTTGTCGAACAGGTTCGCGAAGCTTTTCGCGGTCCCGGTAACGCTGGTGATGTACATTTTCCGAGGAGCCGAGTGGGAGAGGGGCGGACATTATCGCGGCGAGAGAGCGCGCGTGGCGATTACCGGATCCAACGAGCGTGCAACCTTATTATTACCTCCGTTCGGCGAAGGTTGCGCGATCCTCGTCGCTCTTTCAACGACGACCTACAAACCGAGTCTCGCAAGAGGAAATCGAGGCTCGGACGAGCGCCGTTCAACTTGCGAACGCCGACGAACAAGGAGACTTTCGGCCGATTGTCCTTCCGACGGCGCTGTCCAGACTCTTCTCGAGCCTCTTTCAAATGAAATGGAACGGCGCTCATATTCTTGGGAACGCAAGGCGTTATGAGGCCCGGCTCCCGCGAGATTCTGGGTCGAGTTTCAATCCTTTCAGACCGGACTTTTCATCAAAAGCGACAATTATTATTTTGATTCTTTGACGAGGCTGTTCAGAGCGCACGGCCGGAATATTGGACTCCGTGTGGTCGGTTAATGATTCGCAGTGCGCGCTGAGTTTTTAACGACTGACCCCATTTTTTTTTTTTTTTGCGTCTGATTCATCAATGGTGAACCGAGATGGAGTACAGCCCGTTCGAGGTACGAAGGAAAATTTATAATCGTTATCAGAGCGAGACCAACTGACCTAGTGGGTTCGAAGCAAGCAGCGCAGCTGTCGGATGCAGAAAGATGTGAAAATCGTTCAGATTTCGAAGATAGAGGAATGAGAAAGGTGTGGAAACAAGGTGCAGTGAATAACGCCGCACAAACTGTACATACATGAAATTAAATTGTTATAAAGCTTTCAGTCTTTTAGGAAGGTTTTAGAAAAGTGGATACTCCTATTCAGTGTTTGTTTCGTTTCAGATTTGAAGGTTCAATGGCCGCGGTACATTTAAATCTGTTTAAAGAGGAATGATTGCACAATCGTTTGGCAATTGCGCAGCTTGGAATCAGGATAGACGAACTTACGAAGCAGAGTGCCAAAGGTGAGCAAACTTGAGGCTCATTTTTTCCCGAGAAGCATGGGCGATGCCCAACAGACATGGAACTCGATTTCCACGTTTCCTAAAGAACCGCAGGGCGTGCCGTCTATTTCGGGCGACGAGTCACCAACGTTTGCAGCCGGCCAAAGACAAAAAGCCCTCGTCCGTTTTCACTGGTCTCGAATTTCCTCGAGGATCCATCGACGCGAAAATTCGATTCGGCGCTCTGCCGCTCGTAGATTACTCGATTAACGGCGAAGTAGACTGGCCCGGATGAACCCGCGGATCGAAGGGCCAAACGCGTGCTGCTCTCGGCGAGCGAGTGTCGCGGAAGCAAGAAGAAAAACGCGGAGGAAGGAAAAGAGAGGAAGCAATACGCTGGGACGCGCGTTTCAAGCCTCCTTGGGCTTTTCCACGTCATTGTTCGGCGGATACTAACCCAGACCGGACGAGGGAACGCGAAAGAGGAAGAGACGAAGGGAGGCCTCGTAATTTTCCAGCCGCGCCGCCGCGTAACAATGAACGAGGCCGGTCCCACGAATACAATGGCAAAGCGGCGCGGCGAAATCATCGTGTGCCCGCGAAAATCCCGTAAATTTCCCTGGAACGCCGGTAACTCGCGACCAGCGGCCGAACTTTCCCGTTCGGACTCGGACACATCCGGCTGGGATGCTGTCCCGGACCAGTAAATACCGGCCGCGATCGAGAAACGACGAATCTCGAAGTGGAATCGCGGCATGACGCTCTTCCCTCCAACGCGGATCGTCATGTTCAATTTTGGTCCCACACGTTTTGCATTTATTCTAAATATGTTACCGATTCCTGTGTATTTCAAACGAATTGAAGAAGGGGCGGGTTGAAATCAGGGGAGGGTAACAGCTACTATGTCTGTTTCTCGAAACAGTTGTGAAAAACTGAAATAATGTTATGTACATTTTACTTGAACATTTACGACAAGAATGGAGTAGACAAATACAAAACTGTAGACATTAGAAGAATTCAATGATGTTAACACGTTGACTGCCATGTGACACATATGTGGGTGACCGAATTGTTCGTCCAGGTTTTAAAATGAATTTTTATGTTAATATATTCGTTGTACCAAATTTGATTAGGATCAGTAAAATGTAAGAAAGTTGGACGACTACTCGATATCATACATTTAATTTTTTTCAATTATTATTTTATGAAATAACTTACTTTGATTTTAGGGAATTTTTGAGGTTTCCAGTTTGGCAGTCAAAGTGTTAAAAGTGTTGAAAGAGACACATTGCGTTTTTATTTAGCTTGAGTTTCTTTTAATTGATTTGAACAATTTTTATTTTGCACAAAAATCGACAGTCCAGTTGCGAGGATGTCCGGTTCTGGCTTATATCGGTTACGGTTAGGTTTGGATTATTATAGCGGTTCTATAAGTGTTACTTTTCGGTTCTGCGGTTATTTTTAGGAACTGAAATATGACAGTTGTAAAACGGAAAGAATATCGGTTCTCGATAATCGTAACCGCAATCGATATAAGCCAGAACCGATATCCTCGTAACAACTGTAACATTATTTCGGTTCTTCGCAACTGTTTCAATCAGAACCGATATAGTGTGACTCCAATGAATGAACACTTAAACTGCAGGTCTGCTGAAATTAGTATTCTCGAATCGTTATTTCATTTCCTAAGTGCTATTTCTATAAGAAGCCATTGTTAAGTTCGTACATTCCAGAACACAGTACTAACAATATTTGATGGTTGTAGCTTGTGTTCAAAATCTGCCATAGTAGTAAATGGAAAAATGGGTCAAATGACCAATAAACACCAATTTCTAACGAATGAACAAAGATACCCCAGCAAATAATAATTATCCCAACTTATGAGACCATTGAACTACCAAAAAATACAAATTGCTATCTCACGACAATACTTACCTTGAGTACGTGGGATGTCGTTCGAACAACCGCTAAATAAATTAATGTAGTGGCGAACAGGTTATAAAACAAAAATTAGATCTCTTTAGCGAAACGTCTGTGAACTTACAATACAATTGCTGCATAAATTTCAACATGAAGAGGGCATCATAAATGTTGTTTTTTCGTTTAATACGAATTATGTTCATTCACTGGAAGCTGTTCATTCACTGCACAGATCACCCTATAACAGTTTGAAACAGTCATTTTCAGAACCTTCTCGGTCATTGGTCGAACGAGCTCGAACCCAAAGCTTAAAAACCGTTAAATTTGAGTGTATCTACTTTCAGTAAAAAATTCTCAAAAAATTATTGTTCCATACACCTGTACGTTTCATATTCAAAAAACCCCATCGCTGTATGCACAAAAAGCACCGACTATAAGAAATCGAAAACGTACTATGCGACAGCTGCCTGCACTCTTAGTTCCGATAAACCATTTCATTTTCATTTTTTATATTTATATTTTACTTTAAAAATTAAACATTTGTGGCAACGATTTCTCTACTCGAAATGTGGGACGATGCTATTGAAGAACTAGTTCCCCTTTGAACGTGCAGAAGAAACAGATGGAAGTGATAGAATTTATTAACTAAAAAAATTTGTTTATTTGAAAAAAAAATATTCAATGCAAAAACGTATATTATCTTTCTTCTAAAGCATACTCAAATATTATAAAACGTCTTCACGACAAATATATAAAAAGTGGGTTCGACGACCCCCCCCCCCCCCACCCCCCACGGTTTCCGCGTGACGGCTCGTGATTCAGTATTCATTGGGTCAACGAACGAATTCAACTTTAAAATCAGTTGATTACGGACGGGAACCCAGCAAACCGTTTAACACGACGCAAATGAAACGCAGCACTGTGCAGCTGATCTCCAGAGTACAGGCCACAATAGTGCCTCGGCTAATAGAAACGTGAACGTGCATCCGCCGATAGCTGGTAACAATGGTGCAATTCAATCGACCGATAAAGAAGATAGTACAAATATTTAAGTATCGGCTAACGAGAACACGCGTGCTTACTAATCGCGAAGGAAGAGCCGATTCGACGGAGGTGCGGCCGCCGCGACGATTTTCGGTTGGTGCATTCGCGAATGCAGTTCGTTTCTGAATGCAGAATTTATGGGTCGAAGGCCGAGCGAGAAGGTGTCGAGCGTGGCGCGTGCTGCTATCGATAAGCAGCCGTCGTAAGAGATTTACGGCGAGAGGAACATCTGTCGGGACGATGTGTCGTCGTTTCGCCACGCTTCAATTGCACCGCGAACGTATCGGGCTATCGATAGAGACGCCGCGGCCAGAAATTCGTCACTTCGAATTCGTTTCTTCGAGGCGTTATGCGACTCGTGATCGAGTTTGTCGTTGCGGTTCTTGCGCAATGGATGGACAACCGGGTCCGACTTATTTGGGAGCGAGTGGCACCGACCGGTAGCGTGATTGCTCGGTAAAGCAAAGACTGCTGAAGACTGGCACTGATATGCAGCAGCCGAGCACTTATACCGAATCAACGTAGAAGTAGGTGGGAACGAAGTATGCAAAGTGCCGAAGATAGCAGCATGGACATAAGCTATCTGAAATATTAATATGATCACAAGGTATGGACGATAATGATGCAATCACATAGTACCCAAGATACTAGGGTAGACATGATGTATTCAAGATAGAGAACCAACCGCGGAGTACTTAATTCATTAGTGCAGCGTTACCAAAGAACTACCAACGCAATGACCCAGCGTTTCAAAATCATTATCTGGTTATCCAACATGTAGCGGTAGATGTAAATATGCCTGAAGTAGATGCTCGATTGATAAGATGATCAATGCGTGTAGAAGAAATGACTTGAACAATGAAAGAATTGATTAGGCTGTGAATGAACCTCAACTAACCCTGCAGTAGTCAGAAATGGTTACTCTTTGAGGATTAACTACGATCTTCCTCGGTCCCTCGTATTCGCATATACTCGCTAAACCAGCGTGCACATAAATTGCCTAAACTGCTAATGTGACCGTAAAGTTCGCACGATACTAATCTAACTATAAAGTACCCAGGCCAATAAAGTGATCATAAAGTATCCAAAACGTTAGCATGTCCACGAAGTGCCTAAGATGCTAATGTAACTATAAAGTGCCTGAGCCCCTGATGTAACCACGGAACACCCAAGATGGCGTAGTCATCGTGTGCGAAAATGTACAGAGTGATTGAAGAATGGATCCAGAAATCTGACGTTAGATAATCCTGCTCCAAAAGTTCGTATAGGCTTCGAGAACCTTTTTCGAAATTGCGAGCGATTCTTCATTTCGACCGAAGCAAGCACGACAAGAAAACTATCTGTTGTTTTTCTGCGGAGATTCCTCGAGAACGTAGCCGTTCTCTTCAACAATCGATAACGTCGAAATACGTCAGAGAAAACAAAGGGAAGAAGGCGTACAGAAAATCACCGGTAATCGTGAAAAGAAAAGAAGCGGTAAGATAATCCATTGTTCTTATGCGACACGAGATAGCCCCCGTAGCGGCTGAATCAAAGGCATCGACATTTACTGCATTTTTTCATTCGTACATTTTTCACGAACTCTTCTTGCACAACTCGTGCATGTTATTGCCGACGAAGCCTAACACTTTTAGTTACAACATGTCTTTTAATAAGCTCTTTGCAAATGTGTACTGTATCTAAACGAAGCCTAGTCATTTTCTTTCAAATGATAATCTGGAATGGAGTTATTTCCTGCAAACAATTTGTTGCTCTACGAATAAAATTGCTATGCAACCCAATTTTATCAGGTCCGAACGTATATAACATCGCAAGAAATTGAAAAATGTACAACCTAATTGAAGCTGTAGGATTTATAAATGATTTTTTGAGGACTGTTAAGTCACAGCTGGTAAGTGAGCTGTTCAACGCGAAAACTGCGCAGTGGATAGCGTATAGTAATTCGCAATTCCCACAGGGGTCAATATTTCAAGTGTCGAACGCATTGTTTAATCAACTAGACAAAATGCGAAACTGGGTCATTCCTGACCCACTATAAAATATACGATATACAGACTAAAACCTAGTTCAATTGATCCGGTATTCAATATTTCGATTCTTGAAGGTTTATTATTCGTGGATTCGCTTTTATAAGTAATTACGAGTTTGGCAAAGGGCGGAGCTGGGTCGGTATTGACCCACTGAGAAATTTACCCCGTACGAACTAAAAACTTGTCCAAGTAAATTTATATTCGATACTTCCATACTGGAAGGCTTATTATTCGTGGATTCGCTATTATAAATAATGACGACTTAGCCAAAGGGCGGAGCTGGGTCGGTTCTGACCCACCGAGAAATTTACCCTCTACGGACTAAAAACTCGTCCAAGTAAATTTATATTCGATACTTCGATATTGGAAGGTTTATTATTCTTTTATAAATAATGACGACTTAACCAAAGGGCGGAGCTGGGTCGGATTTGACCCACCGAGAAATTTCCCCCCTGCGAACTATAAACTGGTTGAATTAAATTTATGTTAACTATTCCGATACTCCAAGGTTTATTATTCGTGGAAACGCTTTCGGAAATAATGATATTAGTTAATCGATGACCCAGCTCCGTGCCATGCGTCGCTCCTCGGCGTTCTCGGCGGAGCACGAGCGAATCCGTGCGTCGCAATTGCAAAACCGTGGATCTGCGAGGTCTGCGACGCAGTCCCGTGAAAAGCTCGAGTTCGCGTTAATGGGACGGACTATGCGAACCCGAAAAATCTGGGGAACCGTTAGCGTTATTTCGCGGTGCGTTTCGCCGGTCGTGGGTCAACAGGGGTTCGGTGGCTTGTAAATGACCGAGCAGTTATAATTCGATGACTGGGCCCGCTCGAGGTGAACGAACCGAGAGGTGCACGCGCGACCCAGTCGTCGCGTACGGGTCGCCGAACGACGGAAAATCGAGAAGAAAAAAAGAAGAACAGTGTCTCTGCTGAAAACTCACCGGTGCTACACGACGTGCGGGCTGTGTCAACTGCGCAGTTGACGGGCTAGAACGCAGCGTTCAGGGACGTGGTGCCGCGGTACCGGTGCCCGAACAGTGCAACCGGTAGCGCTAAACGACTGCGACGCCATCTGGCGGCGCTCCACGCGCGCACGCACCTGGCCTCGGCGGTTCGAACCGCGTGGCGAATTTGCAAACAATGCTCGCTAAAATATCAACCCGAGCTCGAACCGAAAGCGGACTACTCCGTTCGAAATTCCACGGGTATTCCCGAAAGCTAGATATCGTATTCGTTGCACCATTCGGTGCATACTGGAAGCTGGCCATAAAGCGAACATAGTGCAAGAATTTAGAAAGCCGGCATTTTTCCATGGAAAACTTGAACTTTCTCTATAACAAATTTATTTAGTATATACGACCAACATGTTACACAAAATTCCGAAATTTATCCCGGGCTGTTACAACAGCCACCCCGGCCCTCTAAAGATTAATGCGGAATTCCACTGTGACTAAACGACGTATAGTATAGTATAGTATAGATTTTGAAAACATATAACAAAATGTACGACGTCAACTGCATTCAGATTTTCTGGCTATGGTAATTAGTCGGTGGCACAATATGTTGGGACAGTTTAAACAATCAATGTTCCCTAAAATGATATGCAGCAAGTAACGAGAGCAATGCGATTTCGTCGTAAAATTATTTGCAAAACATAAAGCGAAAGAGCGCAGAGAATATTTGTTAAACTTAAACATAAATTTGCTATAACCTGTTTTTCGAAAGAAGACAGTTAAAATGCACAGTTATAATAACTGTCCGTTCCACTTCTATATTGTAAGCTTGAAGTAACAGGGGTGGGGTGGACATCTATTATGACCACAAGTGTATTTCTGACGAAACGATTCGGTAAAAACGTTACTTTGCGGTCACACTACGTTCATTTCTATTTATTGTAACTTGATCGCAGTTACGAAGTGTACATACCACTACGGCTGTACTATAGTAAATCTTAACGTATCGACTAGTCTAATTTCGTAATGTAAGCTAACTATGTATATTGGAACTTTTTAAAACGAGTTAAAGTTCTATTTGACGTGACAGTCTGAAAATGTGTTTCCAAATATTGAATTTAATATAAAGATCGTCTATCCATTACTTACTAGACTCCAGCTGAATCATGACTCAAAACCACCTCCGTTTTCACGATTCTCTTGCGCGCACTTTCAACCGACTTATTTACATACACTGTTTACTCCAGCAGACAATAATAACACGACAGCTACTCGAGATATAGATTCAACGATATCAACTGCGTCGGTTACAAGCGTTTGATATCAAACGACGTTTTACCGAAGCAAGCTCCCGTAGATTCCGCGCCTGACGGTCACGTGACCGAATTTAATGACGGCAACGCCATCGTGGTGAGATCTAGGGAACCAAGATGGAGGGTGGCGCGATCAGCCGACAGGAATGCGAAACCATAAGCGAGTCAGCAACATCGAACGACACAGGTCCACCACACGAACGCACCACGACGACGGTGCACACAGAGAGACAAAAACAGCCACCCTTGTGCCTGCCCCCCACCCCACGATCCCTTGGCAAACCCTCGATCCTACAGGTACTGACGTCAAAGCAAAGAAACAACGCCCTTTGTTGTCGTATTTAGGGGAAAAAGTCGAACATTTTGCCCGCGCGCCCTCTTTGCACAACATGGTGTAATCCGTTTTAACACGGGTAATCCCGTCGCCAGTTTTCCATGGCAGTTTGCATCGCGCGAGCACGTTGTCACCTACACATCAGCCAGAAATTGTTGACTCACCGTCTCGTTTTCCGCGATACACGCGGGCTCTACCTCCATGTTTTCCGTAGCTCGACCTCCTCGTCAAGTTTCCCAGGCGAATCCTCGATGACAAGGCTTCGTTCGATCCCGAAACCGTTCTATCTTCCGAGACTTTCGAAACGACAACGTGTGTCTGTTTACAAACACTGCAAGGTCACTCTGCAGACCCCCAGACCTCCGACTGTCGAGTGTGTTTCATTACGTCACGGCCAGCGAGCTCAGCGCCCCGCACGGTAAAATCAGAAAGCGAGATGAACTTTGATCACACACTTTGGCCACGAGATCCTTGTAAGGACCCAAGATCCTTACAGACATTGCAAATTAATCGGCTTTTCTTTTTCCTGAGGAGATCTCACTGAGAACCCCCGGATCATTTAAATGTCGCGCTCGACGTTACCGATAACTCACGAATCTGGGCTTATTAGTGAGAATCGAGTCTTTTGTATACTCCATTTCTGCTAAGAATGTTCAATATGGTTTAGATACAATAATTCCATAAGGAATGTACAATTGTGGTATCTTGTCATAGAGGTACATGTAGTCTTAAAAAGAAATATTACATTAGATTGAAAAATCGAAAAGGTGCGACTTCCAACTTTGATTGAATTCCCGCGATTTCAGGAGGAATTTCTGAGCCAATTTTAGAATATATTCAAGTTACAGATAGAGGATGGTACTTTATCATAGGGGCACTTAGGTTTAAAAAGAAACCAATAGAAATCTATAGAATCCCATTGCCAGATTAAACAATCGATACAATTTGAAATAGGACCATGAAGGTATAAAAGAAAGTTCAAAATCATGTCAAAGAATTGACTAATTCCGAAAAGTAAAACAAAGTAACAGACCGACAATGACACAAAATAATCTTAATTATTCGCGTTATGATACATTACAAAAATCAAATGAACCAACTAATATATTAATATATTTTATACAGTCTATTTAATATTTAATACATTTTTATATCGAATCTTTTTTCAAATAAATATAGCGTATGTAAATGTAAAATTTCATTTAAAAATATTTGCGATGTATATCTCAATAAAACATGAACTTGATAATTAATTGGATATGCATATAAATGTGATTACATTCTTCTTTTTAACTATCAAGATACGCGAAACGCTAGTTTGACATTAACCGCGTGTACAATCACGTGGTAGTTGAACTGACAATATACGTATACGTACGCTGAAGCATCAACGTTTGAAATGGACGCGAATAACGAGTCGGATATACAAAAACTGTTCACTGAATCTCTAGCAAACGATAATGTTTTCACGATAGCAACAACCGTGGACACAGGTAAATACATATATGTCGTTTGATTAAAAACCTACGCACGTGCTTCTTCAGAGTAACCTCTACTACATTCTAATTTCAGGATTCGAGTGGCAGGCAGTGGATGAATGCAAAGAAAAATTGAATAAAGATATCAAAATTGTTAAAGAGCGTGGGAAGATCTTCTTTAATATATGTCGAAATCAATTTGCACAAGTATTTACCTTTTGCTACTATTTTCATGTAGTTGATTTCAAAACATTGTTTCAACAATGTTTGTACAAAACGAAACTACAAATTTGCTTATAGTAACGAAATTTTCCATGAAATATATTTTCTAAAAATTAATTAATAATTTTTATGTTGAACACTTATTATGTGCCAAATTTTGTCATTCAATAATATATAATTTTTAAAAGACATATAAGAATAGTTATTATATTAATACCATATTAATATTTGTAGGTCCAAGAGTTGAGATCAATAGACAATATATTCATAGTTGCAGATGTAAGAAAGTTCAAGTTCACTGAATCTGGTAAAGATGCTGATCTCCAACTATTCAAAGATTCAGTGCATAACAGTATGAAATTAGAAAAAGGTTTAAATGCTTGGAAATGTGTAACTGGTTTCCATGGAAAAATATATCCAACTATTGAAGACTATAATGCAGCAAAAAAGGATCGTAAACCCTCAAATACACCTACCACAGTTGCAACAAATAAAGGTAGAAAAAGAGGTCAAGATCCATCTGAAACTAAAAAAGATGAACTTTTAAGATATAGAGTAACATGTGAAAGAACTGGCAACCACTCATTTGAGTCAGGAGAAGTTGCCAGGGCTATTGGTGGAGAACTACAAGATAAATATTGCTGGCTTGTAGATTTGACTACGTATTACTTAGAGATAGTTTGCAAATTAACTAATGGTAAGTTAATATGATCACAAAATCACTTTGATAGTAAGATATAACATATATTATTTACAGATGAACTTGTAACACATTTACGTGTTACTCACGAATCTAAGCATCGTAGGAATATAACGTGCTTTGGACCAACTACTCTTAGAGCAACTGTATGTTATAATTTACTACAGTTAGCTCAACCTAAACCAGGAGATATAATAATTGATCCAATGTGTGGTGGTGGCTCTATTCCAATAGAGGTTGACCAACAAATTTAAGCAATTTATATTTGTCTCTATGTGTTCATTGTAATATTCAAAGATGTTGATACTGAAAATTCTAGGCCACTTTAGTCTACTCTCAATCTTATGTTATTGGTGGCGACAATCATGTCAAAGCTATAACTAGAACAAAGTCTAATGTTGATGCATCAGCCTCTGATTGTAAAATTGATTCAATATCCTGGAGTGCATCACATTTACCACTTAAAGACTCATATGTTGATATAGTTGTGTCAGATATGGTAATTATATTAACCATTTGAAAGATATTATTCTAATATTATTTGTTTAACGAATTAATGTTTGGTACAGCCATTTGGAAAACGAAGTGGTCGAATGGTAGACAACCGAATACTTTATAAACAATTTTTAATAGAACTAGGACGAATTCTAAAAAGGTCAACAGGTCGATCGGTTCTACTTACTTATGATAGACGCAGCCTTAATATGGTATGTTCTTGAAATACAGATAACAATATTTTTTCACAAAACCATATTAACATCTTTCTATGCAGGCTTTACAAACGGCTGGAGATATGTTTTGGGTAACAAAAATGTTAGGTGTAAACATAGGCGGTCTAAATGCTGCTGTTTATGTTATGAAAAGGACTGATGTACTTTACGAGTTCTATAAACCTAAAATTAGCAAACATATACAAACGAAAAACAAATGAAGACAGGAGCTTGTACATTTTATTAAATGATATATAAATATTTAATATTTTTGTTACAAGAGTTGATAAGAGTCTAATAAATCAGAACGTTTACATTTCTTGTAAAAACTTTATTGTTCTATTTACGACCATGAAGCACACATTTTTGGACATACTTATGCTAAATAATAGTACTCATAAGAAGAACTTTCTTCTACTAGTTTCCATATCGTGCCTTCTACCTTGTATAAGCCATTCATACTCTCCATACTTGGTATCAAAGGTTCCATGCTGCAAATACCTGAGTTTCAAAGTAAACCTTGGTCCCAACTCTCTCAATCTAGGTTTTCCTTTTCGTAAATCAAATTGATACCTGCAATGTATACATGTATTACATTCTTAGACCTTTAAGGTGATTGCAGAATCATTAATAATTGTTTTACTAGATTTAGATACTTTTACAGACAAAAAATCTTACCTATGATGCCTGAAGAATATATAATCTCTCTGATTATGAAATGTAACAACCCTTCTACCTTTGAACTGAGGTTCGTAATGAAATAGTGCTCCTAACATTCTACCAATTGTGTAACCCAAGCGAGTAGTAAAATTATTTAGAATAACTTCTGGTCTATGTTCTGTAATTTCTTTATGACTACGTCTCAATTCCGGTGTAATTTTAACATTGCTAAGTTTAAAGTATGCTGTTGGTCCATCTGGTAAATGAATGACTAACATACCATCTAAGAAATTCGATAAGGAAAATAAACTTACATAGGTAACATTCTTAACCTATTGAGTACTATGGAAACATATACATCTCGAAAAAGTCATCAGTGTAGACTATAGGCGCATTTATGCATCTAGCAAAAGTTATAATCATGAATTATCTACAGATACATTGTTCGTTAATCTTTTTGATTTCCCCCATGCCATAGTCATTATTACCAGTACATGTACATATTACGTTTTGCATAATTAATCGACTGGGTTTACATTAACAATAAAGTATTTTGTTTCCAGCATTGGTAACTGATAGGAGCGCTCTAGCCACATGGCGTATTTAAACAGTATTAAACACAACAAAGACAGTAGTATAACAATCTTGAATGTACAAAAAGGATACTTGGTTTACACTGATCTTCATTAATAACAATAATATCAGTGAAATCCTTAGCGATAGCACTTTTCACCATTTTTTTCACTCCAGACCTGTTTCTATATAAAGAAGTGGAGTTTGGTATTATCCTTGTCATTTCTCTGCCAAAAATTCTGGTTTTCCTTGTTGGGTTGTCGCAATACGTAATCAAGACTTTCGGGTCGCATGAGTGTTTATAGTAAGACGAAAATTCGTCATGCTCAAAATCAACTTTGAGTTCTTCGTTTTCTTCATCATCAAGGTTTCCAGTAACAGTGGTCTCATCTTTCTCTCTCAAACTTTCAATAGTGTGCGGTACTTGTTTCGGCGCCCCTTCTTGAATTCGTTTCTTCCTGGCTTCTTTCTTAGCTTTCGCTTTTTCTCTCATTAATTTCTGACATTTTTTATATCGCACTGCTTTGCATTTGATGTGATTAAAATTGCTGTCAGACATCGTTGCTAGATGCAAAGGAAAAATGGACAACAGACAACGTGACGTGATGAGATATTGGACGACTTCTCTCGCGCATGCGCGACGAATTTAACATCAGTAAAGTAAAAGTTTAGATAAAATGAGGTACCTTGGTCACCCCGCATAATTTCACAAAATTTATTGATTTAATTTTGAAAAATGAATGTATAATATGTGTATGCCAATAAAATGTTAATAATTAACTTACTAACAATTCGTAGCACGCTTGTATCGTCGACTCGTCCTGAATTCTTTCGGTACTTTCGGTAGTAGTACCTCACTACTTTCTCCACAATATAGATACGTTACTGCACTGGACGCGCATGCGTGAAAAAACTTGTCCAATATTTTACCATTGGGCGTACTTACTTAGGTAGTAGAGAGTAGAGGGGAGAAATGACGATATATTTGTTTGTGAGGGATATTTCGCAATTGTCGCAACCGGTGCGAGCACTACACGTGTGTTGTCAGATTATGTTAGGTTACTGTATACAGTTTCACCTCTACAACGTCTCGATGTTTAGACGGTACAGCGAGACAGTAAGGAAGTCGGAGGAAGATTATCTATACCCTGATTGGCTGACGACTACTGCAAGAGTACTGCCCTTCATGGCTAAGCAATTGAAACCGCCAAATGAGCGAGAATTCATTATGAAGACAAATAATATTGTTTCATTTTTTGTACGCAAGACTTTTTGATAATACTTGATACTGTTTTCTTCGATTATTGATGTCCTATGCACGACATTATAAAGGCAACGTACAGAGTACTCAGTATTACCTATCCTCTCTGGTATTACCAACTTATGAACATTATATTAAGTGACAATAATAATTATTTTGGGCAAATAGAGCTCCGGCTCTCAAACACCATCTCTATGTATAATAGAATAAAGAATAAACCAATAACAATTATTTGAAATTTTAGAAGATTTATTTTAATTAAAATATATTTGTGTATATGTATCTGTACATGTGTGCATCTTTACACACAATATTTTTAATTTAGTAAACGTAATAACTTTTTACAGTTACATTACTTTATGTACATTTAGCTATATCATAGGTCATAGGCAGATAATAATTTATACAGAAAATCCAACAAAAATTGTAACTGTACAGCTTATAAATAAATTTAAAATACTTTTAGCCCTTATGATGTCACAGTTGATTATTATGTGTGAATGTAATATATAGGAATGATGATACCTTTCAAATATTCTTTAGTCCTTAGTCTTTTCAGTTGATAAATTTCAACACTATCCATAACACAAAAAAGACAACTACGGAAAATAGGAATAAATACAAAATATAATAGTGGTGACTTCCTTTGGATAAACGTAATACACGTGCAACAGATCCTATTAAGGATCCACTTGTTCTTTCAAAATCGTCATCCTACAATAACGCAGAAGTTGATAGAATGTATCTGTACAGTTCTAATCACCAATTATTTGTAAAAAAAAACTTACCATTCCACGAAGCATTTTGTCCTGGTATTGGACTTCATTTCCAATGTCAATTGACAATGATTTCAAGGCATGAATCTTATCCTTTAAATGATCTGTCATCCTTTCATTTTCATCTTCCAAGCCATTGTGGCTTGACGTTGATGTCGATGGTAATGGCTCGTAAGCATAACCTGTTAGAAAGTCCAAATGTGTTTTAATTATAGTTGACTATAGTGAACATCATATTCCCATATTGGTTAACTTACTTGAATGAGCTCTGCGCATTTTATTCTCAATTTTGGCAGTTGTTTATAACACTCCTACAACTGAAAACAATAAATACTTAACTGTGCAATATAAATGTGATTATGAAAGAAATGTATCATAAGGCATCAACAGTAAACATATTAACTGTTCTTATTTGTTTTGCTACAATATTCATGGTATATTATTTAATGATTACAAATCAGCTTTACAGCATATTTAAATAATTTCCTAAAATATGGGTGAACTTTACCAGAAAAGTCATAAACAGACATAAAAATTTGATCTCGAGAATGGAGTATGTAAAATATAATATTTTGGTTCACAGATTGTCATTTTCAATCATTTTAAAACATTAATTTTAATAGTTAAATAAATTGTTGTTTTATGCACAAATTATACGACACATAATTACATACCCTGAAAAAAGAACTGTCAACAATGTGCACGAGCAACAATTGTACGTCAACCAAAGAGGGTCAACGTCAACGTCAAGGAGTAAGTATAACAAGAGGCGACACTCCAGAGGGTACCTTTGAAGTCGATCGTTGGTCTGCTTGTATAGGTAAGCGGGAAATTGAAATCAACTGGATTGATCAACTGTGTATTCTTACACAGACGAGTTATAAGGGATAGACCTAACATCACAGCATCCTCACTGATAGGAATTAAAATAAAAAATAGCTATATATAGTCACTGCAGTCTCGCGAATACGAGAAAATAAACAAATAATACTAAAAAACCTCTGATTTTTTTAACAGTCTATCCTTATACCTTGTCTGTGGTTGCATCCAATAAGATGATTCATTGGTTTAAAAATTGACAGCGCGGTTCTTTGAATAGTAAGCACTGAGATTGTTTCATCTAAAAATCACAGACGCCCTCATACCAGAGAGGATACTATCCTCAGGATAGGCGTGAGCACTCTCCTATCCTCTCTGCCTATACCTCGTCTGTGCTCCTACATAAATTACTTACTTATTAATTTCTTTTCACACCGCTAGAGGACTATAAGGACAAGAGCTTTCTCGCTAGTAAAATTTGTTGCAGTTTCTATACAATATCGTAATTGTGTTTTGAAAGTTGCAATACTTAATATATCATATCCATATTAAATTTTTTTATGCAAAGCTTTAGTCAGTAAAGCAATGATAAATGATAATAATGAAAATTTTGTTCAGGAAATTTAAAGTACATTTTTGATTTATCAGATTGACAGGGGGCGAAGGGGAGGAGGGTGGCTTTTCGATGACTCTGTGTAAAATCACACAACAATTATAGAAAAGACTGCGCATGGTACGTATTACGAAAATTGCAAGGGTTCACAGGGGCTCAAACTAACGCAAAAATATCGTAATGAGCAATTCAGAAAAAATGGTCAATTTGATTTCCTAAAAGTCACCCCAATCTTAGGGCTACAATCAAAATCCGGTTTTATATGTCAGAAGCCAGAGATGGGCAAAAATTTATCTAAAATTGTCGAATAAAAAGATAACCGAAAGTTATCTAATAAACTAAATACATTTTTGTTACTTAAACAAATTGTCTAAACAAAGTACGTTCTACTTCATTTTACCACTTGGCAACGTCGCAGGTCGGTGGAGGTCGGTTATTCGAGAATCGAATAAAATTACGAATAAAAGATACATGTGATTTTCATCTATTCCACATGTTCGTCACGAATAAAAAAATTGAATAAATAAATCATCTTCCCTACATCGAGCTTCGAATGAATCTCAATGTTACGCGGAAAATCATACGTCGAAAATCAAAGATAAATTTCAGTTGCGATTATCTGTCGGAATTCACCGTCGAATAAATAGTGGCGCTGCTTTAGAGTCTCGAATAATCGTCAAAGATACTTTGAAAATCATCAACTGTATCTTACGAATAAATTCTCTCAAATCAATTCCCACTGCTAGAGGCGTTGAATACGCATACGCCGCTACTTCGAGATTCGGATAACCCACTGATGACAAATGAAAATCGTGAAAAGTATCTTACGGATAAACTGTGGTGAATATGTATCTGATAAAAATGAGTTCGAAAAAAAACTTTCGGTTATTTTTTATTCGGAAATTTTATACAATTTTTTGCCCAACTCTGTCCTATACCACGTCTGTGTCCCTGAATACATTACTTACTTATTAGTTTCTTTTCCCTCCGCTAGAGGACTATAAGGACAAGAGCTTTCTCGCTAGTAAAATTTGTTGCAGTTCCTACATAATATCGTAATTATGTTATGTTGTTGCAATACTTGATGTATCATATCCATATTCAATTTTTGTATACTGCGGCCATTTTAGCTAGCGCTTATTTTGCTCTGAAAGTACATTTTCAATTCATTAGATGAAAAGTGCCGCATGTTGCTGTCATATGGACTATAATATATAGATAGGCTGGAGCCGTCTTAGGGCGAGTTGAAGCCCGTACTGAACAAACGTGGTATCACCGCTTGTGGGCGGTGAATGGTGGTCCTAATTTCAATAATGGGGGGGAGTCTTGTATTTGGAATTATAATTAACGCTTTTTTTCATAGAAAATTATGTTAAAATACATAATTCTTTATTAATTATATATAAGCTGTTGTTATATAATACATATTACAACTATTTTTAAATAATTTTACTGGAAAACATTTTAAGTTTACTCTTTATTTCACCGTTCTACTAATTTTTTGTGGGCTGCATTGCAGCTCTGTTTTTTAACACTCTTTTACAACTCAATACCATCTATATGTAAAGAAGAACAATTTTTGCGAGATCATTGAAAAAAACGAAAGTGTTTGCATATTTCAGTCCTTTACCTGTGTGTGTTCTGTGTCACATCTGGAGTTTTATGGTACGACAACAATCGCTATTGAGTCGCAAGCCAGACCGTACAAGCGAATGCATTCACAACTTCCAGAGGCCTGCCTCCAAAATTAATTAAAGGAAGGCTAAAAATGCCGTGTGCACTAAACTCCTCAAAAGAAGCGGATTCCAGTCGCTCGTGTCATAAACCCCATTCGATACTTCATCGACAGGGTGACCTTACATATTTCTATAACAGTTCCAAGTGCATACGCTTTGTTCATGATTACACTCCTTGTAATAATTAAATTAAATTAAATATTAATTTAATCTTTCATGCTGCTAGCGGCCCTCGCAGAATTGGGCATTATTTGGGATAAAAAATTATTTTTAAAAAAATTCGAATAAAAGATACTTTATCTTTATTTGTTATTTGAAGGTTCGAATAAAAAAAGGCATCTTTATTGGACGAGTATCGAATAAATAATTTTATTAGATGAGAGTTTATCCGATGAATAAAAATACTTTTTTATATTCGAAGCTTCAAATTACATTTTCATTTTTTATCTTTACTGTTATTCGAATGCTACGACTAATTCTTCCGAATAAATTTGGAATAATTTTCGTCAGCTCGAATAAGCGACTTCGAGTCCCGTCGGCTCATGCCCAGAAGCTCGGGCCACCTCGATCGCCGAGCGGTACAATATGTAAACGGCAGCCGCGCAATCCAATGCGAGAACAGGTATATCAGTGCGAAACTACTACCAATCAAATGACAAAACTTCTTTATTTTTCATTATTTTTGTATACGACTTCCACCAACCTATTTGTGGAGTTTTTCTGATTAAAATGACACTAAACACGATATAATTTGATCTGTATTCACTGGTTTTATCTGTATTGCTATTCAAACGCTTCGAATAATTTTCTTCGAACAATTTTTGCCAGCTGTAAGCTGTTAAAATTTTTGTACAATTTGATTGTGTGGAGTTATACGTGTAGACAAAAGTATTTACTTTGATTGTAATTTAACTTACTTTAAAAATTAACTTATCTTATTTAAATTAAAATGTAGGGAACTTAACATTATATTTTTCTAGAATTGTCTAGACATCATGTCTGGGTCTGTGTTACGATCGAGTGGGACATTGTCATTTTTTATTTATTTATTGACTTGGCCCTAAGAAATCGTTACGGGCTTGGGTACGGGTCTAGAAGCGGGAAGACAGGCTGCTGTACTCCACTCAATGACAATTGACACATCGCAGGCAGACACTCAGGAGAAAGGCGATACAAGTTTCGGGGGATGATCCTTAAACGAGGGATCTTTGTCTATCCTGTCTTGTTCTATCCTCTCTGCTGTGGTATATTACTTACTTATTAGTTTCTTTTCCCTCCGCTAGAGGACTATAAGGACAAGAGCTTTCTCGCTAGTAAAATTTGTGGCAGTTCCTATGTAATATAGTAATTATTTTTTGAATGTTGCAATACTTAATAATAGATCCATATTCATTTTTTGTGCGTTGCGAGCTTTATCAGTCAGCTCTCATATTTTGCTTACAAAATTTAGAATTACATTTTCTAATTTCGCCACTCCTCTAACTTCCTGTTCTACAACGTAATTACCTCATACTTCAGCCATGGGCCCCCCGGTCACATCAGAGAATGGACAGCTTCTAAAGAAAAAATCAATCAAATAAGTTTTAGATAAAAATAATGCAAAACTGTATCTTCTTGTCTTTTATTTATCATCTCTCAAGCGCCCCTTGGTTTGGAGAGAGTTTATAATCGCCTGTTTCTCCGAAAACTTCTCCTGGTTTATCTTCGAAACAAGGATTGAAACTGTTATGAATATCGGTTCCGATTCTTAAAAGAATTATGAAGAACCGATATAAGCTGGAACCGATATTCTCGTAACAGTTCCCCCATCATTTCGGTTTCTTCATAACTGTTGTGATGTTAATGGTAATGATTTTCATAATCTTTTGCTCGCTCTGCCCCACAGTACACAAATGCTGTTAAATAAATAAACAAATTGACGGAATCGTTAGAAGCGAAATGAAATATCCGGACTCCACTGTATAGAAAATGTAATTAATCAGATTAATAAAAACACAATATATTTAGTTGCCAGAAAATAAAACTAGTTTGTTGTAATAGTGCCTTTCAGTTATATATCCAACGATTATACAATAGCGGTTGATTGTTACTATGCTGAATTATGCTCTATGATATATTATGAATTTAGCTGCCGCAAAACAGTATTTAACATATATGACAAATTCTGTAACTTATCTTGCAGTATGCACAACTTAATAACACCTTCACATACACGACTTATATTAATCACATTTTGTGATGGAACAATTGATATACCACGATTATTAACAGTTACTAAATTATATTGTGACTTGAAAATGTGATTTCGTGATTTGCTTCAGCAATTCCTGTTCAGTCGGTGAGTGGAATATCTTCTGTGGAGACATGTATTTATGGCTTGGCAACGTCGGATAAAAAAGTCAGCCATCCGAACTTCGAATACAATTTCTAATAAAAGATACATTTCATTTTCATCTCTGCCAAATACTCGTCACGAATAAATCCTCAAATAAAATCGTCTGGCCAAATCGAGCTTCGAATATCGAATAAAAGTTACGAATAAACACCGCGACATCTGCCTTCGAATACATTCTGAAATTTATTTTTATTCGACGCCTAAAATCGTTCGGATAGTCGGCGACGCCGAGTATCTACAAATAAATCCGTCAAATAAATAGGGGCGTTGTATCCGACCATCCGAATAAATCCTCAAAATTAGCTCAAAGCTCAGACCCTATGTCAAAAGGCTTTTTTCAAAAATTTAATATGGATTTGATATATTAAGTATTGCCATCCGAATAAATCCTGAAGATAGCTAGAAAATCATCCGGAGGCACGTCGAATACAAATCTCGAAACCAGACGCTCGACGAATAAAGATACAAATAACTTCTCGCGATTCATCCGACTTCGAATAGAAACAAAAGAACAGAGAATTTGTATCCGAAAGCCGTTCAAATAATTTTTTCATCGGATACCGCCCAACTCTGCCGCGTGGCCGAAGGGCCTTCGGCGAAGGCGCAACAAAAAGGCAGCACAACCCGATGATATTATTATCCGATTTGTACCGTGTTTGGGCTTATTTTGTTCAGGAAAACATTTTCAATCGGTAGGTAATGATATCATTATGATAACGTTAATAAGAAATAATATTAGATTTAATTGGTAAACGCCAATACGCTACTGGTTACAATGTTGTCTCTGATACTGAATCACGACCATATGGAGCGTATTCATTTCCTTTCCCACCGCTAGAGGGCTATATGGATAAGAGCTCTCTCGCTTGAAAAAATTTGACGCAGTTCCTATATAATATTGTAATTTTGTAATGGACATTGCAATACTTAATATATCATATCCATATTAAATTTTTGAAAAAAGCCTTTTGACCCATGTCTGAGCTTTGAGCTAACTTTGAGCTAAAAAAAAAGCTTGCAAGCATTATATTGTGGAAATTTAGGTGAATGGGGGCGATTCTTGCAAAAAAATCTTTGACAGGACTATCTTCAAAATGCCTATTTTGTACGTTATCCATAGAGTAATTTTGTAATATTCGGCAGCATACTTGCCTGTCACGAGGCGTCTGAAAAAACAGAGAACACAAGGGTGGACTGAAATGCGGAAACACTTTTGTTTTTTCAATGATCGTTGCAAAAAATTGTTCTTATTTAAATATGGATCATGTACTGGGTATTGAGTTGTAAAACAGAGCTGCAATGCAGCCCATAAAAAATTAGTAGAACGGTGAAATAAAGAGTAAACTAGAATGTTTTCGAGTAAAATTATTTAAAAATAGTCTAATATGTTTTTAAAGTCATCTAGTAAAAATCTTACAGTAGCTAAATATATGAAAAAATTTAAAAGATAGTGGTGTTGATGACAATAGCTCATTATTAAATTCAGGATGGTCTCTTTTAAACTTCGATATGAAATGTGTATGTTCTAATACTGGTTAAAAAAATAATGTGCGTGGGATTTTGTAATCTACAACTATGAAATACCGATGGCTGTTATCAAGACAAAATTTATATCATTAGACACTGAAGATAACAAAATGTATGAATTGTAAAAATTTAAGGCTTGTTTATGATAAGAAAAGCAGACTTTGAAGATATAGAAGATCGTTGGTAATTTTTTTTGTAGACATTAATTTACTGAGTAATATAATAATATGATTGCTATATGTTATAATGCAATCCGAATAATAACACTTTTCATGGGTCAGGGAAATTATATAAGTGCATATACACTGTGGAAGTAAAGTCTGATTGGTTTGTTATATATTGTTTACATCGATTCTTCATAAATTACAATACAATTATTTCATATTGTTTTCCCTCGAGTTTATTATCAATTATAATATGTTAAATATAAAGGCACAAACAATGAAAAGTAGTTCTCTACTTTCTAGTTACCTACGATTCTATTTTTACTTGATTCAGTGCTACCGTTGATATACATACATATATATACCTCTAAATGTATACATATAGATGTATATATAATTCGCCACTTAACATTAATATAGATTCTTAACAATAGGAATACTCATTACAATGTTAACCTAAATCTTTGATGTTGAACTTAAATACGTCCATTACGTCTAGATATTCACAACCCTATTAAGAAACGTTCAACGTTAAAACTTCTTTTTACACATACCAATTCCTAGGACGAAGGTGACACACATAAACGAGGAATGAAAAAGAAATTACATTTTCGTGATTCTATATAAAACTCGTACCCTGAACAAATTTTAACAACTGTTAAAACTTATACGCTCTATTTTCCCTCGTATGCCCTTCGATATTTTACATCGTGATCCACGGATACTATATTTATTTATACTTTCATGTCTATAACATTTCTACTTTAACATCAAACGAAGATCGATAAGTTCTAAGAATGTTTCTTGTATATAAATTCAACATGAGTCGCGTACGCCGCGCTTTGTGCACCATGTAACCGTTACATGTAATTATGTCTTTCTATGTGTATCAGTACACAATTATTCTACCGACAGTTTGATCCCCAGGGCTTGACGGAAATTAGGCCTGAAATTTGAATGCGTTGCCATGAATGTAAAAGAACGTTTCTGTGTCCAGAAATTCGGATTGTTAACGATTTGGAATGTTTAATGCCACAGGATGATGTTGGAAGACGTTACTTGATTCTCGCACTGTGACTCTTTCTATATACGAAATTATTTTTGTACTTTCACACACAGTTTCTAGAGTTAAGAATCAAATTTTGAATGTGTCCGTTACATTACCGAAGTTCCACGCTACTGACATTACCGTATCAATCTATCAACAATACAGGTTCATTACTCTGATAGCACCTAGAAAGAAGTTTCAGTTTACGCGAGTCCGTTCTGCCGCAAAACAACGCTTCCGTGCAAGTCCATTCGATGGACTCGCGTTACAAAAAACGACACGTTCAAACTTCCCTCGAATAATTGTATACAAAGTTGAGCAGTTAATTGGTCATCTTAAATTAAAAACGCATGTGTCGGAGGCTAATGAACCATTAGGCAAGAATATGATCGTTTATGCAGCGGTTAGCATCTTAAAATATTGTGATCGACGATACAGACTAAAGAACGTCGTTAGCAATAAATATAGGAAACACGAGACGCCGATTGCATTATTCCTTGATTGTATGATACATTTGTGAAGTTATCTGTGTATAAACTGTTGGTACGGTAAAATGTCAATGAGAGTCTTCCAACTTACAATTAGTTTTGTGAATTATTTAGCAGAATATTTTGAGGAGTTTAGTGAAACAGTCGACGAATGAAGTCTACGGGATGGTGCTGGACTAACCGGAGCCGAAGGAGAGGGTCCAGTGGGCGTTGTTGGTTTCGACCCTCTCCTACTCCGTCTCATTGATGAATAGGGACTCGTTCCTCTGTTCACGCGTTCGTGGGCGTATAGTAACACGCCGATATCTCGATTGCCTGCTTCTAACGCGATTTTTAGAGCGGAACTGCCGTCTATATCGACGATTGATGGATCACAGTCTGGGTGTGCAAGTAGCAATCGCACGATGTCGGTGTGGCCGTGTTCTGCTGCGCACATTAAAGCTGTACTGCCGTCTTCGTCTTGAATGTTAACTGCTGCGCCTGCATCCAGGAGCAGTTGAGTCATGTCTTTGCGACCATGAGATACTGCCAGCATCAAGGCAGTTTGGCCATGCTAAAAAAAGATACAACTATGTTATCGATTGATACTTAGTTTTACAACGAATAATGCTTGTATATAATTCTCACCAATTTTGCTCGAATATTCACGTCAGCTAGCTGGAACAACCTGTTTGCCACAGATTCGTGAGTGGAATTTCTGACCTCTGCGAGTGCTGCTAACATCACAGCTGTGTAGCCAGCGATATTTGCTCTATTAATATCGCAGACTTTAGAATCTAAAAGGATGGATACAACATCGAAGTTTCCATGGGATACTGCGTAGTGCATTGCAGTGTTCCCACTAGAGTCAGTCATGTTAACAATGTACTCCAACAAAGTACTGGAACATTCTTCGAAACAGTCTAAATAATCTTCTACTTCTAACGGATTCGCGTTTACTGTGCTAGAGATTTTGAACCACTCTTGCTGGATGATGTTGATGGCGTTTTTCATCTGGTGGGAGATATTCTTGCTAGGTGACTTCTTCAGACTGTCGTTTAGAACCTTCATGGCAGCCAGCATCTCCTTAGAAGGTTCAACCTTCTTTCTAGGCTTCTCTTGAATGGGCTGGAACAGAGCAGACTCCGGAAGCTCGTGTTTTTCATCGTTGTCTGCTTGTTTCTCCGCCATGTAGATTTCTTGTGACTTTTCATCTTTTCTCGTCTCCCCTTGTAATTGTTCGATACTAGAAATAGAGAAATAGAAAATTCATTTATCTAGATTCCAATTAACCTGATTTATTTGAACTAAATCGTATGCTTTAATGTTTAGCGTTTTCAGGCTTCATTTTGGACAAAATTTACCCTTTTTCAACGAAACGAGCAGACGATACTTCGGTGAGCTCGGTATCGTGAACGAAACGGGTAGATTGTTGTTGTTGTTGCCGCTGTTGCAGCATCGATCTGTCTAGATCGTACACGCGGTTACTCGTTCACCATATCGTGATCGTAGCAAATTTAGGGTACACTTTCTCTGTCACTGACCTCTCGGGTGATATTTACAATCTGACCTCTGCGCACCACTCCGAAAACACTTATGACGCATCCGACGCGCAACCATGGAGTCCAAAAAGCTAACAATCCCCCGACATGCGCCTGTCATTGAACACATGATACATTGATCGAACAGACTTTACCAAACCACCCCTAACCTCCACCCTTCGCCTTGTCAGCGACAGATGGCGTACCCTGCACTTTCCCTGTATTTAATGACTGATTGTACATAATTGCTAAATCGATTTTTTAATAACTGCATTTATTCATTTACAGGAATTACTAGAAGAAAATGAGAGGGTAATTTTATATATACACGAACGAGAGAAATTTTGTGCACAGTATATATGCCACAAATATGGAAGTTATGTTAATATATAAAATGAACTCTATAGTAATTAACGTAATTTGCTTTCCATAAACTTAATTGCTGGGTTTTAATGAAATTTTATGAGACAATTTAGACAGTAAGATAAAAGTCTATACTTTCTACAAGAAAAGCGGACACACCCAAGAATGTGCAAACTACGTACTATAAAATGCTAGTAAAAACGTTAGTAAAATCAGTTCAGTGAATACTAAAAATTATTGAAAGCAATGATCGGTGTATACAAATAATTTTTTAATTTGTTATCATGTTATTGTTTACTTTATGAACTCAACATATGAAATGATTTTATTCATCAAATCTAACATTAATGTTTGTAGACAAATATTTATGAGCAGTACCGTTCATTATATTTAAATTAAATTTTCGTGTAATCCAACAAAATTTAATAATACGAGATTTCCTTTTAATGTCAACCCTTTGCGGACAAATTTTTATTAATTACATTTCTTCCTTCATTTAATTCTTGCATTTAACTTTGCAGTACCTGTTTGACAGGGGATTCATTGACTTCGTCAAAAAGGTGCAGCGGAAACAATTCTCGTCCGCAAAGGGTTAATAGGAGCACTACTTCTCGAAGGCAGAAGATAACGAATGACTCACCGATTGCTATTGTCATACTGCTCCTTGTTATCGGAATCGTATCTGATCACGCTAACGGCCGGTATCTTCGTGTACGTGTCCTGCCGCTTGAACTGTCTCCTCTGTTCCATCGAGTTGTTCAAGGATATGTGGGACGGCCTGGGTATCCTCGAGACGAGATTCGTGTTCTGATGATTCATATTGTTCTCCGCGTTATTTATGATCTGCTTCGCCAAGTTTTTAATAGTCTCTTTGCAATTGTCGCAGTAGTTCGCCGCGCAGGAGATTGAAATGTGTGGTCTGACCGACTCGCCGACGGAGACGTCCGTGAACTTCTTCTTAATTGGCGAGGTACCGAACTCCCTCTTCTTGGGAACCAGACCGGAAGTGTCTGTGCTCTTCACGGTCGTCCGTACCAGATCGTCGACCATCACGCTGACGGACCTGGTGGCTTTCCTCTTCACCTTGGTGTCGCCGTAATTGAACGAATAGCTTCTCGAATTCATCGAGTGGAGGGATAAAGGTTGCGTGGCCATTGGATCAGGACCAACCGCAATGGTCCTTGTTCCAGGACCAGTCCTGACCTCGATACCGACGTCGGACATTCTCGGCTTCACCGTCACCCCCACGTTCGCCCTCATTTTATACGGTTCCGTCACCTGGGCGAACTGGTCCCGCTTCTCGACGACTTTTGGTGGTTCCGGTGTACACTGGCATCCTCTGGACACGGTGTCCTTGATCAGCGTGCTCTTGTATATCCTGAGAGCATCGTCAACGATGACCGCGACGTCCTCTTTCGTCAGTACGTCTTTCATCGTTAGAACGGTGGACGTACCGTAGGATCGTTTCCTCGTTTCTTTCTTCGCTTCCGGCGCGATGTCCTCGATCACGAATTGACTGAACACGAGGTCTCTCAGTTTGTCCCTCGTGTTGATACCGATGTCGCGAAACTTCTTCGCGTCTCTGGCAAGCTTCGGACTGGTCGGTGGTATCGATTCGGTTTGAAGTGGGCTCCGTCTCAAACGATCCATCATCCTCGCTTCCGGTGCGATCTCCTCGTACATTAGTTGGCTACGGGTTAACGTCGACTTCCAGCTGTCCCGCGAGTAGTCGCTCGAGTAGAGCTTGTCCAGGCACGACGACGACCTGTCGTGCATCAACGAGCTGTTGCGCGTTATTTCAGGTACGATTTCCTCGATCTGCAATCGACTCCTCTGCAGCGATCGTTTTATCGGGGTGCTCGTTATCATGCCGACGTCTCGGGTTCGAACCTGATCACGTAACAATACCGCGTTACTTACTCCAACTATTACTGTAATTGCTATCCGCTGAGAAATAAATGGCCGATTTCTATCCGCAGAACTGGTTTACGCGCCCGGCACAAAGCGTGCCAGATCTTTTTCGAATCTGAGAAAGTCTTCTCGTCGATCAGCGACGTTGACGTGCAGTACACGCGAGCGTATCAATTAGAAAGATTTATTGAAGTTTCGTCTTCTTTTATCCGGACAACGTTCTACAGAAATTAGAAATTTCAACTTTGCTCGCGTTACAAACGAGGAATCTTAAAAATCTTACATGAATATGCAAAACCCATTTATCACGCTACGATCAAAACCGAGTGAATTCTTGCATGTTTAAACGGTCTTTAACTTCACGTTTCAATATCGTCCATTGCGATTTCAAACGCAGCTTCTCGATCGCTCGAGCCTCAACGTAACTTCCTTCTCCGATGAATTCCGTTTCGAAGTTTCCCTCGAGTCATGTAATATAAATTCACCAAGTTCGCGAGAAAATCTTCTCGCTTTTCGCGCCAGTTCTAAATTGCTATGGCGATGGAATGAGAAATATGAATTCAACAACACAACGAATGCAGCGAACTATTATACGTATGTACACTATGTAAAACATACTCTCTAGTTTTGATTACTTTTACTTGAAAAAAAAAATAACTTACGCACTTCAAATCTCCAAGTGCAAAATTTGAATACAAAATGTTCAATAGCTCTTCTGAACAAAATCCTAAAAATTGCTCGAAAACCAAAATACCGGTGGCGAATCTCCGATTGTTATCATCGACTCCGCGAAGCTTTGTCTGGCGAAAAGACTTTCTCACCTGTCCGATGTTAATTCCCCGATTTCTTTGGTAATTAAAGTTCTCCGCCCCACCCCCTATGAACTATGCAAATTGTTCTCGGTTCGGTGGAACCGGCATTCCCAAGCGGTTTCGCGCGTTTCACCCGCGCGAGGATCGAAATCAGATCGAAACCCGGCGATAGAGCTTATGGTACCGGAAAGCCGGCCGCCTTCGGGCATTACCTGCTGGTGCGAGACGCCGACGTCCCGCGTCATGACGCCGCACATCGTTCCCATGTCCCTGGTCGGCGTCGGGACGGTGGCGGCGTTCTTCAAATTTCGCTGGGACACCCGCTGTTCCGAGAACGACTGGCTCCGGTGCCTGTGCAACGCGTCGTTGCGGGAATTCGTCTTGCTGAGCTCGTCCACTTGTCGCAGAAGATTTCGTTTCTCCTCTTTCAACACCGAGACTTGCACCTGCGGCGACCATGTGAAAGCAGAGAAAAAGAAATGAGACGCGCGACATCATTAGAGCGGATCGCCTTCGCCCGCGACTCGGATAAGACGATCCCGCTCGTTCAATGGCGGCGACGGTTCTCAGGGTTTCGTCGCATAATACTAACTGTACCGATCGACGTGTCGGCTCTTATATCCGAGACAGTTAAACAGTTGTACAAAGACTGTGTTGCCATTATTGTTTGCTTATCTGCGACGCTTTTATTAACACCGAGACTGCAGGCGTTGCTGCGAGGTGCACGTCTACGCGACACAGAAGTTGGTGCACTTGCTAGTGGGCTGCGAATGTTTAATTTGCATCTTTGCTGCTCCCTTTTGGGGAACTAGAGCGAAACAGAATTGAAGGGTGTCTCGCGATAAGGAGTACAGCCTCTACTTTTTATATATTTTTTGTTTCTATTTCATTAAAAATCAGATATCTGTCAGTTGGCATGGAAAAAAATTAGCTCCAAGTAATACAATAAACTTATTTTTTTCTCATTGTATCATTAGAATATTGTTACTTCTAAATACATTCTTCTTTATTGCAATGATTACAATAAGTACTATGATTACTATTTTTTTCTACTGTGACATAAAAAGAGGGCAGCTTCAATATTTAAATTTTATTGGAATAATAAAAAAGGTGTATGGAATGTTTATTAACGTAGATATGAGTCGATCGTATAGTATGTTCACAATAATACCCGATCGTTAATTGCTTTTTATCAATTTGCTTGAATTGCCTGCGAGGCTGTTTTTTTATTGCAACAGCCCGGTCAATTTGATGTCGTTTTGATATTTGAATGATAATAAAATGTCGAAATGATAAAATTGTACGAAAGATTCGAATCGAAGTTTCAGAAATCTACAATATAATTATAAGTAACGAAGTCCTTGTTGTCATAATTTAAAAGGAGATGTTCGTCATTTAAGAGTTAACGGAAATACTTTGAATGTACGTATTTTATTTAAATCCTTATTCTTTGATAATTGCTAAGATAATACTGTTGAATGTGTAGAAATCAGCACCGATCGGCATTTGATTTGATGGTACCATTCTAGAGGTCACCGACGACCGGTGACGCCGAATTCATTGAAGCACGCATCAATACATCGCAAGGCGAACGTATAAACTACATTAATACTAATAGTAACTATTATAATAATACGTATTACATTTCCGAGACAACATTTTAAAAGCTAGCTGCAAATTCATTTGAAAATTGAATTTGTCATTGTGTATTGCCGTACCGAGGCATGAATGGAAACACTTACCAGCAAATCTAGCGTCATACAGATAAGATAGTGCAATATCAAATTGCACATCGAACAATGCCAACATCTAGGGCTGTTTATTTCCTCGAACATTCCGTACATGTCAACTACGTTCGCGAGTCAGAGGAGACTGATACGATTGTTTCGCATTAAAGATTTCCAAGCGATGTGCTGCACTATAGTTTGAAGGATCACTGTGGCGGGACTAAATGTAAACAACTGTCTAAACACTTATACTACTCTCCACTGTCCACGCGACCTGAACTGTCTGAACTGAACTCGGTAAACTCTTCTGAACTGTGTCAGTGCCTCTGCTAATCTGAACTGTATGTCCTCTTCTCAGGACTCTGAACTCTACTAGTATACTGACATTTTGGGTCCTCGGTCGTTGTCACTTTCGCAGACCGCTCCTTTTCCCATTTGTTTCACGCACGTGTAGGGTGGGGGTGACCGGACCCGCTCGTTTGTACCGATTTTTAATGACTACCCGCCCTTCGGCACTGGTACTTTACGATATGGTTCCTTGGACTTGGGGAGGCTAAATTGTGTACACCTTAAAACCCTGTAATTATGCTTGATAGTTTTATTCAGTGGATGAAGGAAGGATTTCTGAAAAGAATTCATTTGTTACAAAATGGCGGTCGTTTAACACAAAGATTTTCAACGTGTACCCTTTCCGCGAATTAAAGGAAAAGTCTTCATCGAAAAAGAAATCCTTCGTTGATCCACTGGATCGAGTCATTTATTAATAGCGATGACTTGACGATGATTTAATATAAATCGTGTTTACTGCGAAGTACACTGCCTTCCAAGGGAGAGGCTGTTACTCAATCATTTTCAGCGATTTCGCAGCAGAAAAATGTCTGCAAGTTGTACGAGACATGCACTTTTGTCAAATGAATTTCTTCGGAAAGAATTCCTAAAAATCTGTTTCGTTCCATCAACATGGGCCCGTTTTAATATCATAATTCTGCGGAGCGTGGTCGTTGGAGAACATCAGGACGGATTAATTACGCCGGGCTCTCGTAATTACGCGTTCCTGTCGGAAGTATCGCAACGGAATGAATATGCACGCGTGACTCATGCGATGTGGATCCGCGACAAGAAAACACGTAAAACCGAATCGTCGGGTGCAACGTTTACCTGTAGCATGGGAATCGCCTTGACCTGTTCCTCCAGCTCTTTCATCCGTTCCAACGAGGCCGCCATCTGTTCCCTGATGTTCTGGAAAATACAGAAATCCCACCGTCTGCGATTATTCTCCGACGTTTACGATTCCGGGGCTACCTTCGATCTTTCTATACTTGTTGCTCGCCTCGTACCTGTAGCGCGCCCGTGCTGAGATTCGAGTTCCCGCTGCCAACGCTCGCGTTGTCAAAGTCACCTGGGTGCTCGACCGGCGTGTTGTTGTTTTGTATCGGTGTGGCAGCGTTCGTTCCATCTGAAAATGTTTCCAAGAGAATTTCTGTAGAAATAGAATAGTACAAAGAGAATAGTTTTGCAACCCTGTGACTTTGAACAAGGAACTAGTTTTTCTATTTCTGAAACCTCTATGGAGATTTATTTCTGCTTACATCTGTATATTTATATGAGTGTGCATGTGTGTGTGTGTGTGTGTATGTGAGTGTATAAATTATATTATTAACCTTACACATTCTTTCAGGATAGTGAAGACATAAAGCAAGTAACTTGGCTATGCAGTTAACGCCCTCCCTTAGTGAGGGGTTACTAAGGGGTAGTTGCAACCTTATTCTTCGCAGATTCTTATGCAACTCTGTTCTTTGAGGGTTGTAGAGATTACATTGTCAGGCTACATAGTTTACAGCTTCATTCTCACAGTGATGTTTGCATTCAAGAAAGTTTTTATCAGTAGCCAAATGAACTAAAAAAACTGAAATTTTATTGAACTGAAATGGCTGAGTTTTAAATATGTGTCTAGAAACGTTTCGACGCTTTCTTTTTCTAAACAATGAGATTCTTATCGATTCTTATTTGCTGAGAAAAAAATTTTATTCCACATCTATTTTATCTACTCTATATTTGTATTCTTATTGATTCTTATTTGCTGAGAAAAAAATTGTATCTATTCTATCTATTCTATATTGTATTCTTATTGATTCTTATTTTCAAGCATTGATTCTTCTTTTCATTCCAGGAATAATATAATTGTGAATTATGTTAGCTGTCCACAATGATTGCCATACGAATATTGTACGGCCAACGCTGATCGCTATGAGATACAGAAAGCCGCTTTCCATGCAGTCTTAATGACAGGTCTTAATTGCACTCTCACGACCTTTGAATTTTTAACTAATCGTCATTTAATATGTGTGGATGTATACAAACATTTAGGCAATCGTCGATTATAGTGTCTTTAATATTGCAAGGTGAAATTGATTTTCACCTGCCAATTCGATAGGAATCAACATAATTTATGTGAGTTTTGGATTAAGGTTTATCATTTCGAGAGAGTATGTTTCCATGTATTGATTTCGTCAATGATAATCTGATGATTGATTTTCCACGAAATGGTAAAAATTTCCGTATGGTGAGGGAAATTACGTAGGTGAGCATAATTTAATTGGTTATCAAACGAGACGGACGTTTCGATGAAATGGCATTAATGTATACATAACATTTCAAACGAATGTCAACGCACGATCATTCCGCGCGCGAACGAAAATTGAATATTTCGATATTGTTCGCATCTGAAAATCAGGAATTCTATCAAATAACTGATATTATTCATTATGCTTTCAATTAGCAGACCGTTGAATCAACCTTATGTTTCTCTCTTGAAAAATATTCGAATTCGGTAATCCGGTAGACTCAAGGTACAAATACATGAAAATATTTGAGCGAGGGTAACTATTGTTTGACGTACAAATGAATATTTTTAAGAACTGTCTTTCCGATCGATGAGAATTGAATCGGCTCCGACGTTCTTCATTTATTGTTTTCGTAATAGGTTGCTCGAAGTTCGATCAATATAGTTGTGCAACGAACGTTCGTAATATTCGATTAATTGCAAACATTTTGGTGCGTTACAAATATCCCATTTACTGTATACATGGTTGCACATGTGCGCGTGTAATTATGATTAAGTGATTGAGCTTTCCACGAATCAAAGTAATGTATCAAACGCATGCAATTTATTTGAGTAAAACTAATTGCATTTGAAACCTGCAATTAAAGAAATTTGATGCTAGAGATTTCAATTGGGAATTGCGTCTGAAGCATACCTTTCTGTGGATTAACCTAATCGTATGTTTTGTCAATCGGAAACTTTAAATAAGAGTTACTTTCCTAGGTTCAAACGTCTCTGTGAAAAGTACATTTATTATTCTATGCATTGAACTTAAAAGTTCTCTTTCAACCCTTAGTATGCGAAATAGAGTCACTCGGCGAGGTCAATACATATTTTCTTCGTCATTCGGTAGTTTTTAAAAATGCTTGGTATCTTTCTACGTGCCTCACAACTCCGTTACATAAAAAGAAAAACCAACTGGTCAAAATGGTTTTTGGAAAAAAAAAGAAACCTCATTTCAGCCTGTAAGGCTTAACCCTCGCCTTATTTATAATATCGAGTGAAGATTCTGAACACAATCTGTTAAAATGAATTTCAATTTAAGCGAGCTTTTAATCCGAAAGAAAATGCCATTTTGCAGTCATCGATATTGAGTATTCGAGAAAATGTAACGGTAGATATCAATTTCCTTTTTCTCATAAAACGACGGAAGTTGCGATCACTGCAGCTGAAAAATGAATCATAAAGCGAGGAGTTAAAGTTCGATGAACCCAAAAGTTGGAAGTGCTAGATTTAAAGGTAACTTGTTTGACCGATCTCTTGCTTTTCCAAACTTTTAGCTTCAGAACTTGAGAACTGACTTTCCCTAATTAAATAATATTTAGAAGAAGGTACGAAGGTAAAATAAAGGATTGAAGGAGATCCGAGGGAGAGGAGGTTAGGGACCTCGTTGGTTCCGAGGTTCGTAAAATGCAATTTTGGCGGCAATTTAAAGTCTAGATCACCACCAAGTAGCACTTCCGGAGCAACCCTCGCGAACAATGTCTCTGAACGATTCGTCGCACGGTCTCGTTACGCAAGCTGCGTTCACCTGCGGCCATTCAATTTTTTAAATTGATTCTTGCGTAAGTGGCTTTTACTGTGTTACGGCACTGGACGGGCTCGTTGGGTTACGAGACAATGAAAAACGCGAAGACGTACCGGCGGTGTTTCGCGTCCATTCGACGGTGTCGTGACGTAGCGAATTACCGGGCTCGGTGGATCGTCAAAGAATTTCCCTGCACGCGAAAACCGCTCGGTGGAAGTACCTGCGAGCAACTTTTAACATGTTAATTATCCGACTGTTCCACAACGAGTCTGCACACACATGTCTGCTCTGTGTGCACAAAAACGGGCTCTGCCTGAATAAAAACTGAAATATCTCGGCTAGGTAATTCTACCTCCACGAATTTCTAGCATACAATCGACTCGGAAAGTTAGCATCATTGACCACCCAACCAGCAACCATAAATACCAGAGAAATGATGTAATAATTTATTTAGCGAAACTAAAACTGAAATACGGACTTATCGCGTCGATCGCGAATTCTGAGAGATCAAATATGCAGCAATAAAAATATTTATAGAATTTCAACGTACACATCGTTGCTATTTAACTTCTGTTAATCAGCACAGATAATGTGTGTTCTGTATAAAAATCTGCGGTTCAGATCACATTTTCCAAACTTATTCGAACTTGTTACATCGTATTTATTAACATAAAAATTTTAAATTAAATAATTAAGTCGCCTAAACATGTATAGATGCTACGACAATTAACGTGGTGACAGGTCTTCAATTATTTCTTGTTATTGAAAATTAAGAACTTTCAGTTTTAGCTATGTAATAATAAATTTCTAAACTTCTATGAATTTGTCTACATACTCGTACAGATGTTATAATTATATCTCTTGCGTTCGTTCTTTAGGAACAGTTTCATGGAAATGCGAACGATAGTTTTACTTTCTGGGGTAACTGTACACCCCTTTTCCCTCTTTACACATAAGTGTTTAAGTCGCTCGCCACATTCTCGTTCAGAGTTTTTAGGAATATTAGTTTAACTCCTTAAAATATCATTGTACGTTTAGCCTCTTTACAGTAATTTACACTTAAAAAGATAAAAAACATTACGCTGAAGCTACGATTGATTAATACCACGTGGAAAGGAAACAGAGAGAATGATTAAAAATAAAATGTTATAGATACATATCTAGGTTTACGAACCTCTTCGTGCACGTAGGACAATGTAAAAACAAAATTAAAGATGAACAAGCGTGATCTAAAAACACATAAAAGCGCGTAGCCAGGAATAAACGCGAACATGATGTAATTCGCATGGACACATTGCGTTGGGTCACGAGACCTTTCATAAAGGAGATTAATGATTTTCTAAATTTAATGCAGCACTCTGTGTACCGTTCTGTGAGAGACGTAAACGAAGGTTGCTTATGCAAGTGCGCACATTTATTAATTAGCTTCTAAAAATAGAAATTAAATAATAACTCGTTACTTTAAATGCGCAATCTTGTGATCTTATGATGGAAACAAATTCTCCGCTAACATTAAATAAATCAGTCAACAAAATAGCTATTTTCGCAGATATTTTACGTCTTTCATTTTCAGTACTACAAAATTGCAAACTTTTCTGTTTGACATTTAACGTGTTAATTATAGGCAGCGGATTTTCATGCAAAATAAAAATTTTCGAGAAACAAAAATTAAAGAAAACTTTCTCTCTTTATAATTACATTCTTCTGTCTCCACTTCTTTCGCCTAATCACTTTTGTGATAAATGCATAAAATCCGCAAAGCAACGAATTAATTTGTCCTTATTAAACATTCTTAAAAAAAAATTATAAATGTTTATGAAACAAAAATGCCTATCCCTGTTGTATGTAGGTCACTTTAGATTGACTTGTTTAGAATAAAAATACAGATATCATACTGAATCGCGAATTAAGTAAGTATACATGATTAAAATTGTATCAATCTAATCATAAAAACGTCACAAAAATAAAACAATATACTTGTACCCTCAAAGGGTACACCCTGCAGTAGCGGGAATAAATGTATCACAAAAATCGTGCGCATCTCAATACAATACTGTAGTGCCAACAGCTTTATATTCCAAACATTTCTACTGTATATTTTCCATAGTACAGTACAACTGTCAAACAAACATGGTCGATAATAATGTCTGACAATTCCCATGAGAGCGAACGTGCTCGTCGAGTGTGTATGTACGTTTCGTTTCGATTCGGATTGCGTGCATGTAAAACAGGAGCTGATCGCGTTCCGTCGCTTTCGTGGCTTCACGAACGCGAACAACTGGGTTATAATTAAAAAATTACTCCCTCGGAGCCGACGTTAACGTTTCTACGCGGCCACGAGACACGAGAGATCCTTAAAAGGGTTGCACTCCGCCCGCGGACAGTGGCAACGAGAACGCGCCACGCGGCAGATAATGGCGCGTAATCGTCACGTTGCACTTTATATGGAAAAACACGAAGGATTTCACCGGCACGCGGATCAGAAGCGTATTAGGACGAAAAAGCGAACCGTTGCGACCGAGCTCGTGAAAGTCCGATCAGGAGCGAATCCTGCAGCCTCTTCCTACTCTATGTTATCTCGGCGTTACTTCGTTCCGTGTTTAATCGATCGCGATCACTATCGCGAGATTTCTTGCCAGATGTTTCTTCCCGATTACCAACGATTCTTTATGTACTCGTTATCGCTACGCGCATTCCGATCCGATCGGATCTAAGCTAAATCTTCCGACTAACGCTATAACTGGAAATCCGAAATCTTCGATCTTTCCCTCACAGAAACGATACGTTTTTGAAAAGGAAGTACAGTGAATTCTCGATATATGTCAACAACACGGGTCTTGACTGCGACATGTATCGTCCAGGAGACATACCCGTGGTATGTTTACAATCCTCGAGTACCCCGTTTCTCATGTAGGTCTTGGCGACATATATAGAGAAATCACTGTACTGTCCGTACCTCGCAAGAAGTATCGCGGGACACCACCAAGGGCAAATGGGGCCCTCGCTCGCTCCGCCTATCCCCACCGTTGCCACTCCAGTAGTTCTTAGGGTTTGACGTCACACGCTACATAGTACAGTCAAACCTGTTTTTGTGCGGTCCTTTTCTATGCGAATTTTATTTTGTGCGATTTTCTTTTATGCGGTATATGAATGCCAACGGTGTTGGCATCATAACACAAGAAGATGCGCGTTTTGGACTACGACTTCTCCATGTTTAAAATGAGCAATTAAATTTCTTTTAAATGTTTCCAGGTGTAATTTAATTATGTAGTTTTTTTGAAAAGCACCTTTTCGCTATTTGGTAAATCTTTGACATATTTTCGAAGTGAGACTTTTTTTATGCGGTCCCTCTCCACCGCATAAAAAAATTTTCTTTAATATGTTGTAAAAAATTATTTGCTATAGCTATTCATGAAGTTTCTGAATATTTTGTTTCTGAATGTATATTTCTGAATGTTTTGTCAGAATTTTCATTCCGATCGTTTAGAAGAGCAACCGAAGTCACGAGAAAATTTAGAAATTGTAAATCCTCCGCGTTGCTCGGCGTAATTCAAGTGTTAACAATTCTAGATCTCCGGTTTAGATGCGTTAGGCTATCAAAACATTACAAGCAGTTTTCCCTTGCAGATTTTACGCTTGCGGATTGAACAACTGATGAAATTCACAGTTTAACGAGATAAATATTCTCAATGTCAAGGATAACATCTAGCATAAATAATATCATTCGTATTTTCGAAAGTCTTTCGAACATGAGGACTTACGTATTCATACTAAAAAATATTTAAAAAATGGCACGCGGTGCAGTAGAAGACGCAGTTGCGAGTTGATTACGTGTCCCTATCTTAAGTGGAGCTTAATGATAGCCCCGGCTCTGTTGATTGCTGGGCATTTACAAAATATCACCTTTTCGAAGTTTTTTCCTTTACTGATTTTCTTAACATTATTTCCTGCAAACTAAATTCTTTAGATGACAAGCGAAGTGTGTTCGCATTGAAGTCCCTCAAAGAACGAATTCCACTAGGTTCTTGCATATGAAATTTCAGATTTTAGAATGACAATGTCATGAACTATAATAATCTACATTCTAAGCTGTCAATTTTGAACAATTTATGACATTAAAAATGGTTAGGTGATTACAGATCAAGTGTTTCAAAATATACTTCTTTTTATTTCAGAATAGCACACTGTAATTTTCATGCAATTATCTTTATTATTATTTAAATTATTGTACGGTTTCAGCAGCATATCGCTTTCCATGGCTGCCTCAATATTGAAATGGTCGAATTTTATACGCATATAAATATCATTTTACCTTGTGAACTAGAATGATGCAGGAAAAAATGTTAATAAAATGGCAGTCGTGTGAAGCAAAAATTCAGTTTGAAACTTTTTCACCAGATGAAGGGACCTCGACTTCGTGTGTGTGTGCATAGTTTGAAGAAGATCGAGCAATGCAACAATCTCATGTTTCTAATGTTTAACGCGATAAAGCGCTGATGTTTTCTCGACAATACGAGGCGAAAATGGACTTAATATTCGCTAGTTTTATCAGATTTGCAACACACGTCGACCGTGCAGGCTGGCATTCATCGCCGCGAGTCCCCAGCATTTTCTACTTCCCAAGAAACAATCTCCGTCACGGAATAATCGCGCGAGCCCGACTTCTTCCATATTACTCGTGAAAGTCGAGCGAGCATCAGCGGCACAGTCTCTTCCTTTTTTTTTTTCTTTTTTCCCTCCTCTAAAACAGTATTAATCGGCGGCGATACTCGCGATCCTATCGGTGAAATTTTCGAGAGTGGAGCCTAGCCGTGTGCTTCCGACTGGATTCTCCATAAACTCGTTAAAACTACACGCGTCCCGATACGGTCTGGATTCGATTCGAATTTCTCGATTCCCAATTACCGCCACGAGTTTAAGCGCCACGAAGTCGAGAACGTCCTAGTTGAAATTTCTTCCTCGATACTTTCTATTGTTTGCCCGCTGGGGCTAGACAGAAGATGGCTCCCACTTCCTCCGGGACTCGCAGAGACACGCCCCCCCCCCCCCGTATCTTGGCCCGATGATAAATTCAACTTGTTTGGTCGCCGATACTGTATCTTTTAATTGCCCTCGACGCGCTGCGATCACCAAAAAATGTGGACAGAAGCTGTATCTTTGTTAGTTATGCGTTATTCATTGCAAACAGGCCAGTCTGTGGAGTTCCTTGATCCGTAGAATCCGATCTTTTGTTAAAATATTTTTTCTAAACATTTCTTTAACTTAATACTTTTTCCTTGGATTGAGAACTACCCTTGCAGAAGGTCGTCCTCAAGTGACGAAACTTCCTGCATATAGAAGTTTATTTCTTTTCAAGAAATAATGTGATATTTTTATACTTTTTAAATGCTCTTACTGTTTCGCACTTGTTCTACTCATTTTTATCATGAATGTATAAAATCCACAGTCTAATTAGTATGTAAAACGTGCTCTTGAAACTCAACAATTAAAAAGTCATTCTTAACACTTTACCGACCGGAAACCTGTTAACAGGCTTTTGGGCGACCACGTCAAAGAGAAGTTTCGAAATCTTGTTTTTAATTAACAGTCTCAAGAAAAGTTACTAGATTATATTACTTGGCGGTCATATTTTTATTTAATTTTATTTATTTTGTATAAAAATCCGCAGTCTACTGACGAACATAACTGCAATGTGCTCGAAACTGTTGCCGCTAGAACGTTAAAGCTAACAAGAAATTGTTCATAGATACATAGGTTGTGTATTACAAACGTTAAGTAGATTTCATGAATTGGAAAGTTCTTTTTCCGATTTCGTGCAGGTTTTTGGTAAAATTGATTACTATGCGGCGGTGCGGTTGTCTGCATCCGTGATGATAATGAATTTCGTCGAACTTCTGGGTATACGAGATCGCCGCGGCGATATGCAAACGGCTGGACGGCCGATAATTCACGGCAAAAACATGACCCCGAGGAAAATCGAGTGACGCAAGAATTTTGTTATCGTTCCCTGTTGATACGCTCCTCAGAAAAATACACGTACTTTCCGACTATCTGCTGTTAAATGTCGCTCCTTTCTGTGACAATAGTGCTTTTCCACGAAAGAAAACTCCACCAGCCAATTCTATTTGGCCCCACCGGTGTGTGTCGTTCGTTTATTAAACTGGTTATTTCATTTCGCATTTCTCCTACTCTGTTCCATTTCGAGTCGAAAATTCATTTCAAATCATTTTATACCGTGTACGATGCCACAATTCTCTACATGCAATTTACATGTGCTCTAATTGGACTGCGGACCTTTATGCGACATAACAATTGTCCAAATTAATTTTACTGAACGGGATTCACACAAATATGTATTTCTTCTTTTAATAATTTTTATAAATGAAGGAGAATGTAACGAAATTCATAAATTCTTTTAATGTTTTTATAGTTTCTTTATGGAAAATAAAAATTTTTTAACTGAATTACAACGAACTAAAGCGAAATAGAAATGTATTTTCTTTCTTATTATGTTTAGCAGATTGAAAATAATATGATAGTATGTTTAAGTTCGCTACTTAAAATTACATCTACTAATTTTCGTCATAAATGGATAAAGTCCGCAGTCTAGTTATAATATACCTATAATATTGTTATAAAGTAACACATTTTAGTAATTTAAGGTCAATATTCGCTGAGCGTGAGATAACAAATCGAAGTTAGAACTACTTCGAGAGCACAGCAGGCCATACAATGGCAGAGGATATTGAAGATTAACGACGAAGACGATTGAAACAGTGTACACAATGAAAAAACAAAGTATCTCTTGATTTCTGTACAATGTCCGTTGTGGAATGTAAACAAATTAATTTAGTGTTATTGATGGTACGAAACAGAAAGAAATTGATGCACGAAGGTTAAGTAAACATTCGTGTAATTGATACATAACTCAGAATATTCAAAAATAATCGTTTTACAATTCATCAATTTACGCTACCGTTTCAAGGTACTTTTTCACTGTTTTCTTTCGCTCGTATGATTATTTCGATAACCCCGCACTCTTTATCGGAGGCTCGAACTTTCGCGAAATTCAATTATCAGTTCGAATAAATTGATTTGCAAAATATGAATTATTATAAATTTTCAATTGAATCGGTATCACTATTCTGTTCAAGCCATTTCAATATACCATGCAATCAATTCTCTTCTCGCGTCAAATAGCATTTCGGAATCAATGAGGCAAACGTTTGCATTCATCGCGGAACAGGTGATTATGTATAAGTAAGTGTTATTAGCAGAATTATACGCATAGAACATGTATGCGTTGCTGAATTCTATCGATGCGCATACAATAATTATTAAGGGGCTCTTCTGGTCGAGAATCTTGAAAAAATCCATTTTTGGTTTTTACATTTTCTTTAAGTCTTTGAAAAATATATCTGCGAAAAGAATTTCTTTAAATTCCTCAGAGAAACGAAGAGTGAGAAGCTTGTCGCAATGATGAAAAAATTCAACAAATATTGTTATATTGCCCTTATTATTATTATGCCCTTCTTCGAGCAACCATAACTCTTACAGTTTTAAGTATTTCGTGCTCAAGAAATTACGCTGCACAGTCGAAATAATAGAAAAGATGTCGGCAAAACCTCGATACAAGACAATTGTCCGTTTTTGTTCGAAAAACTTTCAAACAACTCCTACAAAACGACGCTCTAGACCAGAAGAAAGAACCCTCTAAGAAAAAAAGATCAGCGTATCGACTTACGATATTTTCTCTTGGCTTTCATTTTGCAGAAAGGCATCCTTTTCATGATAAAATTTTTCACCCCCATCTTGCTTATTGTATCACCGAACACTTTGCCAACAGTATCACCAAAATCACAAAACCACTCGTCTTCGGGGATCTCGATCGACTCTTGATCCCTCTTCCGCCAGATCCTGTCTTTCGTTCGATTATCGATCGATCACAGAACCATCACAGTTTTCCGTGAACCGTTAGATCTGGTCGAGCCGTTAGACGATGTCCTCGTCCGTTTCGTTCGTTCGTTGTCGCATCGATGATCGATCGTTCGATCGAGGGGGAAATAAAATCGAAAAGGAGAGTGTGACCGTGTCGCGTGGGAAAATGAAATTTGCGGAACGGCCGACCGGTGGTTGTCGTTCGGTTCTCGCGCGAGTGTCCCGGGACCGTTGTTCTCGATCCTCAGCGACGCGTACGATCGATCGCGGGATCTACTTGATCGCGTCGGCTGTCCATCGAGGACGTGCTCGTCGGTTTTTCGAGCATTCGTGGCACGGTCTGTTTTGCCGCGGCCACTGTTTGCGTTTGACTGTGACGCCGAACTCTGGGCTATAGCCAACCGGGGACTCCGGCTGCCTCGCGAAGAGGTGAATGGAGAGGGGAATTGTGTGCCTCTTCTCCTGTTCTTTGCCCGGTGTTCGTCGATTTCTTAATCGGTCGACGGCAGAACCGAGGGAAAAAGGAACGGAGAGATCCCGCTCACCCCTACCCGAGCTCCGCCACCGAGCTCGTTCGCCTAACGCCGTTTTGGCAACGATGTGTCGCGAGCTGTGATAACGCGCAGCCTTGATCGGATACGATCACTCCTTATCGCGACACGCTACTGTCTGGTTCGTGACACTTCTACACAGCGAGCAGCGACATTCTACCAACGAAACGATTTTTTCCAGAAATATCATTCTGCATTCATTCAGAGTCCGAAAAATTTGTTACATTTAGTTTATTGGAGCGAGTGTGCCAGTGAGTGACCGTTTTCAACCGAATACCAACAGAAGGAGAATTTTATTAATAATTTGTAACGACTGTCGGTAGATAGATCGAGCCTGAACATTCTTTCTGTAATTATCTGTGATTGTGAATAGCGAGGTTATCATTCATTTGAAATATGTTTTTCTACGCGTGTTTCTAGTGCAGAGTGATTTTGTACTGTAACATTGATATTGGTCCATTGTGAATAAAGGTTTTATTATTACATCTTAATCGAACTTAAATCCAATCGACAAATGTGGGCTTCTTTGAAGGGGCGATTAAATAAAAATTCTGTACTGTCTTCGCTGGTACAATTACGGAGCCGAATAGGGGAATGATGAGGACAAAAATATCAAGTATAAAGTCCCCTTTTTCTAAAATTTTCCTACAAGCTCGAGCACGGCGGACTCACTTTCTGAATTAGAAAAGGAGCTGAAGCGAAAGATACTGCGATTCTGTAAATTGTTATATTTAATTTCTGTGCGCGTTTGTGGTGTATATGTGTTCAGGCATTTTTCGGAAGGACGGTTAACACGTTGATTGCCACACAAGTGTCCATGAAAGTTGCATAAAATCCAAACGGTCTGGTTCATCATATAAGAATTGAACGAACAAGATTTATTATACCAATTATTTTTACAACTCTCCTGCATCTTGTGGATTGCAAAAAGATCCGCAGTCTGTTCATCATAATATACTTTCTTTGACGTACGATTTTCCTTACTACCACAATGATTGGTACCTGTTTGCTCTCAATAATTTCGTTTAGGTTAATGCTGAAATGTTGATTATAAAAACATGGAATTTTATCTCGTCCTAAAATAGAGGTATAACACTCATACTTAGTCGATCTTCTTCGAAACGAAATGAATAACATTTAAAAATCCCGTTTTAAATCCTCATCGCGAGTCTGACTGAATATATTGTACGAGGATTTAATTCCATTAAATTATCGCATCGTCGAGACCAACATAGGAGACAATAAAATTCCGGCGTGGCTTCCGCACTTTAAAATTATCCTCCTAAAGCCGAACGCTCATTTAAATTCGGTCGTAAAACGAACCATCGAGGCCGATGCGGAAACTCATCAACCCCGTGCAACCGCAGGTGTCGTTCCATCGATCAGAAAGCGTTTAAAGTTTCGATTTTACAGGTTGTCGGCGGGGAACAGCGCGCACCAGTTGCGCGCCGCTTAGGCTGGCAGGTGTACACGGCCATATGCGACCACCTTGCTCTGACAAGGTTGCACCAAAATGGTTTAGCGTTCCCGATGAAGTCACGCAGCCCGTCCAAATCGAGTTAACGTTAAAACAGAGTGTTTCGCGTGGCGATACGAGAAGTTGCGTTCAAAATCATCTCGCGATCGTCCGCCGAGCCGCGGAACGGACTTCGATATCGAAAGTCGTGTATTTTCGGCTGGAACCCTCACCCCCCCCCCTCCCACCGTGGCCCTCCGCGAATTTGTGTCGCAAAATGACCGTGTTATTTTCGTGCGTTCCTTTTGGCAGATCGCCTTTTTCACCGGCGCGGCTCGCTTTTAACCCCGAACGCGAGGACCGCGTGTGTTTCCCGGCGTTTCGTTTGACAGCGCGAGATTTAGCTACCCTCGATTCAGCGCTGACCTTCGTCTGTCTCTCTCGTGCCAATTAGACGCATTCTTGCTCGCTGCATTGTTTACGATAAATAGAAAGAAAGAAAACACAAGGAGCTGGAGATTATTTGAGCGAACGATTTCTATTCTGTGAAATAACGTTTTCATAATTTTCAAAAATGACGATACTTTGTTGCTCGACAGTGACCAAACTTATGTCTGTCCGTGTCATTTTATTGTGAGATTTTTCCTTCTGAAAAGGAATTTTCCATTAGGCTGCAGGTCTTTATGCAAAGTAAGAATTTATGCAAGAAACGAAGGAAGCGAAAGAAATTAAAGTTTTTATTTTCAAAATAATCAAATCAGCATGAAAATCCGCAGTCTAATCTTTGTATTTGGGACATCGTGGTTGCGTGACATTGCATCACCATGAAAGAGAATTTCAATCTGTTAGTTGAAAAGGAAAATTCTTCTCTATCCTGATGTTTGTTAAATATTTCTCGGATGAGATCAATTAGCTCGTTACACACGATTTCTCCGTGGCAATTAGTTAAAAAAAAACCCGGCGACACGGTAATTACTGTGCGTCAAGTTTCTTGCGAATCTTTCCAGCGTCATCGGTAAACGTTTTTACCAAAGGAAATGTAATGCTTCATGCAGATTACGTGCGTTTAAACGACTTTTATGATTGCACGTGCGCTGCGAACCGAACGCTATTAATAATATTTTAATCGTTCCTCGTGTCCGATTCCCGTTCAAGCGATTACCTCGATATTTCTATTCGCGTTCTCATACGTAAAATTTCCGTCTACATGAAACCAATAATCGATAGAAAATTACACTTTTGTTTGCTGTTCATAAAGGTTCGTCCGAATATCAGTTTCATCGGAATTAATGATGGGCAATATGGGCACAGGCTTCGTTGCGCGAAAACGTTTGCGCGGCCAACAATTTTGCTGGGACGAATTGGCAAGATGTTTTCAAAAAACGTTCGTTCGGGATAAAAATAATGCGCGCGGAACGCTTTGAGGCGTTTATTCCCGTTGCCTCTGTAGGAGGATTTTTACCCGGGTGGATGCACTTTCTATTAGTTTCGCAGGATGTGTTCAGGGGGATTAACCCCGTTGCACTACGATGTATTTTACGTTTTCAGTGATCCGAACTTTTTTGTAATTCGTAATTTCCTAAGGAAGGGAGAAAATTTATGTCTATTGTATGCCTATATGTTCTTCAATAGTTGTACATTAAGGGCCCGGGGTAGTCACGTGACTTTTTAATTAATAATTTCCATTCACAGCCTTCAGACACAGACTTAAGATCCGTCTTGGTCTTGATCCGACGAGTCTTAAGTCTGTGACTAAACTTATTAAATTATGAATTCTGACGCTAGAAACGTGCTTCAAGCTTTTGGCTTTATTTCGCAACAGAATCAACACAAAATAAAGCAATGGCATAAAAATGCTTGGATTCCACGGCATGTTCATAGTCAGTTTTTGGCCTACTTCTAGCGCTTATATTACCAAATATCTGCATAATCTGACCAGCGCACACTAGATTGAAACCTTCCCCTTTCGAATAAGCCCTTTACCAGCGACAAAATATTCTTATTTAAGGACGAAAACTTGAAGCACGTAAAATCATTTTTTGACGGTAATGTAGTCACTCTACCTTATCGGGAATCTACGGAGACCGGCCAAATAGAATTTTATTTCGGTTCAAAGGAAACTAATAACACACGTATTTATTAGACCCTGTTCAGAATCTTCGTCACGAGTGTGACTCGGTATTGTAGGGCAAGGGGTTAAATAAAGCGATAAAATACGGAAGTGATGATATTTCGTTGGTCTCGTTAGCGAAACGATTCTCGTGACCTGGGGATGCTGTTTCACGAAAGATTCAATTACCAGCTCGGCGAACGAACGATATCCTCGTCACGCGAAAGGTAAATTACGAGGATCGCGATGATGCCGATCTTTCGTTTTTTTTTCTACTTTCTACGCGGCCACGGACACGTTGACTCGTCGGTCCCGTGTTGTCGACACTTTAACGATCAAGGTGATGCCGTCAGACGAGAACGTTAGCCGCCGCAGCTTTTCCAATAAGTGGACGTTCGACGACGAACGCGCTAAAGTTTCTAATAACGCGTCGTTTACGGCGGATTACATTATTCGAGTGCAGCGCCGATGATTGCGACGAGCCGCCGCGCACCCCACGATCCGATGCACTTTCGCGATTGGATAACGTCGGAGAGCTTTGATCATTCGGTTGCATCGGAGAAAGTTATTTAGATAGATCACTATTATTTCGATGGATTCACTTGTTATCGCACTGTGAACTTATTACTTACGGTATCCTTGTACAAAGGTGTTTCTCCAACCACATTCAGTTTTGTGTTACGTTTTAATACGCGCTTCGTCGAACTTTCTATTTTCTATTCGGAATCTGATAGACTGCAGATTTTTTATGCATTCATCATGAAAATTAGCGAGTCAAACTTTAAAGGAAGAGTCGGAGAATATAACGCTGGAGACACTAGACGGGTCAAAATTACCAGGGACCAAAAATAACAATTATTCTATCATTTTCTACGATAAAAATCGTTATCGCCTACACGGATTATAAAGAAAAAAATTCGAAGAATAAAATGATGGAAATGACGATCGTGTTGTTGGAACCTTTGGCGCTGCTATTCGGGACTGTGCCAATTATTCCGGAATAATATGATACGAATTTTCATTAAACATAACACCTTTTCCAGAATTTATGTTGGAAGATAGCGAAGGTTTGTGCTCGATTCTAAGGGACCTCAAGACCTCCGAAGAGGAACTGCGCAGTTTCCACGAAAAGGAATTCGTCAATTTGTTCTACGTGGAGAAACAATTGTAGAAAATCGTGGAATTTTTGAATCGGTCTAATTCCCAGCTATTCGGTGCCTAATCCCGTTTCATAAAGGGAACAGATGCGTCCGGTGCACCGAAAACTGCGATATAAAAATGTCTGGTCTGTTCGGCGATTAGAATAGAAACAAAAAGAAGAATGGGCTGCGATGTTAAATACGGGGACGGGGACGGAAGCGTGGAACAAAGAGTGGAAACGGGACGCGTCGCAATTGAATCGTCGTCGACGATCGTTTTTTCGCATACCGATCCGCTGGCGTGCAGATCCGACCGTTGCGCTGTCACGAAAACCGGCGCGATGGGCATGGGTAAACGAAATTGGTGGGCGTACGAGGGGTTACAGGCCCGCGACACCGCTGCGGGGTTACACAGGTGCCGTTTGAAACGCCGGTGCAACCGACATGCACCGGAAGCAGGTGGTTCCAGCCACGCACCGACGACTTCGCGCGTTCCGCCGCGGCGTTCGAGCGGATTCGCCGAAGAAACCGGCGCGTCTAAACTCGCTCGACACGATGCACAGCGAACGCGTTACGTTCTTTTCAGTTCGCGCCGTCCGGACGGTCTCCTTTAAAAATATTCCAACACTGGAACACCTGGAAGTTCGCCGGATGTGACAATTTCACTTTGGACTACGATCACGCAAAAACTATTACACCTACAACGAAAATTTTCATGCCGAAATATTACCTAGTTGCCGGACATTATTTAACACTGGATTTACGGAGCACTAAAAGCGGCCAGTTTGGATCATTTTATAAAAATATCATGAATATATTCAGCCAGATTTTTAGCAGCTTTTACCATAATATGTATTCTGAAGAATAAATGTGTTAAATAAATTTCCTATCCATGCATTTTTACAATTACAATAATTGTGAATTAAAGAACCCGTCATTTTTACGGGTCCCGTAAATCTAATGTCAACCACGGCATTTCCGGTCTGCAACAACTAATGTTTATTTCCGCACCCCGGGTAGATTTCACAGATTATGTTGATTTTGCTGTTGAATTTTTTTTTTGTGAATTGATAAATGTTCAAATGATAAATATACATACAGAATGTTAGAAATGTAAAAACTTTAATTAGTTTTTCGCGAGAAAAACGTCGAAGAAAGTGTTTTTCATATTTTTTACCAGGGCGTACCTAACCGAAAAATCTGAAAAATTCGTGAACAATAATTATACCTATCCACTGATACTGTAAAAATATATATAACATCGCTCTTAAACTTCAATGGGAAATCTATATTTTTCCGATTTTTTTGTGGTTTTTGCTTTTTTACAATCAGGATCTTTAGCTTAAAAATCTGAATTAGTTGCGGTGTATGTATCTGGGTATTTGACGTTTGTTCAATTTTTTTCAGAATTTTCGCATGTGACTATACAGAGAAAACAGGACAAAAACTAATTTCTATTCATTTTACCCCATAACTACCCCTTCCGCTCGAGACGCAGGGTTAAAATTTTACGCACCATATGTTGTCTCGACGCCCTATCGAATAGTTCATACGCCGTTGTAGTGTTCAATAAATTTTTCTACTGCAATTCAATTGTTTACACATTTATTCTGAAGCAAAGCATAATTGAAAACAAACGTTTCTTTCCGAGTAAAATCAACTCGAATCACAGAGGGGTTCATTCTATCTTGTATGCTTATTGCGATTGTTTTTATTCTATTCTACATTTCTTAGAGTTTTTAAACAAAAACTGTTTACAAGCACTGTTTTACAAGTTTGCTGTACACTGTTTAGCGAGAGGGGTTTTATAAGCTCGCCGATCCTTGTCCATCGACCATGAATTTACTAGCCCGCTGTATTTTGTTGACCAAGTGTAATCAAACTGCGATCCGAAGCTGCGGAAACTCAGCCAACTATATAGGATCGACCGCAGGAATTCGCAATTTACAGGAATCCTATCGAACTATTGTTTCCAGGTTTTATTTAACGGCACGTCATTTTATGCGATATTAGCATTAACGTTCGACTATGTGGTTAATAATATTTCGCTTCGGCAAATATTATCGGTTGTGCACACAAATTCAGCACTCTGCTCATGAATTTACTCTCTGGTGCGTTTAATGACGACGGTTATAATTCGCCCCAAAGTGCTGTTATAACCTACTTTGCTTCTATTAATAAATACATATCCTCCTATTTATGATTGCGCAGCTCGTAAAAAATATAGAGAACGACTTTTTTCCTCGCAATATTTCACCTTCGTACGTGGCACTTCTTATTCTGCAGAATTTTAATGAACATTTAACCTACCACGGTCAAACGACCGGGTTGTTATCTGATAATTACTGAAACTATACTATATTTCCTTATTGAAACATCTGTTATAATAAAAATCGCAGAAAATCTAACTGAATTCATTGGTATTTTTACAAGGCAATATTTAGGTTGCTTTTAGTGCTTGGTACGTTTAGTGGAAAACTGTTATATGCCTCAATTTTTTATCAAGCAGGAAAAGAGACGTCGTTTCGAAGCAGTTATCATAAACATTAGGTTACAAGCAGCTATAACGTCCAGACAAGGCTGAAATAATCCACCGAGAGGATTTTATTCAGTTTGCATTGTTCAAGACAACGTTTCCATCAGCGTTGCTCGAAAAAGGAGAGCTCAAGAAGATGTTTCCGGCTTATTAACGCATTCACCGCCATAACGGTCACCGGTGAACGCCACTGACTTTTCCGTTTACACAATTTTTCTTCTGTTTATGCTGCAACGGTCGCTGGAGGGAGACAAACACATAGATATGTTACACACCATATTTTTCACTCAACACTGTAATGAGTACCATATTATTTTTTAAAATATAGTACAATTTAAGGGGCGAGCCTGATGCGAAAATGAATTCTTCGGAATTTCTTGTCAGCAACGGGCTGAACCAATCTTTCTGAAATTGTAGGTTTACTTTGCTACAGTATTGCAGTAACTAATATTTTTTTTTACACAGAAGAAAATTTTCATACGTAAATGAGTTTATGTGTAGTCGTCGGAAAGTTTCCCTTTACTTAATGACTATGCCTCAAAATACGAGCCTATTTTTAAATAACAAAGTGAAACGTTGAAGAAGTACAATTTTGAAAGAAAAAGTGTCACTTCGAAGGAAAAATGTTTTGCGAGAAGTATTGAAACGAAAAATGAATTATTAAAACAATATTGAAGAAAAATTGGTCCTCGTTAAGCAGAGAACGTGAACGAGTATGTATGAAAATTATCAATCGGTTGAGTAGTTTTTGAATTAATGGCAATCCAAAAATCATGTTTCACATTTTTTTAAATTCTATCAAATGCTGTGAGAAGAATATTTTTGAAGATTCATGGTATTGATTTACGCAAAAAGATCGATATTTTCTTTGCACCTTCCGCATCGAACTTCTTTCTTAAATGGCGTGGGCGGACGATCAGTTAAAACCGACGGGAAACGCGTTACAGGAGAAGAGCAGATTTCTCGTTAGCGGATTTGATAAATAGGAACCTTCTGCAAGATATATCGCTCGCGTGCAGCAGTCTAATAACGAATCAATCTCCAATTAAAATGTATCCTTTCACCCCGGTGAGATGCGAGCGATCCAATTAATCCGAGAGTAAAATCAAGGAAAGGACAATCTCCCTCTTGAACGCGACGCGCGTTCTCACTTGCAGAGGCTCCCATTGTCTGTCGGCGATAAGACCGGAAACGGGAGCAAGAACGGTCTCGTTGCGAAACGTGAGAATCTTCCTGTAAACAGAGGGCCAGCTTGTTTCAGGACGGAGTTCGCGGTCCCGTGAGAACACAGTTGCTTTTCGTCAGGCGTCGTCAACCGAACCATGCAAAATCCGAGGCTTTGTTCGTGACACGGAGAGGAAGAGTGAAAACCGTGTGAATGTCGGGATCGAAGAGCTAGCCCCGACAAACGGAAGACGAAATAAGTTTCGAGACTGTCGATCCTTTCCTCGAGATCGCCGACATAACTTGTCAGAAGCATACAAAACAGCCTTCACAATTCACCACGCTAAGTTAACCGGTAGACTGTGGATTTCATGCATTGATAACGAAAATGTATTCGTGGAACGCATAACTGTGAAGACATCAGCAGAATTTCTGTATTATACATTATTTTAACCGCCATGTGGGTTAAACCTCACCTTGGAAACCCAGAAATTTTTTACTTTTTACTATATCATCCTGTACATCTTGACGAGAATATGCCAAAAATCAAAGCTTCAAAGCGAGGAATTCACTGGTTCACTGATTATAGTGAAAAGTTCAAAATTGGTGAAGCCGTCATGTGTTCCTCAGGGTGAAAATTCACCCTACCATTTTTACACACTGTATAATAGAGATGACTGATTTCAGATGTATTTATTTAAAATGTAATACTATAAATGAAACCTACTTTGTTGTTTTAAAGTGAAAAATAAAAATAGATGAAACTTAAAATGATTAAAAGCGAGTAAAGTCGATATTGTTGCTCCTCCGCTTTTTAAAAAACTGTGATAGAGGAGTTTTCAACATACATTTGACATACGACACAGTTAATGTTCATATACCCACACCGACGCAATTTGCGGTTCCGGTTTCATAAATTAAAAAAAAATGTAAATGGGGAATAAGTGAAGCATCAGAGACTGCTAATTCGACCGTGGAATCCAATTATTTGCGATTCGTTCGATTTCTCAATCGCGACGATTCACCGTTAAGCTAAAGCAATTCAGAGCGGGACGCCATTTTGAGATGATAGTTAGAAAGGAATTCCGAAACGACTGCACTTTCAATATTTGATAAATGAAGTGCCTGAACACGTTTGACGGCAGAATAAAAATGGCTTGTCGAAGCACATATGAAAATCGATTCAACCATAATCGCGATTTTTAAATGCGGAACGTACCGTGAATTTTAGAGAAGTATGAATTATAAGTGCGACGGAAAATTTCGACGATTTTGATAGGCGTAATTCACGAAAGGTACGCGGGCACGCGATTTTAATTCGATTTAACATTTATGTCTGTCATTCGCGTGGCCGTTTTGCAAGCGAAATCTTGTTCGCAATTAATTAACGAACGTACCTTCAAAGAAAAGGAGAAAATATTCGTCAGCGAATCATTGACAGCCCGTTTAATAACTAATGAAATAGACCATCGGCTCTGGCCCGCTGAATTCCGTTCAAAACCCGGAAGCGCTATATCTGACTGAAATATGCTACCGTAAGAGAGAAATTTTCATATTCCGGGTATAATTACGCGATGTGTTGCATTATCGTTGCAGTGGCGCGTGGTTGATTGCGAGTGGATGCTATATAAACGAAAGAACGTCGCGCTCAATGATTCTCGAATTTTTAACGCGATACTCAAAGATAACTGTATAATTGCGTAACGCGATACCTCCTTATTCCCGTTATCAATCTGAACAAATCGGTCATTTAATTTTTAATCGAGTAGCCGGCTGCGTTCGCGATTCATGAAAATCTGCGATAATACATATCTATCTACGTATCTATTTCGTGACAATTATGGTCGATATAATCGATAGATTTTCTTTTTAATCAGTGTTGGGACTAAAACAAGTTCATTGCTGGACCTGCCAACACATATTCGATCGCCATTTTTTCTCTGCTCATCTTTCCGTTATTTCTTGTGTTCTGTAATGAATTACGATGTTATCTATCGTCAATGTTTAGTGGATTATTTTCATTTGAATTAGAAGACACTAGGATTACCACCACGTAGGATACAAGTGACTAATATGGAGTTGAATACGAGTTTACACAAATTTCTAAATTTCTGTGCTGGATGTTACGGAAACATCCTGACTCTTGCTGGAGATAATGGACCAATTAGAAGATTGTTCGCATCCACATGACAAAGAGAATGCGACATCCAGTTTCAGGGAAATGCCGTCTCTGAAAAGCGCAAGAAGCATTTCTCTTTACGGCATTATTGTGCAGCAGGTCATTGGGCCATAGAGAATTCAAAGATGGCCGAGCGGATTCAGCGCGAGGAAATCAAATGTGCGTGAAATTATCGGATCTCTATTTTTTGTTCGTTCTTTCACCGCAGCAACGAATCCTACCGATCGAACGGTAGCACGATTCTCTTTCCCTCGTGGACAAGTCTCCGTAATTATCTGTTGTCTCTCGGAGCGAAGAGAAAACGAGAAATTTCATGGAAGGGTGAACTGAGAGAAAGAATTTACATTGGTCACGGCACTTCAATTTTCACTGGAATCTGTGTTGGGACAATTATCGACACGTAGACGCTCCAGAAATGAAATAAACTTATTTTCAATTCGCTTGGTCTCGAGCGTAATGCAGCTTAATGGTTTTTATTATTACTAGAACAATTAATACAGTGAATTCTCGATATATGCCAACAACACGGGCCTTGCTCCGCGGCTCCTCACGGGGTATGCCATAGATATATAGAGACATATATAGAGAAATCACTGTATCTATTTTTCAAAGAAACGTAATCCATTATTGGGGAGGAAAACGGCTGGCATTTCTTCTAAATTAAATTTTACTATCAGCTTAACCTACCAAGCACAAAACATATAAAAGTGAAACATCTTATAGAAGGGAAAAGTAAACTTTGAACGATTTTCATTATAATATGTACTTAAATAAAGAAGCCAATTCATTAATTTCCTATGAAAATGTTTTTATAGTTTCAGTAATTGTGAAATAGAAAACCGGTCATTTTGACCGTGGTAGGTTTAGTGTTAATAAAGAAGACATTGCGAATTACGAATTGAAATTAAAATTTACTCTTCAGAGAAAGGTAATTTATTTTTGGCGAAGAAAGCAACCTCTTTTGGCTTGAACATTGTTATCAGTGGACTGCGTTTATTGCAAGATACAGGAGGCAAATAAAAATTTTTTTCTTCCTTTAATTACGTTATTAAACCGAAACTAATACACGGAGGTCCTTAAGTCGTTTCAATATGGCCGCTGCTTTAAACTCTGCGTACCCGTTTTGATCATAAATGAATCAAATCCGCGGTCTAGTTATCAGCTTAGTAAAGAAAAGGTTATGCGACTTACGAATTAGAATTCATAATTCTTGATTTAATGGCTGATTGATTTTGTAAATTTTTTAAACATTCCTGTAGAATGCCCGATGATTTGGCAGAACATTTCACCGTCGCGTATTTTGTTAATAAGGCGTCGTCGTCGCAGTATGTAAACCTAGCCGTAGGAATGATTAAGAATATTGTTAACGCTTCAGTAATAAGAACCGTTTATGAGCGACCATAATTGTCAGTGAGTGCATGCTGGTTGGCCATCTTTTGTCCCCACTACTGATCTTTACAGAGACATTAAGGTAGATTCCGGCTAGCCATTAAGACGACCGGTTACTGGCTCGTTAAAACATCTTTCAATGGTGTTTTCAGGGTGACGTCCCCGACTGTGCCACCATTACCCCCATCAACCTGCCCTAGCGTACGACAAACCAGTAACACGTGTACAGTCAAATATAACAAGGTGTTTCAGGTAAAAATACCGCTTGAACTCACTTTACCATTTCCATATGTTTCGCTGAGCCGTTTGGGCCTTGTCAATGTTGTTATTGTCATTGCGGGACAATGGGCACCGTCGAGTCTTTCGACTTTTCAATGGTAAGCGAGCACAGATGTGGCACGGACTCGACCGAGCACGTGGTGACCAGATGAAATCGTAAGTTTTTCGGGGCTTTACCTGTGCGACGTTATTGCACTTGGCTGTATCCGCGGTGGTAGAGATATAGTACTGCCATAAAACCGTTTAGGGACGACGGTATTCGCGTTTCGGACGCCGCGACAAAAGGACCAACAGAACTAGGTACCGTGCTTCGTACAAAAAGAATGCGTTATGGCGGTGTAACTAGAAACGATTAAAGTGTCCCACTCGCGGACGGCGATGTTTAATGGCCTTTCCGAATCAGTTGGGAGCTATTTTATTCGAACGATAAATAATCCAAATGAAAAATATTTAAAGTCTGTTTAACCAGACCGGACAGGGGAACACGTGCTCAATTTCTGTTTTCAGTACCCGGAGAGCATGACTGTGACTTTGTCTCGTTTTAATGACGCGTTCTCGGCCCGGTCTCGTTATTTTCTTAATTCTTCGAAACTGGATAGAACTTCTAAAATCAGAATTGTTACCGTACACGGTGTATAAAAATTACACGTCGCGACTACCATAGCGGGATTCTATAGAGTTTTGTTAAAAAATTGGACCGTGGCTTTGACCCTTTTTCCGAAGGTCAACAATTTTTGTATTACACAATGTAGTACTCATCGCGAGGAACGAAAGTCTTATGAGATTTTACGTAGAGTATCCAAACGAGTTATATATTACTATATAAATAAATGTGCTGCCAACAGAGAAAATAAAATTTTTAGTACCAGCTTTTATGCGGACACGACACCACCTTACCTTAATGCTTCTAAAGCCATAAGCGTCACAGGGTTAAACGATTTTAAATAAAAAAGTTATAGGTCACACGTAGGCGAGCATAATAAATATATGCAGTCCATTTAGGTGCTGCTTCGCATTTTAGTTTACCAATGAACCGAGAAGTTACTTTGAAACTAGTGAAATATTCAAACTATGGGTATTGGTGAATTTACAAACACAATAGAACTCCGTTTATCGGAACGCGTCGTTGGTCATGACAGTTCCGATAAACGGATAGTTCATATTATAGGTGCTCACTAATTTCTCTCGCCACCTGTACTCGTCAGTTTCGATAAGTTCATATATCTAGTACCGAGCATGACCTTGTTTGGCTAAATGACGGACAAATAAACGGAGTTCTGCTAGATTGTCTCTGAAATACCTTCATAATCTAAACTAACTGCTAATTGAAATCTGTTTTCACTAATTAAACAGTTTGCGGTACAGGACCTAGCTCCATTTCTTACACATATTTTTTTATATATCCTATTTCATTAAAAAGAATGTAATCTTTCTTGTCTGTTTAATGCATTTCAATTTGCCCCAAAAGCAGACGTTTTCGTTTAACTGCAATTTTCCTTGTTGAAACACATATGTTTATTCAATTCAATCCAATCAATTTAACATTGCACATTGAACACAAGTAACAATTACACGTTTTCCCGAGTTTAATGTGAATCGTGATTCAATTTAATTCTCAAGATAGAAATTTCTCAATTTCCTGAACAGTAGACTCTAACTGCTGTTAATTGTTGTTGTATACTTTTACTTTTGGCACAGGAGGGAGGCAGTTTCAATATTGAAATTGCTTTCATGGGAACTTTAAGAAATGCATAGACTATTTTATAACGCGTTTAAAACAGTGTTTTCATTTTTATTGCGTTCAGCTGGTTTATTAGAGTTGCCTGAAAGCGGGGTAGTTAACTTCATAGGATCATCGATTTCTTTCTGTGCGACCAACGTTACACGATGGTACCAATGTTACCATCATCTGTTGATGATTTAGTCCCTTTGATATTTCTCACAGCTATCTACAAATTCTACACAGTAAACAATTATGTACGAAACTGTGTCGTCCCTAATACTCTGACCTTGCGTAACAAATTTTACACCGTTTACACAATCTGCCGATGACTTAGATTCTTTGATACAGTGAATTCTCGATATATGTCAACAAAACGGGTCTTGTCAGCGTCGTGCATCATGCAGGAGACATACCCGAGCCGTGTTATGTTTACACTCCTCGGCGTCCGAGGTTTCTCGAGTTTCGTGTACCCCGCGGTAGTGGGGATAATTCCGCGATGTTTATCATCCAGGCCTTGGCGACATATACAGAGAGATCACTGTATTTCTCATAGCTATCTACAAATTCTACAAGGTAAACAATGATGCATGAAAACCTGTCGCTCCTAATACTCTGGCCTCGCGTGATAAATTTTGCAATATTCATCACTAGACTGCGGACTTTATCATACAAATCAGTGGAATTTAGTATTCCTCCAAATACACCTGTAGAATATGTAGTAGAATTGCAAAAATTCGAGACGTATGCATTTAAAAATGTCGGAAAATCAGAATTTAGTATTGCTCGTCAAATGAGTGCAACTTCAAGCAATGAAAATACTTGAAAGAGATTCATTCAGCTGACTAAAATGATTCAGGAAAAAAAGGAACTCCTAAGTAGCTCTTGGCCCTTGCAACAGGTGCAGAACATTTTTATTTTCCGTGAAGATCCGCAGTCTATTTGTCAGAGTCGTCCCAGAAGGGTGTCAGGGTAAAGTTCAGGCTGCTGAACGGCTTTTTCGCAGTGAAATACAAGACGCACACACACACAGAATATTTGACCTCACCTTTCTCGGTGCGGGTCTGTCTGTCAGTGGTCCTTGACGACCTGGAACGCCTAAGGGTCGCTTCGAAGTCACCCACCACGTCGCTGAGGTCGAGGACCGGTGAATTTTGCTCGCAAACCTGCCTCGCGCAGCTCGGCCTCGGCAAAGTCACCGTTCCATTCGTCGTGGCAGGCTCTTGGGGTATTTTCGGCAGTTCGGCCTCTAATCCAATGAGGGCCGGGCTCACCTACGATTAAAAATACAAGGGGAATTCACGGGACGACCTTCGCAGATAGCTGTCGATCTTCGACAAGTGTTTATTGCGCTCGGGGCGTTCGCGTTCGACGACCTTTATGCACCCCAATTCCCTCAATTCGTGACGAGGATAACACCCTAATTCACAAACTCTTCGAACACATTTTGTATTTGGACACATTCATATTTATGGTCGTTGTATAATTTATTTAATGCTAGGCTTACGGAGCACCAAATGGGACCAGTTTACATTTCTTTATGAAAATAACGAGAATGTGTATATTCAAATTTTTAACCATTTTTTTTTTTTTATTATACCCGAAGAAATCAATTTGTTGAATAATTGCTCATGGATGCGCTTCGCAATGTCAATAATCTTACATTACACTGACACTTTTTGACACTTTTTTTTTTTATCTAATGGACTCGAGTAAAATTTTATTTTGTCTGTAGAATTTTGCGAATTAAACGAAAAATCAACGAAACTCTGACTGAATTAGTTTCAGCCTGAAACTTTCAGGTCTAAATGGGTTAATATTTATGTTTAATCTTCCAGTTTTGAATCTTTTTACGTGTTGCACATATGTATGTTGTCGCAGAGAAGTATAGACTAATGTAATGCCATAAAGAACTGTTTCATGGTTTTTTATATGTTTTGATAATATATAATTACAAAAATGATACAAATATCGTTTCTAACTATATTTTCGACCACAGGATAAATAATTTTAAGTGTAATAGTCAAGGGAAATACTATATATTTATACTAAAAAGAAAACTTTTTTAAGTACAATACATAATTTCTTTAACTCGCGTACACCTGAAACAACTTCAGTTGAAATTTCGTAAAGTCTTCGTTTTACTTATAAGGATGTTCGAAGATTATTAGAAAAATACAAACAAAATTATTACTATTGTACAATAAGAATCTCCCCATGTCGTATGTGGTACGGTAGGTCTAATTGGGTTAAAACTACTCATAACTTCTAATTGGAACATCATAGGCTCGCGAGACAACATGAAACGGCCCATCCAGGGTGAATAAACTTCCCCGGGGCAATCTGTTCAATGTTGAGAAGCAAATCGCCGTCCAAGAAATTTTTCACAAATTGCGCCGTATCGTGGACCGACTTAGATTTATGTTCCCCGGGAATAAACACGCGCGATGATTAAACAAAGACCGTTAAAAGTTTGCGCGAGCCGTCGGAGGCGTTTTCGCGAAGATAATATTTAATTTAGAAGAGAGGCAACGAACCAGTGATTTTATAATGAGCCAGGAAACGGGACATAACTTAATTAGCGCACGGGTACGAAAACGAACGCTCCTGACAAACCCCCGGGATACGCTCCAGCCACTCGGCTAGAACGATTTAATTATGTAATCGTGCGATCAATTACCAGGCCCAGGAGTACTTCCATCGATTGGCATTGCCTTCGACGTTCCCTTTTCTTCCGTCTCTCGATACTGGACCTGTCGTCGGCACTTCCGGCTGCAACCGCCTCGCAGTACCGCACGAAATCCAGGTCGATGTGGTAGCCGTATGGACAACAAAGGCATTTCGACCCGGTGGAGCCGGAAACGTAGGCCTGCGTCCCCACTGTACGTAACAAACATCGAATTAGTAACGGCGGGATCCCAAGAATTACGGATTAATAACGAACGAATAGCATAGAATACGCCCGGGCATTACTGTTTTGCACGTTGAACGTATTCATTCGGTGGGGGGGATAAAAGACGCGCGGAACGCTAAATGAACGTGCTCTAATGAAGGCTTAATCAAGCTCCCATTTCTGCTTGAACACTCCGGAACTTCCGTAGAAGTTATTTTCTGTTTCGCTGTTCAACGCGAGCAACAACGCGTTATATAACGGAATTAAGTAAAGCTGTTTTTCTGTTTCGTTCTAGTGACTCTAGTTCAAAAATTAAAATTCTTATTGCACATTGACCCTCCAATAAACGGGCTCTAATGACGGCTGAACTGGACTCCCATCTCTGCTTGAACACTCGGAAACTTTCATAGAGTTGATTCTCTGTTTCACCGTTTACCGCGAGCAAAGCTACTTTTCCGGTTTCAGTTCGCTGTATGTTTTGTGAAGATATTCTATTATCTTAATAGGGAAAATATATGAAAATCCAAATTTGACATGGGAATGGTAAGATAAGAATTGTTTCTTCTTTAATAATTTTAATAAGCTGAAACTAGTACATTCAAACCGCACCTATTCTCGTTTTAGTCATAAATGCATAAATGTTTATTCCGGAATACCTAATTTGTAAAAAGAAAACAAAAGACAGCAGCCACAGAATACTATGAACACACATAGATCACTGAAAATCTAATATTCGGACATTTCCCTATTTTTACTACCTGTTTAGATAAAGAAATTAATTCAGTAATTTCCCAGGGAAATGTAATTACAACTAGACTGCGGAATTTATGCATTTATGGGAAGACCGAGTGCGTGTAATTTCAGAAAATATAAAGATTAGCATCTCTCACAACTGAATAAAACCGCTAACGAGAGAAATAAATTCCAGTTTCGTTCCTACGCCTTGCAACGAACGCGAACAATTTTTATTTTGCCTAAAGAATCGCAGTCTATGCACAACTTAAATAATTGTAGAATAAGAAATTTGAAATCGGCCGTCCGATAGGCAGTGGTTCACTCTGAATCTGAATGGAGCATCGTGTCTGAAGAAGATGCATTTAGTAACCGTATTATTTCGAGTTCGAACCGAACCAAACAATCGTAGACGACCTGCGAAAGGAGGCTTGTCTTTCATCGATCGACCGAAGAGAAAGGATCTATCTTTGGAGGGTTGGATCGATTGTGGTTCATCACGAGCGGTTGATTGTTCGAGGGTAACGACCGCCGTGCAGCGTAAACCGAAATATGTTGTAACCATTGGCGACCATCCAGAGGCACGGTAATAATAATCTGGCAAAGTTCGTTAGCCGGGGCAGCGTGGGGATCCCGTTTACGTGTCATATGGTACAGAGCTGTTAAAATTTGGTGGACCTCGCGTGTGTTCCGGACCCCTTTCCGCTTCCTTTGACCCCCTGGAGCACAGATCTTCCGAAAATGACACGAGTCAAAATGGTCCGGTACATACGTTGATTCTACGGTTATTTTGTTAACAATTTTTCAAATTCTAATTTGAATATTCTAATATGCACTGTCCCCACCACTACGGAGTAGATATTTCATCGTCTATGTCAACACGTTGACTGCTATTTTGATATGGGTGACACTTCTATTGGAAATTAACTTTTGACATAATTGAACAAAATGAATTTTAACCTTTGCTTGATGAATAGAATGCTTTAACGCGTCCCAGCATAATTTTGTATTCTACGTAAGAAAAATCAAATTAATTTTGCATATATTTAAAATGATATAGCACAGTATTATTATATTCAGAGAAATTCTAGTCTACAACAATATTCATATTCTATAAGACCACCTTTTTCACTTCCCATTTATACTTAGTTCCATAATTAATTTTGAGAAAACTAAAAATGGGGGAGAAATTTCGTTCATAGATTACCAAACTTGGAGAAGTTAAATGAAAACATTATTTATTTTAATTGATATACGTTTTCTTGTATTTTAGATATTGGCGTGTGTCATAGTTGCATAAAGATTCGCAGTCTAGTTATAACTATGACGGCTGTTGCTGAAATAAGTGCTGGTATCGAACGGGGTAACGAGCTTATATTATCTGACACATTTTGTATCCGACAAAAATATTGTTTGCGAAAATGTCGGACGGCTTGGAACGATGCCGATGCACATGTCTGTGCTGATACGATACGTATAATTAATTGTATTCGAACGTATTTAAAGAATATTTGTTTGATTGGCGCTTGACGGATACATTCTGTTTCCTGACAATATAAATCTACCTTAAATGTTAACAAGTGTCGAGGGAAATTAGTAAATGTCCAATATATATTACGGGTATTTGTAGAATACATTAAACACGTACTTTGTGCGCGAATTATAACGAATGAAAACCAATAAATAAATATTGCAACCAGATGGAAGAGCAAAAGCATTTTATTCTTAATATAATTTGCAACTGCTTTTGATGAGCTAAAATTGCTATATAGTAAAAATAGAATTTATTAATTTCAATACACTGCAATTGTAAATCAAGTTAAAATTGTACAAAGAAAAACAATTTTAATTGGTTTTAAGTATACGAATAAATAAAATTTAATCAAATAAATGAACATATTATTTCGTTATTGTGAAGAGTACACCAACGATTGACAGCGAAAGATTTCTCAATGAATTTTTCAATAGCTACTTTAATGGCGAACCAATAATTTATGTCGAGTAATCGAATAATTTATTCCAGAATTGGAAATCACACTCAAGACCCACGCTTTGCGAATCGCACAACCATGTGTATCTTTTTGCCAATGCAATTTCTTTTGAGAGTATTACATATCTAAGAAGATTATTAAGTCCCCCTCTAATACAGCTCAGACATCGAACAGGCTATTGATAGGCTTCCAGCAGATAATATATGAAGTACAACGAAGAGAAAATTTGATAATCGTAGAGTAACATATGCTTTTTCAAATAAACAATACGATAATAAACATCCGAAAAGCAACGAGCTCTCAAATCCTCTCGGTATAGAATCTCCCTTCTTTTGACAATTTAGAATCACCAGCAAAGCAATTAATGTAGTTCAATTGCCAGCGAATAGAGCCTGAAACAACACTTTTATACATGACCTCTACGCTATCGCGATCTGTGTGGCAATGACATAATGAACTCTCGTCGCAAGATCATGCAACGAATCGCTACGACAATGTTGGCTTATGATTAAAGATATTGTTGCTCTCGCGTTCTATTGGCGATGCCATTAGGTAATTATAGTCTAGGACAAAATTATAGTGATTCACAATGCATTCCGGTGCGCCGCAGAGATGGTTTCCCGTGAAATTTTAATTTAGAACGGACTCCACTCGCACATTGCATGCTCGGATATCATTTGTATTTTATTGCAAAAGTAGTATAAAATAGTAGGAAAGTGATGTCATATTATTATACATATTATTTTAAAATGCAGTGTCTTGGAATTTGATTGTTCAATTAGCTTCGAGGAATTGCAAGGGTGGGCCAATAATTAACAAAGACGAAATTGTTAAAAAATATATAGAAAAATGGAAATAGAAACAAAAGATTTGTACAAACTTGTTAACGGACAAAATTCAATTTGGACGAAGATAATGGTTCGCAATAACAATTTGCTATTCTCCATCAAGCTAAAATCGAATTGAACAATAAAATAGTTAAAGAGATTATAAGTAAAATACGGATTGTTATACAAGATAAAAACTGTCTGTATTAGTTGCCAAATACAGGAGTTAGATTTATTTTTTTCCTAAATCATTCTGATGTGTTGGAAATAATAGTGTTTTCAGATTGTTAAAATGTTTCTTTTGTTTTGCATTTGGTATACAAATTGCTATCTATATTTCTATCTTCTACGCGTCCAATAGGAATTTTCCGTATTGTGCAAAAACAGTGATGTGTGCGAAAAGCAGTCGCGTGCGAAAGGGTGAATAGATCGGCGAATTCATTTTTAATTAAAGCGTTCGAAAGAACGAATCGAAGCTCGAAAAAAAAAACACGTTGAAATGGGAGCCGTTGAGACGACTAAAATGATTGAATTATAAAGGCGCAGAATGTACGGTATTTTCGATTCGCGCGACAGTTATTAACTCACCGTTTCCATTGAAAACGCGGGCCGAGGGCACGACGGTCAAAGCCATTTTCCGTCACCGTGACAGTTTCAATTAGTCAAGACAGCATTTTCACTATTCTGAAACAAAAAGCGTTGCGACGTCAGTTGGCTGTCAACATTCTGCCATATTTGTGGTTGACGAACATTCATAGCGAAAACTCCCCTATGCAGTTTCCCAAATATATCAGTCAAATCGATTGTTCCATAACCTTCGATCATACGAAACAATGAGCTCTGGAAAACAACCAAATTACTGAAATCTCGTCTCTGGGTCCATAAATTCATTAAAAAATATTCTTTGCAAAAATCTAGCCATGTCTCGATTTAACCGATGCACGAAGATAGTTTGCGTAGTTCGGTATAGTTTGCGGCTACTAATTAGAAAAGTGGATCAATGAAATATTAATTTTAATGAACTCCGTGAACTTTGTTATTTTACCACGCTTCGACATGAGGCTATACATCATTTAATCTTGCGTGTGTGGAGAATGGATTTATATGGTAATTGTTAAATGTCTTAATGAGTCTCTAATCTGCGAGGAAAGAACTTTCGAGTAGTGCAATTTATTCGCGAGTGAGCTTGAAAATATTTCTTCAGTCATATTAACAATTCAAATCAGCCATGGCTGTTAGTTTCAACGAACATAATATTAATTTTCCCAAGCTCGTTAACCATATGCCGACCCGGGGGGTTTATTTTTTTGAAACAATTATCCCCGCACCTATAATAGAAGAGAATTCCATGTTTGCAAAATATTGAAATTTCATACGCAACATACGCACATAAATATTCATGTACACGCTCATAAATGGCGGCGTCCAGACCGCAAGCATTCATCAAAGCGCGTAATTCGGAAAACGTTCTGCTCCCGTACAAGCTCCGTTAGGTAAAGTGTTACGATCAATTATTGCAGGACCGCGAATCGTGGCCGGCATCACGGAAATTCTCGGAAGAGCGTAATTTCATTAGGCGTTCGTTAAACTCGCGACGATCCGCCCTCGAATCCTGTCGTGCAGCGGCTCGCGTGATTTCGCCGCTTTCCTCTGGCATCGCTATCGTCGTCAATTACTCCCCGACGAAATCTTCCGCGGTTCTCGCTTCTAATAAAGCGCTAAAGAACTGGAGGAAGCTGCGCGAGTGAGCTCGCGCGCGCGGCAAACTAATTAGTTTCGAAGAATTCCGGCTCGGCCCCTTATAATTGACGAAAAGAAAGAGAGAGAGAGAGAGAGAGAGACAGGGCGACGAGACGAGGAGGAACGCGGCGACAGTGTCACGGCGTCTTTCGCGGTGCTTTTACGAAGAGGTTTAAGCACAATTTCCACGGCGTCCCGTGCCGTGGCTAATTTCGTATGCCGGATTTCTGGTCTGACGGTAACACGTCCTCCTCGCCGCGTGTCGTCGCCGCGAACTTTAATTGTTTCACGCTGACTGCTCGCCGACCGAATTGCCCTCCTTAGGTGCTATGTCTATTAAACCCGAGTGATCCGTAAGATATTTATTTGAATACCCGTTTTCTACCAGAATGAAATATGGTAGAGCGTCAATTATCCGAGCTACGGTGATGTCTCGACGCATGATGGAGGCAATATTAATCCAACATGATTATTTGTTTACGAAACTCTTATCGGTACATTCTTGACATTTTTCTGATTAATTCGACACCGAACACGATACAATTCGGATTACATTTGTTCGATTAATACACGATACATTAGAACCTCGATTATCCGAACGTATGATATATCGTCTAAACTGGCTACTGACATGCTGTGTCTATTCAAAATGAGATATGGTTATGAGCAGGGACCAAAAATAACAGTTATTCTAAAATTTTCTACGATAAAAATCATGATTAAAAAGTTGATTATTATTGAAATTTAAGATGATCTACACAAAATATAAAGAAAAAAATGCGAAGAATGAAGAGCTACGTAAAAAGAACAGTTATCCTTAGTTTAAGTTCGAATACATCTATCATACCGCGCAGATTTCACAGAAAAGAAAGTAACAATAACAATGGAGTTATGTTCCGGTGATGAAGTATCGCCTAAACTCGAGTCTCGAATCGAAATTATCTTCGAATCGCATCAGATTTTCCTCAGAATTCCATTCTTCGACTTGCGTTCACGCTACAATAAACTAGACCTTAATGCCGTGTCTTTATCGTGAAGATGATTTTGACGATGTAATTCGCGAGATTACAGTTATTAAATGTGCCCGGACTTGCGATAATGATTAAAGGGGCCGCGCTAGATTGCTCGTAATCAACGAAAAAAAAAAAAAAAGAAAAAGAAAAACACATCCACTTTCTCTCGACCGGACGCTCGCGGCAGAGGCCGAGGAACCTAACTTGTTATTTCAACATCTTCGAAACCCTTTTCGATCCTTGGCCCGAAAACTGCTGGTCGTACGTGATACATTTACGAAAAGTGGCCAACAGAGTCGATTAGGATTCACGTCGCAATCCCCGCGGTGCGGAGGGACATTTCTTCGGCTGGAGGTCGTAGGGCCGGCGTGTCGGACACGTAACAGAGCCGTTTCCTCCTTTTTCCTTCAGATCGGCCCTATGATTTTTAACGAGGCGCCACGCCGTGTGTGTGTGTGTCTGTGAGATTTGTAATAAACAAGTCTACGTACAATTTGACAGGCTGCGTTTACCCCTGTCGAGGAAGAGACAGCGACGTCGACGGATTTTAAACGAGATGTGTACCGGTAATAATACGCTGCACCGGGGAAACAGCTAACGTCTCGCCGAGACTCCGTTTCTCCGCGGGGACCGGTATTCATCTCACGAGCGAGGATTACTTCTTCGAATCGAAGCGTTCGCGAAATGGAAACTTGCGGCTCCGTTGCGCGCAAAGGTTGATGCAACCGGCCGCAACCTTGGATCTCTGATCGAGCAAAAGATGCTCGTGCGAAGATTAAAAACGGTTCAGCGAATTTATTCCCTTGCCCGCGAGAGGCCGCTCGCAACCTGACCTGCTGTTGTTCGAACGTTACAAAGCAGACATCTAAGGTACAGTGAATTCTCGCTATAAGTCAGTTGCGCGATTCTGGCGACGGACATTTAGACGAAATCTGAGGATCTCGCCTAACGTTGCGTTTGAAATACACAGTGCATGCGGGGACCGCAAATGTCTGTGACATAGGCATTGGTTTATGACATACAGGGTGTACATTTGAAAACTTTCCAGCTAGATATCTCGAAAAGTGTGAAAGATAGTCTGGGGGAAAGATAAGAGGGGGAAAGAGGAGGGCAGTATCAATTGTTTATTTCGGTGGCGTTTTCAGGGTCATTTGAAGGTCAACTTTGTTTTTTCAAATGAAAACCTATATTTTTTATTATGGGATCTTATTGTACGTAAAAAGACCAGCAATTTTCGTAGGATACTTTTTTCTATCCGCTCACCAGCTAAAAAATAAAGTTGACCTTCAAATGACTTTGAGAGCGCCACCCAAATAAAAAATGAAATCCTTGGACACATGTTTTACACTTTTTAAATATCTCTGCACGTAGAATGTCTTGCACGTAGAAACGGACAGCGAAGCTCGATATATCGTATACACCGCGGTGGTGCGGGTAGTTCCAATGACCTTCAACCGCGAAGCTTGCACTGACTTACAACGGGAATTCACTGTACCAGGGCTCGATGTTGTTGCTCCGAACCCGATGTCGTTATTCTGACGTTAGGCCTGACGTCTCGTGACCTGGCGACATTATTCTGGCATTCGCTGATTTATATCACGGTGGGACGTGCAGCGGTCAATTGGACTGAACGCGAGGAGAAAATTAGAAAGAAGCTTTCAGTCCATGGAATCCGAGTAATGATATTCGTTCTTTGAAAAGTTCCCTGAAAATTTATGAAAATTTTGCCATTTCCAAATGTACGTACGATCCAAGTTCTAATTCGCATAAAATGTCACATTCTTCTCGAATTTTTCTGGGAAAGTCCTTTATGATCACAACAATTTTTATCAACATAATTCTGTAACTTTTGAGTCCCAAGAGTATGCTTGTGGGACATTATTTGCTTGACATCGTGTTCTAACTCAACTGGCAAAGTTTCGTTTCACCGTTCGGAGTGATAGGGGTAAAATAAGGGTAATTAAATTCTAACAGGAAATTCTTGAGATTGCTTTGTAATGAACAACGTATAACGATCAAAGATATGCATTTAGTCTACATGTTCGAGCAAATTAACCTGTCGCCGCCATTTTAGCATGGGCTAATATATTTTGGAACAATTACCGCTCCAATATTAAATGAGATACCTTGCAGCCTGTTGTTTTAGCACGAGATGTTTGATCTTGAAATTTCACGCCGTTGTCCTAAATTGGACAAGGCATGGTCAAGATAATTATTGTTCTACTATTGGAGGAGATACGTTGCAACGTAATATCGTTACTTTGATATTCGAAGAGATACCTTGCAATTTGGTAATGTTGTTTTAGCATGAGATATTACACCTTGAAATTCGACGTCGTTGTTTCAATCCATTGTTATTGTTCTAATATTAGATGAGATACCTTGCAACTTGATGTTGTTCTATCATGTTAGGTGACCATTTCGTTCTAGCATGAGATGAGACATCTCGAAATTTGATAGTGTTGTTCTGATATAGGTCAAGATATTTCGCAACTTGATGTTATTGTTCTGCCACACGAGTCTTGAAAATTGAAATACTTTGCAACCCGATATTGTTCTGACGCGAGGCATATTGAAGCATGATGTTATTGTTCTGTCATTAGAGAGATATCTTGCGATCTGATGCTATTGTTCTGTATACTTAGACAGACATCCGAGGTCATTGTTCTGTCGTTAAACGGCACATTTCGAGATTTGATGTTGTTGATTTGATATCGGAAGAGGTATACTTTTACACACAATATGTATCGTTTTTGCAATATAAGTTGAATTTATTAATGAGTTTGACCCTCCTAATAAGAAAAATAAATTTTTGATAGTTTAAATAACTACTACATTGTCTGCAAAAAGTGAAACAATTTTTTATGAAGTATTTGTTGTAACTATATTGCAGATGAAATATGAAAAATTCAGTTAGTGAAAAATAGACACCTACATTCTAGAAAAACTCGTTTCTGGTTGATAAGTTGCCCAACAAAATTTTATTTTTTAAACTCCTGCAACTTTGTATAACAAATTTTTTAAATATTCCACCCGAGCTCGTTTCAGAGAGTAAAGTTTATAATTCTATGCCATTGAAACTAGCTTTTTCAAACAACTTTTTTTTTATTATAAAATGGAGCGAGAAACTGAAATTGCTTTAGTTCATTGGAAATTACGACTACGGAATTTTAAACGTTCGCCCGCATACCTCTCGATGCAACTTCATAAAAAGAAGTCTCTCATTTATGAAAAGTTGATCTGCGATTCTTTATCACGATTTTATCGTACTTTCAATAAAATATGTGTCGCCGGTACTAATGTATTAAATCATTGTAGTGTCTGATAACCAAGGTCATTAACCAAGGCAACCAAGGACATCCTCGCAGTTCAAGAATGTGATAAAGAATGATAGGTTCCGCGATCTTGTTTAAATCTGTAAATCTTTTGTGTAACACACGTTTATTAGAAATATTTCTTTGTTAAACTATTAGAAACAACTCAAATATCGTGGCCAATTCGTCGACCGCCACGCACATTAAATGCATAAGTAAATAACTGATCTTTCTTCAATTTATTGATCTTCCTGATAGCGATTAATAAACGTTTGTTTTACGTGATGACTCGCACGCACTCAATCCACGATACCCTTTGTTATGACACGAAAAAAACGCGCCGGTGATAATCGTTATCATATGGACAGTGCGTCATTTACTAGCGGTCGCTGATAAAGTACGTGGGTAGTAAATATTTGACGTGATCCACGGATGTTTCCCACAGATCGCGAACGGAAGTTTTCACTTTGAGCCTTTCGACCGAAAGCTCGGATTAAAATCGTGTCACGATCGCCGCGTGACCATGCAACTTTAATTTCACCGTGACTGATTGTACTCGGATGCGTTCCGTCATTATCAATGGAACACGAAATCGATTTCGATAAACCTATGAATGATTCACTTTCGGAACAGAAATACCGGAACAGCCGAGACAACTGTGTGGAATTTAACTATTAAACCCAAAAGTGAATATAATTACTTCTATATATATAAAAAAAAATCTATATAATCTTCTATATATAAGAATATATATATTTTTCATTTGGTCAAAATTGTCACACGAGAGCGATAAGTTTGCTTAATTTAAACAAAGACATTCCTCATTTTATCAAGACAGCTTATATTGTAATTGATCAAATATAATTACTTGTAAATATGAATTTCTCCGTAAATTGACTAGCATTTTCAAATGAAAGCGATAAGTTTGCTCAATTCGGACAAAGACTTTCGATTCTTTATTTTATCAAGACTTTTTGGTAAAACAAACAATAAAGCGGGCTGATTGTTTGTACCTGTTATCAGGACGGATTTATCGCTAAAAAACAATAATAAAATGTTTACAGAAACGCGTCAGGTATGTCCTAGTTTCTGAAGCTAAATTAGACAAGTGACGTTCCCGATAACTCGCGAAATGAATCCGTCGCTTTGCGCGAAGATGAATTTGATTCTGATTGTGCAACAAATAATAAGCGATGGCTAAGAGCATTTTATATTCGTTTCATACAAATTTTATTTTATAAAGCAATATAAAATAATCACTTTCGGTATTTCTTAATTGCAGCGTTATCAAACACAAATCCGACTGATATATTGTCTCTGTTCATCTTCCCGTTCTTCCTTACATTCATAGATCATTTCATGTTCATAGATCGTTTCAATCCAATACGATTCTTAAAAAAAAAAACTAGAGTAATTGATTTACAGCAAGTCACCAACATTAGTCACGGTGGTTAGCGATTGGCTGATTTAATGACTAATTTTAGTCGTACGGTCGGCACTGTGTCAACAAACTTGCTTGAAACGCTCTGAATCTTTCATAACTCGCGCCGCGATCATTTTATAGACGTAGATACCGATCTTCTTGCACTACGGTTTTAATGACGAAGCAAGTAATAAAATCGCATTATTATCACTGCTACAGTCCGCGCGAGCCAGCGTCGCGTCGGGGCTCGTGTCTCCGTAAAAACTCTCTCGCCGCGAAGGGTTAAGGCACTTTTATTCGCGCGATGATCGCGAGATTACGAAAGGATCTTCTGGCGACTCACGTGTGTTCGAGAGGCAGTAGACAGCGTCGTTGAATGGAAAGTGAAGTCAACAGCTCGTCGTGCTCGGAAACCGTGGCCTAATTCCCGTAAAATGAATCTCTGGAGCGAGCGAAGAGCCGGGGCGTGCTTGTCGCACAAAACGCTAGAACGAAATTCCGCGCGCCCGGTTTCGGTCCGCAACAATAGCGATCGAGAGAGAGAGAGAGAGAGAGAACGCGCAGCGGGCGTGAAATCAGTACATGTCGCTGCCAGCTCGAAACGGATCGATAGCCGGCCACGTTAGCGCTGATAAGCCGAAGAGCTGATAGCCAGTCGCACGGCTCGACAATGCGGTTGTATAAACCGGTTGATCGCCGTTGACAACGTATACGCGAAAGCGTACGGCGTGCGCATGCTGTTCGATGGAAAATTTGATGATGCTGACCCGCACAGACCGTTTATCCTCTAATCGAGCGTGAAACCCTTTGAGGACCTCAACCGGACCGGTAAATTGCCTCCAAATACCTGTTGCTTTTCTCACGTGAATCTTTTCCCGTTGTTACGCTGGAGACTGTTTCGTCGATGCACCTCGCGTGTCCGGTGTTTGTCGATTGGAATAAAGCTATCGAAAAAATTGCGACCGGAGGATCTTCGACGCGACGATTAGACTGTTATGCAAAATGAAAATTGCATCGCGATTGCAAGACACCTGAACTAAATAGGAACTTATTAAGGGCCCGGAGGTAGTCACGTGACTTTTTCATTAATCATTTCCATTCACAGCCTTCAGACACAGACTTAAGATCCGCCTTGGTCTTAAGTCTGTGACTAAACTTATTAAATTATGAATTCTGACGCTAGAAACGTGCTTCAAGCTTTTGGCTTTATTTCGCAACAGAATCAACACAAAATAAAGCAATGGCATAAAAATGCTTGGATTCCACGGCATGTACATAGTCAGTTTTTGGCCTACTTCTAGCGCTTATATTACCAAATATCTGCATAATCTCGGCAGCTCCTGACCAGCGCGCACTAGATTGAACCTTTCTCTTTTGAATGAGCCCTTTACCAGCGACAAAATATTCTTATTTAAGGACGAAAACTTGAAGCACGTAAAACCATCTTTTGACGGTAATGTAGTCACTCTACCTTATCGCGAATCTACGGAGACCGGCCCATAAATTATAAAAAATGTACTGCTTAACCCCTAAAAATGTATTTCCTGCGATTTATTTTACGATTGCAGTGATTAGAACTTCTTTGTGGTTACATTATATTGGGAAAGAACTTAATGAGTCTTCCCTAACTAGTTACCAAAAAAGAAATGATTAAACGATATAGTCGTCGTGGTTTATGATCGTCGAGAGGACTTGATGGTTTACAAGTTTAGTTATTGTTACTACTGGCAAATTCTGCTGATTTATTAGATCGCTTTATACAGGAGGTAACTACCATCCGCTAATAAATTTGAATTTGTTTCGCTCTTCATTAACGGCGATGTTCAAGCAATACATTACCGACCCCAGAGCAATGTAAACATGGTTACGTAGACGTAGGTGTAATATTACAGAGTTAATAATAATCATAAACCATAGAGTACAGTATCCTTGTCATATTATGGTGTTATTCGAAGCAAATTAGGATCAAATTAACATTCGTATTGGAACAATGGATACACATGCACAGGACCAAAAAATATTATAATACATTGAAAGTTAATTAGATTAATTGTTTCCTTTTGATTTCTTTTCTAAAAACGTTCCAGTATTACATTTAATCCCTAAAAAGAATAAATTTCATATTTGAATTTGAATATTCGTGTGTAAGGTATATTGTTAACAAATAAATATCGTAAGCGATAAAAATAGTATATCTGGTGTTTGATAGGCTTCGGGATTACTTTCGCCGTTCATCTAGGATCAATCAAGACAGTTAGAATTAATAGATAGTTTGTCCTGATGTTATTGAAGGATTTAATGTTATTGCACCAACTGGGAGTTCGCGGAATTATTTCATACGTCGCACTGAACATTAATACATTTAACGTCGGTATTTGTGCTCTTTGATCCGCGATATTCCGAAACGGCTCGTAAACAATAGAGCGAACTCGTAACAATCAGTGCCGCGTTATAACGTTCCATTGCTGTTACCGAGGCAACGATGCGTTTGTACAGGATGGTGATGGTCTCTATTGTTTGTTTATTTTGTTCGACGGATTAATATATTTATGGTATTGTTGCGATATTGAAATTCACCGCTCGAGGGTGGAGCGGCCATTCTGATTGCACAGGTCAGTCCATTTACGGCTTTTATTGCCATCATCTCCGAAGCTACCCCTCGTTGCAAAAAATGCGCAAAGGAAAATAAACAGACTACAGTAATTCCTCGATATATGTATGTAAAACAGATGTGCACAAACTGATCCGATAACAAAACCATTTTTTTTAATGAAACTTTTACCAGCATATTCGTAACATTCTTCTGATAAAAATGTGTCCAGAAGATAGCGCAATTTGGATCATATTTACATGTTCAATTAACGATTTAGTAGAACCTCGATTATCCGAACCGATGATACAACAGTATCTCCGTAACTGTTACATCGTCGGGGCTGCCGAGCGACAGTTCTAGCAGATGTGACACATTCTTTGTAGTGTGCCGACCCCAACAGTTACGGTAGAGACCTTTGCGACAGTTACGGAGATAATGCTGTATCCGAATCGTTCATTACTTCACATGTAAATATTTCAATCTAAAGCGATCCATATACAACAAGATTCGCCGTTATAATTCAGTACAGGTTTAATCTAGCGTTGTAGCTACGCAACTGTTCTATTATCCGAACACTCATGTTCCACTGATTGGTTCGTATAATCAAGGTTCTACTGTATTATAAATTAAACGAGCAAATATCATCCATTGGTATCTTTTCAATCAGAAAAATGTCGCGAATATGAAATAAAAATTTTATAAAAAAAAATGAGTAGACACAAGAGAGTTTTATCATTGTATTAGTATTGTACTGATACGCTGGCATTGATATTCTGTTTTCGAGGCATCGTTGAACAGTTTTCGGTTTTCAAGCTCCAATATTCGTTCGCGTTCGAACAGATATCTCGTCCGGCGATCAAACATGGGAAAAAATATAAATTAAATATTCCGTTTCATAAAACCCAAACCGTCAAACAGAAACACGCCGCGGGTAGTTTGATTAACTGAAATACATGCAAGTAATTACGAGCCGTGCAATTAAACGCGGCCCGCACGCGGAAGCATCACACGCGAAAGAAAGAATAGACGGTGTAAGGGTCGCAATTAATTTCCTGTTTTCCTGCCACTTAATTCCACCCTGTTCCAGCATTCTGTTGCTTTTTTTCCGCAACGTTTAATATCGCAGAGAAGGCTACGGTCTATCAAGATGATATGCAGTAGCGCGAAAAAAGTTTACGGCCTGGTGGATTCTTCAAATTATTTGTTGAAAATGATACCAAAAAAAAAAGAAGTTTAGCTAATGTTCATTTACGAAATTGTTGAATTGATGAGATCAAAAATTTCCGACAATATTATAATAGAATTTCGTACTTTGTCTTGTAATATTAATGCGTTATTTTTACTATTTCGTAGCTGTGTCTTTTATTTTGATGACTGTTTGGTCAAAAGATGTTTCGGAGTTGTCTTTATCTATTCTATGGTGGCTGGTAGAAAAGGTAAATGTCATCTAAAATTATTAACATCTTTTATCCGTAAAAACTCAAGACAGAGGTTTTCACATTTAACAAAAGTGTAAGTTTAAATTTGTATGTTTTAGGGAAACAAAATATACATTAAGTGGCCAATTTAGTAATGTACTAATTTAACTCCTGAATATTGGGTTAGATTTCAGCTAGCCCTTAATTTCCTGCTGCGAGGCTAATGGCTGTGCTGTTGCGTACAAACTAATTTTCTTCATGTGTCAATGTTAATGAAGTAATGATTTATATTATTATTATTGTTGTTGTTATTATTATTATTATAATACTATTATTATTAGTATAGATATTTTTCTGGAAACATATCTTTTCGATAGATTAATCCTTAAATTTAACGGATCGCTTATTTTGTGTGAAATGCTGCCTCATCGAGCCATATTGAATAATCTCATAATATACTGCAGCCAGCTACAAATTGAGCTATAATTTGTCTTGATTCTGTTGCGAAATAAAGGCGAAAACTTGAAGCACGTTTCTGGCATCAGAATTCATAATATCGATAATACAGAGCAAAAAATGTGACAAGTTTAGACACAGGCTTAAGACCCGTTGGATCAAGACCAAGACGGATCTTGAGTCTGTGTCTGAAGGCTGTGAATGGAAATTATTAATTAAAAAGTCACGTGACTACCCCGGGCCCTAAACTATGTTTTAATAGTGGGTAGTAAGCACGGTCAAAGGCCTGCATGGAAAGTTTCAGTGTTGAGCGTCGCGCGAACGGGGTGAAGGACAGAAAAGTCTTGTAGATTCACAATATTAACAACCCCAACACGGCGAGATAGTAAAGAAAGCGGTTCGTGACCCCGTATAAATATAGAAAGCAACGTTCCCCAGAAAAGGGGAGAAGATAAAAAAGTCGTGCACGGTCAAAGTGCCGGCGGAGACGACGAGAAGGATCCGTCCTGAAGGAGATTAAACACCGGCAGGATCACCGGCCGAGATCTTGGAGGAAGTACTTAAAGCTTCGAGGGTGCGTGTAAATCATACACCTAACCGCATCGTTCATTCGTCTTGCTCCACCTCCGCTAACTGCCTGGTTCGCTATCAGTCACTCCACGCAAAGCATAAACACACGGTCGCGGTCGTTGCGCTACCAGTAGCGGAGAGGTCGCCACTGACAAATTGCTCACCGTTTTTCTACCCCCTCCCCCCGAGTTTCGAACACTCTTTGAAACTAAACAACTTCTTTGAAATTGGATCAAACGATTCGAGTCCGTTCACAGAAGTTCGAGGAACCAATTTATTGGGTGACGTGTGAAATTAAGCGCGAAGCATGGTAAATATGCGAACAAATGTGTGAGTTACTCAATGATAAACGGTTGATTTTTTAACAGAGGTGTAATTAAAATTTTGAATTAAAGCTTGAGGAAATATATAATGTTTCTACGACGCAGACTTATTGTTTCGCGAAGAAAAGATTCTATTTTACCAACTGGTTATTTGAAATATCTTCTTTAATACTCTGCATGGCTAAACTTTACTTCAGGAAACAAGAAATTTCTAACTTTTTAAATGTAATCTAGTATATTTCGGCGAGAAATTACCGAAAATGCAAGTTTTAATCCTAGGCGATCAGTAATTCGGTTGTGCGTGTGTAAAGATGTGCGGTTATCAGTGTTTTTGGCAGGTAAGGGTGCCGCCATATTGGTATGTACTCAGATATCGTCCAATGAGCGGAGTTGCGACAAGGACTACGCTTGCAAATTCACGTTATCGACATAATCGCGTGCTTGTGCTGCCACCTAGCGGCTCCGCTCGTTAGACGACGCGCGACGCTGAATACATACCAACACGGTGGCGCCCTTACCTGTCAAAAACGCTTAAAATCGCTCAACTTTTGAACCAGTGAATTCCTAACATCGAAACTTGGATTTTCGTAATTTTCTCGGCAAAATCTACAGGATTGCATGAAAAAAGTTAAAAATTTCTGGTTTCCTGAGGTGAAGTTTAACCCATTTGCCAAAGTTGATTCAATCACTGAAAAGTTGTTTGCAATTTTTTAACCACTTTTGTACAAACACAAACATTCAGAGTACCATAACAGTACTGCAGGCTCTGCACTCAAAATTCCCCCTTTTGCAAACCAAATTCATGCAAATCGAATTCACCCTTGTGAAATTCAGTTTTATTGCGTACGACAATGGACAGATGTAAAATGCTTGTTGAAAAGTATACCGTATACAAAGTTTCATCCAGAATGGCTAGACTGTCGGGTCTTCGTGCAAAATAAAAATTGCAAGACGTACGAACTGAATAGTAATTTATTTCGCTTTTCAGCGGGTTCGTCGAGCCGCAAGAAACGTCAAGAAGCGTCGATACCGCAGCCTTGAACTTTCGAAGCTGCTGTTGTTCCGCCAGGAATTTCTGCACACATGAACACGAAAATATCAAACTTCCCGGGGACACGCGGGGCGTTGTTTAACGAGCAAACACGCGAATGTGGAAGGCCGTGATCACGGTCGTAAAGCTGGACCGGCGCAGCAAAGAGCGTCGAAATCTGCAAACCGTAAATTTTATTTACACGCGCAGGCAGCGTCCGTTCGATCCGGTTCCTAACAGAAAGAGGCTGCGGAAATCTCGGTTCCGATGCTGCGCTACAAAGATCGGGCGATCACTGTCGCACCAGGACACGTTTGATGGCTAGCAGGCTTGCACACTTAAACGATTCTGGATATTATATAGCGTCCCACGGTAAATATAATACCCGATGTAGCCGGAGGTCGCGCGTACTCGCCCATTAAAGCTTTTCTCAATGAACGTACGACGAAAATACCGCGGCCAGGACCGGATGACGGCCGAAACCATAACGTATTTTTGTCGTCTTCCTCGAGCTGCGCCTTGTCTCTCTGCCTCGGTGTTTCTTGTACAAAAACAGGAAATACTTTTTGCCCGTTGACAGACAACCGGAGCGAATAGGCCAGCTTGAATCAGCCTCCGGTAATTGTTAGCTTGGAACTCGCCCATTCTTCACGCAGCCCGTTTGACACTCGAATGCGTGTCGTAAATTATAGTGCACGGTAGTTGTTAGAATCGTGTGCGCTCTTATCGTCCGCCTATTGTTATCATTTTAGCGTAGGATGGCTACCTTTTCCTCCACGACTGTACTTCTTAAGAAAAGCATTGATTATAGCAATCATACCTGCATCGTGTGTTATCTATTTTCTAACTCACTCCGTGGATATCAGAGATAAACTGGATGGATTCTTTTAATTCAATTTTCTCGTTGTTCGTGATTCCAGGTTGAATTGAAAGTGTATTGTACGGTTCTAGATTTTTTTTTAGTTGATTATATAATTTATTTGCTGCTTATTTTCAGAGCGGCGTTAGTTTGCAAAATTTCGTTCTGGTAATTTCTCATGTTTCGTAATAATCACGTCATCTTGGGAATGACATCGTTAACATCGACCTGCGCGGAAAATTGAAAATTATGTATTCGTTGAACATTGATCACAAATTGGACAATGTAATTATGCAAATCTGCAACAATCCCCATATTCACCAGGACTATTTGTGACCGATTTTCATACTTGTAAAAGGCCGTTCTAGTATTGATTTTAAAATGGCAAAATGTTGAAAAAGTGGTATTTTTGTATTCAGAATTTATTCGGAAAAACTTATTGAAAATGATGAAACATATTTTGATGAAATGAACGGTTGCGATATGTACATGATATCGGGTTCCTGTTATTCATTGAGAAAAACCGCCATTTCATGTTTACCAACCTGACATACGTACGTATCTCTACATCCATAATTTTGTAATAAATAATCAACAGTTTCTCTCTTAACGCCACTTCCTATTGAAGATGAAATATCAGGTATTCTGTTTTGTGAAAATGGCGAATTGCGCGATGAACAGAATGCAAATATTATGTATGGAGCGTTCATTCACTTTTCATTAACTCTTGTTAACTGTTAATATCGTTTCCAGGATACATAATACTAATTAAAACATCTATAAAGTTTGGCGTGATGAATACAATTTTCCCGATAGTATTATATATTAAAAATGGAGCTCCTAATTAAAAATATGCGATGTGGTTATCCATAACAGTATCTTAAAATAAGCTAACTCCTATTATTATATGGAACAATAAATAACAGGCCAATATTCTCAACAGTAATAGGCAACAATGTATTTTAAGACTGCATGACTTGCTTCTGGAGTCTGCAGAATAAATTTCCATAAAATCGTTATCTCTTATCTGCATTCTTATTTTTCCTACAGCAGACAAAAAACGATGAATAAAAATTCAATGAAGTACACTAACCATAACGGAATATATGATAAAATACAAATACAATACAGGTTCCCACGATTGAAGTATATGACACGTTCACATCACACACGAGCTCGTCATAAAGCGCAGACACCCAAACAAGTCAAACCGCATTTCTGTGGTGTTAAACTGTTTCAATAATATCGTGTAAGAGATATAGTTTATACGACACTGTCGCATTGCTCGACAAGAATTTAGCGTGCGCGTAACTGCATAATGTGCTCGAATCGATGTTTATGCACTGTTCCATAGATTCGGTTGGCACACCATGGCGCCTCTCGTATGATTTGTGCTCGGAAAAAGGAATTGGAGTAACTGGCCGATAAATTAAGGCCCGGCATTTAATGATCCTTTTGATCCTGAGAACTGGCATTCTCCACGATCTTAATCAAGCTCGCGCACACGCGGCTCCCATTTATTCTGGCACAATGAACGGCACACGTTCAAGGATTCCTCGATACCCGATACACGCAGCGGCATGCGATTTAGTTGAGCGTGAAATTGATCTCTCTATTTCTTCCTTGGCTCGGCGAATGGATATAAATAGGAATTAGTCTCTGCTGCGGATATCGTTATTAACGGCGGATAAATTTATATCGATTGCTTTCTCAGGGCGATTCGAAAGAGAAACGCAGTGCAAATATTAAAAAGAAGCGATTCGGTCTCTGCTTTCGGCCTTTCTGTCCTCTTCGATGTTGCTCTAGAACCTTTAAGAAGCCAAACAATTTGTTTACAGGCGTCATTTAAACTTTAAAAGCTTGAAACCTTCGCGGAGGATCGTTATTTAATAACGAGTTCGTTGTTTCCATTAAGAAATGAATTCCCATTAAGAGAATTCCATCAAGAGATGAAATCGTTGTTACCATTTAATGTTCCCATTAAATTGTTCGTAAACAACTTATTCCCAGAGCATAAATAATTTCAGAGAACGTTTGTTGGTTTACTACTTTGTTTTTTGGGCGTAATCATTTACGTAAACACGTTCTGTAGGATGTTGTAAATGAGCATAGGTGAAAATACAACACTCGATGACTGCATACCAAGAAGAACAATTACATTTTTTGTAGGCAGCAGTCATTCCAAGAGTATAAATAATTGTAGTGGATGCAGAGTTTATTTATTGATCGTTTGTTCGTTCATTACTTTTCTGTTTACAATCATTTAAGTAAATGCTTCTATGGGATGTTTTAGATGAATACAGATGCAAATAATACATTTCGAGGCATTTTTATTTAAATATATATTTTGAACTGTGTATGGAAAAGTCGCGGTGCATAAACATAAACAAATTTCGATTGCTCTAATATCAATTTTCATTTACTTATTTGAGATCCAAGGTCAAGAACCTTTTTTACTAGTCCACAATTTACCAATAAATTTGACCGTCTTTTCATTCCTTTTTTTTTTAGCAGATTGTGACTCTTCGACGACGAACAGCGATCGAGTAAATAAACGATCGCGTAAATCGGGCGCGGGTCGTTTTATTTTAGCATCGGAAGAAATTGGAGTGTCTCTTCAGCGTATCGAGCGTGGTTAATTATAGCAAGCGGACCGTCCGTATTTTTAAACCGAAAACATTCCCCGCGACAGAAGGAAGTTCGGCAATGTAAACTTTGATCGACGCGTAACAACGTCGCGAATCGTCCTTTTTGCGGGCTATCTATAGAACAAGAAGCATCCGAAGGACGAACACTTTGATCGTGCGTTCCCTCCGTTCTCCGGGGAGCAAAAGGACGTTCGAAATTACCGCCACTTGTTTGCTCGAAATCGCTAATGAACCGTGGCCGGTCTCCAGTAACGCGAACACTTCGTCGAAGAAACATGGGATATCCTGAAATCCTTTTCCTTTCGCTTTGCTGCACCTCTCGGCTCTGTTCCATTTTTTGTTCGTGATACCAACAAATTAGTTCATACTTTTTTAATTGTACGTATTGGTTCATTGCTCTCCCTTCGGGATTAGCAAGTGGGTCCGTTTTCACATTTCGCCTATTCACTAACTTGCTTAATTCTCATTAACCTTAATATGTAAAATATATAACATATATAAATATGTAAAACGTACAAAACATATAAAACAATACGTACACCTCGTATCTCTTTCATTAAATGTGGTTTGATACGTTATTTTTCAGGTCTTTTCTACGTTCGGCGTGGATCAAATAATAGTATCTCCTGGCCGATATATGTCCCTGGCTGGACCCGTGTTTAGGACATATATCGAGTAAACACTCTACACAGTACTCAAGAAGAAATAGATACATTACTGAGCCACACTGTGGATTCATAATCGGAACACTGGAGCACAGCGTTCACAACGCCAATTACTTGAAAAAAGAAAAGGCAAATGAAAGGTTGCATGATCCTAAGCATTAGTTCCTAATGAGTCGATTGACAATGTATTAATTTATGTGATCCTCACCCGTACGCCACACAAAGGTAAAGATGATTAGCCTCGTTACGCCGTTTAGTCGCGATTCAGATCCGATCCTATTATCAATCTAATAATACGCGGCTCGACGAGGCAATGGAAGAAAAAAAAAGAAAATCACGGCGACTGGTCGTCTGCGCCGGTGTTGTGCACTGCCAAACAAGGCGACGCGTCGTGAGCGTACATTTATGAAAAATTATGGGGTACAATTACGGCGCTGCGTCCGAGGATGAAACAACAGGGCAGGAGTAACAATTGCGTCGATATTAAATGCCTCGCCGTTACCTTGTCACAAAGGAACTGTGGCAGGCTATAGTGAACCAGCTCGGTCGACTTGAGCGCATTTTGCATAGATATTGCCGGTCAAATGACCGACTTCCGGCCAGCTGTGGTCTTCGAATGCGCGATCTTCAATCGCCCGTGCCCGGGCACCCGTGATCTTGCCAATAAAATCCACCGTTACGAGAGAACATATCCATCTGGATCATCTATATACGTATGTTACGCAAGATCCGATATGAGAGATCGCGATTTAATTATTTACCATGCCGCACCCTGTAGATTCGACTCACTGATCCACTTAAGCGACTTTACAACCTCCCAGTTAAACTGTTCCTGTGCTTATATTGCCTTTCGTATTTTTATTCTTGTTAGAATGTGTTTATTCTTGCGGGGGCGGGATCGGAAGAGCGCCAGAACTTTTTGATAGGTTCTATTTAAAACACGAACCCCGTGGAACTTTTTTAAACAATTGTTCTAACGGAGTTCTCCGTAACAACAGAGAGCGATCAAGTTATTCTGAACAATTCGAAACTACAAGTTATGTGATGTTTGGTAACACTTGAAATTATAATTACAAATACAGTAGTACTTCTTTTATCATAGTAGTTATTGTTGTATTTTTTGTTTTTGTGATTAAAAAATTTTGTTATCAATTTATTGTCAATTAACATTCCTCTTTTACTGTTCCAATGAATTTAAATATCTGCTTCCTTGTTGTGCGAAAGTAGAAAGAAATAGTAAGCAATCGTAAAAAAGATTTAAGAGAGAGTATACAGGGTGTCCCAAAAATATTGTACTTCACGTAAATGTTTATATTGCTTATGGAAGTTTTTTTTTGTAAACGTTCTAGATAAATTGTTCTCGTGGAATGTTCATTATACAAATTCTAAAATATCTGTTCCTTGAATTTTTGTAGAAACAGAAGGTAACTATTTGCAACTTTGTAATAACGGATTAACATTATGAAACGAAATCAATAAATACCTCTATACGAATTAAACAAATTATTCCAACATCGCGATAATGCTAAATATCTTCGAATAACCGAAAAAGAAAAGAAATACAAAAACAATACGACTCTGCATTATTTGAATATCAACCAAATATCGCAATGTTTAAAAATAGAATTTGAGGATTCATTTATAATAATCACGAAAAAACACGGAAACAATAAATCTATGCATTATTTAAATGTCACAATCTGTGAAGGTAATACTTGAATATAAGCTAATGAGAGGTTTAGGATAATTACAAATAAAACCGCGCCGCGCTATTTTTTAGCCTAATCACCGCTCAAACAAAATCTCGCACGCCTACGCCCCCGTTGACTGACAGACAATTATAGTGGCTCGAGCCGTCGATCTTCGCGCAGCAGAAGCGGCGATCGATCTCCCAAACATTCAATTAAAAGCAAGGAACTTTCGACTGCGTTACGCAACCGAAATTTCTCTCGGACTTCTCCCGGAGTTTCTGCGGATTAATTATGCTCGTTGCCCGAGCCCCGAAATCCTCCTTTTATTTTCTCCTTCGACGCGGCTCGTTTCACCGGGACTGGTGTGCGCGCGTGTGTGTGCTCCTTTATTGGGCCTGTAACACTGGGGCCTGATGCAACGAGCCGCGAAGGCGTGAGCAGCGTGGGTGTACGACGTGTTCTCCGCAGTGTGGGTGAACAAATGTAAGGGGTGCTTGAAACAACCATACACCTGCGACGTGACAACCTCTCCGTTGAACACACGACCAGGATCGCAAGATGCTGGACAAAACTCATGTCTCCGCTAATTATACATTATTTAACACTAGCTTTACGGAGCACTAAAAGTGACTATTATACATTACTTATTAAATATTAATAATTAGTAAATATTAACTATGCTTACTTTTAAAGCATAATAAATAGTAAAGAAGGGAGATATAACATATATATTAACTGATTTTAATGAAAAAAATTTAATATCTATTTTTCAGTATCCATTATGCTTTCAAAATACGTATAATTAATATAGGCACGGTAATTGGGTCCCTTACCCTATATGTTATATATCTCTTGTTTAATATTATTACGCTTTAAAAATAACTATAATCAATATAGGCACAGTAATTAGTACCCCCAGAGTAATTGGGTCTCTTACCCTATATTTCCTTAAAAATCTGAAAAGTTGACATTTAGGGTAAGGGTCCCAATTACTGTGTGGATATCAATTACTGTACCTATATTAATTATACTTATTTTTAAAGTATAAATGAATATTAAATTGATTAAATGAATATTAAAAAAGAGATTAAATTTTTCTTCATTAAAACTAGTTAATATATATGTTATATATCTCTTTTTTAATATCCATTATGCTTCAAAAATAAATATAATTAATACAGGCGCAGCAATTGGTACCCCCACAGTAATTTGGTCCTTTACCCTATCTTGCATTACTTTATAAAAATGTATCTATTTTAATGTTTGGGGTATTATAATAGTATACAGCGTGTCTCAAAAATGTTGTACTTCCTTGAATGGACTGATTCCCGAGGTCATTTTAAGTAACTTTTTCCTTTGCAAAATTGTTCTCCGCGGCTTTGTCAAGGAGTTATTAACGAAAAACACGGACCAATCAGAGCGCGGCTAGAGTGGACGGATTTCGGCTCAGCCAATGCGAACGCTACGCTCAGCGAGACCAGTCGCAGAGCCCGTTAATATTTTTCTCATTTTTCTTATCGTGCTGAAGGCCGAAAAATATTTAAAAAATCGATACCTCGACGTCAAAATGCGACCGTTTTGTAAATAAACAACATTTTTCATTTCTGTCGATTCGAACCATAACGACATTCATACTTTGTTTTTTGTTTCCGATCAGCAGAAAGACCGGGTTTATTGTCGACCTATGTTTTTCAAAACATGCTGTGTCACAAATAACTCATGTAATTTTGATTATTTTCTCTTTTAAAAAATCACACGTGTACTGCAAGTGCCAACACATGTAATAATATTTATCAAATTGTATTTAGCACGTCGACTACTGTGTCACTCTTGTTAGTGTTATAAAGTTGAAAATGATTTTTTTCCAGTGACATTACTCCTACTTTGCGAAATACAAAAGGAGGAGGGGCTGAAAAAGTAATTACTATCATAAATCTTAGCTTCTCGATTTTTGTTTTGTTAAATAAATTGATTCTATCCAATTTTGTGATCACTGACAATGATTCCATATTATAAGACAATAGAGTGATAGTCAATTAGAACCTGTAACTGAGAAGCAAGGATTATAGATTTTACATAGCAATTACGATCGTGGAGCAATTAATCATCTTGAGTAATATAATGTAATAGTTTCTGTTGGGATTATTAATTGCAAGGAAATTATTAAGCTTCATTCCAATATAGTATAGACATCGTGAAGTCTATGAATAGGCTTCCGGGTAAAAGATAGTGAAATAACATGCTAATTGGACCGTCTTCGTTGGAAAGGTACGATAATTTTAATTGCGATATCAAAATAATGTAGATACAGTGTTTTAAATTGCCGCGTCAGATTACCATTTGGAAACAGAAAAGAGTGAATTAGTGAGATACCAATTTCCTCATCATCGCTAAACCGATACGAGAATATTAATTGGCAGTATACAATAATGTACAGTAGTTAACATCAGATATATTATCTTCTATTTCATGCAATAAATTAGGAAGGAAAGTTTACGTAACAAATGTAGTGAATAATTCTTATGTAAGTTATATGTCATTTTACATATAAGATTTTTTTTTAAGAACTTTTAAAATCGACTGCTTATTGTATAATCTTTTTTGCACGAGTGACACGAGTTGAATGATAATTTTTGAAGGTCTATGGTCCATGAGTAAAGCCTTTTTCCTCGATTTTTCAACATTAATAGCGATTTCATTTGTGAACCAACCAGTCATCCCCAGTAATGTCATCTAATAATTTTGTTTGCAATTGTAATGTGAAAGAAGATTTCTAAGCCTCCTTTTGAGACAACGCAATTATTTCAAATTCTATCCATAGGCTTCCGGTAGGTAAAGTGTTAATTTAATTGAGTAATAATTGAGTATGAGTATGATACAATAATTGATGTGATACACGGTATCACGTATTTGCATTTCATGTAAAACTATGTTTCAGAATCATCCCTCCACCATTGCAAACACGATTGAAAGCAGATCGCTTAATCATCCGCAATGTATAAGTAAATTCGGGCTCTGCCGATGCCAGAAATGGTTTCCTGCTACGTGAAACCGGATCGATAGAATAGAGAGATATTGAATCGAAATGTCGTGAATAGTTAATGCTTGCCTCGAATAACACGTGTGTACTATATAGTTTACGAAGCAGTTTTCAATAGTGTCATAACATTCACGGTACAATAATCGCTACAGATTCTTGCAGGGGATCGTAGATCTAATTTTCGTTCTCTAAATAACGTTTTTTAAAATTATACATTTTTCAACCAACAATCGAGCATCAAAAGTGTTACGTGATTTATCATGTTTATTGCCTTTAGTTTTGATATCATTCTGCAATGTAATTGGACATTTATTTTTAATTTTATATTAACAAATTCTTTAAATATATCCATCATTGTTAGGTATACGAATTAATTCGTGGCTCTCACAATTAACCAATTGTAATATTATTTTGAAATCAAATCTTTCAATCAGCATAGTGGAGATTTATTAATTATACTTGTAAGATGCAGATGAAATGCATAGCAACTGATGGAAATTATTTCGGAGAATTTACAATATTTTAGTTGTTTGTAAATGAACACATTTTCGTTCATTAATAAAAAAAATCAAGTGTTCTAGTCTACTTTCAAACAATTTAAAAAGAAAGGGTTGTTAACATATATTCTTTCCTTCACCAGATACAGTCTTCCTACTTTCTTCGGGAGCACAAATGTTTAAAAATCAATTTAAAATATACTTCAAAGTGAACAGAAGATTGTTATCTGTAAATTCACAAAGTACCATGGAGGTCCAGACACGGCCAGAATAATTGAAAATTAATTTAACCTCTTGTTATACAATATCGAGACAGACTCGCGACAAATATTTTAAACAAAATCTATTGAGTGCGAATGTTAATTCTTTCTTCTTTTATTATCAACGTTTCAGTAATGAAGTAAATGACTGAACAGCGGCTTTTATACATTTCCGACAAAAACGAGTGGGCACACTTTAAAGTAGTAAAAACATTAAAAGAATTAAAAAATCTGTTATATTATTTTCAACCTATTAAACATATTAAGAATGAAAATGGATTTCTATTTCACTCCAGTTTGTTGCAATTCAGATAGAAAATTTTTTTCTTTTACATAAAGATCCGCTGTCTATAAATAACGTACAGTGAAGACACAGGATGACAATACATTTTTTGTTCCCCTCTACGAAATTATGGACGAAAACGTTTTAAAAATTGTTGCAGCTACGAAAAAAATCATGCAGAGGTTGGTCACGAAATTTTTCATCACATGATCTGGCGAAGGAAGCGTGACAGTGTTCTCTGAACAAATTTGCGAGCCACTGTGTATTTCAAGGTAAAATTGATGCAGAATTCGGTTCGTTAGGCTCACCCGGTACATGAAAAGGAACATAAGAGCTCACGTGGGCTCACCTATCAGCCTTTCTCGTTCGCCCATGCACATTACGCACACGCGTACGCGACACGAATAACGCACGACCCGGTTCTCGCGATCATACAGGCATATTCCTTTAAGAGGGCCTTAAAGACCGACAACCGGGAACATTTCGCGCTCTCCATATACGAGCCGGTGCTCGCGGCTCCATTAGACTGGCCGTGACAATTTCAAAACGCGGCGCCGACACTGTTGTCCGCGAGTCTCCTCGCACACTATGTCGTTCGCCGCGGAATTATCATTCGCGATCATCGCGAATTTTGATGGCGGCAGTCTTGCGGCACGGGCGAACAGACCAACGAAAAGCTTGTTGTCTGCATACAAAGTCGTCACATTTATTTTATATATAACAAGTGTGTAATAATTTCCTGAGGTTATTTGAAGTAACTTTTTCCTTTGCGAAAATGTTCTTCGCGGCTCTATCAATGAGTTGTTGACGAAAAACACGGACCAATCAGAGCGCGTCTACCGTGGACGAATTCCGGCTCGGCCAATGCCAACTCCGCGAAGAATATTTTTCAAAGGAAAAAGTTGCTTCGAATGACCTCGGGAATCACCCCTATCAAGGGAGTACAACATTTTTGGATCACCCTGTATAAATACATTGAAATTGCTTCAGGCAGTAATAGGATAACTATTATAGATAAAGCTATGTATACACATATACTATTAAATAAGTAGTTCAATATTACACAAAATAGAATTTTGAATTTCGAAGCAATAAATTTTATCTTTATCACATTCATCACATTTTGAGGAAACAAATTTGTAGGAAAACTTGATTTGCAGAAGGATGAACTTGAAGGCTGTACACTTATGGTCCATTAATTTTCGTGTTAATAAACTCTCACATTGAACCTAAAACCTTTCTGCAGTTATGATAAATTCAATGAGGGCATCCTCCTTTAAGTGCTAAAGTAGAAAAAGAGAATATTAGAGCCAGCCATTATGGTGATTTAAATATAGAATACGCGATACGATAGTTAGTTCCAACTTGTTCCCCTCCGAAACCGCAAGGTCCCTACCATTAGTCAAACCTCTTCCCACCGAAGAGTCGCCAGATGAGGGGAGGGAGCACGAATTGAGGGGAAACAGTTACCCTCTCTCATCCACTACCGGCGTATGAATGACAAAGATGGCACGCGTCACGTGACCGGGCCGCGGCGGAAGCGTGGGGAGTAGCGCGGTAGAAAGGGAAATTAGAGTGGGGGAACAAGTCTTGATCTGGCAACACTGACTACTACGCAACGATGAAGTCTAAGAGTGGGGGAAGTACCTAAGCGGGGAAGGAGCCGCGCATGGCTCGCGAGCCACATGTTAGAACTCCCCCTGCTGAACGATAATTATTATTACAACGAATAATGTATATAGAATTATAGTATTCCAATGATACAATGAAATATAAGTCTATGGTGCTCTTTATTACACGGAACATGAACGCGCAATGGTGTATGTTGCAGAATTACCGTACTTATTATTTGAGACCATACTTCTTTTTACAACGAATATTTATTGAAAATTCTTTTTAATGAAATAAGATATGTAAAAGTTAGCGTTGTAAAACGTACCATCTCAACAATTACTCAAATAAGGAGACTAAATAATTAACCAATATTCACTAAAAAAACCATTGTTTTTATTCATCTGTTAGTTTAAACTTTGATGTCCAAGTTAAAGAACTAATTCTTGTAAGAGGAGAGTATGTGTATGAATAAAAATGCTTATTAAGATTTTGTACTATCCACTTTAAATTTTATTAAAGAAGACAGGTATTTGTTAAAGTTGCATCAAATATTGCATGTATCTCTCTAATCTGCCGCGACTTTCACAGAGTCGAAGAATCTATTGTCTCTTTATCCTCTTACTCCTTCTTCCCTGATAATCATTATTTCCATATTGTTCCGTGCCACTCTGTATATTATAGTGCTCTGGATTGGCAACGCGATTAAAGAGGATAGAGGATACGATTGTAAGATTCTTTCGTTGATGATTTTTAATGAAGACATACAGCGTCGTTTATAATTAATTGATATTATTTATTAATATTTACAGTTAAATATTCCTGGACACCCAGCACAATAAACATTTCCGGACACTCCTTTTTTCCGTTATCAATGAATGTCACATTCATTACTTCAGTGACGTTCTTCTCGTTTAATAAAACGAGGCATTAAACGCTGTTTCCTTCCATTTTGAAAATAAAAGTCTGTCACAATATATACTCGAAATAAAAAAATGAAGGTTCCTCACATTTATAGACATTTATTAATTGAAATTGAACAGTGACGATACGTTTATATTTATTTACGAAAAAACTAAATAAATTGCGACCGAAATAAAAACATGTAAAAATCAACATCTATGAATATCGCAACGCGTGTATGGCCTTTTCAATATCTACAGATAATATTTATTTTTCCAAATGGAAACAAACGGTGGCAAAAAGTTTCAAAATTGTACCGAGCAATCCAACAGCGCATTGTGCACCCATTGGGAGTTAAAAATTAATTAAGAATCGATGGATTCCCGCGAGTACACGAGCCAGTAAAATTGCCAAATGCGAACTGCAATGCCGACGTTCATAAATAACGTTGATGCGAACCGATTTTCGTTCGATTTCCAAACGAGACGGACGTACTTCTGCGAACACTTGAAGGTAACTTGATAATATTCGCTCGCGGATCCAGCCGCCGTAGGTATTCGCAAATTGAACACGATCCTCCGTGCACTCGAAAAAAACGGTACCGGACAATAGAACACGCACAATGACAAATAAACAAGACGAACCGAGCCGTTTTTCTCGTTTTTCCTTCCGTCACGCCGTTCCGGCGTACAGGGTGCTTCTGCGAGCCATTTTTTTTCTTTTACCTTATTCAGTTTCCCGTAGCTCTCCTATCTCGATCATTGTACTCTCTTCCCGCAGTCCTTTTTATGCGGCGTCCATGGAAATCGGTTTTTACCGCGAGTGCTTTTGTCGAGGAAAATCGAGACTCTTGCGGCATTGCAAATGGATTACGGGGTTTATAACAGCTCCAGTTTTTTTTTTATAAATCAACTTCCGGCAAGCAGGAACGGGGCAGGTACTCGTTCCATTTAGTCGGAATTACTGCGTGTAAAATCGAAGAACAATTTCATTGAATTTTAATGGCATTCCTTCTAAACCGAGACCGACGTTCTCCCAGACAATGGTTTATGTAGAAATTGGAAATTGCTTGTGAAATATTAAGCGTAACTCTGGTTGTTGCTTTTACATGCTAATGGATAGGTATGACTGATCATTACGTTGCATATTGTGAAACTCCTTAATTTTATAATAGAGAAATGTATTTACGAAGACATTTCTTCTAAAGAAACGGAGAAATAGGGAGAAATTTCTAAAAACGTCAAAAATTCTAGAAAGATACTAGAAAGATTACGAAAGTTTCAAAATACAGTGTTTACGATAGATGTCCACAACACGGGTCTACCAAGGGACATATATTGGCTAAAAGATACTATTCTTTCGTATTCGCGGTGGTGGGGATAGTTCTGGGACTTTTATCAGCTAGATATGTGGGATATATATCGTGTAAAGACTATGTTAATATCAGCGTATTAAAATGATTAAGAAATTGCAATCAATGCAATTTTATTTGGCATTGTAAGAGATAGTATGTGCATAAATGTGAAACGTATATAAGAAAAAGTGAGGAGTACGATATGAATTTGCAATATCGGTTTCACCGTCACATGTTATTGATTTATACGTTACCAGCTGGATGCGACCAGGGGCAATCCAAATTGTATAGAAAATTATTAATTGTATTACAAATGAATTGTTATTAACCGGTCCTTCAGCATAAAGATCCGCAGTATACTGATAAGAAATTGTACACCAGCATAAGATTCGTAAGTTTCAGTTTTATAATTTTCTTACTATCTCATAAAGCGATGTAAATGTTGTCAGCTGCGATCAGTTTATAAGTTACGAAATGAAGTAATTTTCCTTCGCCGGCAACCGGTTGCTTATGAAAAGACATAATTTTACATCTTATATCAAACTTGTACTATACATAGAAACCTGTGGCTTATCGCCAGCACCGAAGAACTTATTCAAGATGCTGCACTCGATTAATTAGCGTGCGAATGCTGAAATTGCGTTGCGCTTTGAGAGCTTCCTCAGAGCTTCTTCGAGAAATAGAACATTTCAGGCCAATTAACGTGTCGATTGCATCCCCTGGATTAAGAAATACTAAAGGCAAGGTCTATTTTAATGGGACTAATTGCACAAGACACTTTATACTTATCAGACAAAACTGCGTGACAGCCCGATAATTATCAGAATAAGAAATTTTTTATTGTTAATTAGCATTACATTACATTACCTTCCATTACGTTACATATGATTATAAATACGTTCATATTCTACTTCTCAGGTTCAGGTGGGTAATCAAACGGATGACATCGCTAATTTTAGAATAAGAAAGTTGAAATTATTGAACCTCCAGAAATTAGGAAATTAATGCAAGAAACTGCTAACTTTGAGACATCCTATCGCCGAGTCAACAATTTCATCAATTAACAACAGGAAGTACCTAACGAGCAGTCTAATTGGATATTAATTTCTTGTGAAAAGGTATTTTCAAGAATTTCGTTGTTGTAAATCATGAAACCAGATATGGGTTATTTTGGTTCATTTAGCAGTTCTTCGTGGTGGAGTTACTCGTGAAAGCAACGCTGTTCCTGTTAATTCAACCAAAACAGTTCTAGAGATTCAACGCTTTCCTGTTCTAACATTTATTCTCTCTATAATGTCGCTCGAGTGACAACTATAACATTTCCAGTTGCTAAACGAGAAAACCGCGAAAGGATATTTCAGTTTAAATAAGTTTCGTAATTATCACATGATCTGCAGGATTTAGCATGCATGTTTTTTTTTCCTTCTAAAAACAGCAGTGATATTTCAACCACTTCGAATTAAATCGCCGCGATTATTCTACGAGGTGTCCATAGGCATAATTCCTACTCCTGGTCAGAAAAACAGAACCGTGAAAACCAGGGGTCTCGAGGCTAGACAAATATTTTTGCGAATCGAGCGTTGCAAAAAAAAAACAGTTGAAGAAATGTTGACATCATCGTCGGAGATAGAGTGAGAATTAATCTACCATGTCGGCATGTTTTCTTAAAGTAAATAAAAAAATATATATAAAAAATAAATGAAAATTTAAAAAAACTTTTCAAAATAAATAAATTGCATTTGGAGGAACCAGATTCGTAAAATTGTCAGTTTCCTACCGTATGCTGCCTTGAGATCGGTACGCTCTCGGAATTAATGAATTTTAAAGCTCTCGAACTTGAAATTGACATGTTTATGGATCACGTTCCTATCCGGTGAGCAGTGAATCCGATGATTTCGAATTCATCGAGTTTATTTTAGGATCAGGATAACGAAGATCGAAAACTTCGAAGGTTACTACATATACATATATATACATTATTACTTGTAGTTAAGTTTAATTGCGGACCACAGTTTCCTGCTCCGTTTCTACAATTTACTTTATTCTTTCATTATGCATCCATTGTTAGGTGTATTTCCATTCTTTCTACTTTCTCACGCTGGTATTATTACGTTCAATATTCTTTTTACTACTTGCCCGGAGTGATTACTTTGATTTGCTGTGTGCAATAACGACTGCTCATTATTACCTTTGCTATTACAATCTTGTTAGGTTTAATAACAGAGTGAGGAACCCACCCATTGCGCACGTTCCTTTTTGTGTTTTGATCTGATTTCATCTTAGTTTAATTCCGCTTCTACTTTTTAATTGTCATGATTTCTTCTATTGCTTGTGTTTCTGTGCTAATTTAGTGCTATCATACTTTATTGTCTCAACATGTTTTATCGTGATTTATTTCCGGTATTGCTTTTGTATTTGTGTAATTTTGTATTGTCATATTTTAGTATACTCCGTATATTATTTTAGTATACTACATCGACGGGACAATACTTTGTCCTTAATTATTCTTGACCTCTATTAACAAATTCATGACAGTTTCCTGATTAAAATGAGACCAACACGATATAATTTGGATCATATTTATCTGTTCGATTGATGATTCGGCAGAACCTCGACTATCCGAACCGGTCATATAAACTCATCAATTTAAAGCGATCTATATGCAGCAGGATTCATTGTACAAATCGGTAAAGATTTAATCTTACACTGCAGCTAGGTAACTGTTCTATTATCCGAACACTCACGTTCGACTGATTAGTACGGATAATCGAGGTTCTACTACAGGGTGTCCCAAGAATGTTGTATTTCCTTGAAAGAAGTAATTCCCGAGGTCATTTGAAGAAACTTTTTCCTTTGAGAAAATGTCCTCCGCGGCCTTATTTAGGAGTTATTAACGAAAAACACGGACCAATCAGATCGCGGCTACAGCGGACGGATTTCGGTTCGGCCAATGCCAACGCCACGCTCAACGGGACCTATCGCCATGCCAGAGTCCGTATGTTTTTGTCGTGCCCTGATTGGTCCGTGTTTTTCATTAATAACTCCTTAACGAAGCCGCGGAGAATATTTTCGCAAAGCAAAGAGTTACTTCAAATGACCTCAGGGATAACCCCTGTGCAACATTTTTGGGACACCCTGTATATCGTGAATTGATTGAATAAATGTGGTCCAAATTGTGTTGTCTTTGGTGTCACGAATATGTTAGTAAATGTTTCATAGAAAAAAAAAATGGTTGGAATGAAAAATTTTTGTCATTGTAGATTACGTCTGTACATACTCGATATAGGTAACGTTTACCCAAAGTTTTCGCATCGAGACATTATTATAATTATTGTCGTTAAGTGCTCAATTTATTATTATTTCCACCGACTCGATTGGCAGGGGGGGGGGGGCGAACGTTCGCACCAGCTAACGTTAATTCAATAGAAAGATTGCATACCAAGAGTGCATTAGCGTCCTCTCGCCGGTCCGGCGAGCATGATTATCGGTCGTTGAAATAATTATCAGGGTGCAAGTGCAACGACGGACAAAAACTCGGCCAAGAAACGCAGCTAAGCGAGGTGTAATTTATTTCGAGTCGACGGACCATGCTCGGCTGCCGCTTATTACGTACCACGTAACGCAAACAGCGGTTCAGATTTAATTCTCGGTCAACCGATAATTTTCTCCTGCCCGTGCATTCTTTCGGATCCGACGCTGCCCGCCCGCTGTGCCGAATGAATAAACTGCACCGCGAATAAATAGGTAATTAGTAGGTATAGGAAACGGAACAAACAAGGCCCAACAATTGCGGTTTGTTTCCTCGGAAGTTCAGAAAATGGGAAAGTGGATCGCGCGCTGCGCTCTTTTGCTTCTCAATTCGAGCTGCCATTTTTATTGGGTTGTCGCGTTAATCCTATCGGTCATGATTTAAACGCAATTTTATCCTGACAATCAATTTCCGTTGAATTTTATATCATTTCACGGTCTCGCTTTTCCTTCGCCGAATACGTTTTCAATTTTCGGATTTCGTTAAGGTTTATTTCAAGTCAAGAAGTGCGCAGTGTGAAATTGAAAATGAATATAAACATTTCGGACATGTTCGTTTGCGAGGGTTTAATCGAGATGCTGGAACAGTGGAAATTCACGAAGATTTAGTGCTCCTTTAATTTTGCGCGTCAGTGTACACAGGAATGTTTGTATTGTTTAAAAATTTTGTGGCAGAAAAAGCGACAATTTTGCGGCAAACCCCTAATATCGTGAAACCTGGTTAACGTGGAATTTTCCAGGAGGAAACGAGGTTTATAGGGTGTTGCCGCATTGGGTGCACCTGCACTCCTGCTTTATTGTAGGAAGTTTTGCGTAATAAATTCATAAAGTGTATGAATTTGTAATGGCGTAATTTCGAAGGCAGCTAAGCGTTTTGCAATTTAACATACCTTATCGGGGGAGATGAATGTCGAGGATGAAGAGAGAACTCTCTCATCCTACAATCTTCGAGGATCGGATATTCTTTTTTATTTTCGTTCAGCTAGGTCGACGATTCCGACTACCGTGCACTGGTATCGCGCTTCCGATTGCAATGCAAATAACTCGGTACACACAATGCGTACACAACGTCGTCATCAGACGAACGTAATCGCCTTGAAATACGCTCCGCGAATACGTAATCCTCTTCGGCACAGGCTGCACGCGTGTTTACAGTATCGTTACACGATAAAACAGATTTTATGCTACATTGTTTGGAAATTTCGGCTGCAGTTGCAGCCGTGTGCCGATTGTCCGAACAAGGCCATTTTAGAATTAATTATGATTATCGAGCACAATTCATCAGCTGTTTCGTAGAATGTACCATTTACGAAATATTACACGGCGCATTTTATGCATTTGTTACAAAAATTAATCGATGCAATTTAACACGGTAAGGAGATTAAACGAACGCAAGTATGTTTATGTATTATTTTCATTTTATTGAAATTATTAAGGGAAGAATGACAATTTTGCTTCGCTCGTGTTTCGTGTAATCGAGATGGACAATTTTTATTTTGCATGAAAATCCGCAGTCCACTAATCATGTTATCTGTCTCTTTGGCATTGTTTTTAAAAGATTTATTATTAGAATTTTTGTGCGTTTATTACAGAATTGAGTACGTGAAATTTAAAATGATAAGAAGAGTAAAAGAATTTGAGAACGTCAATATTTTATTCTCAATTTATTATAATTTCAATTTACTACATAATTGTTTTATTTTAATTGTTTTTATTATTTTAATTTTAATTTTAATTTATAATTTCAATTTATTATTTCATTTATTATAATTTCAATCGTGGACCAAGAAAGCATCTTCTACAACGTAATTAATAATTTCCTTTGGGACTGTTGTCTAAAAGTACATTTTTAAGCTTTTTTTGTATAATACAGTTATTGAAAATCCTGTTAATACGCTTATTATTCCCAAAATCAAATTTTACTCTTTTAGCTATACGTATGATCTTAGACATAATTCAGCAGTAGAAGTTAGGGTACTGGTTGCCAAAATGGTACTTTTTGGACACTTCCAAAATGTGGTAAAATATACGAATAATAACTAATTTTAAATAAATTATTTTCACGAGATTCCACAGTAAGATACCTCACCTTATCATTTGACTTATATACTTTTTTAAAAACGCTTTCAAATTTTCCCAAAGAGCCAAAACTTGTTAAATAATACAATATTAGTAATTTCCCTCCGTTATTGTAACCGCTATACAATCAAAAGAGTGTCAATTATTTCAACAAAAAGGCATTTCATCAAAAACTGAAAAATGTACCTACAGAACCACTACAGCTCACTAAAAACCATTACGTTAAAAAAAAACGGTCAATTGAAAATAAATGGTCACGCACAAAAATCATTTAACCTTTAGAGGGCCGAAATGACCACTAAAGTGGCCAGACATAAACTTCGGAATTTTGCGTAACACGTTGACTGTACAGGTATACAGTCACTCGCAATAACATTCGGACATAGTTGTAAAAACCAACTTTCAGTATTTTATCTGCAATTTCGAACAATTGTAAACTTTCCAAAATGTCTTTTTCATATCGTGTAGTAAACTAATTGTTCTGACTTCTCAAATAAATCCACATCGTATGGCCCAATATTAAAAAAGTGATCGTCATTTTAAGAGCGTCCGAATATTATTGCGAGTGTATACAGGATGTTCCAAAAATGTTGTACTTCCTCGAAAGAAGAGATTTCTGAGGAGATCCGAAGTAATTTGTATGTTTGCAAAAATGTTCTCCGCCGTTTTGTTAAAGAGTTATCAACAAAAAACACGGACCAATTAGAGCGCGGCAACAGCGGACCGACTCCCGTCCGTCGACAGGCCCCGCTGAGCGCGGCGTTGGCATTGGCTGAACTGGAATCCGTCCCCCGTAGCCGCGCTCTGATTGGTCCGTGTTTTTCGTTAATAACTCCTCAACAAAGCCGCGGAGAATATTTTCTCGAAGGAAAAAGTTACTTGAAATGATCTCAGGAATCACCTCACTCAAGGAAGTGCATTTTTCTGAACATTCAAATTTCCCCTGAAAAAATGGCAATCCTCAAAAGGTTAATCTTGAATGTTTCTAGGGTCGAGCAGGCGCGAAAGCATGAGGATTCCAGTTTCGCCGAAACGTTCCGGTGAAAGTTCGCTCGTCGATACTGGTCAGGTAATCTCGCAGGTGAGAGAGTGAATCACGGTGGCATTGTTTCCGCGAGAAGCGTGCTGCGGCCAAGAACGTAAAGGCAGATAGAGGTGGCCGTTTAATGGCTCGATGAGAAATCGGTTACTTGTGTTAAATGCCAGCCGGCTGCGTCCACACGTGACATTCGTGGGAATGGCCGAGGAGAGCATGCGCAAGCCAGGCGAGTTCGGTTCGTTTCCTGGAATTCCTTGGCGCACGGGGTTCAACCTCGAACCCGAAATGCCATCGACAAAGTGGTGCAAATCGAAAAATCGGTTTTCCTTCGACATCGATAACACCGGTTCGGCTTTGGAATCGTCGGTTGCAGTGCCGAAGTCGAACTTTCCACGATCGGTTTAACGAGCTCCGAGCACGAAGCCAAATAAGGACTTGCATGGACGTTCCCAGTCGGCCAGGGAAAAAGTTTAACGCGTCGTCGCCGAGGTACAGGGAACTCGCATTGTTTCGTGGGTGATCGAGCACGCTCGCACGTTCACGGCCGGTGACACGGTGCTGCCACGTTTTAAACCTAGAACTGGAAACTAATGATAGAATACAATGCCGTCGTGATCTCATAGTAATTACTTCAAAATTGAGTGTAGAGAACTCCAACCTTGAACGAAGACAATACAGTGGATTATGGTTGTTTCGGATACTTCAGGAGTTCTGTTCCTTGGCCTGATTAAGCTAAGTTATAATTATGTAAAATGTACCATTAAATACAGTAGACAAGGCGATACAAAGCATACCGAACTATAGGTGAAATAATAGAGTGTTTATTTACATATTTTTGGAATAAATCTGAGGCAAATATTTAGTATGTGTATGGATATTTTTCACACAGAACTAGTGCCTATATTAATTATACTTATTTTTAAAGCATAATGAATATTACAGAAGAGATAAAAAAATTCAAGTTAAATTTTTTAATTTAAGAATAAAATTATTTTTATTAAATTCTTTTCATAAAAATCAGTTAATATATATATATATTATATATCTCTTTCTTAATATTGATTATGCTTTAAAAATAAGTATAATATAGGCACAGTAATTGGCGGCCCCACAGTAATCGGGTCCCTTACCCTAGTCCATTTTCATTTTCTGTTCACAATCATTACCATCACTAATGAATTGTACGTAGGTATGCGTAAAAATCAGAATATTGAGTTTATTTATTCAATCATTCTTCACGAATACGATTTTATAATTTCAATATTACTGAAATCAAAAATTTCGAACCAGTCATTCACTGTTCAGCGTTGAAGTCCTTCTGAGGAATTCGAATAAAGAAACATGCGCATCGTACAAGAGAAACTGAGAGAAGATAAAAAGTTTAATTTCCATCCAGGAAGGCAAAAACTAATATCGAGCAGAAGTGAAAGACTGCGAAGCAAAGTGCTGTTCCAAATAATCGTTTTGTTGTCTCAATTTTTCAGCTTTATTTCGAACAAATGATTGCTTTAATTAGCCGAGTGTTCAAATAAACGGAATCCAGCGTGTTTCGTTTGCCGTCGAACGGTGTCGATTCGTTGTCGAACGAACGGGGTTGCACTCTTAATTAATTCACGATCTACGATCACTGTTCCATTCTCTTTTTATTTATTCATCAATTCGATCGTTTCAGTATGTGAAAATTCTAAAAATTCGTTTACCGAACCAAATTAAAAATAGTTTTGGTGTGTCAGACTGAAATATTGCTGAACGACCAGGACGATCAGGTTCTCTTTTTCTACATACGACTTTACGGACGCCATTCTTTTACGACTTTAGCTCTCCTCGTGACTCGTATATCTTGAGGAGGGTTCTTGCCAGCGAAACCTCTACTTTCAATTAGGCAGGCCTAGTCGAAACTATAAAATCCCAGGAGGCCAGTAGTAAAAAAAAACAAGAAAATATTTAAACAGGAGGGTCCCCGAAGCTCAAAGATCCTGGTACTGATGGAATAATATTGTAGATGGAACACTAGCCGCCAAGCTTCCAGTAACATGTAGAGGTGGTCAAACTTTACTTTATTATCATTAGACTGGGGATCTTTATGCATAATAAAATATAAGTAATCAATTATTTTGAAATCTGGAACGAACTTTGTAGTAAATTCAAGTTTTTATTTCTTAATTTATTATATAATATCCATCATTATCAAGGACAGTTTGCCATCTTTCCTGCAAATTTTTACATCTTCTACAGAAGTGAATGTTTTATTTGTTAAATAATGCTCCAGAGATCTGAAAAGATGATAGTCAGAGGGAGCAATATCCGGTGAGTACGGGAGGTGCGGTAAAACTTCTCATTGCAATTCTTTGATTTTTTCCTGAATGAGTTTCGCTGCATGGGGCCGGGCATTATCAATTTGCAGTATTACACCTTTCCTGTGGACTAAAGATGCCCTCTTTTTCAATAGTTCTGAATACAGCCGTTGTAATTGCTGACAATACAACACAGCAGTAACTGTTTCTCCAGGTTTCAACAACTCAAAGTGAATTATGCCACGACAGTCCCACCAAATGCACAGTAACACCTTTCTAAGTGACAAGGTAGGTTTAGGGGTTGATATTGCGGTTTGATTTGCAGAAAGCCATTGCTTGGAACGCTTTATGTTATCATAAAGAATTCATTTTTCATCTCCGGTAACGATTCTGCTAAGAAATGGATCTATACGAAATCTAAACAGCAATGAAGTGCAAATTGATCGACGAATATTCTTGTTGGTCTCAGATAATTGATGCGGTACCCATATTCCTTGCCTATATGCCTTTCCCATTTCGTGTAGGTGCCTTTGTATAGTTGACCATGTGGACCCAAGGCTTCTCGATAATTCTTGTATACTTAATTTTGGATCAGCTTCCACTCGAGATTTTAGGGTCTCATTATCAAATTCAACTGGTCGTCCACTTCGAGGCCTGTCAGAGAGATCATAATTACCAGCAGCAATCCTTCTGAACCAACGTTGACACTTGTTGACCTTCAATACATCTCCATAAACATCGCAAATCTTCTTTGTTGTTACCGTTGCATTAAATCCTGTATGAAAATGAAAAAGTATGTAATGACGAATATGATCCTCGGAGGGTACGGACGCCGCCATTTTAATAAAGGTTTGTATAAAAATTATACTTTTTAGAATATTTTGAACACAGGCTGCTTTACCGAAAACTGTAAAAGAATACGTGTTTCCTCTTCAGCGATCGGTACAGAACTAAAGGCAAAACAAATTCTTTGCAAACAATTGATTACTTATGGATACCCCTAATATAATAATATTTCCCTGTGAATTATACAGGGAAGAGATTAAAGTAGAAAAAGATGGGGTTAAGACGGGATTATTTTTCTTTGTAACGATTGTGAAGAGAACTGCAAGAGGAAGTGCTACGCAGGCTCGAGATTATTTTGCGCACCACTCATTTTACTCCTGGAACGACACTATTTTTACGATCCTCCAGCTATTCAGGTTTTTGTCGCGGACACATTAGAATTCTATCGACTCGAAAAACGTCGACACCGTCGCGTCTGTTGACGCACTCTTCGTCGAGCTACCTAGGATAGTTAGCATAAACGCGACTAGAGACCGCGCGCGCTAAATACCCGGCTTTGTTGCAATTCAAACAAAATGGGTATTACAAACAGTTGCGTAACATGCTTGCACATGTGCTGCGGATACTTGTGGATGCTCGGACGACGACGGACAACCGGAATAAGAATTTTTCTTCGCAACCGTGTTGTCGTGACCTGTGCTCCCAATTGGCTGTAAAAAATAGAAACTCATACCGGTCGGAACGGAATATTCAAATATTATTATGCTCATTTAATATTAATATTTCAGAGTTTACGTTGCATTCTCGTCGGCGAAAACAATTCTCGCGACACTGTTGACCAAGCTGTGCAATTTATGCAACTATTATTTAGAAACTGTGCAAAGTACAGCAAATAGAAATTTAAATACGTTTCAATGTATGTCTTACTTCGTTGAAACCTGAACTGCCGGACGGGTCAAAACAATTTATTTTTTTTTACTATTATGGAAATCGTGTACATTTTTTCACGAGAAATTTTTTAATCAACTCTTTCATTTAAGAACACTAACATCGAAGTCGTACGAAGTCTGAATAACTCCAATCTTGTCACTGTTATGATTGACCAAGGTTGTCGCTAGAGAATGCGAACGACCTTGCTTTTTTAAAACAGGAAATGATTACCTTATAAGCAATATGAAAAATTAAAATAAACTTAAAATTTTGTGCCAACTTTCTGGTAACTTTTGTACACCATCGTTATAATCTAATAAATTCACGGAAAAACATGTAAAGATCAATTGGCGTTTACCTTCACCATGGGACGGCCATTGTCATTCTACTGTGTCGTTCAAGTTTATATTTATATCGTTAATGATATGTTAATGATATGTTAATGATATGTTAAGTTTACGATTACGTCGAGGAATTTCAGTATTTAGAACTTTAAAAGCCGTGTGAAAGAGCAAAACAATATTTCTTTTTTTGAACAGGTGCCCTGGTTGCATGAAGTCGTGCGGAAACAATTTTGGAGAGATTTCGGCTTGTGGCACGCACTGTAAACATCACGTTCGCGGGTCGTCGAAAGAAGACAGTTATTAACTTGGCAAACACGTAACACGCTCATCGTTCCGATTATGCTGCTTTTGACAGCGGACGATGCAGGTGAGAGCGGTTACGTGATGCGCTTCCAGGAGTTCTGACGTTCTATCGAAGCTTGTCTCGCGTTTTCCTCATAATCGTTCGACTATAACGGGCCCGGTTTTCTTGCCGCAGCTCTCGCGAATCGAAACTAGGCTTTCGTTTCTGATTTGCATACAAGCCGGGATGGATAGCGCGGGAATACCTCCGAGGCGTAATTATTTCGAGCAATGTTACACCGAACGATACCGTTCAATCTGCCGCGAAAGTTCTGTCTGTCGGTTCGCCTAACGCAACTGATCGATACTTCCATTAAATATTAACTATTTCAGCTGTACGCCCATCCACATGCACAATAGGGGACTAAGCATGATCATTCGTTTGCCACAGTGGCCCCAAAAAATATCTATTTGTACACTTTCCGATTTTCGAATTTGTATTCTAAATACTAGACTGCGGATGTTCATGCAAAATAAAAATTTTCTGCATTTGTTATAAGTAGATTGCGGATCTTTGTATAAAATAAAAATTGTCCATGTTAATTGTACGAAACCGAAGTTAAATAAAATTGTATTTTCAGGTCAGGTAATTTGTCGAATAGCGTTTCGCGAATTAAAAACTAGTAAAAAATTGCTTACTAAAATAAATTTGATAAAAATCAATTAAATAAAATCGCTGGTGCAGAGAATCAAATTCTGCAGATCCCGAGTCCTGTGAAGAAGTGTCTGTAGTTATAAATTCGCATAATGTCTTACCTATAAACTGCGAATCTATACAGGGTGTCCCAAAAATGTTGTACTTCCTTGAAAGGGATGATTCCTGAGGAAATTTGAAGTAACTTTTTCCTTTGCGAAAAAGTTCTCCTCGGCATTGTTAAGGAGTTATTAACGAAAAACACGGACCAATCGGATCGCAGCTACTGCGGACGGTCCGCTGTTGTCGCGCTCTGATTGGTCCGTGTTTTTCGTTAATAACTCCTTAACGGAGCCGCGGAGAACATTTTCGCAAAGGAAAAAGTTGCTCCAAACGACCTGAGGAATCACCCCTTTGAAGGAAGTACAACATTGTTGCAGCACTCCGTATAATTCATAAAAATTAGGACATACAGTCAACTATTGTGAGTCACTGCCGTATTAGCACTTCACGGCTTTTTCCTTCGAAATCAGATTGTATATCGAATGTGCTCATGCGGGTGGGATTTCTGACGTTCCAACAGCAGCTCAGAGTTAAGATAATCGCTCGACTATTATGTTCACGGTAACTTCAATGCGTGCAAACATTAATTACGCGGTCGCGAGATTGGAAGGAATGCGTTGCGCTTCGGGGTATAACCGATCGCGGAGAGCAAAAGAAAAAAAGGAAAAACGAGAAGAAATAAACTGTTGGTGTCACAAAGCTAGCATGTACAGCCTTATATGTATCGACAGAAACGCCGCGGATCTTGATAAATCACACGATGGTATCGCGGTGACTTCAGGTATATTTAAATGCGGCCTCTGTCATCGTGCCTAAAGGAAGCTGAACGTGTCAATTCGCGGAAGCGATCTCTGCTCTTAAATAATCGCGTACGCGGCAAATTTTTTTCAGAGCCTGCAGTTTTTCCATTCTCCCATTTTCCTCGCGCCGCGCCGCACGCGAACGCGACGACCCGTGAAATTCACTGCAATTGTATAGTTATCGTTGTTTTTGCAATTCTTACGCATAAAGAACTTCGCGAGCCAGGAAACGTCTATCCTTAAAGGAACCGAAAAATTACATTAACAATTTCAAGGCTTGCAGAATATTCGGAGAATAGCTTTCTTCGTTGCAGAAATGGTGAAATTCGCTGTAACTGCGCGGTTACCGTTGTTTTTACAATTGTTAACCATAAAGAACTTCGTGAGTTGGGAAATTTCAATCCTTAAAAGGGTCAACAAATTAGATTAACAATTTCAAGGCTTGTAGAATATTCGGAGAATAGCTTTCTTTGTTGCAGAAATGGTGTAATCCGTTGTAATTGTGTGGTTATCGTTGTTTTTACAATTGTTGACCATAAAGAACTTCGAGAGCTAGGAAATTTCTATCCTCGAAGGAATTGAAAAATAAGATTAACAGTTTCAAGAACTGTACAACATTTAGAAAATAGTTTTCTATGTTGCAGAAATTGTGTAATCACTATAATTGTGTTATTATTATTCGTTTTACAATTGTTGATTATAAAGAACTTCGTGAGCTAGTTTATCCTCAAAGAAACTGAATAATAAGGTAAACAGTTTGTAGAATATTTAGCGGATAATTCTTGCAGAATTTATGAAACCCACTGCGGTTATTGTTGTTTTTACAATTGTATACACGGTGTGCTAAAAATGTTGCATTTCTTTGAAATGGTTGATCCCTGAGGTCATTTGAACTTTTTCCTTTGCGAAAATATTCTGTGCGGCTTCGTGAAGCATTTAGTAACGAAAAACAAGGACCAATCACAGCGCTGCTACAGCGGATGGATTTCAGCTCGACGACAGGTCCCGCTGAGCGTGGTGCTGGCATTGGCCGAGCCGGAATTCGTCCGCTGTAGCCGTGCTCTGATTGGTCCGTGTTTTTTTTTTTATTAGTAATTCCTTAACAAAGCCGCGGACAGCAATTTGGCAAAGGAAAAAGTTTCTTCAAATGACCTCAGGCATCATCCCTTTCAAGGAAGTACATTTTTGGGACACCCTGTAGAAGTTCGTGAGCTCGGAGATTTCTACCGTTCGAGGAACTGAAGACTAAGATTAACGATCTTAAAGATTTTTGTAACATGTGAAGAATAGTTTTCTTTGTTGCGGAAACGATGTATACTAATCTTGGATATGTCACGCACGCCTTGTTCATAAAGATCGCATACAGTCCATGTTGTATGCAGAAGGGATCAGCAAAACTTAAACATCGACGTGCGTAATCTGCCGATTAGAGGCGCGAACACGTTCCTCTATTTGTCATGGCAAACTTTTATGACGACATCTTGAACAGCCTATGTAGGCTCTGTGCAGTTTGAAGTCACAAATTACTGCCTCGTTGCCTGCGGGAACCTGTGCGATCAACTGTAGTTTTAAGTGAAAATTGTCCTGCTAATCAATAGACAGCTAATTTCATGCATTTATGGCAAAAAAGGAAAGTAGAAATTTAAAAATAAGAAATTTAAAAATATTGTAATTTAAACATTCCTTTAAATCCTACAACTTTTATTGAAAACATTCCTGCGTACTGTTTGAAATAATGAATATATTTCAGTGGGACAAGGTTCAGGAAGCAGTGACCCACTTTTTTAGAAACATCAATATGCCGCATTAATAATAAAACTATACCTGCAGAAGAGAGAAATATATTTGTAAAAATAAATACATATGAAATTGAAATCTCGCGGCAAGAGATGAAAATAATTATAGATTTTTTCAGAAACAAAAGGAAGCGCACCGTGTGCATAAGGTTAGATAGCTCAGATTGTCCGAGCGAGATGACCCACAGAGATATTAACATGCCATAGCTCAATTGTATTCAAGTCTTCATATATTTTTAGAATGTTTTGTTGTTTTCACAGTTCAGAGGATTGCTCAACTTCTTCAATATATTTTCATTACTTAAATTCCGAAAAATATACAAAAATTCTTCTAAATCTAAATAAACTCAATCTCCCCATTTTACGCAAATGAAATTGAGAAATGCGAATATGCGAGCAACATACTGTGCAAATATTCATCACTTTAGACTCAATAAAATAATCAGCAAAGTTAATTATTTATCGTTTGCACTACGATTTATTTTACGGTTTCAGTGTTTCGAACTTTCTTCATAGTTCGTAATTTCCTAAAAAAGGAGAAAATTTATATCTATTGTATGCCTATATGTTCTCCAATAGCTGAACATTAACAAAGGTTTGAAGGAAATTAATAGCACACATATTTATTAAACTCTGTTCAGAATCATCACCACGAGTCTGACACGATATTATAGGGCAAGGGATTAAATATCATAAACGGAGCTTTGTAGAATTTTCGAAACAATGCACAGTGTTATAAATTGTTCTTGCTCTCGTTCTCCACGGAGTCTTTAAGACCGTCTTTAAATGTTTTCCCTGCGTATAATCGGGTCCGAGACGAGAAAATTGCGAGTGCAAGAGCTTGACGTTGCTCCGCTCTGTTCTGCTCTGCTCGAGTCGGCTCGGCTCGGCTCGGCGGCGAAACGACAAAGGCGGCATGTCGTATTTCCACGTAGCCCGAGTTCACTTGTTTTCACGAGTACAGAGGGTGCTGGTAGAGGAGTACGCGGCGGGTAGGTGGTCGTGCGGCTGCGGAATGTAGCCGAGGATCGAATCACTCGTAAACACGGAGAAATAGCGGAACCCGATATGCAAATCGAAACGCGTCGGCGTGGCTTGAGCAATCCGGGCGAGAACCACTCATTCACGATCAAACATTTGCCTCGGAGGCATCGCAGCGGCGCGGCGTCCCGCACCAACATAGAGAGCAATTCAACCTTCTACGGAAGAATATAGCGTTCGCGTGGGACGCTGTGGAAGCACGCTACCCCCACCTGCACCGAGAACTCGAATAAACGTGACACTCTTTTGACCGCTCGCCTTCGAATTTATTGGGTTGGTGCGAACACAATCGCGGTGGTTTTTTTTTTTTTAATTTATTTTTATTCGTGAATTTTGTTGCGGTCTGCGGTCGATTTTTCAATCCTGCAAACAGCGCCGGATTAAGACCTCCAGAAGCCCTAAGCACTTTTGAGGGTGGACTTGTACGATTTCTCAGGCATTTTCGATAATTTCACTGGAAAGTGTTTTTAACGAGTCCGGTGCGCATAAACACAATATTATTTAAAGGATGTAGAACTCAGAAAATCTCCATAGTGTCCTCTCCGTCCGATGCGCTAAGCACGTGCTTATACTGCTTATTGGTTAATTCAGCACTGCCTGCAAACTCCGGCGGTTTGCGCGCGGTGTACCGACAAATATACTAATTTCTAATTACTGGTCGAAGGACCACCTTCGATTTTCCCATAACAGCCAATATCGGATCAAATCATTACGCCGCCATCTTCCATTTCGCGACAGCGCAAAAATTCTTGCTCGAATCATGATAATAATAATTGAGACTATTAGGTCTCTTCTCGATTGTACGTATGAATCTTCAGCATTACTTCTTCATAAATAAATCCACGTTGACATAGCTCTTTTTTAATTAGCTTAATAGCCTTTATATTAATGTTTCACCACAAAATTCATTTAACCCCTTGCCCGACAATATCGAGTCATACTCACGATGAAGATTCTGAACAGAGTCTAATAATATGTTATTAATTTCGTTGTTATTAATTTTGAAGAACATACAGGCATATAGTAGATATAAATTTTCTCCTTTTTTTCAGGAAATTACGAATTACAAGAAAGTTCCAGTCACTGAAACCGTAAAATAAATCATAGTGAAAAGGGGTTAACAAACGCACGTTTTCGAAAATGCTTCGACGAACTCAGTCGCCGAGACTTCGCATCAACATTTCAAATGCTTCGCGTCGTTTAATGGCCGACTGCCTACCCCGAGAGGTTTTGTCCACATACTTGCACGCCGGACATGATATTTTCTCGGCAAAAATCATGCAACACCGCAGGCCTTAAATTCAGACGCACTTCTTATAGAACATTCCGTGAATAATAATAGCGTAAAATGTGAGTGTCCGATGCAAATTACCGGCAACTTATCATACAACAACAAGAATGTTGCTCGAGTATTGCAACCAAGTGGCAACTGCGTATCTCTCGTAGAACGGAAGTCGGGAGTTATTGACCGACTCGCGTATGTTCCTCGATGGCTTTATGTTCTAGACATAAAAAAATATACTTAATGATTTATCTTGCAATTTGATACTATACTTATCGATAGTTCTCGATTGCCTGTTATTAATGAAGAAGCTGTTTTGAAATGATCTTTCAAGAGGTCCTTTAAAGTTGATCTTTTAAAAAAATGTAACAGAAGAAAATATTTGTATATTCGTGGTCAATTATCAGAAATGCTTCTTTTCTAAACAATGTAATGAGAAATATAAATAAAGCCTGTTCCTTTATGTACCCAGCAACGTGGAAAACATATCAGCGGCGATGCGAGAGAAGCTTAATTAGGTTTATAAGGAACTCGGTGTCTCAGGAAAATTACACAGCGAACTGTTATGATTCTTTCGAGAACATAATTGAATTGAATGGAATTTTCAACCAGGTTATACCAGTGTACTTATGAATAGTATGAGGGGCTTGTTTCAAACGGTGTGTTAACTTTTAGCGATAGTCATGCATAACGAAATTTAACTAGATAATAATCTCAATTAATGAAAGTTACAATCATTTTATTGTAAGAAGAAATAACTTTAACCGTATGGAGAAAAGCTAACGCTTTTTGAAAAGAAGATTAATAATTAATTAGTATTGTTAATTAACAATGTTTTTCAGCTACAAACCCACTACCACTAAAGTGTTTAATCACTTACAGGCATAGTGATGCTACTGATGCACCACTTACATAGGTACAGAGGTCTTGTAGTATGTGGGACAATTAAAAACGAGGTCATATGGAGCATGCGTTTACATTAATTTCTTTTTATCATTTACATCGTCTATTCTACAGTTCTTCCCACATAATACGTGACAAAATACAATTTTAGAATCAATAACAAGTTTCTAAGATTGCTATATCAAGAAAATTCGCAGATGTGTACTAGTTAATATACTACTAGTTATAATAAATATAGTACTAGTATAGTACTAGTATATAGTACTAGTATAGTACTAGTATATAGTACTAGTTATAATAAACTATAATACAACTATTTTGTTTCGTAGCGTTGTAGTGTTCTATCTAAATTGAATTAACAAACTTAGGTGAGACTGGTGTAATCTTATCAATTATACGACAAGCAATACCATTTTTGATAAATCATGTAACAGAATCTAAAATACTGAAAGCATTGAAAAATATGTCTTCCTTTATTGAAATAATTAAATTATTTCGTTTAAAACCCTGGGAAGTAGATGAGCCTGATATTCCCAATATGCTGATATTCGTCCACAAAGGAATAATATCCGTTTTCATATCAAATTATACGTTTTACAAAACGCTGAACAATTTCCTCAATAACAAATGCATCGATAGATATTATCATATCGGAAAATGTAAATCAATAAAATTATGAATTGAATTTTTGTATTATTTAAAATACATTACGCGATATTTAATAAATTTAATTAATTTCATTTTTAGCGTATCCACGATTCCGTAACCAAACTTTACTATTTCAAAGGTGGGTACAATTTTAGAACCGTTCTCTTGGAATATTAATGCAAGATATCACCCTATACCATTTGACCCACATACTTTTTAATAGAACCATCCCATATTCCCCTGAGAACCTAAAATATAGTCATACAATATAGTCTTCAACGTAACTGTTTAATTTGTATCTTTAAATGCATATTAGGGGGAACCATAAGTAATCAATTATTTTGAAATCTAAAACAAACTTTGTAGTAAATTCAAGTTTTTATTTCTTAATTTATTATATAATCTCCATCGTTATCAAGGACAGTTTGCCATCGTTTCTGCAAATTTTCAATCCCGCTCTTCTAGAAATCCAGCGTTCGTGAAGCAAAATATGACTCAAGGTGCCCCCTTACATCTTCTATAGAAGTGAATGTTTTATTCCTCAAATAATGAATGAAAAAATGAAAAAGTATGCAATGACGAATATGATCCTCGGAAGGTACGGACGCTGCCATTTTATTGCAGGGTCGTAAAAAGAAATTATACTTTCTAGAATATTTTGAGCACAGACTGCTTTACCGAAAACTGTAAAAGAATAAATGTTTCCTCTTCAACGATCGGTACAGAACTAATGGCAAAACAAATTCTTTGCAAATAATTGATTACTTACTTATTATTATTTAAAAAAAAATGTTATAACATTGCAATAGAGACTATATTCCGTCGTTGAAACTTACAACATTTGAGTTTCAGTATAATCATTTGTCCAACCTCCATAGCTAATAGCTTTGAAGTGTATTTGCGGTATCAAATGACGGCCGCGAGCGTGTTAAGCAAATGTTAAAGCTTCGCTTCGTTAAAAAGTGGCGAAATTCAGCGTTGAATGGGTGACCGGATAATTCCGAGCAGCTATAGTACACTCGAATGGTGACTGTATCTTGTGTAACAGGAGATTTTTCAATTTCCAATATCGGCGCGTCAAAGTCCGTTATTGACGGGCTTTTATCGCGAATTCGCTCCCGCCTACAATCCCGACGCGATCGGTCCAGGTTATTGACTTCGTGCGGCACGTGAATCGAGCTCCGAGTACTCTCGTACATGAAATAATTATTCTCAATAACCTATATATTGTCGTATAGTGTATACGTGAATGTCGCGCTAATGAACCGCATCAACCGGGGACCGTGGTGCTCTCTTCGACTCTAATGGTACCGAGCTGTCGGTGGTGATCCTTATCCACAATACCAACTGAGAAAAAAAAAACTTCGAGCTCACAAAATGGCCCAGGATTGCAATTTCCATTGACCCAATTCAAAGGCGAGAAGCCATGCCGTTACCAACCTAATCGAAATGTGTTATTGCAATGTGCAGTCATTAACGTAATCGAAAATCGATGGCTGGTAACCAGTGGACATCGAATAAGTAACGAGGCGAATCTGATAACGTCTGCCAATTAATCGATCATGTTTCAAATGCTCTTCCTATGCACCGTGCCGAGTTGTCAATAGACTGTGGTCGATTATGAATATACCGTGGCTATAAGTGTTGGTTCACTTCGTTAAATAAATTGGTAGTTCCGAAGCTCAGGTTACAAATATATTGTAAATTCTCGTATCAAATATATTACAAATGGTTGACTGAAAATTGTTACAAACTACCCACATCTAATTCGCAAGACTAATTCTCAAATTAAATTCAGTGTACTTAACACTGGATTTACAGGATCCATCAAAATGACGGATTCTGATATTTTTAATTAACGAATATTGAGATTGTAGAGATGCATCCATGAGGAATTATTTAACAAGTTGATTTCTTTGGGTATACATTATTAAAAAAAAAAAATGGCTACAAATTTTGATAGATACATTCATGTTATTTTTATAAAGTAATGTAAAATTTTTAATGCTCCTTAAACCTAGTGTTGAAATTTATGCGGTGGATGATTATAGAAATTTGTTACCGGAAATACCGGTTACGCGTAATTTCGATATCTTTTAACGCGACGAACCTAAGCAGATCACTTCGTACGATATTCCTTTTAATCCCATTATTTCTTAAGCAATGCTCACGAATTTCTAGCGTCAGGTAAAGTTCCACTGGCAGGTATCATCGCGGCTAAACTCGTGCGAGCCACGCTTTTTCACTGTTATGTCCTTCGAAAAAGCATTTGCATCCATCCAATGACGACTCGAAGTAGAAAGTCACCCACGCGTCCACGAACGAATTTCCAATTCCACGAGCGCGGCCGTGGCAGCTTCTCGGTCACAATTAACGCGACGACACTGCGACTCTACAGTGGGATGATCGACGTCGTACTGACACGATTTGGTCTTTCATCGGCGTGATTTACAATGCAAAATCTGACGCGCGTCGACGATATGTACGGTGCTGCGGTGATCAATCAGTTTTCTGGCAAACGCGATGCGTTAAACTTTTAATCTTCACCTCGCATAATACATGAGCGAACTAATTACTGTTATGCATTTACAAGAAGTTCGTCACCGTTCCTCTGCGTTAACCCCTTGTACTATGATTCATTTTGCGCTTACAAGGATTGGAAATTCTTCGACGTTTATAATTTACTAGGAAAAGAAAGAAAATTTATATTTATTGTACTCCCACATATTCTCGAATAGGTGTAATACTGATTACGACAAAATAGAATTTCGTTGCAACTGAAACGGCGATCAAAAATCTGTATAGGACATTTCTGCGATAGTAGGAGGGAGAGTCGACTGCCATTTTCTTAAAAAGTAGCGCGTCGTAGCACTCAATACTGTTCGTTTTTAAGAGACAAGTGTCCATTGTTTTATATGGTAAAATATAAAAGAAGTATTAGGTCGTTGTATACGAAATGACTGATTTCAGAATGCAAATTTTATAAAGTGTTTTAATCAAGAAATGCTATTATAATGTACAGGCTTGTTATGCATACCATTTAAAGGTACAAACCTGGTCTTTCGAGTCCTACCTTCAGTTTCTATCTGTATATCCAGCTTTACTTTTAAATGAAATTTATTTCGACATCGGTCAATGTGACCGACGTGTATTCTGTTTCTATGAGCGAGAAAATAAACATATTGATGACAACATTATGTGATGCCTGGTCAAAATGTGGTAGTAAATAAACGCACTAGTAGTCAATGATAGAAAAAGCTTAAAAATATAGATGATGATCTAATAAACGAGGAAGGTGAACAACCAAAAATAGTATAACCGAAGAACTTGTAATTTTTTGACAGAATATGACGATTACAATGATGTTTACATTAGTCAATAATCTTTATTTAGAGAAAATTATGTTTGTTTAAAGTCACTGCTACGAATCGGACGTTTCATATGCAACGACTTAATATATACCTTCTATTATGATATTCATCGCAAAATGGTTTCAACTCAGTTTAGGAGTTGAGAATTTTCTTGAGACGCAACTCCTTTGACTCCTTTTCCATTATCAAAGAAGTTATTAACATTTTATCCCGATCGGTACACATCTACGTATACAATTCATTTAAGCTACATCTTCCAGAGTAAGGTTTGTCAGAACCATGAATTGAAATCATGGAACCATAAGACCTCTCGGTGACAGTTGCGATTTCCTGCTGACTTTGTGCATCGATCACGAGAAACCGAAAGCGAATATTGGAAAATGGCGTTTACCATAATACAATGAACAATGTTATTCTGAAATATTTTTCTAATATAGAATGTTACGAAAATCGTTTTTTGACCGCCATAGGATCGGTTCGTCTCGCCGTGGGACGTTCCCGAAAGCACGTGTCTGCGCTAGCCTCCGTGTCTCATCTAGCGATCGATTATGCAACCGGAGACCCAGTTAATCAACAATTTCCATTTCCGAGGCGTACCGGTTTTCGGAGGGGGACAATGTCACGATCTGTCCCGCGAGCGGGCACGGTTGGACCGGTTTTCGCGAGAACCGGGAGCGGTTCGATCCGCGCCGCGAGAAGGTTGTTCGAAAGGAAAACTCGACTCACCGACCTGTCAGTGCTCGGCCTGGTAGTCTCTCGTCCCCGTCTCCGTTCTGGATCATCTCGTCGGAGGATCGATCGTGGCCGGGGTGGTAAAAGCGGGCGATCGATCTCGATCGATCGATAAAAGAGGCACGCGAGCGCGTGCGTGCGCGCCCTCGATCGTCGGGAGATCACCCTGCGCGACACACCGCGAGATCCGTAGAAATCCACAAGCTGGTCCCCGCACAGACTCGAAGAGGTGACTGGGAGATTCTGAGGACCGACGGTTCTGGTTCACGACTGGTTCTTCTCCTTCTCCTTCGGCCTCCTGGCCCCTTCCATTCTGCTCTCCGCGGAACACCAAGGAAAAAGAGACGGATGTAGTTTACGAGCGGTCGGCACACCGTGCCGGACTCGAGAAATAGAAAAAGAGGAGTAAGAGAGAGAGAGAGAGAGGGAGAGAGAGAGAGATAGAGACGCGAAGAGAGATGCTGGGTAGATGCAGCGAAGCCGCCAGCGAACCGAACGACAGGTTGCTCTCTACCGAACTTGAACCCGAGAACCCGTACCCGTACCCGAGCCAGAACCCGAACCCGAACGCGACGATGCTCGGCTCAAAGGGTGAACAGACCCGTGAGGGCCCCACCGGGTGAAAAGAAGTCGATCAGGTAGGGGTCAGGGACGCGTTCGCGAGTTTCGGGGCCGACAGATGGTCCGCACGGGATTTGCGACGAGGGGAACACCGGTTTCATGCTGATCCTACGGCGGACCAGCTTTCAATGGTGCATTATCTATTCGGGCACGCTCAGCTCGGTCTGCGACACTTTTTTTTCTTGATTACAGAGGGGAACGGTGACCGGGAATCTCTGTAACTCGTGGGGGTCCAGAAATAATTGTAACGTACGAGATTTTGTAGGGTCACGTAGAGTTACATATTAGGTCGTCCCATGAGTTCGTTCCGTGGATATGTTTATATTATTCACCATTGAAAAGTATTTGAATGAAAAACCGCAGAAATTTTATAGTGACGGTATGATGTCTTTGCCAAGAAGGTCAGAAGAGGTTGTGGAATGAAAGGGTGATTACATATTTTTATCTTAGAATTAAAATGGTACCGGAGTAAACGGAACGAACTTATGGGACGACCTAATATTACGTACAGTTTTATAGAAACTCATTTATTCGCGGTATTTAATATGAAGAGTGAAAATATTTTCGATGATTATCCTCTATGTACACTGGACAGTGGTCTGAGAACGCGATTTCACCGATCAAAAATCAATTTTCGTAGACGATATTTTCAAGATTTTGAAAAACTTTTTTGCTATACAGTAACAATATACTTCAAACCTTCAGAATACAAAATATTATTCATTTCAGATAATTGCGGATACGAGGGTAACGTGTTGAATAGAAAATTCTGAAATTGAAAGTGAAACTAATTATTCTAAGAACTCATTGTGGAACATGATATAACAGGTTTGAATGAATGTTTTATATATATTAATTGGCGTACTTTCAGTATTTCAGTAGTTTCTAAGCATTATTTAATCCATGTACAGATGCTGCAATATTATTAACAATTTATACTTTGAGAAGGGTTTAAAAGAAATGATTAAGAGTGATGAGCATCAGACTTGTTTTATATGAAAGTTTAAACAATTGCGAAGAACAGCATATAAATTTTAGGTGAAACCTCGTGCCACCTTGTACGATAATTAAGAAATAGAAACCGGCAGTATTTTGGCGTTTGGGAAGTATTACTTTTAATAAACAAATATTGTTTCTCTTCGAGCATAAATCTTTTTGATCGTGTTAGTCTTCAAGCGAATATTCAAGTCGAAACATCTGGATACATAATATGTCCTCCGTCTATTGAGGAAGAACCATCTGTATCCTCTACAATTGATACGGAATCAATTGATGATGATGCAGAAGATTCAGATGAAGAGGAATTCGAATTACCAATGCTTATGTATTTGGATAATTTAGAATTGATGTCAGAAACATAATTATATCATAATACAATTATATGTATATAGTTGAATAATTATAATTATAAAATAAATAATATAATTATATTATACATATTACTTATCTTAGCTACACTGAATAACTAAAATCTATTGCGTTAAAAAATGTCGATATGTGTGTCTCTTTAATTTTGACCGCAAAAAGCGAATTTCGAGACTATATGTGCACCGTATTGAATCCGCCATTTTAAATGTTTAATTTTTGGTGTCAGATTCATTATCAGTGACCTCAAAAACACTTGATTACCAACTTTTAGAAAGTTCCAATGACATTTTGACTTTTGGCCAGTACAATCGTTTTCGATGATCTATTCGGGTACAGTGATGCGGATCTTTATGCAAAATAAAAATTGTCTGCATCAGTTGCAGAAACATAGAAATCGAATAAAAAGTTCCTTTTTTTTAAATGATGTTAAAAGATTGAAAATAGTACATTGTTGCTTTTGTGCGGTGGAAATGTCTTTGAAAATAGATGGAATAGAACTTTCCACAGTAAACTATATTAAAAATATTTAATGAGATTTGTGTTTGAAATAACAAAATTCTACAACGGAACAAAAACCACGAATCTGCATAAAAGTCCAGTCTACTGATAATATAATACACATATAAACTGGGAAACTTTAGTAAAATGTTTATTTTAGCTCGTTTCGCAAAATTAAGAGACGCCGCGAATGCATAATAAATGCACAAAGTTCTGTTATTAAATCAGGAACAAAACGCGAAGTTTTCTTTGAGGTCAAACAAACGAAGCATGTTAACGTTAAAGTCGGAGAGTAAACATTAACAGGCGTAACATGTAGAGTTGCTGATATTTTCAAACTGCGATGCAAATGTTCCGCGGTAATTACAGGAACGTTATATTCGGAAATAACAGGGGGAAAATAAATTGAAATTGACTAATTACGGAATGATCGGATCGAAAGAGAAATTTCTATCGTTGAATCTCTAAGTCAGATATCCTTCGAGGGTGTAGATAAACTTCGACGCAGGCTCATAGTTAGTTAAGTCAATATTAACTATGTTGCCATAACACACCTCGGAGGTGTGCTATTTAACGAGGAACTACTCTTTAAGAAGAGGAAGTCTGAAGGTTGCACAATCGGTATACGATTAGCACGATCAACGTGTTTTCATCTTGCCTTATGTAACTGCTTATAAACGAGATATGAGATCACACCCGGCTAATTACCAATCTGCTTTCACGCCGATCGTTTTACGATTATTGCTCCACTCGTTTCGCCCGATTCGTAGATAAACCACGAATCTCTGTTGGTTATCATAACTGGATTTACGAAAAAAAAGGAAAGTCGTTATCGAACGCTAATAGATCATTTTGTCGGACTTTTTGAAAACGATAAACGAAAACGGCAACTATGAAACAACCAACGCAACCTGAAATGGAGCAACGAGTATTCAAAATGACAGAGTATTGGATTCGAGCTTCAACATTTATACAAAAATGTTAACATATTACACTGACTGAGAAACTGAAAACTAGACAACAACTGTCCAAACGGTAAATAATTGATTCGTGAACTGCATTGTTAAAATATTTACATTACTCACTGTACTTTTCAGCGCCAAATATAAACCACACACGTTTGAGATAATTATTTATTGACAAAAGTTGTCAGTTAATACGTTATGTTGACTAAGGAATAATTTATTTGCAAAGTATACGTATAACATTGTTAAAATATTTATACTACTCACTGTACTTTTTAGGGTCGAATCTGTACATATTTCGAGTAATATTCATTTATTAACAAAGATATCAATCTCATTTTACCTGAATAGATTTACTTTTCTGAACTCTTCTTAACTTGTTGAAGAGAAAAGGTGTAATACCATTGAAAAATAAATGAAATTTGTATTAATTAGTACTATATCTAAAAATGTTAGTTTACGACTAATCGTAAGTCCGTTACTTGCCTTTTAAATTAATAAATAGATTGTGGATGTTTGTACGAAATAAAAATGTTCTGCATTGATTGCAACAAACTTGGAGCTAAATAGAATTTTCCTTTCTTTTTCAATAATTTTGATTAGTTGAAAATAACATATCTATCTTCTTCACGTCATTTAATCTTTTCAGTGTTTGAAGTCTGACCTCCTCATTGTTCTCGTTTATTCCTAAAGTAAAGTATTGTATTACATTATTCGAGATCTTTTGTAGCTTTCGAATCGTAGCTTCCCAAGAGGATTGGGAAACATAAACACAACAGTTACAGCAGATTAAACGCGAATTAAACAGGAAACGTTTTCACTTCTGTACTTTCTTTGCAGTGCAAATCCAATCATTCGCTACACACGGAAGAGGCCGACAGCCGAGTGGAAGTGGGGCACTGGAATTTTTTAAATACAGCTGTGTCGACAGAGCAATATATTTACCTGTTTCCGTGACAAATTCGACCGACCTGATTATTCCTTTGAGCGGCCGCCGAGACAGGAAGAACGTGACGGCAGGCGAACGAATGACGTCACGGTTCTACCTCGAAGAAATCATGCTATTCACTGGGCCAATCCTTGATCTTGGTCCTGAATGGATCCCTTCCAGGCCCAGAATCCTACCTAGGCGACCCTTTGAACCCGAGATTTGTTCCTCCGGTCCAGGTAGAAGATTCGATGATTCCGGGCTCGTGCTCCAGAATAGAAGTACAAGTACTCGGAATCTCTCGGTTCGCGCTTGCCAGAAGTACACTTCAACGAAAAGCCGATTTTTTTCCGGCCCCCTTATTGCTCGACGGCTAAGGTCCAGGCGGATTATGCACGAGTAATTTAATCCTGGACCGGACGAGTGAGGTCAAAATGACCCGCGGTGATGTTTCAAAGCCGTCGTATCTGGTTATAGCAACCGTCTACCTGAAAACTTGCGTACTCTATCTTTAGGCCGGTGTTGCACATTCGGTCGGATCGCAAAAAGGCTGTCTTGACCGCGCGACGAGTTTGTTGCGGTTCAAACTCGAGCGTCGAGCGTCCGGGCATTTAGCAAGTCACTTAGTATTCTTTCCGATTCATATTGATTTTTACTTTTCCATCGTTACGGCCTGTGTCCATTTTAGAGTTTCTCAATGAATTTCGTACATTGACGAATTTTACTCTCGAGAGTAACTCGCGACAGTTTTACTCTCAAATGGACACAGGCCATTAGATGGTTGAACATTCGTCAACTCCAGTTGGTCATTTTTTTCGGATGATGCAACAAGCTAACTTTTACCTTTTCATTTTAGTCGGCCCACCATTGACCATCCACGATAACCGGCACTTTCTCGAGATAATTCAAAGTAGAATGTTACAAGTTACAAGCTACAACGATTTTACATGATTTAAATAAAAATTTAAATGTGGAGATATTTTCTAGTACGCGCTGGTTTCAACTTTATCCAGAAAACTCATCCAATAGCACAAAAAAGCTTGGATTCCACGGCATGCACATCGTCAATTTTTGGCCTACTTCTAACGCTTATATTACCAAGTATCTGCATAATCTCGGCAGCTCCTGACCAGCGGGCTCTAGATTGAACCTTCCTCTTTCAAATGAGGTCTTAACCAGCGACAAAATATTCTTATTTAAGGACGAAAACTTGAAGCACGTAAAACCACTTTTTGACGGTAATGTAGTTACTCTACCTTATCGCGAATCTACGAAGACCGGGCCCAGAGGAGCTAAAATTTTATAAAACAGTATCGTCGATGATGTAAGGCAGGCCCGGGCACGGTTGAGTCCCCTCAAACGCTTCTTTCCCCCACCAACCTCTCTTTCGTGCAGCGCACACCTTCGTCTCGTTCGCTGGTGTCTTCGTTGCTCCACAGTGTGTGCCTTGTAACTACTCGCGACAGACGAAGCGCGTCCTTTCACCATGGCAACGGCGCTTACTGGAGGGGGCGGTGGGCGTTATGGTGGGGAAGGGTTTTGCCTCAATTGACCCAGCCCTGTTGTAAGTATCTCCTTGGCTAAAATACGCACCTGGTAAATATTAGATGTTCTAAAAAATTGAAGTTGATAGTTGCAGTAGATTCAGTAGAAAAAAGCCCACTCCCCTTAATACTAAACTCACCGAGTATTAACATTGCCTGTGACTGTGTCCGGCACGGCACGTGTTAAGGCCGATTTATATTTTAACAATATTTTTTGTGTTTAGTTTCCGATACGTGGCTGATACGCTCGGATAGTATAAACATCTATATTCAAATGCAATCGAAGACTGTTTAATCGGTGCTGAACGGAACCGTTCCGTGTCTGTGCGGACAGTATAAATCGACCTTTAATAGGTATCGGCTAGACAAGGTTTTAAAAAGATAAAATGATGAACTCTGACAAAGGTTGCGAGTCTAGCCACAGCAATTTAGAGCTTGTCATACCGCGATAGTCCTGCCACGATCATAGTCACCTTGAGAGACGAGGCTTCCACTCAATGGCAGAGCGTGTCCCTCAAATTCGAGTCACGTTGCGCACGATCGCCCTCGGAATCAGATGAGGGAATTCGATAATCACGACGGCATCCTCGCGACGATGATTCGATCTCGCCGGGTCCTGACGCCAAAGTCGACAACAGTCGATAAAGGCGGTGGCAATGACCCGGACGGGGATCCCTGCGAAAGCCTCGATTGCGTCCAGCTGGTGCGCTCCCGGCAGTCAACAAATAGATCTTCCCGCGGTTCCACCTCCGGGCCTCAACTTCTCGATCCGTTACGTCGGATGAGTCAAGCATCCACTTGAACTCGAGCAGATACGCACCGGTCACTCTATTTTAATAATTGCACGGAGTCGCGCACCTCTAATTTTACCTCGTCGCCTGTGCGCACGCAAATCTTCCTCGGTCCCCGGTTAAATGCCCGCTTTGTTACGCCTACCAGGAACGCGGAGTGACTCCTCTAATGATGATGCCACTGAACGCGTAATCGTTCAGGGGAGAATAGAGTAGTCGCAGTCAGCGGGCAATGATGGTCTGTATTGGTAGTGCAAAATGACACGTCTGAAAATTTCATAACTCTTAGTTTTGTAATCCTATATAAACTGGAGGTTCCTCGAGTCATTTGAAGTAACTTTTTCCTTTGCGAAAATGTTCCCCGCGGCTTTGTTAAGAATTTATTAACGAAAAACACGCACCAATCACAGCGCAGCAACTGCGGACGGATTCTGGCTCCGCCAATGCCAACGCCACGATCAGCGGGGCCTCTCGCTGTTTCCGAGCTCTGATTGGTCCGTGTTTTTCGTTCATAACTCTTTAACAAAGCCACGGAGAACATTTTTGCAAAGGGAAAGGTTACTTCAAATGACCCCGGTAACCTCTTTCTATAAAGTAGAACATTTTTGGGACACCCGGTATAACTTATACGAACCTGCAAAAACACATTTTTTAAATTTTCGTTAAAACCACAAATTGTGAAAAGCAATTCTATTACTACGCATTAGTAGGCATTTCGTATACAAATTAATAGCTGTATGAAAGCGTATAGTATACGTCTTTCGCAGTCAAAGGGTTAATAAATTTCAATTCCATTTTTCTCTGTAGCCGCCGCGCCGATTCGGGTCCATAAAATTATTGAACCGCTGCCAAACGATCTGCAAATTTAAAACTACTTTTCCCTATCAAAGGTCATGCAAACGATATTTCCATCTGGTCCGTTTGCATTAAACTTTCACCGTATCACTCGTTTCGCAGTTTTAATGGACGCTTTTGCATGACGTCCCGCTGCCAATTACACTATACATCGAAGTGATAGAATTCGTTAGTAGAAGCGATATAAACTTTTCCTTAATAGTACGCTGTCAAACAGTTCAATATATATTTTACACAAATATCATTAAAAGCAATGTCCCTTGTTAGGATGATTAAAAAGGAAACTTTAAAAACTGTGCAATTATTGTGTTATTTGAGGATCTCGGTGCAAAAACCCGGTAAAAAAAGTGGTTTAATTCTTATTTCGAGCAATCGGCGATACACAGAAATACGTGGAGCTTCATCGAGTACAATTTCACTGGAAAATTGACTTGCCCGGTATTTGCGCCGAGGTAATCGATTTTTGAGAGTGTTACACGAATTATGTTGTAATTCGAGTATCGTCTTATTTGCCCGTGGCAACCGCGATCTGTATTCTATTCAGCATTCGAACACCGCGCAACAAGATTTGATTACACATGCTTACGGGAACAGCGCCAGTCTTCCGGAATATACAACGTGTGCTTAGGTACGGACCGCTGGCTGTCAGGTTTCGATGCTGCTCGCAATGTGTCTTCGTTCCATCACCTTTGAACAAGACTGCGTGAAAAGCGAGAATAGAAGCCAGATGAATGAACCGAGCGGCTCGATTTCATTTGTCTTCCGTCGTTACTGGTTCGAACGGCCGAGTCACAGCGAATTAAACGGTCTGCTACGTTTTACCTAGCTTCACTGTCGCTGGACTGGGACGTAAACAAATGGAACTCGGTCTCGCTGGGTTCCGTTTCTCCAGCCGTTGGAACAAGACGTATTTGTACGTTTCAGGAACGCCGTAAGAATACTTCTCTAGGAAACAGAGACCCGCTATAACGCATTTTCAAATAACTGTGTAATCTTCCAGAGAGGGCGCCAAAAGTTCGAGTTAACCTATAAGTCACTGCGGATTTTAGGCACTTACGACAAAAATGGTTACAAGAAACTCAAAACAATAATATTAGAAACGTTTTAATATATTGTTGAACTACTTTCAAAATATGACTGCCGTGGTGGCCACTGATGATGATTGGCATAAAATTAAAGTAGCACTTGTAAGAATCGATTCATTTTTTCTGAAATGAACTAAAATATGGTGTAAGATTCAAATTTCATTGACTGATAATAATTATTAATAACTGTGGTCGTTTATACGAATGAAATAAACAAGGTTTGTGTCAAATACACAAAATTCCCCCGAGAAGGAGGTAGAACATTTTTATTTTTAAAATATGTTATACTTGTAATATATTAACCCTGAAATGGCAGGATTTAATGATCAGGTCTATTTTGATTCAGAAATACAAATGTTCCATCTACATTCTAATGATTTGGTAGACAGTTGGATCCACTAAAGGGATGAACGTTGATCTCAAAGAATTAGTTTCAAAAATATTACGGAATGTATCTAGCCATGGTTACCATAAAGTCGTGAGAAGTATCTTCTAAATATTTTTCACAAAACCATCATTCGCAGTTGAAATTATTTAAAATTGTCTACAGAAATAAATAAAAATCTAATGAAACCTTTAAAAGGTCTACTGAAAATACGAATAAACATAGAAATCATAAAAATAGTCAATAAACAATCTTCAAACAATATTCAGACAATAGTCTTCAAACCATTTTCAAAATGTAATCTCAATACGATGTTAATAAAAATAAGCTCGCGCAGAATCGATAAGCAATTTAAAAAATTCAATTACCATACCTCTGGGCAGCTAAACATTTTCTCCCGTGTTCTCCGATCACATCGCCGATGATTAAAATCCTGTCGATTCGTTCGCCTTTTGTTTCATCTTTCGCTGTTTCAGGCACTAGTCCGGGATAGCAAGATAAGGATCGTTCTCGATCGCAGAGATCAACGAAGATCGATCCACGCACGCTCGCTGTGCTCCTCCTTAGAAGATAGTCGATGGAGAAAAAAAAATCTGGAATTCCCAGTGGGTGGACCAGTTCTCCGTCCCCGAAGATAGCAGCATGGTGTCCTTTCACGTTACGCGCGAAACTCGCTCGTTCGATGCGGAGTCGCAATTCGCAATTCACGATCGCAGCTGCGGATCATCGTGCCGCCATGCGCCAGACGTTTCGCGTTCCTTCCAAATGGAAGCACGTCAATGGCGAGCGCGTCCGGATAACGCGGAACGCATTGTTCGCTTATTAATCAATCAATATCTCGAAAAGACCCAGCATTTCAAGCGAATTTTATTGCCAGTAATTTCTCTTCGCTTCGTAGCCAATTGGTTGTCCTTTGAATGCAGAACTTGATCACGCATAAATACTGAATACAAACTATTTGATAAAAAAGAGAAAATTGGGCTTCTTTATTGATTGTCATTAAACACGTATGACTGCCGCGTCAATTTTGTGCGTTTCCAACTATTGCCCATTGATATTAATAATTATTACTCGGCAATGAAGTTCGCACATTACACTAGAATTTAGTTCATTTCAGAACGAAATGTTACGAGAATTTTATGACAGTCGTTTTGCAGCAAATCAATATAGTGTCGGTAGCCGGTGACCGCCATGCCGTTCAACGTGTCAACTATTGAGAGATGCGAAAAGAAACACGTCGTTGCATAATTTAAATTTCTTTTTATTTCCGAAGCGTTTATGCACATATAACGATCAACGGTGTAACAATCCTGTTGTTGCTCTGTCGCAACCACACACTCTCATCGTTCGCTTCGGTCTCTCTGTCTTTCTCACACACGTTTCATGTAACTTTGTATTCCGCATCCATTCCGTTCCTCCCATTCTTAACAAGCAACATCCACATTTCCGCAATTCTTTCGTTATACTTCCCCGTTGTAATGCGAAGCAACCGATAGCCAGCTAACCATCTTCGTCCTTACGCAATACACCGATCGCTCGTTACACGTAATTTTGTAATCGAGCAACGAGTCTCGCAATGAAATCGTCGCGGAGGTCTCTGGTCGCGCCGGCTCGAGATGAACGTTCGTAAATGTTGTAATAATACTGCTCGGTTCGCCTTCGAATAAAACGCGGTTATGTGCGCGAAACAATGCCGGAGATGTTAGCGCGCGAGCGTCCGCCACGTAATGTTTGCAACCGCGTGCAAATGTTTTCGCTTTTCACCGAACGTTCACACCGACGCCGAGAACCGCGGCGTTTCTTCAGAAAAGACGAATAAAAATTCCACTTTACAATTTCGAAGATAAATCTCTCTCTCTCTCTCTCTCTCTCTCTCTCTCTCCGTGTGTGTGTCTATCTTTCTCTTTCTTAAGACCCGAATACTAAACGTTAGGGGAGTACTAAAGAATTCGAAAGAGATAAAGGTTAAGAGTGAAAAATGTCTAATCTACGGATGTCTCTGGCCGTCTCGGAGACTCAAGTTCCACGTAGATTGGTGAACAATAATATTCTTACAAATTATACTATTGTACGCTCACAACCTGTTGAGTAAATCAAGACCATTATTTCGCGCGTTGGAACACAAAAAGCGTCGTGAGAATCTTTTACGTATAAAAATGTTCATATCGTTTATTCTAGGAACGTATATTAATCGTCTTATGACTTACAGAGGTACAAAAGGGGTCGATCGATACAAAAAGAAGCCCGGAAACACGGTTGTCAGACACAGCTTTCAGTGGTTGCGGCAGTGGACGTCGAAGTCTAGAAATCATGCCAGAAACTCATCTTTCCGGCTAAACTAACGATTCCGGACTATCAAGTGTGTAAGACTTTTCCATTCCTCTGGTTAATATCTACGATTTCAAAAAAGAACGAACCCGTTCTGACTATTCTGAGATTTCAACGTCCACCGCCATCTTGTATAAAAATGTGCGAGCATTGGGGACAGTTGCGTTCTTCGAAAACATTGTCGCCCGGTGCTCTCTGGTAAGTATCGCTAAGCCTTTACCGCGAGAGGTATCGTGTCTCGCGGTACTATTACAGGAAATAAATAAATTCTAACGTGACTATGGTGTATATGTTTGTAGAAAAGAAAGTATTCAAATTGACAAGCCTCTGTTCACCAGTCTAGTCAGAGCACTCGTCCGTCTCCGAGATTCCTCTACATGTATCTCTATTTGATTCGAACTCGACTGTCTCGGAATGAACGGCGAAAAACGATCAATGGGTTCCACGGAACCCGTACGATCTATAAAAATCTAAAAGTTTTTCACGGTATGATGCGGAAAGCGTCGATCCGCTCGAGCGCGTTTTCTATGGTACAGTAGATCCGATGACAAGTACCAAGGAAGCTGCTAAGAGAAACATGGAAAACGACCATTACACCATACAAACACGCTGATACGGCGCTCTCTATCTGATTCACTTATTGCGGAGAGGTGTTCCTTTGAGATATAAACATGCTAAATACCTGAGAGAAACGCGATCGCGAGCGTGTGTCAGCACGCGCCGACCGGTTGCGTTAAAGATTACTCCTTCTCTTTTCCTTTACATAGATATACAACACCAACGTTCCCGTTGACTATTATTACACGTAATCATACTCCGACACGATGGGAACACCGTGGTCGGAGACAATAATCTCTGTCAACCGTCGATTTGCGTCGCCGAACGGACGAACTTTCGTCCGTTATCATCGGCGAGACTGTACAGCTTAATCGAACTTATGGTATCGATCGTTAGACTGCAGATCTTTCTGTAAGTGCGCGAAACAAAGTTCAGTAATTGCCTTCGCTTTTACGCTTCATTTCAGCGTGTCTTTTGTAATGGCTCTAATACCCATGTTATTGAAATCGGGTGCAATTAAACGTGGCGCAATGTACGCTATTAGATTATCATAAAATATTTCAGCACAGCAAATTATCCCTCTTGTTTTTTCAAACTTCCCTGGGCAAATCTGAGACTTTTACTGTGTTAGGCTTTCAAAAAATCTGAAAAAGTCTAGGATACGTCCCGAAGTCCCCATTTTTTAATATAGTATCGTTGGAACGTCAAATGTTTCAAGCATTAACCCTTTACACTACAACACCGAGTCGAACTCGCGACGAAGAAACAGAACAGGATTATTATTAACTTTCATCGGGTCAAAATAAAATTCTATTTTGTTGTTGTCGATATACTGTATGTGTGGGCATTGGAGAATACACAAGCATACAATGAAGTTCATTCTTCTTCTAAGAAATTACGAACGATAAAGAAGTTCTACTGTAACCATAAAATAAATGGCAAGGGGTTACATTTAGAATATTTGAAAGATGAAATCGAAGAGTGAAATTAGTACAGTGAAATTACTACAGAGTGAAAAAGAACTACAGTGTTTACTCGATATTTGTTCAAAACACGGGTCTAGCAACGGACATATATCGGCCAGGAGATACTATTCTTTGAGCCACGCGATCTTTTGGCCCCTCGCGGGGTATACCCCGCGGCAGTGGGTATAGTCGCGGAACTTTTATCGGCTAGGCATTTGGGACATATATACAGGGTGTTCGCGATAATTTGTAGCATTTTTTTCTTAAATCGAAAAAAAAACCGAGGAGGAGATAGTTGTGGTATAGTTTACTAGCAATATGATAGCGTATCTCAATTTTTTGTATTTTTAATATTTTTCTAGAAACAAAGGTGACCTTCATTTTTTTTTAACTGTAGAGTAAACACACTGTAGTTCGTGTTCTCTTTTCTTTTCCGAATGAAAATTAGTATTCCCACAAAGATGCGCAGTCTAACGATCGTTTGGACTTAGACGTAGGCGTCGAACAAGACGACTTCTAAACGCTATAATCTCCGTTTCGATGTGAACTATGGTATCATTCGCCAGTCAACGTCATTCTACTCGATTAATAAAAAAATATGTATGAAATATTGCGAAATATACAGGTCGGGTGTGGGCCTCTACTTCGTACTCTCGCGTGTCGTGCATTGTATAATACAAGGAGGTTGGTCGCCACTGTGAGTCGAAAAGGTAAGTGTCATGGTGATTTATGTCGTCGGTCGCACGGTTGCACGCTTATGAGCTAGCCTAATCGTAAATTCTTTCTTCTTCCTCCCATACTGGCGCGCCCGGCGGGGAAGGAAGCGCGCGTCGAGGATCGCGTACACGTCCGATTTCAAAAGCCGGCCGACACACTATTTTAAGTGTACTTTCTAATTTTACGTTCCGGCAGATTCCCTCTTCTGTTCTTCCCTTCCCAGAATGAAAAGCCGCTTACGGGGGATAATTGGTTTGAAAATAACCCCGACGAGCTTGCCCTCTCGCGATTCGAGAAAAGGCCTTAGGTATATTACGACCTTCGCGCAAAGCGTCCCGCGTGATCCCTATTGTCTTTGCCGGAGCTATTGATCCGAAATGTGCCCGGATACCTGGCCACCTGGCACTGCTAACGGTTCCGATAGCAATTTGCGCACTATGTAAATATTCTGGTTAAACAGTTACGAAAGAACTGCAGATTTGTACACAAATGAAAAATGTGCATCAATCACATGAAACTTAGACTGAAGAAAAATATATTTCTTCAATAAGATGGAAGCAACGTGAAAATTCATTCTTCCGATGTTTACACTATTTTCTACTTCGCCTGCTAATTTTTGCAAGAAATGCATACAATCTACAGTTTTTATTCCTTTTTTTTTTCCTCTCTGTTTCGTACGACTGTTATGACTGGACTGCGGATTTTTATGCAAAATAAACATTTTCTAAGTCGAACGCGAGAAGTGAACATTAAATTAGTTTTCTAACGTCTTTACAGTTTTATTTTTCACTCGTGCGTTTTCGCGGTAAATGCATAAAATCCGCAAAACAAGGATGTCAGAAAATGATCATTTTTTGCAGGACAAAAAATGTTAGCATTTGTCCGAAATGTGATGGGAACGTTGTAAAAAATTAATGAATTATTCGAACAGTTTTCAAGCCGAGCAACGGGATATATGCGAGATAATATTTCGATTCGAGGTTTTTGTGTATTTACGTGAAAATCGGTTTGCGGATCGAAATGAATGTTATCTCATTTTTAGCTACTTACTTTGCTCGCTACATATTCAGGTGAATTTTAAAATTTGATTACCTTAGGTACCCAAGATAAACCGATAACTGTAATGTCTATATAACGAGTAATGTTAGTGAAAATAAACAGTCAAGGTGCTTTCACTTAATAATATATGGAGGATTGTTAGTATGACTCCACACCACTGAAATAGTTGTCGCGTACAGTTGTTTGCACTGACTCGTCTCATTGAACGTATTACAGTCGTTGCGCGTTGTGAACGTGGTGTACAGAGTGTTCTGAAATCAAACATAGACTTACAAATGTCTTTTTAGTTAGAGTCTTGTAGACTTGCATAATTAACCTACGAGATACTTTACTAATGAGGATTATTACCTTGCAGTAGATAAAAACAGTTCTAAAAATATCCGTATGAAAAATTAATGATATTGGTGTTTCCTGTGAAATAGTTTTCTTGCATAATTATATACGCTTCTGTCAGCAGAACTTTGTCCTATAATTTTATAGTATTTTATACTTCTGTCAGCAAAGGTTTATGCAAATTTATATTTTTATAGTTTTTCATACTTCTGGGAGAAAAACTTCATGCATACTTTCGTAGTTAATGTAAGACAAACAAAATCTATCAGGACCTTATTTACTTAACTAGCTCCAGCGGCTTTAATTAATCAAAAATAGAATTAAATTATTTTCGACTTCATTCAAATTTTTATTTGACAAATATTTAAGGATAGGTTGAAATACGCTTGAAATGTATAATAATCTACAGTGATGACGAGTTAAGGCAAACAATTGTTTAACATACTGGAAATCTTTCACCGTGTTTCTATGCGAACGATTCTTGTAGAAAATACTCAATATTATTAATCGGCGTTAAAAAATTCTACAGAATGATGTAATTGTGGAGATGAAGATACGAATAACAAGCAAGAATTATTTCTATGTGAATGGAAACAGGACGAGAAAACCAAAAGATGTAAAACTAGGAACATTTTTAAAAGACTTATGAACAGCTGCAGTGTGCGGAAGCATGCAGCTGCAGAAGGAAACTATTCCGAAGGAAATGCAGTGTAAACGATAAGAATCCCATCCCAAATACTCGAATTTTGGATGTATTCTTTCCTTAAATCACAAGAGGTTCATAAAAAGAATTGTTATTTAACGAGGCTTATCCTCCAATGTGGGTGAATTATTCACCTTTGTGGTTACAGGTGTACATAGAAACTCGGGCAATCAAACACTCTGTACACTTTGATCGTCTACATGGTGTCTCCAGAATGCTGTACTTTCTTAAACAGGGTGATTGTCGAGGTCATTTGCAATAACTTTTTCCTTTGCGAAAATGATCTCCGCGGCTTCGTTCAAAAGTTATTAACGAAAAACACGGACCAATCAGAGCGCGACAATAGCGGACCGACTCCCGCTCGACGACAGGCCCCGCTGAGCGTGGCGTTGGCATTGGCCGAACCGGAGTAGGTCCGCTGTAGCCGCGCTCTGATTGGTCCGTGTTTTTCGTTTATGACTCCTCAACAAAGCCGCGGAGAACATTTTCGCAAAGGAAAAAGTTTCTTCAAATGACCTAAGGAATCACCCCTTTCGAGGAAGTACATTTTTGGGACACCCTATAGAATTCCCAGGGTCATGCATTCGTTTTAAAACTTCATTGAATTGTGCGCCCTGTTGAAAATTTCGAGTGTAAACTGTTTTCTCTTACATTTTTTCACATTTGTTTCTTTATACGAGCAGTGCAATTAAACATATGTCAAAGTTCGTTCGATCACCAGTTATGACGTGATAGAGGAATACTATTTCTATTCGTTGATTAATTAGTCACCTTTATCGTATTCCAAACTGACATAGATGAAATGTTAACAGCCCGTTTGTTGAAAAAAACGAAAATGTAAGTAGCAAAACTTTCCGAGATTTTTGGCGCATCTTGGTGCAAAATAAAAAAGGGAACCCAATAGAAATTCTTTAATAATTGTAATAGATTCAGTGTGATATATTTATATTCTCGACTTCTTCGTGTCTTTCTACTGTTTCGAATAGCAGCTACCGAATTTTATCCAAATTGCATAAACTGTAGTCCATTGAGTTACCAACAATGTCATTGTTATTCTTTGAAAGATGCTCTTTCAGAGAATACAGCTCACACCTTCAATATTTCAATAGCAACACCGTTGATTTCATCACGATCGTGTTTTCTCGAAGTCTCGAATAATGGATCCATACCACAATATGGCGGCCTCACAACGCAGGAATACATGTTTCACCGACGGCTTTTGTACCGAGCGACGAATTACTCGCAATCAGTCAGCGGGTCACGACAAAGTGATCGTAATTACGGGATCTCGTTTGTATCGAGAGCATCAGAGTCTTTTTTTTCATCAGCCAACTTAATTCTTCGGTCGGAATCGAATTTTATCGCGACGTGCCTCGAACAGCCAGAGGGGAACGCTCGAACACGCGGTTTTGCATAAGCCTGCTACTTGCTACACGGTTTGCGCTCACCAACGCTGCCGATTTATACAGAGCTGGTGAAAAAAGTGAAATTATATACAATGATCGGGGAAGGAAGCGGTGAATTAATGCTTTCTTCTGCTTCTGTTCCTCACCGGTGAATGATATGTGACGACACAAGCAACGTGTTCGAATTTGTACCTACGTTACAACGCGTTTCAGGCTTTCACGGTCTCAATCCAAGAAATCCATACTATTCGAGGCTTCTGAATGCCAAGTTTCAATTTTTCCATTCGCGATTGTTGTCGAGGTGAAGTCGAACAACCACTCGAGATCACTGTTTTTCTATTTTTGCTGTTGCTTTTATAACCCTTTAATCCACCAAATTCATCTGTGGAAAATTTTGATAAAGATGGCATACTCCATTTAATTAATCCTACTTAAACAAGCAAATTTCGAACTGCAGTGATATTTAAATTCTACAACCAAGACGTTTGTTCGTTTTAATATTTTACTTTGAATATTTATGTGTATGTCTCAAGTGGTAAACTATATTTCGGCCATAAGCAACACCGTTTTGCGAGCTAGTCTCGTCGGCATTCCCTAAAATTCGAAAATGTTCTTTTCGCAGGTGGTTGAGCTGAGAAGCCTCGAACAATATTAAATCACAATACTCCAGCATCGTCTGGCAAACCACGACTCTCTTTTGCGCGGGCAAACAGACTGAAAAGTAAAAAACAAAAAATCAGGGTGGAAGGTGAGAGCGGACTGAATGAACAAAATCAACTTACAAATAAATATAAAACGTATATTTAAATTAAATGCCACAAAGTATCTTGTCTTGCGTCGCGAACAAAGTCGGAGCTTCTTTGCTCCCTTTCTACCGCGTGAAATTACAGTAGTCGAGGAACGACGAACGAACAAACGTGTAAACGACGCGTGTAACCGCGAACGCCTCGCGAACCGGAAGCGATGCGGTTCCTCAAGTTTGGAGACGACGGATGTTGCGCTTTCGAATGCAACCGACTGAAATCCCACTTGCCCTGACAACAGCTCGTTCCGCAGTCAATCGTGTAAACAAATTATCGCTAGAGTGTGAACATCCGCGCAAACTTACATTTTTATAGTCATCGTTCGAAAAATATTTGATCAACTGTTTAACGCTAGAGCCAGCAAATGGGTCACACAACGATTTGTTTATCATTTTTTGTCTCACACGCAATCATACTTCTCTGAGAAAGTAAAAGTATAAATTCTTAGACGACAAAAGGCGAATAAGTGATTTTGTAAAGTATTATTGACAATGTTCCTGACCGAGGAACTTGGATATTGTAGTGTAAATACTGCGAGTGAATGCTGAACATTTCATTTGGTCGAAAAGAATTATGTAACCAAATAATTAAGGAACCATAACGAAAGGTAAATTTTTCTTTAAATCGCGTAAACTGTATTGTGCTGTAAATTGTGAAGTGACTGAATATTTTCGAACGATATTTGTATCTAGAACCTGAGCCAGGTATTTGTAATTCGATGAGATGATAATGTAAAAGCGAATGAAATAATTTTTGAAAATTTTATTCGATTCTTGTTACGGTCTTTATACGCAATAGATGTATAGAAGACTCTATTCTGGGGAACTGGTTGTTCCTTGCTTCACTGCGACCGAGCTGTCGTCCAGCAAATTGTCACCACCGTGTGAAAGCTGAAAAGCTACATAACTATGTATACACTTGGTGGACAAGACATAGCGAATTCATACAATGAGCTTGTCGAGGACCGACTCGTGCTAACGCGGCCAGACCTAAGTAGATCTCGCTCGTTGTTCTTGGAAACTGACAAGAATTCGGTGGCCTAGAGTTTCGTCGCTGGTTGCTGGCCTCGGAGCAACGAAACAATTTTTTTTTCACCCCCGAAAAAATTTCAATTCTCGCCTGGAATATTCTCCTAAACCTCTTTTATGCAGATTCGGGCAACTTTGCATTTTATCAACTACATGGTCGAAGTTCGGCGACACATTGGTTTTATGAATAAATCCATTAAAAGCTCGGTAACATGGCGGTGTAGTTTCAATTTTATAGAAATTCCAATTTTCTCTGATCAGAACTACCGTGGGATTTTGCACGCGATACGAAAGGCGTAAATTACTGGAAGAAAACTGTTTCGTTGCTTTATGCGAGCGGCTACAACAAAACTTTCGGTCCACGAACTGGCACACGAATTCTCCAAGGACAATGACTTTTACTCGAAAACTGACGAAAATCGAATTTCAGTCGACATGCACTCTCAAAAATATTTTATCACAGTACTCGCGACAACTCCCTATTAATTTCCCTATCGGCACGCTCTACACCATTTCTCGCTTACATATACTAACTTTATACAAAATCTCATTCACCTGCATCTTCGCTAAAAAACCAAACTCGTTTTCCACAATACGCGTGATCAAACAAATTTTCAGCCACGTGTTCCGATAGATGGGACAACTGAAATTCACCGTGTCTGTATACAAAAACTATTTGTTTAATTGAACTAACTTCCTGAATCCTCTGGATCCTGTTCACCGAGTGTAGGTCCCTTTGTCAATTATAGAATTCCCCGTCGTCTCCGCTCTTTCGTAAGCGTACTCAGTCTTATACTATCCAAACACCGTCCGGTGCACCGCAGTTTCACGCGGACTCATTAACGATACGATGAGAACGAGAAGAAACGACTACTAGCGGCGCGCCGAGTTCTCGGACGGTTCAGTGAAATCGAACGGAAAGAGCCGAACGTCGATCGAAACGTAAAAGCGGAACAGAAATCGGGTCGCGTGGGGTCGGGGGCGACAAAAGACAAAGAAGGAAAAAAGAAGATTCGCCTATTCGGTGGTTCGTGGAGACGATGCTCGTGTCGAACGAAACGGTGGATATGCTTTGCAAAGCGTGTCCGACGAAATTATTGCTGCGCGATCGCTTAGTACATCGCTATTATTGCTTCGGTCTCGAGACGTCGATCAATCAACCAACAGCCCAATCCTCTAATTTCCGAAAACCCGAAACAACAAGGTCACGAACACTGTGGATTTTTATGCGGATAAAAATTATTTTTATATTCATATTGGTATATTGATATTGACTCCACAGTACCGAAGTTACAGAGACACTCATTATTTAAATGTTTTTACCGTTTTGCATTCGGTCTGCTTATTTTTATCAAGAAAACGTTAAACCAGCAGGACGGCAACGACCGATTAACAAACATTAATCGAACAAATTCTTTTACCCAACGTTCGACGAACATCGCGCGCTAAAAATTAATCAAACAATTCCGTTTACTTGATGTTCAATAAACATCGCGTCGTGTAATATGATTAACCCTTCAGAGGCAACGCTCGATCGTTGGTTTTTTCTTTTCTGTACGATCGACGTTTTTACTTTAATCTGTCGATGGTTCAGACTTTTTGATACTTTTCACAGCAGACTTGAAATTTTAGAATGTATAGAGTGTGTTGACCTTGATAATCTGACCTCGTCAAATAGACAAATAGACTGTGGATCTTTATGCAAGTAACGTTATTAATAAACTTTGTAATGAAGCGACTGAGCTGTATGTGAAAGAAGCTCAATAAATTTCATTTAAATAATTTCAGAAGGAGTTCTCTCACATTACAGTGAAATCTCGTTGTATGTCAGTCCTGCCGTTCTTTTTACTGACACGAATACGAAATCCCATTTGAAATACACAGGGCACACTGGAAACCTAAGAGTCCTACCGTTTTCAAGTCATAAGAAACCTATGACTTGAAAACGTAAGATTGGCACTGTCATACAACGAGAATTCACTGTATCGATCCGAAAAGTGTGTTGAATCGTGAATGAAATTGCTGTTGCTCCAAAATAGTTTATCGAGGAATTCTCAATTGTTGATCTTTAGTTTTTAACCTTCGGACATCGGACAATTCTTGCAACTTTATAACTGATTGCGTTTAGGACTATTCACTGCTTTCTTTATTCATTTTTTGAAACATATTTTTGTGCTGGTACGTCTTGTGGACACGTTAGTCATTCAATTTAATCGCCAGAAACTAAGTAAAATGATGATTTTTATATTACGGGTCAAAACAGACCCGGGCTCCGCCGGGCTTTGCCGCTAAGCAATGTATTAATAATTTGAATATGCTGAAGGCAATGTATAGACATTCATAGATTCTTTGAAGCTTTTGACTGTTCTAAATTTCGTCATGAATGCATAAGATCCGCAGTCTGATAAATTTCGAATTACAGTGAATTCTCGGTACATGTCATACCCGAGCCGTATTATGTTTACACTCCTCGGCGTCCGAGGCCTCTCGAGCTTCGGGGCCCCTCACGGGGTATACCCAGCGGTAGTGGGGATAACTCCGCGACGTTTATCATCCAGGCCTTGGCGACATATATAGAGAAATCACTGTATACGTTAGAGTCGGTACAGAAGTTCCCCGAAGGGTTAACAGCAGGTCTCGAGCGATCGTACGTCAGCGTTCCTCGGGTTGATCGCCGACTAGAGCGAAAGCCCATCGGCTAATTAATCGACTGTCTCGTATCGCGGCTCTCTCGTGGCGTTCAATATCATTATTGTTGTCGTGGCGCGATGCTACACCTCCCGACCGCAACGAGACTCGCTCGGTGCTCGCACAAAAGAAATATCGATCGATGAACACTGGAACACGTGCGGTACGTACAACCGTCTAGAGGAGACCGTACACGTGTATCGTGCATGCGCGCAGCTTTTCGTCCGTCGCGGCATGCACAGGGCACTTGTTATGTACAGAAGATGTTCGCTTGTGCTTGATGGAACGGATATAGCGATTGCCAGGGACACTGCCAGACGCCGAACGGTACGACCACGGTAGTGTCAATTAGGGCGTTCGCCCGAATTCGGCCCGAAAGCGATAAAAACACCCTTGGACTGTCGTACGAGCTGCATAGTATGGCGAAAGAAGTATCGATTCGCGGCTGAATGTGTGTCTCCGGGCCAAGATTGCCGAGCGAAATGATGTCGAGACTTGCACGACTTGAACGTTAAAAATTAGCTACTGTGATCAATTTTCGTTGACTTCCTTCTGATTAATTAGCGCTTGTCTTTCTTACAGCACTCTCTGCATTTTATATCCTGCATTTATAAGACTTTTTTTATATACATTTTATAAGACTTTCGTCTCGAATTAGCGTCAATGTTAAGGAAGAGATGCGAAATTTGTGTGCACGTTCGTCCGACAGTCGACGTGTTACTAATGTGTTTCTGTTGATGATAAAGTATCTTTGATTTGGCAACTCGTAGCAAGGGTACCGTTTGCGTCGTTAGTGTCGCCAGGAAGTCACTATACACATTCCATTTACTATACATCGTAATGAAGCCTGCAGCGGGTGCAGCCAAACGTAGGTTCTGTTCGGATATAGAATGCGATCAAGAGAAAGATTTGTTCTTGCAGACTCCTATCGATCTCCGACGTTCTGGTATTTTTTTTTCTTTTTTTGTAAAATAAAATGACAACTGTTGGCTTGAACTTTTAGCCGATGGAGAAATAAATACGAAGTTTTCTCGATCATCTTTTATTTTTGAGTTGTTTAGCCAAAACAGTTGTTCAGCCAACTGTTAACAAACAACAGTTGTACTTTTCACAGTTCTATTGTTTCATAAAAACCGCCGTATTAAATTGTACAAAATTTGTATCACTTAGCACACTATCTATCGGCAATTATTTCCTAATTTTTTAAAGTCTATGGACACAGATTTTTTAATAGATCCATCAGTAGCAATAGCAATTCTAATCGCGGACCCATAACTAACGCCTAATAACGTAATCATTTCATTCGGGATTAATGTATAAATTTTCAAGCTCTCGATATAAAACAATTCTTGAGAATCCTATTAATAAGCAGACAAAGTATTCGTACGCCCACGTTCACGATCATTTTCGCATTCTGTACCAGAGAGATCCTAATTTTGGTAGCGCCCTGCACAGTTCTCGGATACAGCGCAAGTAAGTGGACGCTCGTCGCTATCGTTCCGAGCTTCTCCAACGCAGGCGATTTCGCTTATGCTTACTACCTTCAACTTCAATAGATCTATATTTATATACGTATATATATAATATATACCTATATAGAATTCATCGATATTATATAGGTACGCGGATAAACTGCTTACGCGATTTATGTACAAATTATCACGGTTTCAGGTAGCCGAGAGGGTTATCAGTGTCACCACTGAAAGCGATCCACTGAACGTATCGGTCCGGGATTTTGATTCCCATTCGCGGATTAACGGTTTCAATTAGCCGAACACCAGCGTGAATTATTGCTACCTCGTCTCTCGCTTCGACGCGAATCGATCGATCGATGGGCCCCAATTGGTTCGCCCCGAGTGTGTCTAGACGGTTCCTACAGTCACTAGTTTATCATTAAGGCGAAATTTTATGGCTATGCAATCGTAAGGCGAAGTAGTCGTTTAAATGGTCGATGAGAGCGGGGCGAGTCGCGAGCTTCATCGATCGATCGATCCGCCGTCTCGAGACGCAACGACCGAGAGCCCGTATGTCGGCGACTCTGGACCGATACGAACCGATCTTTTCGTCTCAGAACAGTGGTTGATTAACGGTTCTTAGCGTTATTATTTATACAGCGCGGCGAAACACGGAAACTCCTCATCCTCCTCCCCTTCGTAGAGCGAATTCGTTTCCCTCCCACGTGTCGCTATTTATTCGTGTGCAGCTGAGTCACCTGATTCGCGGCGGATCTTTTCATCAACCGTCCACCGTACGAGACAACAGATTCTCGCAAAAAGTCACGCTGCCTCGAGTAGAACGTAACTTCTTATTCTTCTTATTTTTATTGCCCTGTTCGCGTCGCGTCGGGCTCGTCGGGAAGTTTTTTGAACAGACCCGAAGTCGACACTTCTAACGTAGAAAATTCTCTTTCCTCGGAGCAAATTATAATATCAATGGTAACGCGGCCCCGACGAGCACCATTGCGAAAGTGGTGAATATTAGTCGATTAATTAAACTACGCTCGGTGCGAAACATCGAAATTAGTCACAGCTGCGGCTTACTGTGTTTCGCACATTCTTGCGAGCTATTACTAAACTGCGATTTTATGTACAATTCAAAAGGAAATGTGCGAAATTCAATAAAATCGCGGCTGCATCGAGCTGTTTGTCCCGAGCTTGATAGCGTCGTTCGGAGATCAAATAGATTCGATCCTTCGTTCCAGTCTGCATAAATATTATATTTCATCAGTCGATTGATCAATGGCTGTGTATCAGCTCGAATGACTTTTGCTCGAATCGTTTCCTTATACAGCAGACGATTTCACGAGGTCGAAGGTTTCGAGTCGGGCGATTTTCACTTCGTGCATTTCATTTTTTTTCTTCTTCTTTTTTTTTTTTGTTTCGTTCCTCGCCCGTGTTCATCGATGAAACGGAAATGATCCACCGAGACGGTGCTTTCGCGAGAAGTGAAACTCAACGATACACTCTGAAAACACGTTTACGCGGTGTATTGGTTCTCCGAACTTGCGGCCGAGATGAACGCGAGTGATTCCTTTCTTCTTCGCATATCTCTTTTTTTTTTCTCTCTCGATATTCGTTTTCGCCTTCCTCGCTCGAAGGAGCACGCAATGAAACTTAAAATTTTTCGATTTTTTTATTTTTTTAAAGAGTGGGGTGGACCGCCTACTCTCTCACTAGCGTATGCGCACGATTTAGAATTATCTTTGCTAATTATTAATTAGTTAAATATCACAATCTATGATAAGAAGTTCGTGTGTACGTGTATGTTTGCGTGTGTATATGTAGATGTATATATGTATGAATAGTATGTATATGTACAGATACATATGCCACCAGTCGCGGCACGCTGGAAAAAAAAACAGACGGCGCGCGACGAAAATTAAGATTGAAATTGTTACAAAAATAAATAATCGTCTCGGAGGAGAGAGTGTGTATCTGTGTGTACAATAAGTTCATATGCAGAGTGCCCTTGAACCGTACGCTTATAGAATAGGCTAATAAAATTTACTAATAACAACGAGGAAGCTCGGAAAACATGGATCGGCAAACTAATCGTTCGCGAAACACTATATTTTCCCCATTCACAAACTTCTCGTTCTCGAAAACGGGACTCGAACAATCATAGTCTCTATTATTACAAACACGAAAGCCAAGATCCGGTCGTTATACAAAATTTATAGTTTCAATAATCGAAGACGTGTGCAATAAATTCAATGAAGCTTTTAAACTCCTCAACATTTACAATTATAATAGTAAATTACCTAGGTTAAATTAAATCACAATTCCGCGTCTCTGATCGAAGTCTATCTCTACAGCGGACGCTTTTTAATTGATTACTATTCGTTATTAATTTACTAAATTAGCGGAAGTCGTTTTTCGCTTCGAACGAAACCCCGTTTAATTACGAAATGTGATTTTATAAAACGACGAGTTTCCAATCCATGCTCTTTTCGAGGATTTTCTACTCTCTCCGACGAGTACCAGAAACAGTTTGCCGCTCGCAGTTCAAAGGCACGCCGCACGCTGAGGGACAGTTAACTGCTAATTAATATCGCCCGTTATATCCCGGCGAAACAATGCCTGTGCAATTTTGAGAGCTCTCGGAGAGACACGAATGGAGCACGGTTAATCCTAAAAGAAAAACGAGAAAACTAAATCGTCGTGGCACGGAAAATCATCGATCGCTAAACACTTCGAACTCCTGAACAACAATGTACACGTGGCGAACAGAAGCGGAGAGAACCGTGGAGAAAAAATAACGACGGTGCGCATCGATTGTATGCGGCTATTTATAATATATTTATATATGTATACGTAAAAATATTGAAGAGATCGTTGATCGATAAAAAAAATATATGTATATGTGTATGTATACTATGATTACGCGCAATGCACTCGCCTCCGAGCTATTCGTGGATGCAAATATTTGTGATCTACTTTTCGCAAATACCGTATCATCCTTGTTGACGAGGACCTCATCATCGTGCCTAAATCTATGCATCATTCGCCTCCTACGAACCTAACGTCATCATGGCCCTTATAATTTCGCTTATAATTTTAACAAGCTGAACCTAGTAGCATTGAAGCTCTTAAATTTTAACGTACATTTTTTCATCTCAAAACCCAGTTATGCTAGATCTGCTGTAACAGTACGTTGTAACGGACAACTTCCTAAGGCAGGACAACAGTTGCTTCCTAAAGGAAGAAGTCCAACCTAGTGATACACAATGAGAAGATCTTTCCCAAATACTGAACCAAAGGGACCGAGCTTAGAGGCATCTTCTTCCACAGATCCTAATCCAACAGCTGTTTCACTTGACCTCGTAAAATCCTTCACTTAGCGGTGCTTTTGTGGCTGTGAATTGTGAATGATTTCGAGGGGGACAATATTACAGTAGAATTAGCGATCCCCATCGAAAATAGAGAGCGAAAATACATTGCAGAATAATTGAAAATTGGAAATGTAATAAATTGCTACATAGACTGCGGATCTTTATGCATTTATAACAAAATTGAGTAGGTAAAATTTGAAATTATAGAAATTATTTGAAATTTCAATATACTATTTCTAATCTATTAAAATTAGCAGGTGAAGAAATAGCATTCCACTTGGTTTCTATTTCTTGTAATCGATGCAGACAATTTTTATTTTGCATAAAGATCCACAGTCTAGAATAGATACGTCGGAGGAGCAGAGAACCCTATAGCTGCACTGGAGGATAAAATTGTGAAGCTAGTGGCCACGACAAAGACTACCGAACAGTCAATCTGTGCTTGTACGAATGCGGGCATAAAATGCTTTTATACAAATTATTATTATGAGCAAAGCTGGAATACTTCCACAGAAGGCAAGTTCTGTTCCATCAACGATCTCTCTCCAAGTTCTAACATGGAGAGTAAAGGTATTCGCATTCTCCGTGTTGATTTAAGTTCACCCGGTGTATACAAGCACACCTTCCAAGTATCAGGTGGAAAGATAACAACGCTAGTACCCCCTGCCATTAGTTCCAGTTTTGACACCAGCTTCTTGTGTAATGGACACACAAGAGAACTGTATCCATCAATTTCATTTGTATCAGGTCGTTGCATATGTCCGACTTCAGAATACAAAGTGTTTCAATCAAGAAATACTATAATCAATCTACAAGTTAATCATATGTCGTTTGAAGGTACAAAGCTGATCTTTTAAGTCCTGCCTTTAATTTGAATTAAAACAGGTTTTGAGATGAATCTGAGCTTCTCTTCAAATGTGTCCAAGAATCTTTCAACGACGATTGAGATGTGAAATACGTAAGTTTAAAAAGATGTCACCATGATGCTAGATGTATAGGGTATAAATGATGCGTATGGAGATAATGTGGTTCTCGCGAAGAAGGTTGATGCGGTATTCGCGAACAGAGAGACAAAATTACTTGTATCTATGAACAGTTCAGAGCCAGGCACATTGCATACGTATTTACAGGCAAGACCTTCCGTTCGTAGACCGAAACATGAAGCACGAGTTCAAAGGACTATACCTCGGTCCAGGAGAACGCGATGGAAACAACGAACGTGCATTTTTATTCAGTATGATCAATTAATATTTACCACTAATACTCCAAACTATCTTTCAAAGGGCAAACTTGCATTCTTTAGAATATCTACTTTAAGATAGCCTTTTCTCACAACGACAAAGATACCTTGAGTCGCAAACAAATAAAATGAGTCGAGTACCCCTAGAAAACTCTCGTTAGACGAATCTGGTTTAATGAATTGAACCCGAGACGCACTCAAACGAAACTCAAACGTACATAACATTTTTATCTACATTCTTCGAGTAGCCGACGGAACCAAAAATTTGATTAAAAATTACTCTAAATCGTCCCGCAGCGTCTACATCATTAATTTCCCTTTCGAAGCTGATACTTCTTGTTAACAGATTAAAATGTGTTATTCGATTCGCCATAGCAGATCTTTCCGCGATTATATAAAAATAGCTGCACGCTCGTAGGATCCATCCTGGTCTTGTGCGCTCAGTATATCCCTTGGCCTGTCTCCGTTCCGTCAATCGGTCTGTCGCGACTCTGTTCGACTAAATTGGGCTATTTACACGACGGTACCCCCTATGGTTCTTTGTTATCTCTATTTACAATAAAAGTTAATGGTGTACGCGCGTCTCGAAAATGCACTCGACGGCGTCGTCAAGCGTACACTAGCAACGCTGCTATTGCGAGTCGTCGACGTACTGTACATACACGAATTCATTGAACCGCGGTCGCACCGAATGAATGCCATGGAATTCAATATCCTTCCGACCTATCGTCCCTTCCGAACGAAAAACCTCTCCCGACTCGCAGACAAATATTTCAAACGCTAGCCTCCCTGTCCCGGACGAGACTGCGGGATCAAATGCAACTAGAGCCGAACCTATCCCGAGAAGAGAAACCATACGTCGACGGTGACGACGCAATAAGGTACAAGTCCATCCAGCAAACGTACGATTCGTAACCTCGAACGGTTTACCACTCGATTATGCCCTTACCGACGACCGTATCATCCCTTCGACTCAAGGTCAGAGCGAAATACCAAAACAACCGTCAGACTTGCTTAGGAACTAAATTTGTGATCACTGTTGGCTTTGCTCCACAGCGTATAGTTTCCCAACCTTTTTTTCCCCACAGCCTCTTTTCAGTTTTTTCTTTTTTTTTTGTTCTTGTTTTTGTGTTTCGATTAGAATGATAAAGAATGACTCTAGAAACTAAAATTTGAACGCCTCTACGGCGCGTGAGAATTCGCTGGTTCGCTGGCGCAAAATCAAAATATCGTCAAGTTTATTATCAACAGATATATAGTCCTGCTCGGCGCGAAATGGATCGATAACAGAGATGTTCGTCGCGCAACCAGACGCACCGTCGTCGTCGTCGTCGTCGTCGTCGCCGCTGTGTTTCGCTCTGACGTTAAGTCGAAAACGAATGACGGATGATACTCTGCTGATGATTTTGGTTAAAAAAAAAAGAGAGAAAAAAAAACAGAAAAATATTCTGCGTCGCGAAAATGAATTTGTCAGTCGGTAGCCTAAGCTACTTGATGATGTAATACTCTGAGAGGGTACGCCATTAGTCGCGGCACTCGACTTTCGCACGGTAAGAAATACAGGGTGGCGCAAAACACGTGGTACAGACCGAAATCTAATCGGGCAATTGATTCGTTAAAAAGAATAAATAATTCATTAATTCGTTAATTCTAGTTGATTACTCGTTCGTGGATCGCGAATTCGTCGCCCTCGGATGGCGAATTGTCCGGCGCGTTACTAATAGAACGTTCATTACCGCTACGGATTGATGTTGGTCGCCGCCAACACACATCAATTAAATAATACAATTCTAATCCTTAAGAAAACGATAAATATTAAATTAATAAATCATTGATTCACGAGAGCGGATCGCGTTCGTCGGGGCGGACCACGAATTCTGGAACACCCTGTTGCAACGAGTAGCATCATTGATACAAGATGCCAGTCATTCAAGGATAACGACACGTCGTTTCCGCGCGACGCGACGTTCGCTACAGAATCGCGCGTCGACAGGAGAACCCGAGGAATGTTTTGCAATAAAACGCGAACTCGAAGGATTGGCTTCGCGAGCAACAAAACTCGCCAACGAACAACAAAAAATTCATTCACAATAAATCAGGAAAATCAACATTCCCTTCGCGGAAACCTAATGATTCGTTTCTAGTTTTCCAAACGGCGCGTCCAAAACGAATAGTACGCGCGCGAGAAATGTGGCCGCGGAAACGATCGATGATCGTGTCGCGGTTGTCGATCCGACGCAAAACGTCGACGTATGTTGCTGTACGTAGAGACAGTTTCACGGACGACACGTGCGTAAGAAGAACATCTAGCTCTGGTCTCGGGGCGTAATTTCATGCAGCGAACGATTCCACGATTCCAAAAAAGACATTAGCCGGCGCATTCCCACCGTGCGCATGCTGACATCAATGTTTTCACCCCGTAACATCAAGACTTGCCCCAATCTCGACAGGCTTCGGACCTAGCTGCTCGACGGCGGCGAGGACGACCATGTAAAATAGGATGTCGAACGTAACAGGAGGTAGAGATAAACGCCCAGGGCGCACGGTCCTCAGCCTGGAGTGGGTGGGGTCTTATGTCAGTGAATATTAAAGTTGTACTGCTTACGGCTGGACGAGATACGGAGCCACCGGCTGACCGCCAGTGGCTCCGGGTGACAGTTCGACCAAGATATGTCCCCGAAATGGGGATAGGGTGAGGACGCTGTCGTAGCCTCGACCTGTATCGCCGTAGACAAGTCCTGTTGGTAATCGAGTTTGGTCCTCTTCGGTTGTCGTTGGTTCACGGGGCTCAGGTGCGTCGCGTGGTTCAGTCTCTTGCCATTGATCTGAGGCGGGTGCTGTTGCTGTTCCAGCTGTTCCAGCTGTTCCAACTGCTCCAGCTGTTCCATAGGCTCGAATATCAGGCTCGGCATCGAGGCTTGTACCTGGTAACTCCTAGACAACGGCGAGTGAACGATATTGTTCGAGCGTGGTAACTGGACAACCAACTGCGACTTATCCTTGTAGACCGGCGAGTAGATGGTCGTCGCAGCTTCCGGATCGATCTCGACCGGCGTCTCAGCCTCCAGAACGGTCGTGACCAATGGTGGCTGTGTGCAAGTAGCTGGCAGTGTTGCTGGCACAACCGGTATCGCCGGGGACGTTGTGCTTGGTATCAGCGTGGCAACGGACGACGGGGATTCCTCGTTGGTAGCCGGCAACGGCGAGAGCGACGGCAGAACCACCGATATCGGGCCCATCAACGAACTAGACTGCGAGGAACCGGTCGAGTTCACTATCGACGATTCCAGGCTCCTCAGCTCCTCGTTGGCGAAGTCCTCTTCGAGCTTAGTCTAAAAAAGAGAATCGTTGGCGACTCGCAATAAAAATTGTAGAGCCCTTACGAGGTGTTGGCGTTTAACTGCCCAAAAGAAACCATGCCTTACAGGTTTAGTGGAGCCATGCGGGGCCAGACACCGATAAAGCAAATCAACAGCCTGCAATAACAAAAACAGAAAACAGGTATCAACCGACACCCTTCTTGTTCGATCTGCTGTCGCAGCTGACTCGTCTGGCTCGATCGATCCATGTTCGTCAGCGACGCTTGTCTAACATACTTTTCATTCTTTTGTTTTTCTTTTCTTTTCGTTTTCAATTTTTCAGCTTTACGCAGGAGGCTTTCTAGCCTCCATGTTCCGTCCAGCGCGTCTTAAGAGATCTACGAAAACTAAGAAGGATATCTAAATAGGGTATTGACTGATACCTGATGGCTAGACTACAAATCTTTATTCATAGCTTCTTCACTAGACTCTGGATGTTTATGCATAACCATTGGGTCCCAGACAGACATTCGCGTCATGATTAGGTGATCTCAAAAATGGATTTTTCAATTTGCATATTTTACGTACGTATATTTCTCTATTAATAATAAAAAATATAATAATATACATGTAGACGTTGATATACGTTTGTAAGAACCGTTCCAAATATGTAAACTGTAGAAAGTCAAAGCTAGCCTAAGAAATTATAAAAAATTGTAAAAGTACGAATATGCTCCCGTCACATCTTGCGATGTTGAGAGGCCATTTTCCGCATATAAGTCAATTTTATCTGATAACGTCCTTGACCGTTGGAAACGAAGAAAATATTATTGTTGCGCGTTGTGATGCAAATTACAAATAGTGATAAATATTATACAACTATTCTGTATCATGTAATACTGTATCCTATGGCGTTATATTGTACTATTGTCAATAAACTTTGTTTATACTTTACATACTTTTTGTATATATCTTGTATATTCCGACATATAAAATTTGCGTAAACATCCGCAGTCTATTCGTGAATATCGAACGAGAAACTAATGCGTTCGAGATAGCTCTGATATTATTGAAACTGAGCGTCGTGATAAGTAAACTCACAACATTTTTTCAATGTTACTTCGAATCTAATTAATATCACGAACGGTCGCCAAATGTCAATGATCGTTTCGAATGTGTTCTCGTGTGACTGGATTCACCGTCGAAAATCAGAGTCTAACTTTCTCGAAGTTTGTTTAGAAAAGTGCTAATTTGCGTAAACATTTGCAGTCCATTGATGGCGCTCTTGATCGTCCGCACGCCATGGCTCGACTAAATTTTGATGTACACAATTTGCTGATTTACCGTGCCACCTGTTGTCCCAGAGATCTAGTTTCTCTGCTGGCGATACCGAAGCGATCGATATCTCGATACACGTTCGTGGAACTGGCGAATATCACGGCCACGAGGAGATTCGTACATTTCTTAAAGACGCCACGGAATTTTATCCCATAGGAAGATGTATGCTCGACGCTCAACCATTTCGAATCTAATTTAGTTAAACGAACAAAAGAAGGAAAGCCTCTTCGCGTTCACTCATAAAATTTTCGCGACTCGCGTTAGGCTTCGCGAGATTCTCGCCACGGTGACATAACTTTAACAAGCTTGTTCTACACTTTTAAGCTTTCCAAAGCCGTTGGACATTTCCATTCTGAAAATTCCGAATCCTGACAATCGCGTGATCAAATGTTTCCCATGGATTCGTAACGGCAATGAATATACGGCGAGCCTATTGTTCTGAGATTTCCATTGAAACTGCGCAAATCTACATTCAATTCCGTTCCCAGCTAATTAATTTATATCAAACACGTACAGATAAATATTACAGATCACATCTTTGACAAAATACTATTCAAACGTTGACGGAACGTCAAATTCAATTAATTCGATCATTTCACGGATTTCCGGCTCACGTGTTTTCACCGTTAATATCCGAAAATGTACACACAAATTCAACAATTACCAGACCATGCAATCACTTTCACAAATACACGATTACGGGGGAAAAGAAAATACTTATTACTTGGAAAGAGGAGTAACAGAAAGAAACAAAAAGGTAATTTGCACAAATAATCTGATCGAACTACATTTGCTCCGAAATTCTCACGAAAATACGAACGGTCGATAAAGATTTATAACGCTGGAAACTTTTCAACGTCAATGAGAGTTGTTGCTGGATTGAAACTGAACGTTTTTACTGCAGCGAATGGAAAAATAAAAAAAAAAACTTTCGTTTCTTTTGAATCGTACAAATTGCAAAAAACTTGAATGTCGTTTCAAGAGTTGAATTATCGAGGTCGTAACCCTTTCGCTACATACTATCAATATGTTCAGGCGTATTAATAATTTTGTACTACATTCTCACAGTTTGCTCATTTCTTGTTTTAAAAATGGGAACACTGCAATTTTATAAAATCCACCCAGAACAATTGCGAAGATCTATAAATTTATTATAAAGATTAACTTCACGCTTAAAAATTGAGTTGATTAACTGCCAAGATGGACCGATTATATTAACATTATATTTGTGGACAACAATTTTATTCGGAATTTTAATATTATATCCATATCATTGTATTCATTGAAATCAACAAAAATAGCTAACAAAAGATAGGATAAGGGACCCAATTACTTTAGGCGTAGCAATTACCCATATTAATGCATTATTATTTATAATCATTTTTAAAGCATAATGAATATTAAAAAAGAGATATTAAATTTTTTTCGTTAAAATCAGGTAATGTATACATGTTATATGTCCCTTTTTAAATATTCATTATACATTAAAAATAAGTATAATTAATATAGGCACAGTAATTGACTCCCTGACCCTATGTACGAATTTCGTAGATCTAATATCAATATAATAAATACATTCAGAAACTGTTTTCGTTTCGCTAAAAAATACTTATTGAAATACAATTATTGAACAAAAAAGGAAACAAATAATCAATCTTTCCAAGACTAAAAGTTATTCTATGAATTTCTTCTGCGCAGCGAAAGGGTCGAATAAATCAGTGACCTCTTTCTCGCTCAATAAAATACAAGTTCGTAGTTCTAGCGAATTCAAAATACAGTAATGCCTCGATACATGTAAAAACATTAAGACTGATGCGTCACTTATATCGTGCACAGACACAATTCCTTGATCTCTTAACTCTAGCGTCGAACGTAGAAAATGATAAACAGGTAAACAAAACATCTACACGAACCATTTTTGTTTCCAAATATTTTTAAATCCATGAAATTTTTATCAACATATTCGTGGCATTTTTCCGATTGAAACGACACAATTTGGATCACATTTTTAATTCACGATACAGCAGAACCTCGATTATCCGAACCGATATCAGAATTTCTCCTCTTCCGAATACGCGTTGCACATGTAAATAATTTCATCTAAAGCACATGTAACACGGCTTGTTGTTCAAATCAATAAAAATTTAATCAGTTAATCAATTCCAATTTAAATTCAGTTATCGTCAATTCGGATAATCGAGGTTCTACTAAATCGTCAATTAAATAAATAAATAGGATAGAAATTGTACCGTGTTTGGTATCAATTTAATCAGAAAAATGTCACAACTATATTCGTCAAAGTTTCATTACTTGGAATCGGTATTGTTTCAGTGATATCACAGTGACTCACAGTAATACAGTTTTTTCTCGATATACGTCGCACATACCTGGCTGATAAAGTGTAAACACAATACGGGTCGGGGACGACGATTATCGTGGATCAAAGAATAGTATCTCCTGGACGATATGTTGACATATATCGAAAAAACACTGTATTCGGACACCTTTAAAAGGACGCTTCCTTTTTGAAATATTGGACCGTACAGTTTTCCTTGTTTTTTTTTCTTTGTGAGAAGTTATAACAATTAGTTTATTACACGACGAGAACAAAAAATTTTGAAAAAATTGCAATTTGTCGGAATTACAGAGAAAACATTAAAAGTTGTTGTTCACAACCTTTTTATGTGGGCCTATATTGAAAACTTTGAAAAATACATTTCGTAGATACGTATCAATCGTACATATTCTAGAAATCTCATCAAAATGAAAAATGATTCACTGTATCTAATGATGTATCGTGTTGCTTAATATCATGCAGATCTGTTTCGCACATATGGAGACATGACCGTACCACGAGTTGTACACTCTATTGTGCAAGGAGTCACAGGAACCAGAAGACGACTGTACCGCGCGAAAAACAACAGATCACACGGTGATCAGATCAGGGATGCAACAGAGACGATCGTAGGTGACCGAGGGACAGAGGTAGATTGGTGGCTCTTACCTTTGGCAGTGGATACGTGTCTGGCAGCGAGAGAACAGGTGGCGAACTGGGTGCGTCGGTTTCGGCGGTCAAGCCGGGGGTGTTTGGTGTTAGAGGGTTCAAGTTGGCGGTAGCCGAGGAGACGGTGACGGTGCCGGTGACGGTGACTTTCGCCGGCCGATTCGGGACCTCCTTCGAGGCACGGTGGTCGGCGAGTAGCTTGTCGAAGGTTTTGCTCCTGCCGACGACCGTCCGCCGCAACGAGACCGTGTGCGCCTTGCAGGTGAGCGACCTGGTGCACGGTTTCCCGGTCTCCTCGTTCCAGACCCCGCAGTGCCGGTCGGGATCGTACTCGCGATCCTTGAGCAACGACCGGTCCGTTTTGAGCCTTTTCCGGCGAGGCTGGCCCGCTGTTCCCGGGCTTTTCACGGGACTCGAGGACACCACCGGTCCGATCGCGTTCGTCGTCTGCACCGGAAGAGACTCGAGCGGCGACCTCGGCGACGAGTTCACCGGCAACGACGCTGACAAACCCGCTGGCACTATCGGCTGTTCCCCAGCTCGTTTCACGCTCGTGTGGTTGATCTTGTTCCCGGTGGTGATCTGCGACGGCTGTTGTTGTTGTTGCTGTTGTTGTTGTTGCTGCTGTTGCTGTTGCTGCGCCTTCTTCAGCTTCGACACCTTGCAATACGGCGTTTTCACAGGAGGCTTTACGGCCGGAGTGGAAGGAGGCGGGAAAGTGACCGTGCCGGAAGGATGCCGACTTTCTGCAGCAGAACATCGGGCCACGTTTAGAATATTCTCATGCAAATACACGTAGGGACAACGCACCCCGAACTAGATTTTCTCTAACCCTTTCGTTACTGTTGCCTTTGAAATTATGCTTCCGGTGTACTGTTGAAACCTATAGGCGCGCTCCCATTACGTTGCTCGAGATGAACTGAAGGCGCCTATAGGCGTACGGAATAGGGTACACGTAGACTCCCGTATAATGCGATTAGAAAATTGTTTATTAAGACTATACAGGGTGACTCATAAATACAGTCGAATACTACGGGGAGTAAATCTACAAGCCAAAACAAGGAAAAAATGTCATAGGAATATGTGTTCGAAATTTTGTCTGCTTCGCATCGATGGACATTATTTGTAAACATTAGATAAGGTCAAGACGCACTAACACGTACAGTATCGTGTGTAGACAGGAGGCGGGCACTTCGAACATTTTCTTTAAATTAACCATATCACAAAAACTAACTTCATATAACGTTTTTTACTTGTTTTGGTGTGTAGATTTACCCCCTGAAGTATTCGAATGTATTTATGAATCGCCCTGTACACGAAGGGAGGGGGGTGTCCCATTCCAAGCGATTCCCTCGAATATCTCTGAAATTGTTAATGATATCGAAAAGTGTCTCAAACAAAAGTTATATGGTTTCGAGGGGAGCACAATTCTACGTTAATAGATTTTTGTAGGTGGAGGAGCAGAGAGTGTATGAAGGTCACTTTGAATTTTTGTAATGGAACCATGTATGTATGTTAACCTTCTTATATCGAAAAACTATTGGTTTAGGTGATGTTTCAATTCTAATACTACGAAATAGCACTAGCGGTGCAATATTCACTAGTGACACATTCTTTTTTAACAGTTTTGTTGTCGTGTTATACGGGAGCCTACTGTAGTTGTTAACCCTTTGCACTCGAGTGGTGACTCTGATGCACCACTAGAAATTATTGTAGCATTATTTCAAAGAAATTACAAAAAATATTACAAAATTTCTATTTAATAGATTACTAAACATTTAATTATTGTATGTGGTAATCGGATTAGTTTCGTATGAATAAAATGAAAATATTCCAAGACGGAAGAAAAATTTAGTTTTAAAATGAAAATAGCGCCGAGTGCAAAGGGTTAATCGGCCATATTAAGCATCGTACATGAAGAATAGGCTGACCATTGTGCTCATTCAAGCGTATAGGAATTTTTTAGTAGGCAATTCTTATTTTTAAGCAATTTACATTCATTAAGGCTGGCTACTGGGCAAGAGACAAACTGGAGTATATTTACTTTAACTTTTTTTGTTTAGTTTAGGTTTAGAATCAACATCTTTGGTTATTAGCAACTACCGAGTGGTTGAGTCTCAACGTTGTTTATTACATGTTTTTTAACACTGAGGGTTTCTTTTAATTCTGACGAAATCTTGACTTTCCTTCTTGCACAATTTAGTGTTGGACAATCCCGAAAGATACGATTTACTGTCAATGATTTGAACGAACATTAAAAAAAGTTTAGTTTTATTGTGAAATTAACATATGTACTAACAATTCAGTGCAAAATACGAATAAATAAATAATGTGAGTTTAATACAATAAGATTCAGTGTTTTGACCATTTTAATATACTTTCTGAAAAATTTTGCATACAACAATGTAGGTCGCGGTTGAATTTCTATCGTATGCCGTGCGCAATATGTATCAAAATTTATTGAGTCGAAAGAGTTAATTAAACAACCAAACGACCGATTTTTACACAATTTTAGTATGATTTGATGCCGTAAAATATATTCGACGGGTATTCTTTTTATATCTGCAGCAGTCCACTTTGAAAAAACATTTTTATATACAGAACTCAACTACTTTTTAGCTTGAATTTTTTGTGAATTTTCGTTGCAAATTGTTGTTTTTAAGAATTCTTATGTAAGTAATTTTATTCAATTAGAATTTTATATAATTCACTTAAGTTATTTCAGGGCAGGATGAAAATAGATTTTGTGTACAAAGGCCCAGACAATGTTTGAAAACAAAAACGCATTGCTAAGGTAAAGCTAATCCGAGAAACAAGAAAAACAAAAAAAAAACAATAAAGAGCATAGAATACAGATTGCACACTTTTCTAGCATTGCTTATACAATTCTTTAGCATAATATACGAATAATTTATGCACAGTTCTTTTCAAAATTTATTCCAACACAATTGAGCTGCAGCTTAAAACATGTTTTACTAATATTAACATTTTCCGAGATATTTTACCAAACATTTCTAGCTTCAAAAACTATTTTCACCTACTCAAAATGTAGACTTGCAGATACAAAAAGATACTTGTAGAATACATTTTGAGCATTCTATTATACTAAAAGTGCATAAGATCAGTGTGTGTGTTGCTTGTCTGTTTTCACTTTTTAGGCTCAGAAGAGGTGCTTATGAATGCTAAATACTAAGTCAATACATTCAGAAAGCTTAATAATATGCTATTTACATGATACTTAATTGGAGCATGAATTTGAGTGGATGATGTACATATATCCATTGATGCTAGTTTCTAATATTACCAGTTTCTTCTTTTGAAATGGATCTTGAATGTGTAGTTAAAATTAGAATAGTCTCTTGTGAAATGGCGTGTTTGTTCAAATATCAAAACCAATGTAAGGAATAATACGTCTAAATAACATACCCATATGCTGAATAAGGGCTTGTGGTTTGACTATGGCATGGCATGTTTCGCATACAACCGTGTAAAAAGTATCTCTTTCTGGGCAGAATCCATATAAATCAATGTCTGAAACAAAAATTACTTAGTTAGAGGAAAAGCGTAAATTATGCACGTCAGATTATCTTGTACTCAAGATACTGAATCAAAACAGCACGTATTAAATATTAAAAAATCTTTACCTTCTGCCGCAAGGCGTGTAACAGAGGTGGAACGTTGACCGTCTCCTTCGTCATCACCTAAAACAAACCAAGTCCTTTTATGAAACACATAGTACAATATTCAATGCATGATATAAATATACACTTTATCCAAAAATCATTTCAAATCTACAAAACATATGTCATTAACTTCATAGATACTCTACAACCATTTATATAGAGAAAGAAAAAAAAGTAAGGAAAAGAAAGTATCGCATCTGATTCTTTACGTAAAATGAAAGCATTCAAATTCCTTCCACTATATTTATAACTACTGTATCACTGCAGATTACAATTTATTCTATTTTTCCCATGAAATCCTACCATCATTCATCCTTACCATTCACGAAAGCAAAATATGAAATAAAAAACACAAACTTCTGTGTAAACAGAGTTTATTATGTTTACATTTTTTACATGCACAATCTCTCCAAAAAATATCCCAGGGAAGGGGCGAAAGAGACGGAAAGATCGAATATATAACAAATACGATAGTGTACATATATGTGTATATATGTATATATATATGTAATTATTTCAAGGGCAATGGAGGGATCAGCGATCGCGTCCGCTCAAGATCGTTAGACCGGGGGATCGAACGGAAGATCCATGTCAGACCGTCTGCGGGCCGTTTGTTTTTCACGGTCGGTATTCTGTTTCTGAATTACATAAGTGTCAAGTAAAAAGGTATGCGACGAGGCTCGCGTTGGTTGATCGCGGATCTAGGGGTGATCGACTTTGCCGGGCGATCATCGGCGACGTTCTTTACCCCGAGATAAAAATGGTGTGCGAGGGGGGTAGACGGTAACGTGACGGGGCCGTGCGTCAAGTCCGCGAACAAAGGAGCATCGAAGTTGAGGTTAGGTAGACTGTAGCTGGACGCTCGCCGTTGTCGCGTTCGGGCCAGCGACAGCGAACGAACGAACGAGCTTCTCGATGATTATTGCAGCGCACTTACTCAACGGCTTGTCTCGTCCGATTCTTTCGATCCAGCTGGACCAGGGCTGGCCGTGAAAGAATGTTGGGCTGTCACTTCCCGACATTGCCAGTGGCGCTCGCGTTGTGAATGAAACACGATGCGATTTCTTATGTGTATATAGCGAGGCGAAAGTGTTTTGGGTGCCGGGCCGCGTGGACTGTCAGGTACGGCGGATCGCGTGCAGTCGTCTGCCTTTCCCTCGACACGCCGATTTCTCGAACACATTTAGCCCCTTTGATGAATTACGCGTCCCGTTTGATGAATGGAGAAAAGCTACCGTACGCGGATCCCGTCTGGCATACCCCTGTCGGGAAACATCTCCGGAACGGTTCGAGAGATTTTTTTTATGTCGCCTTCTTGCTCGCCTGTACGCCCGAGTACGAGTAACACGCTTCGGCGTACCGCACGCACGCACGGTTATTACTGAGATTCTCGCCGCTGCATTGGACAGACTGACCGTGACGTCACTGACGTGCAGCCGACTTACCCGTGCGCAACTGGGACGGCGATCCAATCAGATGCCGCCGTTTCCTACACCGTGTCGTGCCTCGTTGTCGCACCTTATTGGCTGTCGCGCGCCGCTCAGCAGGTGGATTGAACATTTAAATATCTTTTTCGTAAATCAAATCTGTTTCAGGCAGAAAACTTTGGAACACCATGTATTAGAATCACTTTAGCTTTTCTTATCATGAAAACTTTCGCTATGCACGCTTGTATCTATTTTAATTCTTTCGGAGCTAGGTATTCAAAATCAAATTCCGAAAGATTCAAAGCGGTTCACAGAACGCCGCGATGTCAGTCGATACTGATTCTTAAGACTTTATTCGCGGCTTTCTCCATTTCGTTATTTCTCACAAAATCGGACACTCTACCGATTCAGATTTTATTCAACTTTGGTACGTTGTAGCCTTTAGGACATCTGAACGAATATCAAAGGATTTTTCGAAATCTTAAAAATAGTTTTGCAGACGTGTAAAGTGCTTTTTTTCATTCAATTATAAAGGCTGAACTAACAAACCAATGAAAATGAGTTTTCAGATGCTTATAGTGAAAATATAAGCCTATCTAATAAAAGTTATTTCAGTTGGAAAACATTTTTTTCACCATTTATTTTGCAATTGTTTTAAACAAATGCGATGTTTACGTAGCAGGGAAAAATTGAAAAACTTGAAAGAAATTAGGATATAGCCCCAAGTGTCTCTTTTGCAAACCCGTTTTTAAAAATAGGGTAGTTTAAAATTCGCGAAATGAAAATTATTTGAAGTGAACGCTGCACCACGATATACATATTCTTTTGGACAACCGACGCGAGGGACGAGCAGCGGCCTGGCGGCTATACCTGCCGTTGCATTGTTATACTATATATGCGACCGTTGCCTGATTTAATACCCGTACAAATTATTTGGAAACCGGACTCTTTGTCGATAATATTAATTGTTGGAAACATTTACTAGCACTGCTCACTGGAACACGTTCCACTGGGAAATTATATATGGTAGAAAGTGTGAAGGACGTGTATTATGTTTTATAATCAATAACTAAATAAATTACCCACGGGGACACTTGAAGCTATGCATCCTAATTTTTTTCAAATTTCTCAATTTTCCTTTGCTATGAAAATACTGCATTTGTTTAAAACAATTGTAAAATAAATGGCGAAGAAAAAATCCATTTTAAACTGAAATAATTTTTATTAGATACACTTATAGTTTCACTACAATCACCTGAAGACTAATTTTTATGGATTTTCTAGTTCAGCCGTTATAATTTAATGAACAAAAGTTGACTCTTTATTTTACCCGTCTGTAAAACTAACAATGTTTAAGATTTCGATAAATCCTTCGATATTCGTCCGTAGTTTTCTAAAGACGACGACAACGTATTCAAATTTCAGGATAATCCGAACCTCTACTTCGAAAAGTGTCCGATTTCGCATGGAATGACCCAGCTTTATTGCAAGAGAACAATTGTTCCATTGTGGAATACCATTTTAGGGTACCGTTAATTTTAATTTTCGCGTCAATAGAACCTGAATCGAAATTACTTTATTGCAGCGGACCTTGTTGTAGTCTGACCTCCAGGTAATGCGACCCAGGCTCAACTCCGAACGCAGGTAGCGCGACTCAGGCCCGACCGTACAGTTCATCGGTTCCTACACCTTTTTCGTACCGTACCGAGCAACAAAAGTTCCAACTTGCTGATGGATGGACTGCTGGTTCACCAAAACCGTATAAAAGCCGACCGAAAAACTCCACACAATCGGCCTTGACCAGAACAGAACGAAACGCTGACCGTTGGCACTCCGGCATTTTCTATTTCGTCAATCAAATGAAACGCGGACGCGTATGACGAACGCAAAACGTATACCAGTTACCGTATATCAGTTAACTCCTCGTATCAAGGATTTACGATCCTTGACAAGTCATTCCGCAATCCATGAGGAAGCAACAACATTTTTCTTTTTTAATGTAGAACACATTTTCGAAACTTTATCCTTGAAAGAAGTGAAGAAAAACTAATTATTCTGAAATTTTAAAGTACACTTCCGATGAAAATATTATTTTATCTGTGGTATTATTAACATCGTTTTACGACATAATAATATGATATTAGAATCTCTAGATAAAAAAAGAAAACTCCTAATCAGTCAAAGATAAAGCTGAATACAAATAACAAATATTCTCTTCTATACTACGCAAAACACATTAAAAAAAAGAAATCATAAGCCGAGACGTCAGCCTTGAACCTGTTTATTACCACAACACACTTCCTCCATTCCAGTCTCTAATTAGAATATCTCATTGGAGGATATGTAAGCATTCATACAGAACTCAGGCGGAACATTTCATATCTATTAACCAATTATGTTATGAGGTGTCGTGGGAATGACACAAGTCTTTTGTCATTATTTTTAAATTGTTTACTATATTCAATTTTTTAACATAAAAATGAATAATATTTCTTATAAATACATGAATGTAAATGCATGCACATGGTCGTTGATGGAAATGTTTCTAAATGTTTTTTTACAATAATTCCTCAAGATCGTCTATATTCGACTCCACACATTAAGAGGTAATTATTTAATTAAATGCTATTTCCGTAGAATTTTGTCGACTTCTTTTTACAGGAAAACACAAACTGGTTTCATAAACTGTTAGTCAGCAACAAAGATTCCAGGGGCGCTCGGATCAATTCCCTTACTGTTTAAAAATGGAAATAATTTATAAAGAAAGATCGAATAGCGTTAATTTTCTTATCACAATCCTCTAAATGATTTATTTGATCCATTTTCGTTAAACGCAGACTTAGAATCCGTATTTTAAAAAGTCTTGGGAGATTACTCCTGTGTCGGTACAGTAGATCTCGTCATTTCACGAAAGAGTAAAGCGTGATTAGCAGAATCACGATGGCAGTGCTGTCGTCCCTCGTGAACTTTTCCAATTTCTTAATAACAGATTCTCTCTGTTAATAAGATCTATAGTTCGTCTGCATCTGCGTGGTTGGCGCAGCGGTTTGAGTTCGGTGTCTCATATCGCCGCGGTGCTCCTGAATTTGAATCCAGTTCAAGTACCAAAATGGCTGCTTCTCTCTCGGCCAGGTCTTGATCCGGTTAATTAGTTCAATGTCACCGAGTGCATCGACTGGCAAGTCGAACGGTATCGCTGTGGTGGTGCTCGGAAACGAAGTAACACGATCAACTACGTTTATTCGATTTCCCAGAGACGATATTCCTCCTGCCGCTTGCTGCGCTTCGAGGTATTGCGGTAGAACCTGAGGGTAGCGACTTCGATCAGCACTTCCAGCGTAGGGCGGCCTCTGAGAATGCACCACGCAAAAGATGGCGAAGAAAATTGCAACGTGTTTCATCTGTAATAAATTCATGAATTTCGTATTATTTCGTGAGATTTTATTTTAAGGATAATTAGTGAAAATTTATGGTTTTTTTTTACAGTGATATTAACATAACTCTTAACTTTATTCTCCATTTCTTTCAGAACCGAGTATGAAAAAATACCAAAGTCATTCGCTGTTTTTACATTAAATGCTTGCCATTGCTGACAAAAATTGAAACGTCTGAAATGAAACTTTTTTTTTATTCTTAAACTAGAAGCTATTATCTAAAATGTAGCGTAGAATTTTGAAGAAATTCAATCATTTACAGAAATAAGAGAAGTTTGAAGTTGCTCTTTACGTTCAAAAGTCAATTTTAATCATTTATAACTTAGAAAATATTCGAGATATCAAGAAAGTCCTACGGTACATTTTAGATAATAGTTTGAGAATAAACAAATTGTTCGCTTCCGTCGTTTTGATTTTTGTCAGTAATAATTCGAGCACCCACTCTATATTTCCTTTCATTGACTTGATACTATTTTTGTTTGAATATCATTTCATTACAAGAAAAACATGTTTTAAGTTCGCCACACTTGTTTATCATGGAATAAAAAAATTTCTGTGACCTGTGACCTTTTTAAAAGAAGCATGAATATATAAACACGTTCATTATCCACGTTCATAATTAGAACTTCTTTAAAATGTGTATAGATGCATATTGATCTGTAACAATGACAAAACTGCATCTATTTAGACTTTCTGCAATGTTTATTGCAATATGTGCTTCACGAAAGAAGTTCATCCGAAAATTTCTGATGAAATAATTTTCATAATTTCGTCAATTACCAACACAAAATTAGAACCTTATCGTTTCGACAGGTTCGAAATGTTTATTTAATGTCTATTTATTATTTATTATATCCCCTTGCCTCTTGGATTTCACAAAGACCCTCTTCGCTCTGACACACTTTTATATAATATATTAGTTCGTTATCGCACATATGATATAATATCATATAAAACAAATTATCCTGTGTTAACTATACAGACTATAAACTATCTACGAATTTTAAACGAAACTTAAAATGATCTTTGGTTATAATTATACTGCGGAATTTTGCGCAACATCTAATACATTAATGTTCTTAAATTTCTTTAATCAGTTCACTGCTTGAAGTTGCATTTGCTCATTTTTGTCATAAATAGACTGCGGCTTTTTATTCAAAATAAAAATTGTGGCCATTAATTCCAAGATAGGAGCTACGCAGAAAAGTACAGTCAAACCTGTTTTTGTGCGGTCCTTTTCTATGCAAATTTTATTTTGTGCGGTCCTTTTCTATGCGAATTTTATTTTGTGCGATTTGTTTTGTGCGATTTTCTTTTATGCGGTATATGAATGCCAACGGTGTTGGCATTATAATACCCTTGTAATGTTCTCATCACAAGAAGATGCGCGTTTTGGACTACGACGAGCAGTATTGAATTATGTGCATTTTGAAAATTTCTCCATGTTTAAAATGAGAAATTAAATTTTTTTCAAATGTTTCCATGTGTAATTTAATTGTTTATTTTATTTGGAAAGCACTTTCCAAACATGCGGTTCCTCTCCACCGCATAAAAAAATTTTCTTTAATATGTTGTAAAAAAGTATTTGTTACAGCTATTTATGAAGTTTCTGAATATTTTTTTGTGCAGTTTCTTTTATACGGTCCCTATCTACCGCACCAAAACAGGTTTGACTGTATTTCTTGCCGTGTCATTTTCAACGAAGTGGAAATAATAAAGTGATCTCGAATTCTTTGAATATGTTTACTGTTTCGTATTTGATCTACTCCGAATGCGTAAAACCAGCAGTGTACTTATAATGAAATGGTTGTTTTAGACTTTCTGAATTGTCTTACCATGTTGTTATTTCTGCGATAGTATTCCTGTTCCGCGAGTGCTCCGTAGCGTGTTGTGCAGTCACAGCTTCTCAACCGTCCAGTTTCGCCGGTGGGAACTAATGTATCCCAGAAGATGGCGAGCTGTTGTATATAAATCCGATAACACCGGAATCCCCACCACGGACGGGAACGAGTCATCCGTTGTCGGGGAATCGCGAATTCCCGCACTCGATTCCCCATATGACGTCAGCGCGTAGACGCATCTTCCAAGTCGTGAAATTTTTCACTCACGGAGGAAGGGGAAAAAGAAACGTTTTCAACAACGTCATCGGCATCTTTCACGGCCGTTGCACGCTCGATTACTTTTATATCAATAATCTTAATCTTCTCGAATGCTTCCGGCAACCGCAAAGTATTGCTCGATTATGAAAATCCCCGAGCTCGTAAACAAACAAAAGTCCACATTTCATTACACATTCGGTTATTCTTCAATAATTTTTATGAAAGTTCTAAATTGAAGCACAGGTGCGATTACTTGCAAAGGTTAATTTACTATTTTGCCATTTAATCTCACTAAACCTAGTATCTAAAATTGGATGTAACTTGGTGAAGAATCGTTATGAAGAATTTCAAAAATTTTTGTGACAACAAGCTGCCATCATTTGTTTCTGTCTTCGCTGTTAAAATGTTTTATCAAATGCAACTCTCCTCCTTGACGAAATGTTAAAACAATTTCACAGAGGAATATTATGCTCCAATTATTATGCTGCGTACTGTGACTTTAAACAGCAAAGTGTACAACATGAATTTGACTATGTTCAAGTAAATTGCGAAATTGTGAACGTCCGTACAGTGTGTGACGGTGGTAGCGAACTTGTTTAAAGTAAAGTGGAAAAGCCTGTTCGCCGCTTTCATTTTTATTTAGGCGGGCGGCGAATTCTTTCTAGCGTATTTCGATAAGTTCAATATATTTCTGAGAAGTTAATCGCCTAATTACGCCTTCGCAAAGTCCTTCGCCATCGGTATTCACCCTATTAGATCTTTCATACTTTCTTAGCGTATCGATGCACAGAGTATACAACGTAATTGAAAACTTAGAATGATTCAAATAGGAGAAGCATTGCAATTTCTCGATGTAAGCATAACCGTAAAATTCATCCGGAAATTTATGTCTCCGAAGAAGCCAGTGCACCTTACCGTTATGTGACATATTATTCAATAGCAACGACGTTCTTTTATTATTGTATCATACGTACGGTTATTCGGGAAAAGTCCCGTTTCAATCAAGTTTACCACGGATCGTGCGATTACGAATAGTATCGTTTTCAGACCGAGGTAACATTGCTCGGTTAGTAATTGTAGCGGTTTATTGCGGTTAAAAGTAATTGGTGTCTCGCGGAAACGATACGAACATCTCCATAGAAGTTCTTGACAGTGATGAAATTTTAAGGAACTGTGAAACTATTGAAGCACAGATTTAGCATGCCAATTAACCCTTTGCACTCCGAAATTTTGTAAACACCTGTTAAATGTCGCCTCAGTCCCGACACAGGAGTGCAAAGGGTTAAGCTACGAAAAATGTGGATTTTGTATGTACGAGTACAATGTAACTGCCAAGTCATTCTACCTTATTGTTTCAATGACTTCATACCTCCGCAGTACGTATAAAAACAAACAGCTGATGTCACACGTAAAGAATCCTGCGGTTTTGAGACAGTGCAAACGCCGACGCGAGACCCATTTAAGAAACACGTAATTACGAATTGGTAGTTTCGGTGGAATCGCCGTTTTCCTGGTACGCGACGATTATCGTATCTCATCGCTGCTCTACACTGTTGTTTCAGATTGACATTGTTCGTCCTGCGGTTCAATGCTATCGTCACGCTGTTTCGAGCAAAATATTCTGAAAAGAAATATCCTATAGAGGAATTGAATAACACGTTCGGAAAGATTAATTGCCGCGAGTTTCCACCGCACGGGCAATAAATGCGTTCTATTGCGTTAGACGTAGTCCACGACCTTGTCGATCAGTTTCGCAGTTCCAGAATATCGGTTCCCAGAATCTCTGTTACGAATGATCTGTTCCGCGTTACGCTGAGGGGTTCAAGGGAATCGCTGATCATTCCAGGTAGAAACGATTATAGTGTTCGACTTGTGAGTAATAAATCGATTCGCGGACAACGAAGATGGTCAAAGTTCGCAGCTGGAAGAAAAGCCGTCGAGGGAATACTGGAAATACCAGGAACACAAAATCGTGCACGTGCGCGCGTATCCCTTCGGTCGGGCCACCCCGCGGTCTTTTTCCTGCAACCGCCTCACATAATCTCCTACTCCTCTGATCGCGTGCTCTCGTCGCCGACGGCTAAAAAAAAAACGCAAGAAACCTGATAATGAAGTTTACTGTCACGGCCAAGCTCGCACAGCTAGCTCTGCCCGCACATCCTGTATCCTGCGGAGAGCTCCGAGATCAAGCAGATCCCTGGGTTTTTCCTAGCTCGTTTTCAAACGTTCGTTCTCGAGGAGTGTTAAACTTGACGATCGTACCCAGCAATTAGAAGCTGAGAAGTGAGATTGTTCGCATTATGTAATGTAAATACCGCACTCGCACACTACAATGTGTTCTTGATCGAATCTTTTCAAAATGGGAATTCTCACGGTCAAGATGGTGAACAAGATCGACTGAATACAGTATTCGAAATTCCTAAATAATAATCGAAGCAATCTCGTTATTTCTATTCGATGAAGTGGATACAGTGGAATATTTTGATAACCAAGCAGCTCAGATATGCGTCGTATGGTATTGGAATGACATGACCTATATGTGTAGTAGGTCAGCGATTTCTTCCGTGAACTTTGATATTGCTTCGGCGAATACATGGTTAGACTCGCGCTTGGCGATTTACATATGTGTGGGTACAATGTAAATCAATTCGACTAATGTTGAAAGAACGTTTCGGGTCTATGGATCATGATCATTGTTGCATCTAATAAATTCGTCGTGGTTTTTTATATTTATAATGTATGGAAATGTATTTCCTTTGTTTCATTGTACAAAACCTGTAATGGTAACACTGTTAAACATTCTTAGATTTTCGTATGTTCATCTGTTATTTACTTCGATCGACCTACACATGTGTAATAACAGCGAACTTCATTAAATCGTTTAGTCAACATTTATTTCTTTGCCGACGCTTATTTTTGTGGTTGTAAGGAAGAACGACGCATGTCGCATGTTTTTACTTTCGAAATAAGCCGTTTAGTGTGATTCTTAGTACTACTAATGTTTCTTTGCTGCATTATTTTTTTTTTCAGTTTATCGATTAATGCATAAACTGAAATGTTTTGAAATTGTGACATACGGCGTTTCTCCTTGCAGCCACAGATTCATCTCGGATCTATACTATATTGTAAATTACGATCATTCCAAGAAAGAAAATAGAGGAAACTTCGGTACAAAATAAAGGAGAAATGGTTTGGATCATTCAGCGAGAAATGATCGAAGTTTCACTAATCTTCTCTACAGATAAATCCATCATTTATTTGCCTTTCGAAACCTGTTTGAAATAAGGTTTCCTGCTCTTGTAAGGAGGGCAGGCTTATATGGCGTTTCTCAACGCTCCGTGTTGTTACCATGGTTGGAGATCATGCGAAAATTCGTATAGACGTAATACTTCATACATGTGCTATAGTATGTTAAAGAAACATACATTTACGAAACGATTAATTACACGCACAATATTTGTAGTTAAACTCTACGTCTCTGTACGACATTTATGATCTACATTATAAATGGTGTTTATTTCGTAGTTGTTCGTCACTCAGCATGAAAATTGAAGTGTTACATGAAATCATTAAACCAATGTTTTATTCTTGTTTTTAGATATGCTGCTCCATGACAATGAAATGACGTCCTCTATAAAAGATCAGATTTTCGATGATGTATTTCAAAACCTTATCGAATTTAAAGATATTGAAAGTTCTTAAATCTTGTTAAATTTTTTTCTAAAAGTCGTTTTGTTTACGAGGTAACATTTTAATTCAAAGTCGATTTATACTTACAGTTGGACGTAGAACTCGATCATTCACCTTACCTTATCATACTGTGGTTGAGCGAGCTTACAGATATTGGACAAGTGGAAATTAATGAGCAATTATTGCGCATTTAGTCGTATTTATTTTTTATAATTCCCTTGAAATAAGAAACGGTGACATTATCTCCGCTGGAGAAATCGCTTAATAATTCACGATTTCATTAAAAGGAAGCTTATAAGCACTATATGTTCGATAACATTGTCGTTATCTTTTTCAAAAATTATGTTTTATAAATCAGCAATTTCTTGACGATACCGAATATCGTAGCATTTATAATAAAACAATGTTTATTTGATAATATAATTTTGTAAAAATAAAAATAAAACTTTCGATGTAGTTACTGCAAATCTTTGAGCACTGTTACGCTCGTGTAACTTTTCTAACTTCCAAGGAAAGTATATTTGAACCCTTAATTGAATTTTCAAGTAGAGTTCAAAAATGTTATAACTCAATTAACATATTTAACATTGATATGAATAGTAAGAAAATGTCCTCAAAGAGAATTTTCTTAGAAGACGAGTAGCCTGAGTTTGTGTCAGAAATATATTTATATTCAGTGATTGTAAGCAACATATTATGCCGAAACGGTATTAAATAAAAGTAAATTTTACTTAAAAATTAAATTCTACGTTAAATCATTACTTTTGTATCAACCCAATATTTTACGTATTTACTATTTTACCGACTTTGACTCTCCTGTTCGATGTAGTTCTACCATTCTTCATTCCTAAAGGAAGGTGGCGCAAGAAAACCACTGACCACACGAGGTATATGAATAATAGCACCGACGAGATATATACAGGGTGAATTCGATAAAGCAGGACACCTAAATATCTCCGTTACAATAAATAAACGTATAATGCGTAGAATGAAAATAATTATCTTTTATTGTATAATTTCATTACACTCTTATTGCCTTCTTATTTTCCATATTCTCTACCATTGTAATCATTATTTTATAATCGATAATTTATAGGTGTAATTAATTAATTTGGAACTTCTTGCGATATTTATAAAATAATGATTATTCAACAAAATATATTCTGTAATAGTTATAGAATAAAAAAAAAAGAATAAACACAATATTCAAGTAATGACAAAATTCAATCGTCCTTATTGTGATCCGTAGTAAAAAACAGAAAATTAATTTTTTTACTTATTTAACCGATAATACTCGACTGCATTGACTGCAATTATTCAAGTAGAGGTAGTAACGAAATAAACGTGTTAATTCCGAAGCCTGGTCTACTCCTACACCTCGTCTGTGCTTGTACAGAGAAAACCTTAAATTACTGGACGTTACCATGTGCGATAACACTGTTACCGACGCGCAATTCACATAACATATAAACTTTTATATTGAATTTTCACATAATCATTTTATGTAAGAATCAACAATGAATAAATAAAGACAATGTAACGAAAAGATGTATTTGCGTATACAATTATTGAATCCTGAATTTTTCCCGAACGTCCTACTTGTCGTTGAATTATACTACAAAATTTCTAAATTTTTTTAATTTTCGTGGCATCTCTTTTACTCTCATATTCTCATAATAGAAAATGCGATTTTTCCAAAAATTTCGGAAAATTTTGACGTTCTGACTTGTCATTGACTTATACTACTGAATTTCGTGCCATCTTCTTCGATATCATATTCTCCTAATTCAAAGTTCGATTCTTAGAAGTTTCGAAAATTTTTCGCATTTTTCTGATTTCTAATAGGAGAGCATGATAACAAAAGAGGTGACGCCTCGTGCCACCGTAATTTAATTCCAATATTGAATATTTATGTCTGGGTTGGGGAAAGAAGAACACATTAACTGTGTAACTAATATTCTTTATTTCTGACCAAATAGATTACACCGTTAAACGTGCACATATACAAAATAGAACAACGTGGAACTGAAATGTAGCATGGTATGAGTCGTTTCGCATGCACGTCGAGTGGTAGTGTACAGTGTACAGGTGATTGTAGCTGGTACAATGTGTAGTGTTGACGAGTTTTTCTTCTCTTTCTGAAGATCGGTCTTGATATGTTCTACTCGAAGACTACTGGCAGTCTGAACACATATTTTATACTTACACAGTTTTATTTTCTATAAAACATATTTTTATTTTAATGGCCATACACATTCGTCAACAATTCTTCCGCAGAAAATCTAGCAAATTTTCTCAGAAGCAAGCTAGAGCGAAAAGTTTATCGCTCTAGCTGTAGACGTCATCTAATTTAGTGTTGCAAACAAGATCATTGCAGGTGAACAACGTAGTAATGACAAAATTGCTCTCCCCGTTCTATGAGATAAATGTCACACTCAAGGTCCTTGCGAATGACGCTCCCAGATTATTTTCCACCCATTTTTTTTTTCATTTCCATCCAACAGGATATGTAACATGGACTTTTGTATTAACAATGTTCGTGTACCATCACGACTCGCATCACAAGACTCGCTCCACTTTTCTTTAAATATCTCCGAAACTAGTGCGCGGGTGAAGAAAAGTATCCTACGAAAATTGCTGGCCTTTTCACGTACAATAAGATCCCATAATAAAAAATATAGATTTCCATTTGAAAAAACAAAGTTGACCTGAAAATGACCTTGAAAACGCCACCCAAATAAAAAACCAATACTGCCCCCTCTTTCATACTTTTCGAGATATTCGGCTGGAAAGTTTTCAAATGAACACCCTGTATGGTGCAATACACAGCTTACTTTTAAAATCTGGAAAGAAAGAAGAACAAAGTGTGTCTGTAGTGCCACGAATCACTTTTTTGACATTTGATTTGGCCAGGTTTTAGTACGAAAACAAGGTCTAGTCTCTCCCGTGTATCGAGGCATTTCCGTACAGGAATCGTTGGCATATTAAACACTTGGGAGAAACTACCATTCATTTATTTTAATTCGCCCTCTCGTGGAGGACGCTGCGGGACAATGGCCGTGTTAAGAATCTGGATTGGTCGACGGACAGTTGTCGTCAGTTGCATTCGTAAAAATTCGTGTTGATGATTGTAGGAGTCTATTAAATTGTGCCCCACCTAGTCCACGCTCAGCTGTGCCGCAACGATATAAAAGCCGTCGAGCACACGGTGATGGCACAACTTTGTTTCGTCTAAACTAACGGCATCGGCATGTATTATGTTCTAGTGTCGTTTCTCCTAAGTCAGTTTAATAATCACACCGAATCGTTTGGTTAGTATAATACTAGTGTCCACAGTTATAGTCGGTGTTTGTCCAATGGTACCCGAAGGACGCGTCGAGCTGTAACGAGTTCTAAAACGTTTACATCGTACTCACTCTCCCCGACGACGACCGAGCGTTTGTCGAAAATTTCTTCGTGGAACTACAACACCCCCAGTGACCTGATTAACCTACCTTTGCACGGCGAAACAAATACAGTGATTCGGTAGATGTATCTACGTGTCGAGTGTCCGGACGTATGGACTCTCTTCAGAAAAGAGAGCATGATCCTTTGCGCATGAATAGTGGCAATGACTGATTTAGAGTTCCTTTCAAAAATTATGCGAGTACGCTGTTGCAATTTCGTGTGATTTTTATATGACAATCAACGCAAACACTTCAACAATTAGTTAGGTACTGCGGCATCGGCAACAGTGAAACTAGAAATTCGGAGCCAGTCATTTCAATTACTTTGACAGTTCTAGTGTTGATTGGTGACGATACAGTTTGATAAAAATGTAAAGAGTACCAAGGGAAACATTAGGTGCACTAGCGATTTGCCATTTTCGTATAACTGCCGCTATTGAGGCTTAGGATATCGGTCCCGAAATGATTCTAATTCAACCAAGTCTACTCAGCATTTGTGTACACTTGGAGCTAACAATACCCGGATCAAATACCTTCACTTAGCATGATCCCATTCGTTGAATCTTCCCTTGTCTACGGGCTGCTTGCTTGCGGCGCTAACTTCTTGCATATTCAAGTGTAAACAGTTGAGAGATTAATTAGTGGCTTACAGCCGAAAGTCTCGACAGTAACAATTGTAAAAATATAATGGACTCGTAGATGCATGAAAGTACTCGACAGTGCCACCACTGCCGTAGTTGATTAGGGTATGGGTTTAACGCCTTGAACAGACCCGTAAGGGCTAAGGAGCTTAAAATCTCGTTTCAGATCTTCCCTCAGCGGACAACGACGTTGCGTGGAAGCATGGAGCGGACTACACGTTCAACGTGACTTATATCACGTATCTGCAACCGAATTCTGATTCGCCGGCCGAAAACAACCCGGACCAGAAGTGGGGAACAAGTTTGATCAGCAAGCTGAAATGCAGGCCCGTGCAGGCGCTCAGGATGCGTTGCCACTTCAACTGCACCAAGTTCGTCGAATTAACGTCGCAAACGTACAAGACCGCGGTCGAAGGCCTACTCGAAGACGTTAACTACAGGAGTCTGGACTTGGGCGAAGCTTCGTTCGAGATCAACCCAGAGGGAATCACGAATTACGAATTCAATAAGAAACAAGAGACGGACGAAAGCTTCCAGAGGCTGTACCAATTGATAACGAGCAATCTGTTCTTGTCGGTGGTAGACAAAAGGTTCGAAAACACGAGCGTGGGCGATTGTCCGGTCGGCTATGAGGTCCAAAAACTGAAACAGGGCAACCCGAAGTGGAACGAAGCGTTTATGATCAAGCAATTGCATGACAACGAAATGAATGAAACGATCCATCTTAAGAGGCAGAGTTACCTGGGTGATTGTATCATTCAGAAGGATTACTTCACCGCGAACCAGCAAATACACGGTTTCATCCCCGCTGATTCTCATATCAAATTGGTATGTAATTGCACGAACTGTAACGCACAGATAGAGAGTATGTACGCGTTTATTTTGAAACTGGTGAAGTATTTTATTCGAATTTTGGGGGTACTAGGCACTTTCGTGTAGCTTCCGATAGATATACACTCATTAAACTATTTTGAATTTCGTTTGCACATGTCACAGATAGTATGAGCAAATGTGTGACTGACTAACGTCTCACTTAAAATTGTCATGATCAGTACATCGGTACAACCATTTTTCGCCTATTATTGTCGGTAACGTGGTGACTCTACCTTATCGCGAATCTACGGAGTCTTGGCTCTTAAATTATATAGAAAAGATTATTTGTTTATTTATAACGGGCTTGTTACGAATAGTGTAACAGTTAGTTATATTATTTTGAGCCTGGATAATATTTAGTTGGTTAATAACATTATTGAGGTCACTCTTTATATTTATGTAACAGAATTTATTCAGGGACTCGTTTAGAGACACGTTGAAAGCACGTCTTTAGGGTTTAAAGGAAACTTCCTGAATGAATTGTTCTGGTCAGGAGAGCAAATAAACAACGCGTAACGTAAACAACGATACGACACTCATGAACAGGTGAACGATAGCTTCATGAACAACTTGTGAGTCAAGGGTCAAATAAATCGATATTTTGTTCTGGGGGAATAACAGATTAATTTTGTACTTTACTCTTTGAAGTACATTCCAACAAAATTAATTTCACATTTTACATGATTTCAGGAATCAACTACGAATCAATTCTCCATTTCACTTCAGAACTGGACTTCGAGAACCGTGAATACCTTTGAAGTGATTGGCCCGAACAAGGCGCCCGTCGGTATGCTGTACGAACATTACCGCTCCCAGTTGGCCCAAATAGAGCCCATTAAGAGGCCACTGAAGGCCCTCCCCAATCTTTCAACGCTTGCTTAACCCTTTGCCCTACAACCACGTCTGAGACTCGTGGTTAGGTATGCGGACCAAAACTGATTATCGCGAGCTTGGCCCGTGGTACATCGGTGGGGCCAAAACTGGGTACAGCGAATTCTCGATATATGTCAACAACATGGGTCTTGTCAGCGTCATGTATCGTCCAGGAGACATACCCGAGCCGTGTTATGTTAAGGCCTCTCAAGCTTCGGGGCCCCTCACGGGGTATACCCCGTGGTAGTGGGAATAATTCCGCGACGTTTACCATCCAGGCCTTGGCGACATATATAAAGAAATCACTGTATCACGAGCCTAGCCCGTGGTACGTCGGTCAGGCCAAATGTAAACATCACTTGCCACGCTCGTGGTTGGTTGACGTGCCCCACTCCAAACAGCACAGGCCAGGCTGTTATCCAGTAGATTGTTATCATCATTTTGTCTCAGTTACGTGTTACATTCCGTAAGACGTGTGCGATTGGTACAAATTAAGACCGAATTATAGCTTTGATGCTCAGTAGTTGTGTAAACAAAAGGAATCCGTGTTAATAAAATAATTTAAACGTTCGTCGAGTACATTTGCAACACCAACAAGATTACTCGTTCTCATTGTCATGAACTCAAAAATTTTCGACTAATTACAGCGATTACTGTTGCGAAATAATTGAGATTTCTAGACTTTTGTAAGCATCAATCATCTCCATCACGTACCTATGTCTGTTATACACTCTTTAACCTGTCCACTTTCCATGAACCTGTTTTTTTTTCAGAAAAATGTACGAAGCAATTAAAATGCAGATCAATCCACGGTCGACGACCGATCTTCAGAGAACCTTAAAGGTTCATTCACCACTAGTATAACAATTTCTTGATTTAACACTAAACCTACCACCGCCGGTCAAAATGACCGGTTCCAGATTTTTTATTTTGCAATTATTCAAATTATAATGATGCTTCCGTGTGAAAATGGTAAACCCTTTGCCCTACAACCACCTATGAGACTCGTGGTCAAGTAATCGGCCGAAAAATGAGTTATGAGGGGTTAAATAAATATATTTAGTAGAACATGTATTCTAAAACGAACCGCATAAAATCCAAATAAATTCAATCTCGTAATTTTTATAAGATAACGTGTACCGGTTACTTTTAAGGCTCGGTAGGTTTAGTGTTCATATAACAAAATTATAATAATGTTCTCCATGTCTCCCCGAACTATATAATTAACGCCACGCCTTAGAATAGCGTCTCAGAAACGCCATGAGTTTTGGGCGCCGATCATTTTGAACTTTCATTATAAACTAGCAGATTTTGTCACTACAAATTATTTTATTTTTCATCGGTACACGTATTCAGAACCCGTCAAGCCAAATGAAATAGTAAGTTTCAATCCGAAACCGTATATAGAATAGACGCATTAATTTATGATCCGCTCTAATGCATGGTTGTTAATGCTGGTCAGGGAATCGTGTGTCAAAGAGGCGCTTAGGGGACTTGTACATAGTGTAACCAATTGCCAAATTAGCGGGAGACGTTGCGAAACGAACGATTTTACTACATCCGTCGGTTCTTGTGCTTGGCAGACGCATGAAATGCGAATAATTAGCACAATTTTGTCAACATTTATCTGTTCTCGCTAATCTTGTAAAACAGGTGCTTTTGGTACCTTCGAAAAGGTGCGTTTGTTTCTGACTTTCATATGTGCTCTCTCTGTCCCGTAATAATAGTAGCAGTTAATGAATTTAATTTGTCCCATGGTAATAGTAGCAAAACAAATTAAATATAGAACGCAACATTTATTATCAAAAAACTAGATTAAATTAAACAATAAATTAAAAATATTACTCCTAATTTTTATTTTGGATGTTCAGATAGTTTCTGGATTTTTCAATAATTTTAATAAAGTTGTAGGTAGGATCCCTTGGCTGCGAAGCTTTGCTTTCCCTGTATGCGTGAGCATAACATTATTGGAACCATCGTTCTTCAAACTCTCTTTTTTTCATCTTACTTTTACAATGGGTTGATATTCAACTGAAATAAAACAATGAAATTAGAAAAATAGTTATTATTCATAATAAGTAGGTTAACCCAAAAATTGAAAGATGTGTCAAAACAAATGACAGATGTCATGAACATTGATTTTCATTGAAGGCTTTGCAATTTTGCGCTACAACATAACTTACAGCTGCATTCACCAATAATTCCCGTTTAAATATTCACTTGCTACTATTATTATGGGACAGAGGGAGTAATAAATATTAAAATAATATTAATCTTTTTTTTCGTATGTCCAGGACGTTCACATCCGCGAGATTGAGATTTCAATTACGGAATCTGTGAAAACATTTTTGGCATGTGCTATGGGACGCGGCATCTTGCTCTAATGCATTTATAACAAAAATGGCTAGGTAGAATGCAAAACGGTAAATGCATGAAGAGAATTTAAGTTATCCATTTAAATATCCAGTCAATTCCATAAAAAATGGAATTAAAATTCACAGTTCAAATTTGCATTAAAATTCACAGTCTAGTTATCAATAACAACCGTTACCTACTTGATAATGTTGTCACTATACACTATACTTTATTTCAATAAACTGATATTAAGTACCATTAACCTACATACGCTCCCCAGAAATATAGTTATATAGGACTAGGATGCTAATTCACCCATTGTTTTTCTACAATTTAAATCAACAAATTATGAGGGTGTTAATTTCATGACAATCATTTTTAGGTAATACCATAGAGCCGGTGATTGATGACCACCGTGCGATTCAACGCTTTGACACGTTGACTGCCGCAGGAATTTGATCTATTTCGCGCAAGTCTTGTTTATTTCCCATAAACGATCAGAAGCATTGATGACCAGTTACTCGGTAATGAAGTTTGTACCTTACACCATCATTTGGTCCATTTCAGAAGGAATATATTGATATTTTTTGCCATTCATTTTACAATGATCATTTGTAAGCAGATCAAGAATGCCGGTCACAGCTGACCCACCGCGACATTGAACGTGTGAACAGCGACGAGCGAGTACAATCGCATAGTTCGTTATGGTCCTAACAGTAATATAGTTCTCAGAAATTCGCTTAGTTTAATCGATACGTGCCAGAATCAGCAGCGTCGACCGCGCGTACTTTATTTTGCTAGTAGAAATAGCGATCGGCTTCGGTAAATTGGTTAAGCTGGTTGATTGTAAGAAGAGGTCAGTAGTGTAGCTAAACTGCCACGGTATAAGAGCGGCCCCAACATCCAGTTACTCCATTGAAGTGGTTGTATGTTGCACGGTGTTACCATGGAGCTACTCATGCAAGTGGTGCCATTTTTCTTAGGTAAGCCAGTCGAAAGCCGGTGCGTAGTCGGGCCGGTGGGCCTTCCCTCAGTATCCGATGGCGGGTCGTGTCGTGTGTCGTGTCGACACCCGGGTGTCGGATGCCCCGTGAAGCCGATCGCTCGTCCACAATGAAATCTTCTCTCGATCTTTTCCGACTCGAATCGGCCAAATGGAGTACGCGGGATCCGTGCTCGTTCCCGTTCGGCGTGGCTGTCGAAACGAAAAGATAAAGAGCAAACAGACAGACACACACTCACACACACGCGCAGGCGCACGCACACGCACGCGCACGGGAGAGCCTCGGGGGCACACAAGGTGCGTCCGCGTGACACCTCATTCAAGACACTACCGACCACCTCTAATCGGCCTATTCAATCCTGGCAATCATTCAATTGAATGGCTACCGGTCGCGTGGGTCCCGTATACGTAGCGAATCGTCCCTCGGATGGCTATTGACGTGTTCGCGCGACCTACATCTTCGCCGGTGATGCGATGCGATGATTTCTTTGATGCGGGAACACGTTTTTCAGTGGCACGTGTCCCCGTCGAACAACCATGGGCCCACGGACCGGTCTACACGTTCCGTGTCGAGGTGAACTCGACGGCGATCCCGCGGGACGCTGTTCACAGTTTCCGTTTGAACATCGCGACCACCCTTGTCTGCCAACCGAAAGGCGTCACCGTGCTCAGCTGCTACTTCAAGAACTCGATGACGGACAGCTTCTTCACGAGCAGCCTCGACCCAAACGTACCCGGCAGCCCCGTCAACGCTAGAACCCCGCAGAAGGCGTACGAGATCTACGAGGATCAGTTCGAGATCAATTTCGCGACGCAGGGTCTGGATAGTTACCTGGTCAACGAGGACATTCAGCCCCGCGAGCTGGACATGATCCGAGCGATCATCGACCAGCTGAACATCGGAAACGTCGCTACCGATTACGATTACAACTACCATATAATGGAGAACTTCACGCAAGGCATCTGCGACACCCATCTGATCGTCAAGAATGACAAGAGCTATCAACGGCCGTGGACCCTTCCTGATTATCTGCTGCGCAATCTGGCGCACGAGTTCACTTACTTCACCTTGGCGTGGATATGGAAGATCAGGGACATGGGCGCGTGCACGCACAAGGTGCCGTACTTCTTCGGGTACGCTGGCAGCCACGAGGATCTTGCTATTAGCCCGGTAAATATGCGTCGGCGCTTATTCGATAATAATTAGACCGTGGACCTTTGTGGCAGAACAAGGGTCGAGTTGTACTCGTCAGTGTCTCGGGGTCCCTGATAGAGTTTGACTGACCTGCTTTTTTATGTAGCCTACTACAGTGTTGACTCGATATATGTCCAAAACACGGGTCTGGCCAGGGACATACAGTGTGTCCCACGAGCTCTGTCCACTTGCATATCTTGGTTATTTCAAACAATACGAGAAAATGTTAGTTACAGAAGTTGTAGAGTTTAAGAAGATATAGAGAAGCGTAGAGAAGATATAGAGGTCACCTTTGTTTTTTTAAATGGAATGTCCAACTTTTTATGCTCGATTTCGATAGATTGCCGTATTCTGAGTATAAAACTACTAAAGCGTATTTGTCCTAAAACTTACCGTTGTTGAGTATTTGACTGTTTCCATTCTATTACTTTCATTATGTAAACATTGGTAGGCTTTCGGCGTCTCTCAGTGTCAGTCAGTTTCTCAGTTAATGAGCATAAGATAGTCAATATAAAATTTTCATTCGAAGAACAATTAATGATGCCTCTAATTTATGAAGAAAGTAAGAGAAACGCAATTGTGGCTCGAAGTTTGTACGGTGAAAGATATCCAAACCGCATATGCCCTTCATACAAGATTTTTGAAAGATTGTGTACAAAATTAAAAGAGACTGGAAGTCTCACTATGTCTACACCGAAGACACTTACTGAATAAAAGGAGAGGAAGGCAACGCTCGATGTTGCCTCGGTGTGGATCGAATCGGTGTGGATCGAAGTCAATAGTGACAACAGAGAGGAAATGAGAGTGCTCACGCCCGGGATTTTAATATCCCCGGTATAGTGCTGCCCCCTAGTCTAATTTTTAGCCTGGACCAGAACCTGCATCATCTTTTTAGCCTGGACCAGAACTGATAATGTCAGAGTGGATGCTACTTCTATATTAAAAGAGGCTCCTCTATGTAGATTCTGATCCAGCCTAAAAGATGATGCAGGTTTTAATACAGGCTAAAAAGATAATGCAGGTTCTGGTCCAGGCTAAAAAGATGACGCAGGAAAAGTGGGGACACTAAAACCCCGAGCGTGAGCACTCTCATTTCCTCTCCGGTGACAAGCTCGATTGAACATTGAACGACCTGTGCATTCAGTGTTTAATTGTTCTTTTGTTTGCAGACGTCGTCGGAGAGTCGGATCGTGATCACCTCCACCGAATTCCTGTCGGGAACGAGGAACGTGATAAAACTGAATAAAGGACGGGAATCCGTGATACTTGATGAGAACATAACCTTATGGTTGGAGTCGATTACGCCCGCGAAGCAGGACCCACCGGAAGTCAGAGATCCCGAGGAGGTCAGCATGTTCATAGGAGACTGGATGATGGACGATAGCGACGAGGTCGAGTCTTCGATAGAAGACTCCCAGGCAGACTACATCTGGATAGGGACTTAAACGAGAGGATACCGGGTCGCTTCGTTTCCACAGTAGGCTATGAGATCTACGCTATGTAATAACAGTGATGAGAAGAAATTCAGTTCGAAACGATATAGGACCGACATGACACTGTGCCGATCACTATTGTTGTAAATAGTGTAATTGTACGACCGCACGATTCTATGAATAAAATGGAGAAACCTCTCGTTTTTAATACGCCAATCTGGGAAAGTACAGTGAATTCTCGATATATGTCAACAACGTGGGTCTTGCCAGCGTCGTGTATCGTACAGGAGACATACCTGAGCCGTGTTATGTTTACAGTTCTTGTCCGAGGCCTCTCGAGCTTCGTGACCCTTCATGGGGTATACTCCGCGGTAGTGGGGATAATTCTACGAAGTTTATCGTCCAGGTCTTGGCGACATATATCGAGAATTCACTGTACTGCATCCAGCGAAACGTATTCGATCGAAAAAGTTAAGCGTCTTTTATAAGAGTTAGTCGTATATTAGTCATCATGGTAAATACGTTTACTGGCTTTTTTTAAATTAAATGCTAATTTACAATGCACTCTACTTAACAGATACAGGGCAATAGATGTAAAGCAACGTTCCGAGATTCAAGATCGAATTTCTCAACTTTAATATATTAAAGATATAATGTATAATTAAATATATAATTCAAAATTGACTATAGCCATTATGGCAAATTTTATTATATACAGTGGGTGATCGAATTAGTAGGGCCACAATACGAAAAATATATTTATTGTACACGTGGCGAATAAACTTACAGTATTACTAAATGCGTATTTGCAAGCATCAACATTCTATAAATAATAAGAAGAATTCAGTATAGATCATTATATTGTCATTTTAAATATTGATTGTTATCACCCACAAAAAGTATCCATACTTGTCCTGTAGAGGCTAATATAAATTTTTACAATATTTTAAACAATAATACAGTATTATGTATTGTCAATTATTTTCTTTTTAGTAGCCAAGTGTAGCATTGCAAGTGGCATTTCAATACTACCTTCAACGTTTTCGTTTCCATCGAGATGTTATGAAACTAATGAAGTTATGAAAATAATACATTTCTAAAATGAATTTAAAAAATGTACAACATGGATTCAAAAATATTCGAATGAAGAAGCTAATAATAATACTTCTATAAATATCGCAAAATGATAGGATAATAATTTAGTATATTAAACAAAATGTATGTCTTCCCCAAAAACTTATTGTACAATTAAATATGACTACTACTAATAATTTTATACTAGTGAAAACAATGTGCAGTACTTTGATCGATGGAAATTTTGTTACCTCCGATCACCTACGCTAATAATTGCAATGCAATCTTTAGTTATTAAAGAAACGACTAACAACAAATAATACACCGTTACTGTTGAATAATAAATATTCATTTCCAAGCCAGGATTGCGTTTGAAAAAACAGCATTTACACATCAATTTATACAGCAACAGTATTTATACATCAGCCCAATACTTGGATAGTGTCTCGTCCAAACAGTTTTCATTAATTAACACACTAAATCCATCACGATGGGATAACCGCTTTTCTATTTTACAATTATTCAGTTCATAAAAACGCTTGTAAGGTAAACCACACAGGTCACTTAAAGTTCTTGTACCCTAATTTCAAATATTTGTACATAACATATCTTTTTATACTTTTTCTTTTTTTTTAGTAAATACAGTTCTAGAATCAATGTCCACAAATCTGCTGTTAATGGGACAAAAACGAAAAAATAAGATCTATTAAGATTTCTTGAATTGATTAATACGGACCGTTATGCATTTATGCAGGATCTGGATTTTAAGTAAACAAAACTACGCAATGCACTTTCATCTTTATTTCTGCTCGCACATCTGTTTCTTATAGCACATACTATTCGAGAATCTCTAGAAATCGGAATAAACACATTCTTATTATTTTTAAAGTGTAATATAGAATAGTCACATTTTGGTCATCCGCATATTTAGTGTCAAACATCGGTTGCATCTAGTTTGAAGCGAACGTTTTGCTCGGACACGCAACGCGCATTACCCGGAAGCAAGGATATCGTGACATGATCGCGGAGAACGTCTCAGAAAGTGACGATCCAAACGAGACAAGTCTGACCTTTAGTATTAACTGCGTTAACAAGTTCAATGGAATAACACTTCGACAACACGAGCCACTCATAGTACAGATTACGGTCACGATTTACGGTAAAGATTACATAGTAACTAAACTCCTTTCAATTACAGACTAATTATTCTATTTATTTGCGGTATGGACACATGATTATTCAAAATGATCAAGCGTAATTCCTACCAAGGCGTCTTCAAACACCTTTTCAAATTTTAAATAAAAATTGATTGGGTACACAAAGACGCATAAAGGGAAACGGTTCAATAAATCTACATAAAAAATAGTTCGTAATAGGTATATATAAAACCACGGTAGAAATAGTATTAATATTATAATATTTATATCGTTGCAAAAATTTAATGCACTTTCCCTGCACAAATTTAGCTACCACTATAGCGTTAGTCTCAATTTTCCGCAAAAATCTCGGAAACTAAACGAGACCGTCACTAACATACAAAAAGAAAAGGATTGTCCACAATGTCGATTTTTGGAAAACATACATAAAACGTCAAAAGCAGAGGATAGATAGCTTTTTTGCATTTTCGCCTGTTTCTAAAATTAGTCAATTGTACGATAACAGCTGAAGCTCTACCAATTTTCCCAGAAGTTTTCGAAGAAATTTTGTGCCCCCATTACTCCCGTCCACAAAGCAAAGTGGAAAAATCATGTGACCACTTACGTATACGCGTGTGTACGCGTGTGTACGCACCTTCAGCTACGCCGGAAACGGCATAGGATCACGTTGCATCAAGAGACAGGACCGAGCTCGAAGACGAAGACGGCACGTGTGCATCGTAATCTTTTCATTGTGGACACCTTTATAAAGGAGCTTTCGACCGCAAGGAGGGCAATTCTATAGTTAAACACGCAGTAACAACATGAACTTCGTATTAATTCCATTCTTTCTAGGTCCGTAAGCCCATTCATTTTAATCAGTTTTCAAGCCTACGCTTATCGCGGCGACTCCTCGCGCGTTCGGTTATGATTGGCAAACACTTTTTGCGACAATACGGGGGCAACAGCTTAAACTTTCGTTAATCGCTTGAAATCTCTCGATACAGTCCCATCGCATCGTCGTGCTTCGCTCAAAGACTAACTAGGGTGACCTGTTTACTGAATGAACACTTGAGCTGCATGTCTGTTGAAATTATTATTGGCAAATTGTTGTTTAATTTATTGAATGATATTTCTGTAGAAGGAATGCGTCATTGTTAAGATCTTACATTCCGCAACACAATTCTAACAATATTTTGTGGTTGTAGCTTGTATTAAAAATTTGACGTAGGATTAAACGAAAAATGGGCGAGATGAGCAATAAATGATCAATTTTTAATACATGAACAGAGGTATCGTAGGACCAATGAACCATTATAAAATTGTTATTCTCACGGAAACAATACTTACCTCGAATACTCGAGATATTCTAATAACTGCTGAATAAATGTATGTAGTGCCAAATAGATTAAAAGAAGAAGTGGATCTGTTTTCAGCTAGACATCTCCGAACTAACACTAGAATTACTGTATAAATTTCAACACGAAGAGGGTGTCGTAAATATTATTTTTCCACTTAATACGAATCATGTTCGCTGCGAAATATTCACGTGGCAGGTCACCTTATGCTTGCATCCAGCTTTGTTCTTCTTTTAGAAAATTATACAAATGCTCAAATTAATTCGAATACCACGATGTCATTAACGCGAAGAATGGTCGTCATTTGTTATAAACCATGCACCACTTGATTGATTATTCTGTTGCCGAAACAAATGACAAACGAGTTTTCGACTTACTTCTCAAAACGACGTTAAAATGCACGTTAAAGACACAGAGTGGCAATAGGTAAGCAATTTTCCTGAATATTAAAAATACTAATCCCGAGTTTCTGACAATTACAGCGGCGAGCGTCATGGTGGACGATCCATCGAAATGGCAGTACGGACTGGTTGGCCCATTTCCACGCGAATATCACGTTTAGTTGAGGCACAACGGAGGACTCGATAGAATCAAAAAACCTGTCGACAGTCTTTACTTGTCGTCAGAGTTCGATAGACGAGTTGATGAGCAGTTCTCCGGTCTTGATGTACAGGCCACAGTTTTTGGTCAAGTTCAACAAGAACGGGATCGAGAACTTGTCGTTCCAAGTGGTGTTGGCTCGGAAACAGCTATCCTTGATCAGGGCCATCATGATAGAGCTGAGCGTCGGCGTGAACCTGCTGCAGCATGCGAACGCGTTGTCGGCGTTCGTCGCAAACGAGAATTACATGCTAGGCGATTTCTTGACATTGTTCACCGTTTAGCAGGAAGTGGGTGTGTCCACGTTCTCTAATTTCGACGAGAAACGCAATTACGAATTGAAGATGTTATATGTACTATATATGTCGCCAAGGCCTAGATGATAAACGTCGCGAAATTATCCTTACTGCCGCGGGGTATACTCAACGAGGATCCTGGAAGCTCGAGAGGCCTCGAACGGCAAGGAGTATAAACATAGCATGGCTTCAGTATGTCTCCTGGACGATTCAAGACGCTGGCAATACCCGTGTTGTTGACATATATCGAGAATTCATTGTACTATCGGGCTGTGAATCAAATTTCAACTACTATCTTATTACTGCGATTATCGATAGGATTTTATTAAAACAGAAGAAACTCATCGTCGTATAATCTGAAACGAATTATTTTCAGAATTACTAACATAAACAGAGTCTGACATATTAATAATATAAGAAGTGATAAGTTTATGTGAAACTATTAATCTTATGGCCATAAGATTCATTAATAAAAATCGTATATTTTTCGAATGAATGAAACCGAATATGTTACTTTCGTTATTGCAAAAATTTCTGTAGTGCTCGTTGACGTTGAGCCGCAGCTTAAATGTTACTTGACACACATATGTATATTGATAACAAGATTCAATGAGAATAAAGTAACGCAATTGTTCATTGTTACAACGGTATCCGTGTCAAACGATCGGAGAGCCGAACGTCGTCACTTTGTTTTGGAAGGATTATTCGAAAATAAAGCAGCTGATAAGCAACGAAGCGAAATCATCGAGTTACGCTTCGTTCCCTCCAAGACCGGGATTCCTGGATTATTCGCGAGCTACTATGATAATTATTTCACCGGTGGTGGGACAGTTTAATTAAATTACGAGGTCGACAGAGTACACCGGTGATATAAAAGGACCTCCGTGACGACGAAGAGTGTTAAACCAGTTGAAGGCAGTGCCACGACATGCTCGCCTCATTAATTCCATTCTTCTTAGGTTGGTAAGCCAATTTTCCATTTAGTCGTCGTTATCGTCTACCTCACTAAATCGGACCAGGAACTGCACACGCGCATGACAAATTACGATTAATTATAACGTTATCTAATGCTACGCTAACGACACAGCTTCCATAATATTTGCTTGCAACACTAATTAGAGGATCGACAATACTTGTGCCAGGTTCGAGATTAGCTTTTCTGCGCGGTACATCATTGTATGCACACCATTAATTCGAGAGCTTTTTAATCATGAATAGTTTGAAAATAATGTTGTTACTAGAAAAATTAGTATTTTCGTCTTTGACTGACTTGAAGAATCACCACTCAAAATATTTGGAAATCCTGTGTATGCAGGGTGTATCGAAAACCGTGGTACAACCGGCCGATTGGTGATTCTACATGCAAAATTGAGTCGAAAAAAAAAAGAAATAACATTTTTCGTTTGACCCCTCTTTTCCGAGAAAATCGAACTAGATACTACGCGTCGATACTACTACTAGACGCGTCTGATCATGACCAACCAATTCTACTTTCTGCATATACCAAAGCACGCGAACCCGACTGGTCTTTGAACTCGATTTTCTCGAAAAGGAAGTGTCAAGCAAAAAAATGTTACTCCGTTTTTTCGACTTATTTTTGCGCGTAGGCCTACACGCGCCCTAAGACAAGCAAAACGTGTTATTTTTCGTAACGCAACAACGATGGACCGTATCTATAAACTATGTTGTATTAATTCAAAAACTGTTTCATATCACGAAATATGTAATCACGGCCGGAATAGTTTTCAGTTTTGACGTAGACAATTTTTTGATTTTGCATAAAGATCCGCATTGATGATGTATAATTAACGAAGACATGAGTTTTGTCCAACTTTCTAGCCCGCCGTCAGCAAAATGGTGAGTATGGAAAAAAAAAACTACCACCTACAATGTCCAACATGATTGTTTCAGTGGCCCGCGTGCCTGTCCACGATACTGTATGGAAGCATGGGCCGGAGTTCGTGTTCGACGTGGAGTTCAACTTCACGTCGATCCCGATGAGCCGCGACGCGGTACACAAGTCGAACTACACGGTGATGAACCTCTACTGTAGACCGAAGGGCGATAACTCATTGATCTGCCGCCTGGGCAACTGTCGAGGCCAGAGCATGGACCTGACCAACGAGAACCAGCTGGACATGTCCGAGGAGATCTATCAACGCTTCTGTGACGCGGACCCGTTCGAGGTCAAGTTCAACGAGCGCGGCATCGAGCATTTGGTTGTCCACGAGAATCTGCACGTCTCCGTCCTGAACGATCTCAAACTGATCGCCGAATGTTTGAACATTGGCGTCGATCTGAACGGTATCCCCGACGGCACCTTCAATGTCCAACAAAACACTACCATTGGGAGGTGCAACCTTAACGTCGGAATCAATCACTATCCGTCGAAGGGGCCGGTGAACAAGATGAGGAATCACCGTTACAAGCTCGAACCCTTGCGGCAGCTGAACAAAGTAGCCGAGGAAGCTATAGTGATCCAGAAGACCACCAACCTGAGCGACTGCACCCGCTACGCATCGTTTTACTTCGGGTCTTATGGAAACACTGTCGTCGAACCGGATCTTCGTTCTCATTTAGTAAGTTCATACTCGAACGGGTAGTTCCCGAAGTCATTTGAAGTAACTTTTTCCTTTGCGGAAATGTTCTCCGTGGCTTTGTTAACCCCTTCCCGTGGCATTTAGTTCGACGAAATCCGGGCTCAAACAGTAGGGGTAAACAGACCAGAATGATGCTCGAAAACTGTTGCAATACTAGCCGAAATGTAAATACCTGTGATACAGTCCTTTGTAAATCATTCCACGATTCTGACTCGTGATGTTTACATTTGGCAGATTTTCAGTCCACCAGTCGTACTCGTGATGTTTACGTTTGTGCCAAAATCTTCATCACGAGTCGGACTCGTTAAAGTACGGGAAGGGGTTAAGGAGTTATTAACGCAAAACACGGACCAATCAGAGCGCGGTTATAGAGAACTGCTCGGCGACAGGTCCCGATGAGCGTGACGTCGCCGTTGGTCGAGCCAGAATCTGTCCGCTGTAGCCGCGCTATGATTGGTCCGTGTTTTTCGTTAAGCGAATTCTCTATATATGTCGCCAACGCATGGCCGATAAATGTCGCGAAATTATCCCCACTACCGTGGGGTAGAGAGACCTCGGTCGCCGAGGAGTGTAACATAATACGGGTGCAAAAAAAAAGAAAGTTTCGAACGCAAAGAAGGACAGAGTATGGGAAAGAAAGAGACAGCGAGGGTCGAAGCAACTTTTTCATTATTAATTATTTTTTTATGAGACTGTCACCAATATATTCATGGAATTTTTCTGATTAAAATGATACCGAACACGACATGATTCGGATTATAATATTTACACTAATTTTCCGTTAACATAATTGTAATGGAAAGTAACATTCATCGTCCATTACGCAAGTCAAATATCATCGGAATTATATCATATTTAGTATCATTTTCATTAGAAAAATGCCACGAATATGTTGGTCAAAGTCCCATAAAAAAATAATGAAGAATAAAGAAGTTTTGTTGTTGGATTAGTAGTGGTCTCCTGGTCTTACACTGACATACCCGATCCGTGTTATGTTTATACTCATCCGCGACCGAGGCCTGTCCTACGTTCGGCTCGGATCAAAGAGTGACTCCTGGACGATAAATGACATCAAGACCCGTGTTGTTGACATATATCGAGAATTCACTGTAACTCCGTAACAAAGCCGTTTCGTAAAAAGGAAAAAGTTACTGCAAATCACCTCGGCAACCACTCCTTTCAAGGTTTGCCGTAAGGGCAAATAAGATGAGTTTTGTGCACAGTAATACGAAAATGTTATGTAACGTTCATAAACCTCGGCAGATAATTACACAAACGATTTAAATTACAGGAGAGCACGATCAGCCGCATTTTCATATCGGATGTTCGGTTTGTTTCGTCGTTAACAAGGAGCGGGACTCTGGGCTCTGACAATACGAACGACCTCGTTGCCATCACGGAATACCTGAGCGTAACTTTACGAGACATTCGAGCTGCCCAGCGCGAATTGATGCCCGATGTTCCAGATGCATGGAAGACCAGCATCGAGGTGAATTCGGAAGTGAATAAAATTTCCAAAATGGAATAAACTTAAAGACATTCGTATTCTACAATCAGACAGGAAAGTTCGATCTATGCACGCGTGTACGATCTATGAAGCAACCAATGTATGTACGGTGGAAAGATTGAAGATACGCATATAGTATCTCTTTGAGAGTAATAAAGAATAAAACGATGTGTCTAATTCAGATTAAACTATTTATGACTCTTTTGCTATACTATCAAAATATTAACACCAGATTTACGGAGCACTAAATGCGACTATTTTACGTTACTTTACAACAATGATAAGAACGTGTCTATCCACATTTTTAACGATTTTTTAAAATAATATATACCTAAAAAAATTAATTTGTTGAATAATTCCTCATGAATATATCTTTACAATGTTAATAATTGTAAATTACAAAGATTAGAACCCGTCATTTTGACGGATTCCGTAAATCTAGTGGTAAGAATCTATTTGAACTATTTAAGTACATCGATTTTCAGCTATTGATAGTTCTTAAAGAAGAAAAGAAACTACGGACAATTTTTATTTTGCGTAAAGTTCCGCGATCTAGTAATAAACATAACATTAGTAAGTACAATAATGTTTCCATCTAATACCCCCCCCCCCTCCTATTGTTGAAACATTTTAAAAGTTGTTGTGTAAACGTCGTTACGACACGTCGAATAATTGGGAAAAATGTTAGCAAAAACAATAACAATATATTAGTTAGTAAGTGAACTCTTTTACACGCTAATTATTCTCTTTATTTGTTTATTTGTTCGAAACAATCACAATGTAACATTACCTATCAATGAATTAACATAAAAGGGTATCCTGGTTTCGAAATTTTAACAAATCTTTTTTTTTTATTTTCTTTAAGTACGCGTTTAAAGGATTTGTTTGAATTCGCAAAATCAACTTAGTTATAAGCGATTAACGCTTGACATATAGTTCACTTTCGGTGGAATTGCATTGCAGAAACATGCAACAAATGATTACAATATACAAGATGATGTAAAATATTACTATATTATATTACACATAAGTTATAGTATGGAGTAAAATCCATGCGATAAAATTACAAAAATTAATTTGTAGCATGGAAATACGATTATTCGAAGAAATCCAGCGTAATGGCGGTGGTAAAAGATATAATATTATAATATTCAAGTTGTTGTGATAATCAAATACAGGAATGCGTAGTGGTAATCAGGTGCAAAAAAAGACAATTGTTCAAAATGAAGATTTCTGCAAAATATCTACAAATCATCAAAATCAGAGGGTAGGTAGCTTATCTGCAGTTTCATCTAATGCTCAGATTAGTCAATTATACGACTATGTCATATAGTGTAGAGGATGGTTGTTCCATTAAAAGCACCTCACAATTTTCAAATTCAATTTTATCTAAGAAATTTTGTGCTCCCATCTCTCCCGTCCACAAAGCCAAAGTGGCAAAATCACGTGACCACTTATGTATACACGTGTATACGCATGTGTACGCACCTTCAAACTGCGCCGCAAACTGGGATCACGTTGAATCAACAGAACGGACTGTGCTGGAAGACGAAGACGGCACGTGTGCATCGTAATCTTTTCATTGTGGACACCTTTATAAAGGAGCTTTCGACCGCAAGGAGGGCAATTCTATAGTTAAACACGCAGTAACAACATGAACTTCGTATTAATTCCATTCTTTCTAGGTCGGTAAGCCCATTCATTTTAATCAGTTTTCAAGCCTACGCTTATCGCGGCGACTCCTCGCGCGTTCGGTTATGATTGGCAAACACTTTTTGCGACAATACGGGGGCAACAGCTTAAACTTTCGTTAATCGCTTGAAATCTCTCGATACAGTCCCATCGCATCGTCGTGCTTCGCTCAAAGACTAACTAGGGTGACCTGTTTACTGAATGAACACTTGAGCTGCATGTCTGTTGAAATTATTATTGGCAAATTGTTGTTTAATTTATTGAATGATATTTCTGTAGAAGGAATGCGTCATTGTTAAGATCTTACATTCCGCAACACAATTCTAACAATATTTTGTGGTTGTAGCTTGTATTAAAAATTTGACGTAGGAATAAACGAAAAATGGGCGAGATGACCAATAAATGATCAATTTTTAGTGCATGAACAGACGTATCGTAGGACCTATGAACCATTATAAAATCGTTATTCTCACGGAAACAATACTTACCTCGAATACTCGAGATATACTAATAACTGCTGAATAAATGTATGTAGTGCCAAATAGATTAAAAGAAGAAGTGGATCTGTTTTCAGCTAGACATCTCCGAACTTACACTAGAATTACTGTATAAATTTCAACGCGAAGAGGGTGTCGTAAATGTTATTTTTTCACTTAATACGAATCATGTTCGCTGCGAAATATTCAAGTGACAGGTCACCCTATGCGTGCATCCAGCTTTGTTCTTCTTTTAGAAAATTATACAAATGCTCAAATTAATTCGAATACCACGATGTCATTAACGCGAAGAATGGTCGTCATTTGTTATAAACCATGCACCACTTGATTGATTATTCTGTTGCCGAAACAAATGACAAACGAGTTTTCGACTTACTTCTCAAAACGACGTTAAAATGCACGTTAAAGACACAGATTGGCAATAGTTAAGCAATTTTCCTGAATATTAAAAATACTAATCCCGAGTTTCTGACAATTACAGCGGCGAGCGTCATGGTGGACGATCCATCGAAATGGCAGTACGGACTGGTGGCGCATTTCCACGCGAATATCACGTTTAGTTGGGGCACAACGGAGGACTCAATAGAGTCAAAAAACCTGTCGACAGTCTTCACTTGTCGTCAGAGTTCGATAGACGAGTTGATGTGCAGTTCTCCGAGGGTCTTGATGTACAGGCCACAGTTCTTGGTCAAGTTCAACAAGAACGGGATCGAGAACTTGTCGTTCCAAGTGGTGTTGGCTCGGAAACAGCTATCCTTGATCAGGGCCATTATGAAAGAGCTGAGCGTCGGCGTGAACCTGCTGCAGCATGCGAACGCGTTGTCGGCGTTCGTCGCAAACGAGAATTACATACTAGGCGATTGCTCGACATTGTTCACCGTTTTGCAGGAAGTGGGTGCGTCCACGTTCTCTAATTTCGACGAGAAACGCAATTACGAATTGAACGTGTTGTCGATGCCTTATCGAAAGTATGGCGCGAACGTGATCATCGAGAAGAGGACGAACTCCAATTGGTGCAACCGTACCAATTACGATGACGGCTCTAGTCCCACCAGTATCTTCATTTCTGTACGTAACGCTTGATTTCTTTAAAGTTCCGAAGTGCAGAGTTTTGATTTTATTTCACCGTTCCCCAGAAAAAGTCAGTGACCAAAATACACATCGGCGTTAACACGTTCGTAAGTCTGAACAAGTTGACCGCCAAGGGAAGGAAACTAAAGGACAATCAGAGTTTCATAACCGAGATGATCACGCAGGTCGCATTGGTGGGTATTGAACCCGCCACGGAAGAACTACCGTCTTTGGATGCTCCACACAAGGTGATGTTATCCTCCTCCAACATGATACACAATTTCGTGGAAAAATGATCGAATCGTTCGATTCGATTAAGCTTTCGACACGAAGCAATATGTAACAATTTATAACACATAGCAGAAGTATGTATTTCGACGCAAAAATTATGATTATAGTAGGTTCTCTCGCTCATTGCACTCCTGATCGAATGGCCGTTCTTTACGCGAACCTCGTTCATCGCATTTTGTTCGCGCTAGGTAACAGCTTAATGGAAATAGTAATTTCGCGAAGGTGTTACGAGTCGCGGTCGCGATTGTTTCTTTATGTGGTTATATGTACACATTGATCGAGCTTCGATTCAATAGTGAAATCTTATCCGATTAGTTAGACACCTTGTTCTTTGAAAAAACATTGGATCTTTCCTGAAATTCCGGTCCCTTTCACGTGCAACGAGAACCTACTGTACTTAAAACTGTCTCAGACGAAACGATATCCATCCTATTCATAAAAATTCAGCGTAACCTTAAAATATAGCCAAAATACAAATTATACATACAAAATTTTAGAACACTAGATCTCTAATAACCTGACCATTCTTTATCTCCCAAATTATCTGAAATTGATGGGTCCGAATTGGAATACCATTAACGCGTTGGCCGCCGCGCGAATCTTGAGTGTTTCATACAAGTATTGCTTATTTCATTTGTATAAACGATCAGTGTACAGTAATTGCTAGCCCCACAGTAATTGGATCCTTTACCCTACTTGGTTCCAAATTCTTCAAATTGATGTAGACAATTTTCGCGCGACTCTCCTCTATCTATAAATAGATTTTATCAATAGTAACTCGTGGATAGTAATAGAAAGGGAAAGCGTCTTCTCTCATCTCGAGCAGAAACATCCGCGACGTGTTAGATAAATTTCTTTTTATTTAAATTACGGTTACATTAAATTATACCTAAAGGCGATCCGCGCGTGTTCGTCCGCGCACCGATCATCGTGTCCGCGTGAACGCGCGCGTCCACAGTTTTACAGCGATCATCGTAAGTTTAGATTGATTGACGGGTTCATTTAAAAACAAAGAAAAAAGGAAGAAAACCATGTTTTCTTCGCGCGTGATCGACAGCATCGATCGTGAATCACCGTGGACCTGCGTCGAAGCGACTCTGCTTCGTGGATTCAAGCGGCTTCTATACACGTGACTAATCCTTACGGTCTAGGTGTGCAGATTGCAATCGGCCCTCGATAAAATGTGTGCTTCGCCATGACGCTCGCGGCGACGACTAACTTCCTCGGCGTGTCGTCGGACACCTTCTTCGACGTTTAACTCTTTCAACGCAACGCTGCAGAGCGTATTTTTCTTCCAAAACAGAGACCTGACTTACCGACCTCCAACTACTCCAGGCTTGTGCCGTGTAAGCAAGAAGTAAGGCAGACGACTATTCTGACTATCGGTAAATAATTAGGTCTCTTCCACCTAATGGTAACAATGGTAACCGGTAGGCTGCGGATCTTTATTCAGAATAGAAAATGTCTCTTTCAATCGCAAGAAACTGGAGTTAAATGAATATTCCCTCAATTAACATTTTTAATACATTGAATAGGTTGACGGAACATTCTCAAGTTCTCCTTCAGAATTTATTGTTTTCTATCTGTCTCATTCATTTTTGTCAGAAATGCCCAAAATCGGCAGTATAGTAATCAGCCTCTTTTTGGAAATCAATGATTTGCTAACTATGTACCATCCATTTAATTCTTCTCGTGCAAATTTCGAGATTGCAGCTGTCATTTATCTCCTTAGTTATAAGATGAAGGATTTTCGCCGGGGTTCGCATAATTTTGTACATTTTCGTAAGTGTTACCCGTGCGTTTGTAATCGGTAGACTGCGGACTTCGTGGATATCTGACAAAAATGAGCAAGTGAAACATCAAACACTAGAAAGATAAAAGGGATTAAAGAGTATCGACGTATTGTCAACTCATTCGATCGACTTGTTTATCATATGCCTGAAGATTTTCACTTTTTGAGGGAATAAACGCCGTATAAAACGAAACGGCTTCTGGCTAACTCGATATTAATTTATTAATGAACAAACGCTCCCGTTTCTTATATTCATAGCTCGGTTAATTAATACACCTCTGTATAAATGCACTTTTTTACAGTTAAAGCACGGCGACGCATCGAAAGAGTTAAACGTTCGAATCCGATCTTTTCGGGTCAGGACATTCGGATCGTAACATCGAAATCCTGATATTAAATAAGAAATGCAACTCGGTACAAATCGTAATTATCCGCTCGTGGAATGGATAACGTTTAGTTGTTCAACTAAAAATAAGATAAAAAGATGTGTATAAATACGTTCGACGTGTCCCTGTCTCTTCGAGAAACGGTGCGTGTCTTTACTTTCTTTCATTTTTTCTTTCGCGACCCGTCGTTCTCGAAATGTTCGAAATAATTTCGATCGATTGCACTTTCATACGTTTCTCGCCTACCTACGCTCGATAATTCGTCTAACGATTTAGAGTTAATTTAGTAGAGAAGTACATCGAATACGATCGCAGTAAATGGTGCACTAACTTCGCCTCCGAAACGCAGCCTAATCATACCGGAGCTGTCCGGATACCCGAATACTTGGACAGCGGTAATTACACGTGAGAGGGTAGATGACTTCTCGTGATTGAATCGACTCGCACTTTGCGATCGAAATATTTTCGCTGCTCGTCGTTATCGATTAAACGAAACAGTCATAGTACCCCCGCAATATGAAGCCAACGAAACACAGTGTTTACTCTATATATGTCCGGAATGCCTATCCGGTAAAAGTCTGAGAACTATCCCCACTGCCGCGGGGTATACCTTGTGAGGTAAGGTCGCGTAGAGCAAAGAATCTCCTGGCCAATATATGTCCGTGGCTAGACTCGTGATTTGGACATATATCGAGTGAACACTGTACTCGAGAACCACCGTGAATGGAAATCAGTGGAAAATTGAATGGACTTGCAGTTTGCAACTGGAAAATATTTTCATCGGTCTCGTTCGTTGTTATCAATCAAATGAAGCGCTTGAAGTACCCCCGTAGCATGAAGCCATTGAAAATACTCGAGGACCACCGTAAATGAAAATCAGTGGGAAACTTGAGAACAAGTGTACAGAATATTGATCAAAAGTCTCTACCTAATGAACACTACCGATCCATACGAAAAAGCAATCGCAATTTCGCGTATCCAAGACACGCAATGGATAATCAAATTATGATCTTTTCGATTAGCTACTATCAACATTCTGCTCGACTCTTGAATCCTCAATTGTTCAGACTAGACTGCGGATTTTATGCATTTGTGACCAAAACGAGCTGGTGCAATTTAAAACGGTATGGCAAAAAGTAGTCGAAAGCAATGGCAATTCTTTTGATCGGTGTCCGATTAGAACATATCATGAAAATAATAAATATTCTAAGCGAAAAAAAGGGCGGCACGAATTAATGCAACAACCTAATATTTCTACGCTTCGCTCTGATCGTTCATCGCAGCTCCAACGTAAACGCACTCTTAGACAGGCGAGTGCGCGCCGCACGGAGGAACTTCCGGTTCTTCGGTTCGCAAAAAATTTTCGCAGCGTGTTGATCGTTCGCGTTCAATCTTTTTAAATACGTAAGTACGTTTGTTCCGTTTGAATTGTCATGCGTTCGGTAAACATCCAATCACGATTGCGCTCGATTATTATAATGGCACGATTACAATGATCATTGTGCGTTAGTTTCGTACACAGTTGGTTGTTCCATCGGTGGTCGATACTCGACGAAATAATTACTGTGTTCGAACGAGCTCGACAAATTGTGAATTTATTGCGTCGAGTTTGGTGGAAAAATAACGTCGATTCTTAATAGTGCGACAGATAATTTAAAACTTCCGCGTACCCTACAATTTATCGTAAATTTACGTTACAGCGTGTCGACCGCTAACGACGTTGATTATTCAAATTACAATTACCAGGAAACTTTGCGAACCTTCGTTGTCTTACCGGTTCAATTATTCTTAATTTTAAGACTGAGCGTACATATTATATTGTAAATTTGACAGACATGTTTTGCGCATATACACTTTCTAAAATCAGACGTCAGCGTGTTGTTCAACCAGTTCGCTGCCAATTACGAGTATACTTGTGTGTTGATTATCGACCTCCTATGTAAAACTATGCCCGAGGAGGGTGGCAGCGAACGCGTTGAATTACAATTTTTACGGACACGTACCTCTTTAATCAATTGATTCAACGTGTATGTAATCGCAATTGGCAATTCGAAATCTTTCTATTGGCACTATACAAAAAAGAACGACATTAGTCTCCCGACCACTGCGTAGCACTTCTTAGAACACGATTCAAATGGTTACAAAATACAACATCCAAAAAATGTTCGTCTGAAAAACTCTGCTCAAAATTTTGGCCATAAAAATGATAAATTTAAAGACGAACACTCGAGTGATATTCGGGCAACAGCCTCGTGAGCAATTGTTTAAACGCATTTACAGTTCTCTTAGTCGCATGCGCTTAACTCGACGAATTGATTGATTGATCGAAGAAGAAATTGCCATTGTAAAAATTATGACAATCCGTAGTATCAAATACATGTATACATCTCAAGTCTAGTTCGATAAGTCCTTTCTCTACCCGGCACGCCGCACCTTCCATGCCTGGACAAAGGCCTAAAAATCCTGGACATCGATCAAACAGCTCAATCATGGTTCCTTGTGACCGTCCTAGACCAGGTGCGCATGGTCAGGAAAGTTTACAGGATGAAATCCGTCCTCGTGATGAACGGATAGGCTCTCAGGATAGAGCATGTCAGCAACCAGCAGAAGCCCGAGACCTCTAAAATGTGATGAGCGGATCAAGGTGTACCAACCCAAAGAGGAACTAGACTACCTTAAGTTGATACCCTTGGAGGGTGCCGAGAGGACCAACCATCGGAACTTCCCCAATCTGTACTTCGCCGCCCTTGATACCGCCACCAACACAAGCCCAGCTGGGGAAAGAGGCTGCTGAATACGCGACAACGGACATCCAAGGTTTTGACCAAGCCATGATCAAAGCTATGCGTACAACGAGGAAAAGAAAGGATGCAAACACATCCGACGAGGCGCGCCAGAATCCCATCGTTGTAGGACAGTGGTGGACACGATAGGGGCCCCTGAGGTGCTTGGTTCCCCCACCAACGTCTCTTTCGTGCAGCACACATCTTTGCTGCGCAGCGGTGCCTCGTGGATGTGGATAGATAGCATAAGCCGCGGGTCAACTATGGCGAGACGTATGAGGGGAGAGACGGAGGCACGAGACACCGCTGCGCAACGAAGGTCTGCACAAAAGAGACGTTGGTGGTGAAAGCGTTTTGCCTGTGGCAGGCATACATGCCCATCACTGCTGTAGGATATACAGCAGAGGATGACAGGGAGACACAGTCGCGAAAAGCGGGGACGACCTTGGAGACAAGAGAAGACGCCACTAAATCAAGGCAGGAGAAAGAAGAACACTCTGCAGAAAAGGGCCAACATGTCGGACATGGAAGTCGACCCTCTGGGGTTAGAGTCCCCTCCGACATCTGCAAGCAAATTCAAGCAGACATCGGTGCTGTTATGACAGAGCAATCAGCCCAATGAAGTCGCATCGACATCCTAACACTAACTGTTGCCCTAACCAACATCGTGCCCCAGAGCCCAACAACACTCTTTACGCTGTGTAAGCTAGTAGGAACCTTCGTCGAACCTTAGCGAATGTCTTTCTTATTCCAGAGTATCCTCTCCGCGGTGCGTCACGACATTCATGCAGCACCTCTTGAATTTTGATCTTCGGGATTGCCCGATGCAATCGGTCATCGGAAAAGTATGCGATCGACCTACTTATATATTTAACGTGACGCTAATCATTTAACTACGAGGCGAGGGTGCATTCATTTCGCAGCAATGAGCGTTGTGGCGCGTCAATCGTCGGATCAAACGAAGCTCAATTCTATTCCAATATGGTGTAAATACCGATTTGATTTCCATTGAACATCATATACTTAATGTATACTCAACCCTGCTCCGTTCTGGGGTCTGTTTCGACCACGTGAAAAACATTTCCAACTTTTCGGTCCTATTATAGTTCTCCACTGCTTTCTTATTTACAGTCAATCATAGAGGTACGAATTAAATAAATTTCAAATGTTTAAGAAACGGCAAAGGCTTCTGTATATTACACGTATGTTTGTTAACTTGTTAGCTGATATTGGACATGCTCTGGTATAAAAAATAACATATGTGGGTCGTACATCTCACACAAAAATACGAAATCGTAAAATTTGCTGTACAGGCCGAAAAAACATATACAATCGTAAAATTGTTTGTTGGCATATTATCGATTACGGAATACAGATCTTACAGATCTTTGTATGCTGTTATTTTCAGTTTACTTGTTTCTCCAAAATTTTACAAGAAAGATTGTAATTTATCTGGAATTTGTTCAATCGTAACTAATAAATTAATCGACGACCATGGAATATCCAAACCCTCTGCTTCTTTATTTCAAGTATTTCAGATTCGACAGGTGTGTGTACATTTTTCTGCATATCTGTACGTATTAGAATTTTCGGAATCTGTTTAAAATACCAACCGGTACATTAATTGACAACTATAAAACATTCAAACTCTTTGCTCGTTTATTTCAACTATTCTGTGTGTATATCTTTTCCCGACTGTCCGTACGTTCCTTTAGGTTTCGACGAGTAGAAAAAGGTTGTCAATGTACGGTAAACGGCGAACCGTGGCATGATTAAATCGACTATTGACCGAGAGGATGCTCGAAAATCGGTTTACACGTGCCTACAGCCACGTGAGGGAGAGCTAGGGGGTGGGGGATATATGATTTCGACAAACTTTGGAGAAGGAGAATCCCATATCACACGAGTACAATGCTCGCGCAAGAAACGCGCAACCAGCCAAGCATGTGTACGTCCCCCTATCGAGATCCTCGGGATGAAAGCGTGGTGTAACGCAAACGCGCGCGGCGCTCGTCGTCCCTTACGTTCGTTGCAAACGACATTCGCACTAAGCCCTAGTTCAGACACGGCGGTTGTCCGCTGGAACGAATACGAAGACACGGATTGTTGGACCGCGCGGACAAGTTCGAACGAATATAAAGACGTTAATGCGAATAAGCTCCGCGCGGTTCGGGCCGTGTCTGAACCAGGGCTGAAACGATTTATGCGCGAAGCCTCCTATCAAGATCTACGCAGAGCGTGGGTTTTGAGCGTGTCCTCCAGCATCCCTGGCGTCTACGCAAGAACTTAGACAAACGAAAAGCAATCGCGACGAAGTTGGGCGCTTCGCCGCCGATGAATGGCCAATAAACCATTTCACCGTTGGATGTCTCTTTGCATCTTTTTTCTTTTTTTTTTTTTTGTTTCCCTGGTCGCTCCTTTTTTTTCTCTATCATTCCCTCGCTCTGATTTCATTTCGGCAAACAAGCTACCCTAACCTAGGTATATACAATCATTACGTTCGCGGAAGAGACACGGCCCGAAACCGTAACTCAGTCGACAGTTCTGATACACCGAGATAGCGGCGGCACGCGGTCAACAGCAGAATGGGACGACATTATTGCCCGTTGTTGATGTTGTTCTGTTGCTTCACGGAGTCCATGTTGGGGACGTAGTCCATCGCCATCAGACAGGCGAACACCGTCATCACCATCTTCGGTTTCACCTCGGTGATGTCCTCCGGCAGCGCGTAGACCCGCGCGCCGCATTTCCGGGCCAAGGATATCGCGTACTTCGCGTTGTCCAGGTTTGCCTGCAACCAACCGGCAGTTCGCGATTAGTCATGCCGATCCGACACAAGGCTGCTTGGGAAAGAACGTGACGACACCGATGGCGAACATCTTCGAGGAACGTACAGCGGCGGACGAAAGGATTCGCACGCCTTTCGAAAAGGAAAGGCTCTCTTCGAATTGGACCGGACGATTTGAATATTTTTGAAATGTTAGGAGGATTTGTTTATTAAATGTGTAAACTTTTTTTTATTAGAACGTGTGAACGAATCATTTAAATATGAAATTTCGAAGGGAAATGTGAAGAGTACGATTTTTAACTTTTCTATCTGAACCTATAATGGACATTTAACAAATTTTTTGTAGCTTTTGTAGCTCTTGGTATGCTGTGTACACACTGGCGTGCAAAATTAAAGGATTACCAAATTTTCGTTAAAAAATTTCCTATGCTGAAATTGTAAACTGGCTAAAAAAAAAGATCAAGGAGGGGCCATTCTAAAGACGAGACTCTAATCTTCAGATCTCCGTTGATTTCGTTAATTTCAAAAATTTTTTAACGTCTGCACATACGTTTCAATTTGCAAAATTTACGAAGCAAAAATGTAGGTTCACTTTCTCACCCATTTACATAGTGAAAAAACTTTGTTGGAAGAAACAACAATGATTAAAAATGGCACAAATCGTGAGAAACTGTGGTTCAAACAAATCGTAAGCCCTAAATTTAAAGATTTTTACATCGTTTAATACCTGTAAGCTTTTTCATGCGTCACCGTTTAGTTGTTAAGGAGTAAAGTGAACAGTCGTCGTAACTATTATAAATCCCATATCTCTTCCTTTGAAATTCGGGTTGTACATAAAATTATATTACGGGAAATCAAAGTTCAGGACGCCGTTATACATTAAAAACGCGTCACACAGTTCATTCGTAACCATTAAGGCCAGCGATAGAACGAGGGTTCGTATTAAAAACAAGAAACTTGGGACCACAGTTAGTACGATTTATGCGTAATGGCAGTGTAATGACTTTTCAAAAAGATCATAGGAAACTTGAACTAGTAACAGAGACGTCGCCCGATTTAGCAATGACAATCGCCATTCAAGTGACTTCTCCGTGACCACGTTGAATCTCTTTCACTAAGAATATTGCTTAACAGGCCGTTATTAGTGTGTCCCAGAAAATTGTGAGCAGCCGCAGCTACCATTTCCTGATAGAGTTACTCGCAATACAATGACAGAATACCATAAACGACAATAGCAATATCTTGCAAATTGATGCTACTTTCCTTATTGCAACTCTTGAGTACGATTGTTTAAAACTTAAGATACTGGTTCAGCACTGCTCCATAAATCTTTTATGTCATTAAAATATATCCTATTGGAACACTTGACACTAAATTGCCGGAGCCGGTTTGACTGATTTACGATTTTAAAACATATGTTGATTTTTCTATACATATATAGAAAAAGTGCTTTTTTTTAGCTTTTGGTTTTTAATAGAATTAGAAACACTAACTGACCAGATACTTTCTTTTTCATCCAGCAATCTCGTGTTAACGGAGTGTCTAAATTTCCATGTGTTAGGTATACGCAAAAGTTTTAGTCTTTTTCAATCGATCATGCGTAAAGGCTGTCGCCCTCTTAACAGTAGAATGGTCTCGTATGTCGAGTATAAATAAAAGAAAATTGAAGAAAGAACAATTCACTTACGAATTTGTGACGATAAATTATATCAAGTGTACATATAATCTCGGTGCCTGTTTTATTCAAACGTAACTTCAGTTCAAATTATACTTTCTTCCCGCTCTTGGTGGCATTTTCAGATCTTCAGCTTTAATAAAGATCGACAGCCGTCCCTTTCCCGGGAAGATCCATTAACAAGACGAGAAAAAGTACTACACCATTAAAAAAGGCACCGAATTTATTTGTGCAGCTAATAATTTAGTAACGCGAAATATTTTCTGGGACATCCTAACGAAACGAATCCTAACAGGATCACTGCAGGTTTACGTTTCTTAGCCTAGGGTGGCCGCCCATATCCGCGGATCCACAAAACCTTCAACCATCTCACCTCCTCGGTGCCACCCTCTTTGACAAGATCATAGTTGACGGTCCCCGGTTTGATAGCATCGATCAGATCGATCACCACCTTCCCGTCCGCTATCGACGAATCCTGGAAGCCCTTGATGCTGCTCGTCTTGCCGGCTCCTTGGAGCTTCGAGTTCACCCATTGCACGATCTCCTTTTCAACGAGGGTGCTGCCCTGCGTGCCAGCCAGCGACGTCAAGATAGACAAGGTGTACGATCTCATCAGTTGCCAGATCAACGCCAATGTCAGCGTGGTGTTCCCGTCGTTGATGTCCTGTCCAGCGATCCCGACCAGCGAGAAGTTCATCGTTTTCCCGAGCTCCACCGCGTAGTTACAGTTCTCCAGCTTCTCCATGAATTTCCTCAGTTTGGTGAACTTCTTGTGCACACGGTTCCAGTTGACCGTGCCGGGCTTGATGATGTCGTACAGCTGGAAGATCACCAGACCGTCCGCAAGGTCGGAGTACAGCCAGTTCACGTACGGTACCACACCCATCGAGTTCATCCAGTTTCTATAGGTCTTCTCCTCCCTGTTCTCTTCCAAGGCCTCCAGACCCTCTATGTTGCTCTCCGGCTTGTCCAGGCCCGGGTAGTTGTTGAACATGTTCGCGACGAACGCGAGATTCAGCTTGTAGATGCCGTTCACGACATCGCTGGGCGTGACGAAGCTGCGACAGCCGAGCTTAGCCGCCTGCTGCAGCATGATCTCCGCGCGGGACGTGTGGTTCGGTTCCATCAACGCCTCCAGCGTGACCCCCGCGCTGTTCGGCGCGATCTGCTTGATCAGGTAGGTGTAGATCTCCGAATCGGTGATGTCCGACTGGAAGTTGTTGCACCGTCTCGCGATTCCGGCGTTCTCCAGATGATGGTTCACCCATCGCAACAAAATCGACTCCGGGGACAGCTTCAGCAAATCCTCGATACGCTCGCCGTCCTGGAGCAGAGTGGCCAGGCCAGGACAATTCTCCAAGGTGATCTGGTTGAACAAACCGATCCTGATGATCTGCCACAGGAGACCGAGGACCAAGTGCGGCGATCCTTTGGTGAGGTCGTGAGCGTCGATGTTCACGATGTTGCAACCGATCGCCTGGGCGGAAGACAGGGCCAGTGTCAGGTTCTCGTGTTTCTTGTAAAGCGTCACGTTCTTCTTGTTGATCGTTCGCTCGTCGATCGTGTCCGGGCAGGAGTGATTGATTATTTTACTAGAACAAGACGTCGAGCATATTAGTTGGTTGGCTGGATCAACGACCGAAGTGGACGTACAGGTCAAAAGATTAGGCCCATTAGGACTGCCATTGCAACACACGATTGAATTTTTTAGACATTCTAATCGAGTAACTTAGTTATCTATTAGCTAAAAAAAAGTCGGTAATTTCACCTCAAAATGCCGCCGTTTTGTAAACGATCAAGATTTCCCATTTCTTTTGGTTCGAACCATAGCTACATTCATACTGATTAATGAACAACTTCATTTTTTTTTGTTTCCGATCAGTAGAAAGACCGGAAATCATGGCAATCGTCGACCCAGGTTTAAAAAAAAATATTCTATAAAAATATTTATAACTCGTGTAGTTTCGACTATTTTTACTTTTAAAAAATCACACATATATTTCAAACGCTAATCAATATGTGTGCAAATTCCCACTGCAAAAGGTTCGATAGTTTACTTGAAAAAAATTCCTACAGATTCGCGTAAAAATATCCTCGAAACTCGGAATACCCCCTTAACCCTTTGCACTCGAATGGTGACTCTGAAGCACCACTAGAAATTGTTGTGGCATTATTTCAAAGAAATTACAAAAAATATTACAAAATATTTGTAACATTACAAAATTTTTATTCAACAGATTACTAAACATTTAAACATTATATGTGTAAATCGGATCAGTTTCGTATGAATAAAATGAAAATATTCTAAGACGGAAGAAAAATTTAGTTTTAGAATGAAAATAGCGCCGAGTGCAAAGGATTAATAGTTAGAAGCATTTATTTATTTTTATGTATATACGAGCCAGTAGTTCTTACGTATCACGTGTACCATGTTAAAAAGTGTCGCATACCACAGAAGAATTCCGTCCTTGACCTTCTCGTACAAAGCCTTCCCTTCCGGATCAATGGGCAGCAGATGCTTCAAATCAGGATCGTGTGACAGATTCGTGTTGATCCAGTCGCTGAAAGCAAGCTGTTCCTCCAGTCGGACCGAGTGCGTGGTACCTTCGCTGGAAGCCTCCGAGATTCCACCCAAGGTCTCCAGATTCTCCTTCTTCGACACGACCTGCTTGAACGTCGAGCCCAGCTCGTTCGCTTTCAGCTCCTTGCACAGCTTCTCGAACTCGTCGAACGACAGCCTGCCCTTGTGCTGTAATCTCTGCTTATCGTCGTACTCCTCGATCATCTGGCGCACCTTGTACCCGGGCATTTTGAACCCGCAAACGTCCAGGGCGTTGCGCAGCTCGGTGAGGTTGATGAAGCCGTCCCCATTCTCGTCGATCTAACAAAAAGACGCTTCGCTCAGTGGGGATCATCTTTTGCGACGGAAATGAATTCAATTCCGGATGTCCGGGTTCGAGGATATCGAATCCGGAATACGTTATTTGGGGAATTTATTAGGCGGAGTAACAAGTTATAACAATCCAGTTATCTTTTGTATCTTTGGACTGCAATGTGTTCACGAATCGATTTTTCGAACAAGTCCACCGTGTCATTTGATTCAATTGATTTCAAAACATAACGGCATATACAGTGATTTCTCTATATATGTCGCCAAGGCCTGGATGATAAATGTCGCGGAATTATCCCTGTTCTAATCGCTGAAACCGTAAAATAAATCGTAATGCAAAGGGTTAAAAACAGTAAAAGCATTAGAACAATTGAAAAATACTGTTACATTACCTACCGGCGATTATTTCAAAATTTATATATTTTTCAATTTTTAAAAGTCTATCATCATTCAACAGCAATTTCAATCACGAACCAACAAGTCATCCCCAGTAACGTAATCTAATAATTTCTAATAATTTCGTTCGGGATCATAATGAAAAAAAAAATGTCTGAGCTTCCTTTTGGTGCAGCAGATGGACTTCCGGTGGGTAAAGTGTTAAGAAATAAAATAAGCTTCTACGTCACTCCAGTTTGCTGCAAGTAGGGTAGTCAATTTTTATTTTCCCCTCTGCCATCAAAAATGTCGACGATATCGCAGATTGGATGCGAGCGCAATGAATTTTATCGACGCGCGTCTATCGTCGCGTAACGATATCTAGGCTGATTGCGGAATAGAAACCGGCAGAGTAAGAATGCAGTCGCGATCACGGTCGCCGTAATCACCACAGTAACAATGGAGGGACACACGGGGGGCAGCCCGAGATCGTCGCACACGGAACTTTCTTGGAAAACTGCATCGGGGTTAATCGACAGTTCTTTATTCCAGGGAAGCCATGTTGCGCTCGACTAATTAGTATCCAGTTCTCGCCAGCGAACCGTTCCGCTACGTAATTACCGATGATAATTGTTTCCGTCTTATCGTCACGAAAACGTACATTCGACTTTTTCCCGCCACAGGCCTGTCTTCGGCTCGCGCTCCAGAAAACAATAATTTTCTAATCTGACAGGAGGTCGCATCCGAGAAGCGTAATCGTGAAACCGTGATTCACATGGCTCTCTAACGTTATCGTAAACGTCTTCGTCGCGTTATATTACTCTTAATGTTATGTTGTCTTAGTATCAAGAATCGATCGACTTCCACTTTGAAATGAAAAATGCATTTGTTTCGAGAGATCAACACGCAACGATGCGGAACAAGTCTCTGTGCTCGAAACACAGTTTGATAACAAATATTCTTTGAATGATATAATTCATATTGTCAAGTTCAAGTCAACGTCGCCTCTATGAAAATATGTTACCCTTTGTTGTCGCAGAGATCCGAATTCAAGTTTTGAATAGTTACGATTTATTCTTCTTATAAACATATTCCCGAACAATAATATTTCGAAATAGGTCGAACAGAGATTACAATCGCGAAATCGGGTGAACAATTTTCGTGACACAAAAGTGTCCCAAAAATTTTCAAATAATCTTTCGCCGAGACTGTAAACAACGTCCGATCGAAGGAAACGATCGCGCGTAGAGTGGTCGGGGATCGATAGATCTGCGGGACTGGTGGATCGGTGTGTTTCACGCCCATCGATCGATCGCGAGTCAAGTGGCTTACGTAAAGACAGTCGCAACAGAGTGTGCTGCGCACGATGAAACAATCGAGGGCGCACTTACCATCCTGAAGAACTCCGGCAAGTCCTGTAGGTACTCGTCGATCACGTTCCATTTCGGTATGTTGCGGATCTCCATGACAGGAAACAATCGAAATCGGCGCCGCGGGAAACTAGTTTGGTCTTTCGATGTGGGCGGCGCAAGACTGAGCTCGCGTCAGGTGCGTTATCACCATCCGCATGATAAAGCCGGGACCAAGAGAAAAAGTGTCCACGGTTTATCAGAAGCGTGAGCATCGCCGAGGCGATTATCTTCGATTATTGATAGCTTTCTAGTTATTTAAATCGCGAGTTTCTTTCGTGTCGCGAGCGAGATATGATCGAAGAGTTTTTTCTTGTACGCACGCTCGTTAATTCGATGTCTACAATGTAGTTGATTAAGTGTGTAATATTTGTTTACTACAAAGAGATTTTAATGCCGGTTTTCTCCGGGAATTAATCACCCCGGGACGACGAGAGTACTGTTAAGCTGATAGAAAATCAATTGCCACTTGAAAACCTGCTTGGGCTGCTATTACTTGCACGATTATGGCTGCAACGTGTGCAATTTCATCGGGGGTTTTTCAACTGAACTGTTGATTAGGCTTCGATCTTTTATTTGGGCGACAATAGAGAATAAACACTTTCTGTAGCAATTGCGGAATACAGCAGCCCAATAAAAGACCCTTTCTTTCTGGAATCATTTTTGGAAGTTGGAAATATTACAGCGGCGTTCTTAAATTATTGTTAAATTTTTACTGTTTTAAATTTCACTTACTCAGTTTGATTACTAATGCATCCAATCCGTAGCCTAATATCAAACTATACGCATATGTCTTATGAGTAGACTGCGGATCTTGAAAATCTGGATCTGTGGAAATACGCATTAAAATTGTTTTCTTTTTTCTCTTTAATGACTTTAATAAACTGAAAATAATATATCGACTTTCTTAAATTCTTTTAATTTATCTACTATTTTGAATTGCACCAACTCATTGTTGTTGTGAATGCACAAAATCCGCAATCTACTTATGAGGATCTTCTGCTTCGTCAGTTTTGAAATTTTGAAATTGTGACCGGATATTTGGAATACTGTCAATTGCATTCTATCATAATTTCTGATTCAGGAAGAAATATTTCTGTTTGTCGAAGCTGCGGGAATTCCCATTACTTGGACGCTCGTGTGCAAACGATATTAGCAAAACGAACAACAAAACAAACATCGAAATGTGCAATCGATATCGGGAAACTTTGAAGTTTCATTTCAAAATTGTGATCGGTGTAAAACGATAAACATTTGCTGCAACGATAAATCAATTAAACACATAATCGCGGGATTAAACTGATCTATCTTTATTTGGTTTGCTCATCAACTTAAAAGTTTTGCAATTCAACATTTACAGATCGCATTTTTAGCCGCGACAAAACTACAAGACACATAATGTCTTTTCTCGTGTTAGTGTTCAGAGGTTAAATTAGCAATATCTAAATTAAAATGTCTACTAAATTAATCATATTACGACAAGCTTGGGTAAATACCTTTTTATAGAGAATAAAAAACTGCATCGATTGATGCATAAAAGAATATACGGTTCTATTTAAAAAGACAGACTTGACCTTTAAATCTCCTAAATTCTTCCACTTATGATGCCCCCCTTGATGACATGTAAAATTGGTAGAAATAATTTTTTTGCGCGACGCATAATTTAGAAGCTATTCAAGGTTATCAAGTAAAGCGTCGCACCCTGTATGCTGTCTTATAGTATTGTCGCGAAGTGTACTAAGAAAAGTTACTATACAGAGTGTCCCAAAAATGTAATTCCTTCAAAGGGCTAATTCCTGAAGTAATTTGAAGTAACTTTTCCCTTTGCGAAAATGTTTTCCGCGGCTTCGTTCTGGAGTTATTAACGAAAAACACGGACCAATCACAACGCAGCAAGTGCGGACGGATTCCGGCTCGGCCAATGCCAACGCCACGCTCAGCGGGGCCTGTCGCCGAGCGACAGTCGGTCCGCTGTTGCCGTGCTCTGATTGGTCAGCGTTTTTCGTTAATAACTCCTGAACGAAGCCTCGGAGGTCATTTTCGCAAAGGAAAAAGTTATTTCAAATGACCTCGGCAATCACCCTTTTCAAGGAAGTACAACATTTTTGGGAGACCATGTAGTCAAGTGAATAGCTCAACCATATTGGTGGGTAAGCCTCACGAACCTCATCTTTCTATAAAGTACAACATTTTTGGGACAGCCTGTATGTATGTCTAACTTATACGAACCTACAAAATCATATTTTTCAAATTTTCGTTACAACCACAAATTGTGAAGAGCAATAATTCTATTACTACGCGTTAGTACGCATTTCGCATACAAATTAATAGCTGTATGAAAGCGTATAGTATACGTCTTCCGCAGTCAAAGGGTTAATAAACTTCAATTTTTACTATCAGAACGCGACTATAGCGGGCGGTCTGTGACTCGGCGACAAGTACCGCTAAGCGTGGCGTTGGCATTGGCCGAGCCGGAATCCGTCCTCTGTAGCCGCGCTCTGATTGGTCCACGTTTGTCGTCAATAACTTCTTAACAATGCCGCGTAGAGCATTTTCGTAAAGGAAAAAGTTGCTTCAAATGACCCGAGGAACACTTTCAAAGAAACACAACATTTTTGGCACACCCTGTATATTGAGTCCAGATCTTTAAAAAACGAGCCGACACGAGAGAAAGCAGTGATCTTTAGAATCTCCGCCCACTATCCGTCATTTCGAGCGAAGAAACAGGAAAATCGTGGTCCGCGAAGCGAGACGGCGGGCGTTCTCGGTCCGCAAATAATTCATCGGTAACTGGTTCCGTCGCCTTTCCGGATTCCAGCGAGCAGCAGCGACGCGTTTCGTATGCAAAAATGCGCATCCACCGGTGGCCATGTAACCCGGTAGATTGCAATCATGGTCGCAGTCCGTAGAGAATTCGTGAAAGCGAGGAACGCCGGGCGTGAAGCGTTTTTTTCCCCCGATATCGACGAGCAAACGGTAGAACTGGCATTGCGCAATCACGCGTGCGTGTAATATATTGTCTTCCCGTGCGTCTTGTTGCCTGCTCACAAGCCGTTTGCTAACTTCCGAACGCTGTCGTCAGCCGTTTTTCCTCGTCCTTTAAACGTTGTCGAGTCAACAGCTAGCGATTCGGTTCGCCGCGTCGCATGATACACCCTGGAAACACGCAATAGAGAGTGTTTCCTCCGTGAAAGTTTGCTCTTGTGGAACTCCATTGAAAGGCGGCTAATAATCGCACCGGTACATTCGACACGTCGATTTTTTCAAAAATGTTATTATTGGTCGTGCGAAATAAAAATTGTTTGCATTAATTGCAGGACGCAAGAACCGAAGTTTGCTTCACTCTCTTGTACTTTGATTAAGCGTGTAAAAAGGATATTGATTTCTACGTCTTCTTGTGCATAAAATCTGCACTCTACATATACAGGATGTTCCAAAATGGTCGTACTTCCATGAAAGGGGTGATTACTGAGCTCATTTAAAAGAACTTTTTCCTTTGCGAAAATGTCCTCCGCGGGTTCGTTTGGATGTTATTAAGGAGAAGCGTAGACCAATCAGAGCGCGGCTACAGAGGACGGATTTCGACTCGGCCAATGTCAACGTCGCGCCAAAATCCCGTCCGCTGTAAACCCGTTCCGATTGGTCCTTGGTTTTTCCTTAATAACTCCTTAACGAAACCGCGGAGAACATTTTCGAAAAGGAAAAAGTGACTTGGTACGACCTCGAGAATCACGCTTTTGAAAATACAACATTTTTGGGATTACCCTGTGCGATAGCGCGGCTCGAAGTGTAGAGTAACTCGCGAACGCGAAACTATTACCGATGCCCGCCCAGTTGCGATGCTAGTTGGAAAGGTATGCTTACGTTGACCCGGTTACAAATTACCCACGATCGAAGCGCGCTGGCCTTTGCTGGGTCAACGCGCTCCGCTCTGCTCGACTTCTCGGCATTTCCAGCGAAATAACGCCAGATTAAGTCATCCTGTGACTGTGCCTCCTGTGTCTCGTTTAATCGAACACGTTCGCTTAAGTGCATACATTGTTTGGCGCCTGGCGCATTTGCATGCGGCACACATGATGTCGTGTCGGTTCATTCATTCGACTCGAACAGTTCTTTCCCCCCCCAACTCGACTAAACTTGAATATCTTAGTACTTGAATTCGTTGGAACGGTGAATTCATGGATTCGGGTCAATTAGTCGCTCTTGTTCTATTAACTCGTATACGTGACAACATACGAAACGTTTGATTTGGGGTATGGGACCAAATTACTGTGAAGGTACCAATTATTATAATGCATATTAAAAAAGAGATATGTAGTATATATATTAACTGATTTTATAGAAAAAAATGTAATATCTCGTATTAGTATAGTAATTGGTACCCCCACAGTAACTGGGTCCCTTAGCCTACAGTAGTACTAAACATAACTATTTCCTAAATAGGGTGACCCGTCCAGGAAACGAACATGATTCATATTAAACTAAAAAATAACATTATGTCGCCCTGACGTTGGAATGTATACAGTAATTCTTCTGTAAGTTCGCAGATGTCTCGCTAAAGAGGTCTTCTTTTTCATCTATTCGGCACTACATTAATTTCTTGAACAGTTACCTCTGTTCATTAACCCTCGGACTCCTGCGAGTTCTATAGGCCTATGCCGGAGTCATTTTTGACCCACGTCGATATTTCACTATATAGTTTTTTTTTCGATATAAGGCGATGGCTCGGGACCGGCTTTCGTCGTATTTCGGTTGAAGAAGAAGAAGAGGGGATAGCGATTTTCTTATTCCGAAATAAAAAGCGCCGTCTTATATCGGAGTAAAATAGTACATATTGACGGTGGCTCGAGCTTATCCCCACCCCGCGACGGGTCACGAATGACTCGGGCATAGCATACGGTTAATTGGTAATTTCGCCGATATTTCGTTTAATTTTATGCTAGATTTTTAATAATAGAGGCACGAGAAAAGACCATTTTACATTACTTTATAAAAATGACAAAAAAGTATCCGAATTTTTAGCCTCGTACAATACATTGTTTTCTCGATATATGTCTACAACACGGGTCTAGCCTGGGACATATATGGACCAGGAGATACACAGTGTTCGACTACAGGTGGGAGAAAATTTGAGGGGTGGTTCTCCAAGACAGTATAACGCGAAAGTGAAAAATAAAATAATTGCAATTTTGGCTTCATTTTTTAGTTATTATCAATTAAAAATCCGCCTAACATGCGGCAATCCGATCAACAGAGGTGTACGTTGCTTACGTCATAAAGGCGCGCGACGTCGCACCCAATTCGCTCACACCCAATGGTTAGGCTTTAACATCACACACTTTTTCCAATAATTCGGCCAGAACGGAAAATGGAAGTACGGAACGGAAGTTTACACAATCATTCCTGCGGAATTTCTGCCAGGTGACTTCTTCTGAGACACGCAGGTTATCTGTCACTTGATACGCGTCTGTCACACGGTTCTATGACGTACGCAATGTACACCTCTGTTGATCGGGTTGCCGCATTCTAGGCGGATTTTTCCGAAATCGCAATTTTGTTATTCTTCCTTTTCGTCTTACATTGTCACGGAGAACCACACCTTAAATTTTCTCCCGCCTGTAGTCGAACACCCTGTATACCCAAAGATATGAATTTCTTGAATAATTTCTCACGGATGCATCTTTGCAATCTCAATTATGAATTAGAAATATTAGAACCCGTAATTTTGACATGAACCTTAATACAATCTGTAACCATAAAATATTGTTGGAATTGTGTTCTGAAATGTAAGATCTTAACAAACGACACAGGCCTTCTATGGTCTAGTCCTTTGATATATTTTCTGAAAAATAAAAATTTGGAATGCACAACTTTACCAGCTGCAAAGCCATATTAAACTTTTTAAGTGCGCGTGCACCTGACAATGCCACGAGAAGCCCGTTGAAAACGCGTTATTAATGATTGTAGTACTACCACATATAAGTGCACGTATTAATTAAAAGGTTGGTCTTTCTTCGCCTGCAATGCCTGTAGCAAAATCATGCGCGCACTCCAGTTCAATTAATTTCT